>NW_028088140.1:6454235-7654235 GCF_014824575.4 Sturnira hondurensis
TATTTTCTGTATCTTCTCCCCCCTTCTCCTCCTCCCACTCCCCTGTTGCTAACCCTCCATGTGTTCTTCATTTCTATGGTTCCACTCCTGATCTAGCTGTCCTCTTGGTTTGCTTTTGTTTTAGGTGTGGTTGTTAGTAACTGTGAGTTTGCTGTCCTTTCACTGTTCATATTTTTTATCTTCTTTTTCTTAGATAAGTCCCTTTAACATTTCATATAATAAGGGCTTGGTGATGATGAACTCCTTGAATTTGATCTTATCTGAGAAGCACTTTATCTGCCCTTCCATTCTAAATGAAAGCTTTGCTGGATAGAGCAGTCTTGGATGTAGGTCTTTGGATTTCATGACTTGGGATACTTCCTTCCAGCTCCTTCTTGCCTGGAAGGTCTCTTTTGAGAAATCAGCTGACAGTCTGATGGGAACTCCTTTGTAGGTGACTGTCCCCTTATCTCTTGCTGCTTCTAAGATTCTCTCCTTCATTTTAATCTTGGCTAATGTAATTATGATGTGCCTTGGTGTGTTCCTTCTTGAGACCAACTTCTTTGGGACTCTCTGAGCTTCCTGGATTTCCTGGAAGTCTATTTCCTTTGCCAGACTGGGAAAGTTCTCCTGTATTATTTGTTCAAATAAATTTTCCACTCGTGGCTGTTTCTTTTCCCCTTCTGGTACCCCTATAATCCAGATGTTGGAACGGTTAAAGATGTCTTGGAGGTTCCTAAGCCTCTCCTCATTTTTTTGAATTCTTGTAACGTCACTTTTTCCTGTTTGGGCATTTCTTTCTTCCTTCTGGTCCACCCCCTTGATGTGAGTCCCTGTTTCCTTTCCATCACTATTGGTTTCCTGTGCATTTCTCTTTATTTTAATTAGTTTAGCCTTCATATGTTCCTCTAATTTGTGGCTAAAGTCAACCAGTTCTGTGAGCATCCTGATTACCAGTGTTTTGAATTGTGCATCTGAGAGGTTCGCTATTTCCTGATCACTTAGAGTTATCGGCTCTGGGGCTTTGAGTTCTTCTTGAGCCATATTTTGGACTGTTCATGCCTGTTATGTATGAGGAGCAGATCCTTAGGTGTTCACCAGGGCTGGGCGACCCAGTCGCTGGGTTGTGACGCTGTATGTGGGGGCGGGGCCAAAGGAAAGCAATGGCGGGCACCCTTTGCCTCCTCCCGCCACCACCTCGGGCCTCGAAATTTGTCCCACTGCTCGGGAGTGTGCGACTTCGGTCAGCTGCTGCTGGGTTCGTTGCTGGGGGCTTTGTGGTCCGTCTCACTTCTCACTCCCACTGTCCCGAGCCCTCACTGGGTCCACCTGATGCTAACCTGGATGCCTAGGCGCCTGGGGTTGGGTGATCTTTCCTGCCCAACCCTGCTCTGCTGCTGGCTCCACCCCCCCTTACCCATCCGGTAGAACGGTTCATTGTTGTTGGACTTCCGTATAGTTCAATTTTCTGTTGTTTGGCTGAGTCTTTGTTCTCCAAACCTTTGTTGTATTCAAACTTGGTTGTGGGAGAAGGCACAGTGTTTCTACCTACACCTCCATCTTGGTGGAAGTCCCCCATATATGGCATTTATTATGTTGAGGAATGCCTCCTCTATTCCCACTTTGCCGAATGTTTTTTATCATAAATGGGTGCTGTTCCTTATCAAATTCTTTTTCCCCATCTGTTGATATGATCATGTGATTTTTGTCTTTGCTTTTGTTTATGTCATGTATTATATTTACTGATTTGTGAATACTGTACCATCCTTGCATCCCTGGGATGAATCCCACTTGGTCATGGTGTATGATCTATTTTTTTAAGGTGTTGTTGGATGTAGTTTGCCAATATTTTGTTGAGGATTTTAGCGTCTATGTTCATCAGCAATATTGGCCTAAAATTTTCTTTCTTTGTTGTGTCTTTATCTGGTTTTGGGATTAGGGTGATACTGGCTTCATAAAAAGAGTTTGGGAGTCTTCCATCATTTTGGATTTTTTGGAACAGTCTGTGAAGAATAGGGGTTAGCTCTTCTTTAAATGCTTTGTAGAATTCTCCTGTGAAACCATCTAGTCCAGGGCTTTTGTGTGTTGGGAGTTTTTTGATTACTGCTTCAGTTTCACTTACTGTTATTGGTCTGTTCAGGCTTTCTTCTTCTTCTTCATTGAGCTTTGGAAGATTATATTTTTCTCGAAATTTGTCCATTTCACCTAAGTTTTCAAATTTCTTGACATACAGTTCTTCATAGTAATTTCTTACAATCCTTTGTATTTCTGTGGTGTCAGTTGTAATCTCTCCTCTTTCATTTCTAATTGTGTTTATTTGGGTCCTCTCTCTTCTTTTCTTGATGAGCCTGCTTAAAGACTTATCTGTTTTATCTTTTCAAAAAACCAGGATTCATTGGTTTTTAGAATTGTACTTTAAGTGTCTATGTCATTTAATTCTGCTCTGATCTTGGTTATTTCCTTCCTTCTACTTGCTCTGGGCTGTCTTTGTTGTTGTTCCTCGAGTTCTTATACACGTAGGGTTAGGTTGTTTGTTTGAAATGTTTCTATCTTCTTTAGGTAGACCTGTATTGCTATGAACTTCCCTCTCAGGACTGCCTTCACTGTGTCCCATAAGTTTTGGGTCATCGTGAGTTCATTTTGATTTGTTTCGAGAAACTTTTCGATTTCGTCTCTAATTGCATTGTTGACCCATTCATTGTTTAATAGCATGCTATTCAATCTCCATGATTTTGAGTGTTTGGGGTCTTTTCCCTTGGTGTTGGTTTCCAGTTTCAGTCCCTTGTGGTCAGAGAAAATGCTTGGGATGATTTCAATTTTCTTAAATTTGTTGAGGTTTGTTTTGTGTCTTATCATGTGGTCTATCTTGAAACATGAAAATGTTTCATGTGCACTTGAAAAAATTTGTATTTGGCTTCTTTGGGACGGAGGGCTCGACATATATCAGTTAAGTCCATTTCATCTAGGGCATTGTTCAATACCACAATATATTTGTTGATATTTTGTTTGGAAGATCTGTCCATTTTTGACAGTGGGGTGTTAAAATCCCCAACTTTAATTGTTTTGCTGTCAATATCTTTCTTGAAGCCCTCCAAGATTTTCTTTATGTATTTGGGTGCTCCTATGTTGGGTGCATATAAATTTACAATGTTTGTGTCTTCTTGGTGGATTCTTCCCTTGAGTATTACGAAGTGACCTTCTGGGTCTCTCTTTATGGCCCTGTTTTTGAAGTCTATTTTTTCTGATATGAGTATTGTTACCCTGGCTTTTTTTTTCCTGCTGTTTGCTTGGAAAATTTGTTTCCAGCCCCTCACTTTTAGTCTGTGTAGGTCTTTTGTCCTGAGGTGGGTCTTTTCTAGGCAGAATATGTGTGGGCCATGCTTTCTTGTCCATTCAGCTATTCTATGTCTTTTGATTGGAGCATTTAATCCATTTACATTTAAGGTTATTATTGATAGGTACTTATTCATTGCCATTTTTATACCTGTGTTTCTCTTTGTTTCTCTCTTTTCCTTCCTTTCCTTAAAGCAATCCTTTTAGTATTTCTTTCAGAGCTGGTTTGGTGGAGGTGTATTCTTTTAGACTTCTTTTGTCTTGGAAGCTCTTTATTTGACCTTTTATCTTGATTGAGAGCCTTGCTTGGTAAAGTAGCCTTGGTTGCACGCCTCTTGTTCATATTACTTGAAATATTTCTTGCCATTCTCTTCTTGCTTGGAGCATTTCCACTGAGAATTCAGCAGCTAACCTTATTGGGGCTTCCTTGTATGTTACTTCCTTTTTCTCCCTTGCTGCCTTTAAGATTCTCTCTTTGTCTTGGAATTTTGCCATTTTAATGATGATGTGTCTTGAAGTGGGCCTCTTTGGGTTCCTCTTGGTTGGGACTCTCTGTGTTTCCTGGATTTGTGCAACTTTTTCTCTCATCAAATTAGGGAAGTTTTCTATCATTACTTTTTCAAATAGATTTTCTATCCCTTGCTCTTCTACTTCTTGTTCTGGTATCCCTATTATTCAGATATTATTACATTTGATATTGTTTTTCATTTCTCTTAATCCTTCTTCATTGTTTCTGAGCCTCTTTTTTTTTCTTGCTTCTTCTGGGAGTTTTTTTCTACTTTGTCTTCCAACTTGCTGATCCAGTCTTCTTCATCAATCCTGCTTTTGATTCCTTCTGCTGTTTTCTTCAGTTCAGAAATTGTATTCATCATTTCCTCTTGGCCCTTGTTGATAGTTTCTATTTCTTTTTTCATGTTGATATAGTTTGCAGTGAGTTCATTGTAATTCCCCTCTAGTTTCTGGTAGCTCATTGTGAGCTCTTTGAACTTCCTGATAACCAGTGCTTTGAATTCAATCTCTGATAGTTGACTTGCCTCTATTTCATCTAGCATTCTTTCTGAGACTTCCCCCTTTCCTTTCATTTGGGGATTGTTTCTTCGTCTTCACATTGTTTGTGAGACTCTTCTTGTTAACTTCAGCTTTTTAAGTTGATTTGTTCTGGCTTTCTGGATTTATGGTGTGAACTTCTGTGGTATAATACCTGTGAGCTTTGGTGGTGTAGTCTTGATTTCCCAAGCTCACTGGTCTTGGGCTGTCCTTTAGGTTGGCTCTGAGTTTGTATTTGAGTTTTTGTTGTTTGGGGGTCTTTCTTTTGTGGGTCCTTCCCACCAGCTGGTGAACTGATAGTCCCTCTGTCCACCACCCATTTTAATTTGTTGTGCTGGTGAGGGTGGGTTGTGTTGAAGCTAGTTCTTCTGTGTGTACAGGATTTTGAGGATTTTCTTTTGCTCTTGTTCAGTTGTTTGCACTGGGTAGTTTCTCCACTGTTTAGTTGTATTTCCAGATAGGTCTTGGACTGAAGTTTGTGTGGTTTCCACTCTCTCCTCCACCTTCTTCTGTTGTTATCTCTTGGTGGTTCCTTTGTTGTTGGGTTTCTTGTTTCAGTGGGTATCCTGGTGTTCACCGCTTCCACCTACTCTTTTTTTGTGTGTGTGATAAGTTGGAGGGGAAGGCAAAGTGGTTTATGACAGAAGGAGAGTATTCTATGATATTTACAGTAGCAGCCGGTAGAGAAGAGATAGGAGATCCTTTGGCTATGTATAGTGATAACTGTGATCTTCCACCCAACTAGCCACTTTTTAGAAAGTATGGAAAGAAAATAAGACTCTTGTTGGCGAGGGAAGGTTTGTAAGTTGGATCTAAAAAGCAGTGAGGTTGTGGGAGGTCAGATTCTGAGGTAAGGTGAGAATAAAGGATGGTAAATAGGTGTAGTGTGAGAGAGAATAAAGTTAACCACTACAGTAATATAGTTCAGGAAACAATGAAGTGGGCTAAGATGTGGGAGGGGTGTTGTGTAGTATTTACAATAGTATGAAACAGCTATTATTTACAATAATATTAGAGCAATAATCATATGACAGAATCTATGAGATACCAAGAATAGGGAATATCAGACCTTTAATAGTATGTTGATGGAACACAGGTGAAGTGAGGGACAGTAAAATAGCAATACACTATGATTGAGGGGACAGGGGAAACCTGTCAAATGATACAATATAACCAGCCAAGGCAAAGAAGACTATACAGAAAGAGGAGGAATACAGAGATACTATTAAAATAAAAGATGTAAGAATAATGAAAAAATAATAATACAAATATTCAGTAACTTGTAGTTTCTCTGCTATAGCAAAGTGAAAATTGTCTCTCTGTCTCTACTGTTGGGATGCCTCCTCTTTGGGCTCCACTCTGGTCTTTTTGCAGTTAGAGGAAAGTTTTGTGTTTTTTTAATGATCTTTTGAAACCACCTGTAAGGAGCATTGCTTTGCAAATGTGTTCAAGCCTCTTCTAACTGTGAGAGATTTCTAGACAAAGTTGCCATCTGGAATTTGTAACTCATTCTCAAGAATCAAGGCACAGACCCTCCTGGAAGTAAATTTGGAAATAATAATGTGACTAGCAATTAAAGCACTAAGCACTTCAGCTGCCTCACCTCCGCCAATGAGCCAAGGGGGAGCATGCTGTGATTACCCCACTTTACCGAGAAGAATGAAGGGTTTGGCCAGCAGGGTTCTAACGCATATCTGTCTGACTTCGGAGCTCTCTGACACATTCCTCACTGTGTTCTTAGTGTTTGTTCTCCTCTTCCTGTTTTGAACTTCAGTCTGGCCCAGGCCTATGCCTCACCCTCTCCTGCCCAAATCCTTTAGGTTTCTACATGACAGCCAGCCTGTGGGAGTATACCCAGTTATGGTGTGAAGTCTCCCAACTTGCGTAATCTCCTACATGTTCTTCCCACCTTTCTTTCTTGCACATTACTCCACAGTCCATATAGATTAATATTTCTGAAACACATTATTCTGTATCAAGTCATCTCAAAGTTATTGATTCCTCTGCTGTTCAAGATGTCATTTCTGGTTCTGCCTTTTCCTAGTTGTATGTCATTGGGCAAGATAATTAATTTCACTGAGTCTCGGTTTTCTTATTTCTCAAATAAAAGATGAAAATATCTACTCCATGAGGTTCTTAAGATTAGACAAGATTCTCTGTCCGCCTGGACGGGCTAGGTTGTGCTGTCGCACTAAATGAGCCCTAAAGCTCTGTGGTTTGGTTTTTACTCACACTGCTCATCGCCTGTGCACCTTCCTCGCTTGGGAGCTCTAACTGATGGAGCAGCCTTTATCCGAAGTGTCAGCAGATGTGGGCCAGTGAATGCGGGTGATCAATAATACAATCTCCCACAGATAATGTAGAGGTCGGGCACTGGCACAGGGTCTGACACATGGTAGGAGGTGAATACATTGCTTCTCCTTGGCATGTACATCAGGCAGGAAGTGTATGACACACTGACATCTAAACGTCTGGGTGCAGACAGCACCTACAGGGAGTGTGGAGTTTGGATGCCAACCATAGTTCAGTCCTCTGGCAGCTGGCTTGTGCCTTTGAATGGTTAAATTCTTCTTTATGTCTCCTGGCTTCGTACTCTGTGAGGATTACTGTATCTCTTTCCTGGGGCAGCCATTACAAACTACCACATACTTGGTAGCTTCAAATAACAGAAATTTGTGCTGTCATGTTTCCAGAGGCCAGAAATCTAAAATCAAGATGTAGGGGGCACCCCATTCACTCCAGAGGTTCTAGGAGGAAGAATCTGCTCTTAGCGTCTTCCCACTTCCGGTGGCTGTCAGCATCCCTTGGCTGGTGGCTGCGCCACTCCATCTTCTGCCTCCACAGTCAGCGCCTCCTCTTCCGTGTGTTTGCACTGTGTCTCTTCAAAGGACACGGAACACTGGATTTAGGACCCACCTCCTCTTCTCCTTTTCTCAAGATCTTTAATTACAGTTTCAAGAAAACATTTCCCAAATAAGGTTGTAGTCGTAGGTTTTGGGAGTTAGGATGTAGACATATGTTTTGGGGGGAGAGGGCACCATTCAAAACACTGCAGTTACCAAATAAGTATTTTGATCATTACACAGTTTGTGATTCAGTTGCTTCTTAAATTCTTTTTGGATGAGGTTAATCTTATACATAACCTTTTTCTTTCAGTGATCAAATGTTTTATATAAACCCAGAACTCAGTGAAGAGATTTTATTTCCACGACAGCATTTTGTGTCTCTGAGAAATTACCCAAATGTAAGCTCACATTGTCACATCAGGAAAGCAACAGAGTTATTATATTAAAAACAAAGAATCCTCTCTCCCTTTTTTTACTTTCTTTTCTTTTCTAGGATTGGTAGGTCATCAGATACAACTATTTTTGCCAAGATTGCTCATATAGACTCTGTTGGTGCTTCTGGGAGTTCTCCGACATAAAAAAGACATTTTTCATGTTTGGCGAACATGGACATTTTCCATGCAACTCTGGGTTGACTAAGGTCGTCTGGAAAATTCCCCTATGAAGTCTCTGTCCCTGAAGCACAAAGTCTTTATAAAAGATGTTTTAGTATTAAAGAACAAATCATGTAATCACATCATCATATAATAGGACTTGGTATATAATTAACTACATTTTAAAATGAGTTATATTTGCTTTCCTGCCTTCTGGAACAATTAAATGTAATTTATATCTCTGGTGGAGGGGTGGGGGGAGATCAACCTCTTCATGTGTATGTTTGGGGTTTTTTTCCTACTATTTGGTCACAGTTAATGAGGCACATTTGTCCTGTTCATACAAGTCTACTCTTGGCATGAAATGTATTGACATTCACTGCTCCTTCCATATCATGTGTAAGTGAAGAAGGAAGGGAAGTAAGAACAGAGCGGTACTTTTGTGTCATGGAAATAAGTTAATATGAAGCTAGTGGTTTGAAGTATGTCCTGAGATGCTTAGGAGGAAGAGGAGAAAGGATAGCAGCACCTGAACCACCGTGCAGCTCAAATCTTAGAGAAACATTGGCAAATACCTGGGCAGGGGTTGGTTCCCTCTCTCCCTGTCCCCCTCACATGAGGACTGAGCTGTCAAGTCTACACTGATCCAGCGGAAGAACCAGACAAGACCCCAAGAGTTTTCACCCACTTTGAACATGGCACGGCCACGCGTGGTATTGGGTAGAACCAGCATTCAGTGTCTGTGTTTCTTGGACAAGTATGACTCCAGTTTAGATGAAAACAAACATAGAGGCATTAATAGCAGTTTCCTTTCACTCCTTGCAACAGAACTGATTACAAAATCCAATGATACCCCATTCTGTATATGATCCTCAATCACAGAGTTGTCCCCTTGGACCACATCTGGACTGTTAACACTGACTCCTACCATTCAGTACTGTTACATAGACTTCCAGCCACTGGTACAGAGAGGGGACTCTGAATTTTTTAATTTCAGTTTGGTCACTCATGGTAATTTGTCCTCTAGTCATAGTCGATTGGTTCACGATGGACCCTCTGAGCCAAAGCAGACAATCAGAATCATTTCCCAGAACTTTTCAGGATGGAACTAGGAGAAGACCATAGCCTCCATGTGAGAGATGAAGGTATGAGATGTGAGGCCTGGCACCCAAAAGTAGCCATGCTGTACAACTCTTCAAAGACAGCTTTTTAAGAAGATGAAGTGTGGAGTGGCAGATGAGAGATGAAGACACTCCACCAGCAGAGCTCGAGTCCCAGTTCTGTTGTGCCCGAGGCCCAGCTGCACTTTGAACCCTTCCAGGGTCGTGAGAATCTACCTCCAACAAATTCCCACAGCTTAACCGGATTGCTTGGAGATGGGTTTCTCTCCCTGGAAATCGTGAGTCCCAACAAACACACTTTTTATCCTTTAAAGTTATGACTGAAAGCATTTCTCAGTCAACTCCTGGGCTTCTCAGGAGATGCTGGGACTTGGATGATCCCAACTAATAGAGTCGCAAAGCCCTTCAGCTTCTGCTGTGCTCTGCCAGGTTGGAGGGAACCCAGGGAGCCGATAAGTGGAAGTATTCTATTTTTGTTTTGATCAGTTTCCCGTGATTTGCTGAAGGCTCCTTCTTGGATTAAACACACACACACTCCTTTAGGTTGCAGAAATTAAAGAAGCACAGTGTAGTCCTTGACCTTGTCAGAGCTCATTATATCATTTATATCTCCTCAGCACTTTCACAGTCATTATCATATTTTACCTCTCAAGAGATCTTGGAGCCAAATGTCACCATTACTATTTTAAAAGCAGGGGACAACAGTGTTCTAGCAGGATTAAATGTTTTGTTCAAGGCTGCTGAGTTAGTTTAGGACAAAATCAGTTTAAAATTGGGTTTCCTGGTTCTCAGAACTTTATCCCTGCTCCACCCATATTTGACTGGAAACACATGAGTCTTGGGGCTTTCACTTTAGATTTTTCGCCTGGGGAAGCAGAGTACTGGACTGGAAGATGCCCCTCCAGCTGGCAGATGTGGACTTGTATCAAATATACAAAGATCATGGTGAGACATGGGGGCAAGGCTCGTTTTGCTGCCTCCTTACAAAGTGGAATGGGAGATTTAAGATGCAAATGTTAATGGTCTGGTGGAATAGATTAAGGATGACAAGAGCAATGTGAGCTAAGTCTGAGGACAGTCTGACCTCAGAAAGACCAAAAAGTACGTGTTTCCACCATCTGCGTATGCACCAGGATAGTTGGCATCATGGCCTAGGCCATTTTCCAAGTTGGGAGAAAAGATTTCTCCTTGCCAGAAGGTCTGGGAAGGCTTCTTGGAGGCGGGAGTCTGCCTGCAGGATTACTTGGCTGTAGAACTAAATGTGATCAAGCTACATTTCTACTTCAAACAGGGGGAAAATCAGAGAGGGCTAGGGCTTCCAGATGGTTCTTCCAAGCCACACCCCTGGTAAAAGGAACCACTGAGGCTCCATTAATGGGGAAGGGAAACATAGTTGGAGGCTGCCTTTTGCCAGAGATGAAACTGAATGGACTTAGGGAATACACCCTGACCCCTCTTTCTAGCTGAGAGCCCTGAAAAGAGAAAAAGCTTTGTTGATAGCACTTGACTACTGTGGTTATTTAGGGACCTCCAAACTGTAAATGGGAAAAATAGGACTGACTTTTTGAATACTAAACTCCAGTACCAACATGTGTTGGATTAGCTGTTAAAGGTTGGTAGAGAAAGACAAGATGGCTTCCAATGCTCTTGGCCTGGTTGGGGGTGAAAAGTGGGTGGTGGACAGTAGAAGTGGTAGTAGTGATGGACAATCACGGAAACAGAGAAAAGGGAGACACAGAGATAAACGCTGTCGTGTTCAAACCCTGTCTGGTGGAGAAAAAGACTTAGCTTGTGAATTTTTAGCCTGTAATACCATTCTTAACGGGTAGGTGTATCTAGATGGCGATACCCATTCTGTTTGGAGAGTTCAGACCCTGCCTGCTGGACTCTCTGCATGAGACTATGGTGCCCCAGACCAGCTGGCCTGCTGCTGTGCACCTGTGATTCATCTGATCCCCCAGGGCTGATGCCACACTCACCGAGCCACTCACCTCCTGATTAACATCTAGCTTTGGCAGGGAAGTCATGTATTGATCCTGGAGACTCCACGTAGTCTTAATCCTTTTAAAGGTGGTTTCTCATGAAAAGTTAATCAACTTGGCATTCTGATTTTTTTTTTTACCTCAGCCTCTTGAACATGATTAGCACGAGCTTGCCCTGGGAAATTAACTGCCTGTTGTGTTGACAAAATTAAATTTTGAGCTTATCAGACTAATTATCTTACTGATGATGCTTATAAATCTGTAAGTTTATAAATGACACCCTCAAAGGCCACTTGGGAGACACCCAGCCAGGCTTTCCCTGGTGGGGTATCCCAGCATTGCCACTGGGGTGAGAATACAAATTTTGAGCTTTAACACCATCCTTTTGAGGGGGAAGTACACACAAGGTGAAAATTGGAGTCTTGATGGCAGGAGGTGGGGGAAATACAGAAGCTTTAAGGTGGTGCTAAAACATAAGATGAGTGTGGTGGCCACAGGAATGTGCCTCACAGACCCCACCATGGTGGGGGAGGCTGTGTTCTCAAACCCATTGCCACGCCTGCACAGGGGTCACACGCCCCACGGACTGCTCTGCACCATGGACTAAGCACAGCAGAGGTGCTAAGACGGGCCGATTCCTGGAAGACCTGGGACTCTGGAGGCTGACAGGATTGAGAACCTTAAGCAGCCTTGCCAAACTTTCCTTCGTGCATGACAGTGTAGACTGCTTCCATCCGGCCTTCCTTCCCATTCTCCTTCACTCTGGGTCAGATTTTTATCATGTTCCTTATACATGTGGACTTGTATGGGCATCTGCTTCTCAAATGCCTCAAATGAACACAATGAATAATGTTCATAGACAGGATCCCAGCAAGAAAGTGATGATACACCCATATTGGGACACTTCGACTAGAGTTTAATACAGAATTCTTTTCAAAGGTATGGGCAGAGTACAGAGAGAGCACAAAGAAGAGTGTAGTTGCTCTCAGCTAGTAAGCCAGTGTTCCTCATTTCAGGCCTGAGGAAGTAGTTACTAAAATTCAGAGACTGAGAGATACTAACTAATAGAAGCTAGAAACTACACAAGGGATGTGGCCCTCTGCAGATGGAGGAGCTAAAGGAATCAAGATTCTTGCTTCACTGTCCTTCTCTCTCTGATCTCTTGCTGGTGCCCCCATTGCCCAGCACACCTGGAAGCTGCAGGGAAGGTAAGCCTGTTGATGCAGTCCCTAGAGGTCAGCCTCATGCATCCCACATGCTACAACAGGGAGGAGAAAGACAGTGAGTCTGGAAAAGCAGGAGGAACATCCCCAGCCAATGACAAGAGAGAGCTTTTGTGTGGTGGCAGCAAGCCTTTTCTCTAGGCTTGCCTGTAGCAGCAATGACAGACCGGAAAGAGCCCCAACCCGGCAAATTAAAGAGCTCTGGCACCATTTCCCTCGGCATCTCTTAGTCTCAAACTCCCCCGTGTGGTAGCTTCATCCTCAGGCCAGGAGGCTGACAACCATGTTCATTTCTGGTGTTGTATCCACTCACTATAATGTTGGAGATACAAAAGCTTCTCTTCTCTGGAGCTTCACTCAGGCAGGAGGAAACCTTTCTAGAAGCCGAACTCCCCAGAGAACCCCCTATGTACATGACCACTCGGAACAAACAGAATATTTGGGAGGAGGAAGGGTGCTGAGACATCCATTTTCTACAAAGCACATGGAGTGCTCTTTCTAAGGCACAGATCTGATTATATATCACTGCCTGCTGAAAAACCCTTCAATGGCTCCCACTACTGTCACACAAAAGCCCACATTTCTTATGTGAGCAGCATACAAGGACCTTTATGCGATGGCCCACCCCCACCTTCCCTGCCTTTCTCCAACTGCCCCCTATCCTGCAGTCATACAAAACTGCTCGCACTTATGCAGATAAGCCATGGTCTTCCTCTTTCACTTGCTTTGGGGCTTCTACTATGTCTTCTGTCTGGAGAACACTCTGCTTCTTTTGGCTCATTCAGCTCCTCTTGGGAAAAACTACATAAAAATCACTTGTTCTTAGGAGACTTGCCTCGGCCCTGCTGTATGTCTATGGCGCCTTGTACTTAGCCCTATGGTATCTGGCTGTGTTCAGATGACCAGGAGCCTCTTCCCCTGAGTCCTGTGCTCCAAAAGGGAGAAGTCCATGCCTACTGTAAGGAGCTGTCTGGTATATGGGCTAACAGCCCAAGTTGGAGCATCAGACAGCCTGGATTTGGCTCTTGGCTTCACTACTCACACTTCATAACCTTGGGCTAGTAATTTAAACCCTCTAGGCTTCTCTTTTGTCATTTGTAAAGTAGGAACAATAATAGTGGCTACAGTACTTTATAATATTACTACGAAGATCAAATGAGATGATTCGTGTAAAGCATTTAGCATAGTGGTGGGGACTAAGTCGCTGCTCAATAAATATTTTTGTCATGGATGGTGACATGGTAGACAGAGCTGAGCCTTCCCCACTGTTCTGGGAGTGCTGTGTGGTGCTCTGTTGCTCTTGCCCAGACAGGAGACTTCCAAGGCCCATCTTATATGTATATGTGGTTGAGGAGGACATGGGAATATGTTGGCCTCTCAAATACTTAATAGCCTGTCGGGCTGCTCAAATTCTACCACTATGAATCAATTTTTTCAGATCAGCAATCAATCTATGCTTAGATTGATTTTCTGCCCCCCAAACTTTGGCTTGTTCTGCCCCCCAAAACTCTGGCTTGTTCTATTAGTCAAGGTATAGACAGCAAGTATTATTGGACTTCCAGGAAGAACTCCACATTGAACTTGGAGGGTGAGTGGCATTTAGACAGGTGGAGAGAGAAGGAGAAGACGAGTCAGCTGATGGGGAGGAAAGAGAGAGGCAGGAGAGCTACTCGCATGGAATAGACTGAGAATAGAATGTGAACCTTTGGGTGACCAGAGGGTCCTGTAGGGAAATATTTGAAGATAAAAGCACCCTCTCTTAAAATATAAATTCTCTTGAATTGATATCATAGAATTTTACACCCTCCAAATATTTTCATATTCCTTTGTTTGAAGAAACTGTAACTGAGAGAAATTAAATATCTTGATTAAAGTCATCCAGTTTGTTGGAGAGAAAGAAAGAATATAAATTCACATCCCCTCATCCTACACTCTAGAGTACTTTTACCCACTACCAAATCACCTCTCAATCAGTTTAGACAGCTTCCTTTTCTCTTAATAAGCTGCCGAGACCACAGAGTAGGAGAAGTCAGGGTATTGTTGTGGATGGGGTACAGGTGGGAAGAATGCACAGGAGAGGGGTCCTTGGAGGAAGTGGTGGTGGGGGGGCGTGGATCTGTCAGCCTTAGCCTCTAATTCTAATACTCTTTTCTTCTGGAGCAGAGTCTAATCAATGTCCACACTAAGGAATAATGTCTCAAAGGCCAGAATCAAAAGCATCATGCTCATGACATTTCACTAGGAGGGCCCTGGGGTAGGAATCTATGTTATAGAGACCAGCACTTAGGAAATCTGAGTTCCTGTACTGATCTGCCACTGAATCATCACGCTGAACCTCGGAAAATACACACAGCTAATGGAACCACACAGAATATTCTACAGGGAAAAGTCTTAAGATGTTTGAGGACAGTTGCCATATTACAATCCCCACCCAAGCCATCAGTTATTCAGGTTGAACACCACCCATTCTTTATTGCTCCTTTAATTTCCAATTTATCCTGTTGCTCTCCTCTGCACAAGTTGCAATCCAACAATGCCTCTTTTCAAGGCACCGCAAATAGAACATGATATTCCATTTGTGCAGACAGATGAGACCTGCAGACAGATCAGTTCAGTCCCCTCCCTGCCATGCACTCTAGGCTTCCATCAGTGGGGTACAGCTGGTCCTAGAATAATGATGTTTCATTCACTGTTATTTTGATATAACATCAGTGAGGGGAAAAATGATTCCTTGTGGGAGCCACTGTTTTTGTGGTGTTTATCTGTTCTCCCTATGTCTGTGTGGATTTTGCGGGGGAGTCTGGTTTTGCCCCACATCCCACAGATGTGCACTTGGGATTAATTGATGTGTCTAGATTGTCCTGGTTTGATTGAATATGTGCGTGAGCACACCTTGTGATGGAAGGGTGCCCTGACCAAGGTAGATTCCCTCAGCTACCAGGACAGGCTTGCGCCACCTGTTACCCTAAAGTAGAATGAGTGGGTTGGAAAATAATGACCTTGTTTTTATTAACTTTTCTTAAATGTATGTATAGCTCACATACTTTCCTGCCATGTTTATGCAGATCAACTCACCTGTATATGCATATGTCCAGCCAGGTTACTACTGACTACAGATCCATCCATTTTCTCCAAAAATGAATTCAGAAAGGCTTTGTCAAATGCCTTGCAAAAAAATTCAGATGCATATGTTATATGGATGAAAGTCAGTTCGTCTGACTGGTTTACCTGTCTGCAGTCACAATAAAAACAATGCTTGGTATTTGTTCTTCCTGGGCTTTGTTTGCTCCCACAGTTCACTTCCCTGTTTCAAATGCTCATGCATTTTTCTGTTTTAGATCCTGGACTGACTCTCCTTGTCAAGACCCACATGCTTTCTCTTTAAAGAATTTTTCCCTACCTTTCATTATCTCTAGTTTTCTGGTATCTCTATTTTTCTGATTATTGACAAAATTAGAGAGAGAAGTTCAATCATTTTATTGCAAAATACCTGATTATCTGGCATAGACTTTTTAATATATTCCTTATGGAGGTCATTCCTTGTAGAAGTTGGGATGTAGGCACAGATGTTGTGACAAACCCCCCAATAATAGTGAATTAGAGAAGATAACTCTCCTCCGCCACTGTCCCTCTGTACCAGCCCAGCGTAAGCTGTCTCAGACTGAAGGTGGTATCACGGGCCAGCATCCTTCCATTTTGCTGCTCTACAATCTCTAGAGAGTCACTCTTGCTCATGGATCCAAGATGGCTCATTGTAACACCCAGGATGACATCCAGGCAGCAGGAAGGAGAGAAAAAAGGAAGAAGAAGGCACTACCTTTTCTTTAAAAGTACAACCCTGAACTTGCACATAATGTTATTCCTATCCCATTAGCAAGAACTTGTAGACTTGGGCACCCAGCTGCAAAGAGGTATGGAAATGGGCATCATACTTTAGCTGTAGTATACCAAGCTAAATGCCACGGCTCTAGCTCTGTAGGAGAAGAGAAGCAGGAAATTCAGCTCTCTCTGCCACATTTCAATCCACCTTCCTTCTCTATCTCTTAAGGACTCCTCCACTCGCTCAGATCTGAAAGTAGAGAGTCACTTATACATTTTCCATTCTTTTACCGTCACTTAGAAAATCCTACTTATTTTGTTGTATTTTAACCAATTCTATTTTCTTGGAATATTTTTATGCTTTTCTATTTTCATGCTTATTGCCATCCAAATACAGTTCTCATCAGTTCTTTGCCTTGCCAGCCCATTCCATCTTTCATCTGCTGACTGCTTGGCAGGAAAGGGTATCGGCAAACTCTCCACTGGCAAGTGGCATTGGAGAGTTTTCTGTTGCTCTCAATACAGATGCCTACTGGAATTTGGAAGAATGGGGGAACAGATGTTCTGACTTGTTGGTCCCTCCTCAGGAGAGAGAAGGAATCAGTGATTCTGGCACTGTGACCTGCTGCCCATAGCAGGCTAATTCCAATGACCCTGACTCAGCCCCTCTGCCTCCCACCAGGCTATTATTTTTTGCCCCATTTGGAAGCTAAGTTTTTGCCATGTTGTCCATTTTTTTTACCAGGCTACAAGAGTATTTTAACTTGTTTTTTTTAAACATCTTACGTTCTTCTAATCCATTTTGTACAGAACAAAATTAATCTCCTTTAAAAAAGCTTAATTATTTTATTACTAAGCTGCTTTTATTATTTTAGTTAAATGTATTGTAACATTGGTTAACAACATGTAAATTTCTGGTGTACAACTTTATAATACATCACCCAAAGTTTTAGTACCCCAAATCTAGTCTCCTTCCATCACCATATTCTTGACCCCCTTTACCCTCTTCTTCCTGATCCTACTATCCTTTCTCTCTGGTAACTACCATTCTGTTGTTTGTAGTTATGAGTCTGTTCGTTTGTTGCTTTTTGTTTTATATCCTACATGTGACTGAAATAATGACTCTTGTCATTTTGGCATCTGACTTATTTCACTTAGCATAATACTGTTAAAATCCATCTGTGTTTTTACAATGTCAGTATTTCATCTTTTTTTTGTGGTTGAGTAATAGTCTGTTGTATATATGCACAACATCTTTATCCAATTATCCATTGAAGGTACACTTAGGTTGTTTCCGTGTCTTGGCTATTTTGTATAATGTTGCAATAAACATAGGAATACGTGTATTGTCATGAATAACTGTTTTTAAATTTGGGGGATAGACATTCAAAAAAGGGGTTACTGAGTCATATGGTAGATCTTAATTTTCTTAGTTTTTTTAAAATTAATTTTTAAATGAAAAAAATTTTAATTTTTAATTTTGAGGAACATCCATAATTTTCTATAGTGGCTGCACTAATTTAGATTTCCACCAGCAGTGGACAAGAGTTCTTTTTCTTCCACATCCTTGCCAACACAGATTAGAAGAATTAATGTTGTTAGAGTGTCCACATTATCTAAAGCAAGATATAGACTTAATTCAATCCCCATCAAAATTCCAATGGCATTTTTTACAAAAATTAAACAAAAAATTCTCAAAGTTGTATGGAAACATAAGGTCCCACATAGCCATAGCAATCCTGAGAAAAAAAATAAAGACAGAGGCATCAAACTCCCTGATTTCAAATTATACTAAAAAGCTACACTAATCAAAACACCATGGCATTGGCAGGAAAACACACACAGACCAATGGAACAGAACTGAGATCCCAGAAATAAATCCACACACATGTGGGCCATTAATTTTCTACAAATAAGCCAAAAACATACAATTGAGAAAGGAAATTCTCTTCAGTAAATAGTGTTTGGAAAACTGGGAAGCCACATGCAAGAGAATGAAACTAGACTGCTATCTGACACCAGACAAAAAATTAACTCAAAATGGATTTCATTTTAAAAAAACTCTTCTACTCAAAAATTTTTAATGGTGGGCCTTTTCTCACAGTGAAGAGAGTAAATGCATGTTACCTTGGTCAATGCCAGCCTCACTAATCAAGATACTATTTCCTGCTCAACCTAGATGAAGCTGTAGAATCCTTTTCCACAGTTAGAACTACCACCAATTGGAATTAGCATGAGACATAAATTTTATTTATTCCCCTAGCCTACAAAATTATTTACAAAAGCTGGGCTTTAAGAGTATTTCGCCCTGGCTGGCGTAGCTCAGTGGATTGAGCGCGGGCCTGCGAACCAGACGATCGCGGTTCGATTCCCAGTCAGGGCACATGCCTGGGTTGCAAACCGGTTCCTTGCAGGCTAACTACCAGCAGGGGATGCACAAAAAGGCAACCATACATTGATGTTTCTCTCCCTCTCTCCTTCCCCTCTAAAAATAAATAAATAAATAAGATCTTTAAAAAAAAAAAGAGTATTTCATTTTTGCACCTGTATTGTGTGCACCAAAATCCTGCTGTTCAATATACGGAGACCTACTTTTTCAAATAGACTATACTTTCCCCATTCTGGTTCTGTGTTTTCATTAAATGTCTAGGTTCTGCTCACGGAGTTGAGGCAGACAGTGTGAGTAGGCATTCTAAAGTTTAAGAGATGTTAAAGGTGCTGGATAAAGGAAACAAGGCCAGAAGGAAAACCTAAACTCTCCTCAAGAAAGGCAGTAAAAAACTGTATTTAGGAAACCGGTGCCACGTGTGAGATCTAAGGAGGGAGGCAAGGTCACAAGTGGAAAAGCAGGAGCTCAGGAGCCAGAGCACGGGAAACAAGGCGGGTTGCTGAGTGCAGGTTGAGACAAAGCAAAGCGTCAGAACCAAGCTTGTGGAAATGCTTCTTGGAACTGTCAGACCTGCCTCTGCACGGCCATTAACAGAGACATGCATGTAATATGCATTAAGGAATAAATAGGCAAAAAATATAGATGAAAGTAGTACCATCTGATCCTATGTTGAAATGTTTTGTTAAGCAAGAAATTTCTGTAGTTCCTCTTAGTCTCCTATACCAGTTTTACAAAAAAATATCGTCTCAGCAAATGTCCTTTAAATTATTGGAATCTCTTCAGATGTCTTTACTATTGTATTTAAGCCAGGGTGGAAAAGGCAGTCCTCAAAACACTCACTTATAATAAAGTGGACCTTTAAGCAGAGTGGCAGATGGCCCTCCTGGTGTGGCTCAGTGGGTTGGGCATCATCCTGCAAACGAAAAAGTCACCACTTCATTTCCCAGTCAGGCCACATGCCTGGGTTGTGGGGCAGATGCCCGACAGGGTGGTGCGAAAGGCAACCAACTGATGTTGCTGCCCCTCTCTTTCTCCCTGGTTTCCCTGCTCTCTAAAAATAAATAAATACAATCTTTAAAAAAAGTGGCAGATGGAAACACGAAGGACTCCACCCAGGGGTTCTGCAAATTAAATCCCCATGAAGCCTTTGTTGCCCCTCTGCTCCTGCTAAGCCTGAGGGCCAGGCTTCTTGCCGCAGCTGCCTTTGAGAAAATTAACGTCTTGCTGTTGCCAAGAAAACAGGTGACAAGCACAGCAGTTCCCCTTTGGTTTGTTTTTCTCTGTAGCAGGGAACATGGGCCCCCTGAGCAGGCATTTGTTTGTGCAATCAGGAGGACTGCAAAAGCAAAGGCAAGGAGATAAAGGTGAGTCAGGAAGGAGAAAGTGGCACCTAAGAGCAGAACAAAATACCAAAAAGCCAGGTAATAAAAACAAGGCCTGCTAGCATTCACCCTGGTTAATGGGAGCGAGTTGACTCATGCAACCTTGGGAACAGCTCAGACTGTTTGCACACGATGAATCATCTAATGTGTAAGTCAAGACACCAGCTATAATTAATCTCATGCATTAAATAAAATTTGAGTATTTTGAACATGAGCTAAGAAGATTGACCTGCAGGATCATTCTGTGCTCATTGCAGGGTAGGTGCTTTAAGGACAATGGAGGAACCTGGGGGTGCCCCTGGAAGGTGCCTTCCCTTGGGCCTGCAGTTTCACCTGTGCAGTGTGCCCCATGTGGGGTGTGAATGCTGGCAGTGGGTTGGGCTGGATGGTATCTGTCCCACCCATGCTGCCCTCAATTCCTCATTATTTACAGTGCTATGAAATCTTCTGGAATATATGAACTGTAGAGTGTGCTTATAGTTCTTTCCAGTTTGCAATGGACTTCACAATGACTGTGATATTGACCATGCTCAGGTGACTACTGCTGGTTGTGTTTTTTTCAGGTTGTTAGTGGACATTTGTTGGGTTTGGGTAGGACAACATCTACTTCATATGCCCTTAATAGTATTAGTAGCACCTGCTTCCTTTTAAGGCTCATTTCTCTCCAATGGAGACATCTTGGTAAGACTATAATCAAGGTGCCCTGCTCTCCCTCAGCTAAGGAGCAGGTACATGACCTATGCCATTTATGGGTTCAGTGTTCACATTTTCGATCTTGACCAGGACGACAAACAGATCTAAGAAGGGTAAACCCATTTAACCCGGCAGTAGCTCCAGGGAAGAAAGCCAGGGCTTTCTGACACCATAGAGATCCATAAGCTTCCCCTGGTGCCAAACTTGGTTCTCCAGCCACCTCTGAATTTGGTTCTCTGAGTCTAACCTGTTTGCTGGTCCATATCCTTCCCAAAATATCCATTTTTTTTTTTTGCTTATGGTGGCAAGAGTTAATTTCTGTTGGTTGTCACCAAAGAAACTTAGTTGATACTGATTCATGTACCCAAAATTTGTACTACAGACATTCAAGGAAATGAAGATTATTAGTACACCCAGTAGACTGATTACATGAGTTTTCATTAAGAAAATATTTATGTAGTTTATAAGGCTCTTTATCAACACTAAGTCTTCTCTTCCTTATCATTCCTGCCTTGAAGGTTTTCTTCTGATTAATTTGTTGTTTATTTCAAATCCTTTATCAAGGCATAAGAATGGGCAATATGTCACCTGAAACATTGCTTATCCACAAATATTTTTCATCCAACAGGTCTCATAATGGTAGGGTTAAGAGGGTAGATGGACTTGTTTTCTTCTAATTTATGAGGTATGTATTAGACTATCAGTGTGTAAAAAGAAAGGTAATCACTTGTGAAATAGAAAAATATAGTATAATAGCCAAGAAATAGAGGAAAGGAAGTGAAGTATAGAATTTTATTGAATGAAAGACACAAACATTCGAAACACTCTTGTTACATGTACCACTAAGAAAAAAATATTCTACCAATCAATTTATGCCACATCAACCCAATTTCAAAGATATTACAAGAAAATCAAGAAAGTATGTTTTAAAGTGATGAAATTTGGTTATAAAAATGGTAACTAATGTATGAAGTTATAACTATATGATAGGTCCTGTGCTAAGGTTTTCATATGTCTTAATTTATTTAATCCTATAATCTGATGAGATAGTATGACCTGTTCACACAACTAATATCCATAGTTAGTCAAATAGATGGCTTAGGCTTAATGTAAATTCAAAGTGGAGTTACTAACAGTTCTATCTGAACTGACAAATTTATGTTTTAATCAAAACAACAATTAAAATTATGTAAGAAAGTATTGCTCTGATGTGATATGATACAAATTTCTAAAATGTAACATTTGTCTTGTGTTCAAAAGTTCCCTCTTAGTTTTGTCGCAATCCTTGCAATTAAAAACATGTCATTGTTTCTAATCTTTAAACCTTAGAAAGCCATTGGGCCAAAGCAACAACTACTCTGTTTAATTCCCTATCTCTGTTCCTGGTTGTGTAAATCGAAGAGCGGTGTTACCAGCAATTCTCCAAAGACATTTATGGAATACTGGCGTGCAGTGTTCCGCCGAAATCTGAGAAAACCCCAGGCTTCAGCTGCCCGGTCTCAATGCGACGAGCACTCAGACGAACACAGTCCAATAATTACACATGATCATTGTCTTTCTTCTTCTTGCATTTCTCAAGGAATATTAAAGAAGGTCCAATTCATAATTCACAACATCATTTCTTAAATTTTTCTTTTCCTCATTCTTCTTCATCTATGATTTTTTCACAACTCAAAGTTTCCCCAAGACTTTCTTCCCCCATTGCTAGTGTACAATTCCCCCTTTAAACTATCACAGGCATTCTCTACCCTTATAAGATCTTCACTTTTCTCCCTCTCCCCTTTTCACATCATTTAAAATTTCTTTTAAGAAAACCCCAGCCCTGCCTGATGATCACAACCTGTTCCCATTACTCTGCATCTTCCCCCGTCTTAGCTGGGCTTACATAGGAAAGATCATGAGATGATAACAAATTAAGAGAGAGAGCCTGAATAAAATTTGTAAGAAGTTTTCACAAAGAATGCAGGTCAACAAATAGGCAGAACATTTGCTTCTAAATCAGCTGTATTTTGTTTCTTTATTCAAAACTATACCGTGGTCATTTGTACTGATAAACACTAAGTACCTCTTGCAAATTTACCATCATATTAGCATATTAAAGGCACTGAAAAGTCTTGTAATAAAGAATCTTATTTATCTTTGTTTTATCCAATATTTATCAAGTGTATTTAAAAAATGAAACTTTTTTCTCTCCCCCCTCCCTCCCACAAACATTAGTATCATGGAACACCATTTGGGTAAAGTGGCCTTACATGATAAAAGATATAACAAAAATACTTAGAGGTATGCTTGTAACATACACATAGAGTGGTATGTAGGCTGTTTCAATAAGGACAGCAGTAGTTTGAACGTGACCTGCACTTTTCACATAATATGGAAAGTAGTGCCACGTTGCCTCTCATCTTGCAGTTGTGACCAGAGATAACTTAGCCAGAATAGCCAATGACTGAGTCTATTCAACCAATATTTAGAACACATAGATACCAGTTGCACAACTGGTTATAGGCAATGATTGTCCTTGCATTTGATTTTTTAATCCTCACCTGAGAATATATCAATGATGAGAGAGAGACAGACAGACAGACAGACAGGCACCAATATGAGAGAGAAACACTGATGTGAAGGAAAAACATCGATCCACTGCCTCCATACACACCCTGACCAGGAATGAGCCCACAACCTTTTGTTGTATGGGACGATGCTCTAACCAACTGAGAAACCCAGCCAGGGCAGAATTTGATTCTGCCAAGATGTTTTGTATTACTACCTCCCTGGGTATCTTGATTTACCTTGGACAGGAGCCAGCCCCTCACTCTAATGTTGGATATTAGTCCCATTACCCCATTAGCTGTTACATAAGTTTAGTGTCACTGTGTGTGAAGGGTATATGATTAGATTGTAATAGCACTTGTTGTAGCTTGAAGTAATACGTAGCTGGGTGCAAGTTTCCATAGGCGCTCATCTGGAAAAGATGGAGAAACAGCATCTGAAGCAACACGGGCTCACCTAGGCATTCAAAGCATTGCACAGATGTGGAAGGAGAACAACAGCTTGATGGAAGATTTGCAAACAGGCAAAGTTTTAAGGGGACATGATAACCCTGGAAATCTTCCTGTACAAAGGCATAGAAAATATATTATTGATGAAAAAGCAGACAGTAGAGGAATGATTCTTAGGCAATCTAAGAAGCAGATTTGAATCTTTTGACTCTTTTATCTACTTTCCTTTGAATTGGTGCTACTTGCAACAATGCTGAGAGTCAAGCTCTAAGCACAAGTCACCGCCTGGGGCTCATCATTTGTGTAAGATTTGCACCAAGTCAGTAAAACTGACTGGATTCATTAACATTTCCACCTGAAAATCTTTGGAGGTCTTTGAACATCTTAAAGAAATATGTATTCAAAAAGTTATTCCATGTATGCAAAATTTGGGAAAAGATGTATGTCAAAAAATAGGGTATTGGTTTATTATGTTATATCCATATATGATAATCATTAGTACTATCCACAAATGTTTCCGATTCTCCTTCTGGACAATGGTGAGATTGCATTTCTTTGCTCACTTCATGTTAACTGAGGCCATGAGACTAGCTTTAGCCAAGGAAATGTAAAAGCAAACAACATGTTGCTTCCAGGCAGAAACTATAAAGACTGGTGTGCAATTTTCTATGGTTTCTTTTCCTCTGGCTGGGTCCTGGAGTGAGAATAATGTGGAACAGAGCTCTAACTGGCCCACAAAAAACACATAAAGTGAGAAAAAATTAAAAATTGTTCTTTGAAGTTACTGAGATTTTGGATATCTTTGTTACTGCAGCTTAATCCAGCCTCTTTTGGCTGTTATAACATAATGGAACACTGAACAGTCCATGAAAATAACAGACTAGAAGAATTTTAGATAATGAGAAGATATACAGATACTATGTTGAGTAAAAATATAAGTTTTAAAAAACTTTTACTTAGTCATTGCAAAATATATATGAAGTGGGGTTTCCTGGGGAAGATTGGATCTTTGGAATTTTGAAGTTAGAAAGTATTCCATTAAAATGGTGACTTTGTGGGTAGAGACTAAAAGTTGACCATTGTAATTAACTGCCTTTGCACGGACACTTTTAAAGATTTAATCTATTTTTAGAGAGGGAAAGGGAAGGGGGAAAAAGGAAGAAAAACATCAATGTGTGGTTGCTTCTTGATCGCCCCCTACTGGGGAATCTGGCCTGCAACCCAGACATGTGCCCTGACTAGGAATCAAACCAGCGACGCTTTGGTTCACAGGCAGGCATTGAGTGACTCAATCCACTGAATCACACCAGTCAGGGCTGGGGCCGGGGTGGTGGGGGAGGCACTTTTAAATTTGGATCTGTCAAGCAACTAAATATATTTTTTCCTTGGGGAAAAAAGTGACACTCTCTTTCTGGGCTTTGGAGAGGGCCTTGGATCTCTCTCTCTCCTCCAAGAGATTGTGTTGGGGAGCAAACTCACCCTGACCCCAGAGAAGCTAGCTGGAAGCTAGGTAGAGACCCGCATGTGCTGTACTCTGAACCCAGGCCTCCAGCTGCAACTGGGAGAGTCTAGACTTAAGAGATAGGGGGCCTTCCTGGGCTCCCTGTGGACCTATGTGCATCAGTCAGCAACAAAGGGGAACTGACAGCAACAGGGCCACCAAGGGAGGAATCAGCCTAGGAAGAAAGGAAGGGAGGGTGCACAGCAAGGGTCATAGTTGCACACATTACAATTGAGAACTCCCAAGGAGATATAGGCATTGTCAACATCCACCTTCCTGCCCGTGCACACTAGAGTGTGTGTGTGTGTTCTCATCCTTCCCTCTGGAAGTTAAGTCTCAGCTCTCAAGGTGCCCTGAGCTCTGCCATCCTGATAACAAGGCAGGAGAACGGAAATGTGTGACAGGGTTGCACCCCCCTCACTTCTGTGCTCTCCTTCAAGACAAAAGAGGGCAATAAGGAGGCACACTCACCACAGGAAGCTTTTCTCTGAGAACATTAAGCAGTCCCAACAGAATAAAAGAGAAAATAATTATCTGGAAAGGCTGTAATTAATAGTGTCAAATTTAACCTTGTTTCAATATCAGAATATCTGCACTGAGACATCACCCAGACCCAGAACTCTCTCTGCAGGAAAGCTCTGTCTGCAGGTGTGGAAGCATGTGCTCCACACCCACGGCCTGTCTTCTCAGAGGGTGTCGTGCCTCTGAAGGAGTCCTGTGGCTCTGTCTCCTAGCTATTACTGAATTAGCTCTCTCTGTATTGCCTCCCAAAGAACCTATTTCAAGAGTGACACAAATTCCATTTCTGGTGTATGTTTAAAAATGTGAAACAATTGCCTCAAAACTGTGGCTATGGAGCAAAATATTTGAAACACACATTGGAGAAACTGCAAATAAATTATTCATGTGAATGGTAAAAATGGAGAGTGTGTACACACGTGCATGCCCCGATGTGTGATGTGCATGTGTGTGTGATAGAGAATGTCCCTCTGAAAGAGCATTAACAGTAGCTCCAAGAACTTACAGACGGGGGTGGGAGCAGAAATCCATATGTTAGTGATTGTTTTTCTCCTTCATAAACAAATCACATTATTTTCAAACATTTATCCTGTGAGCAAAAAGGGAAGGGACATACGTCAGTGCTAAGTGTTTGAAAGAGGAATCGTGGAGGACCACTACCCACTTAACTTATTTCAGCTCTGTGAAAGATTATAGGGCTTGGACTGCTTCTGGCCACATCGGAGTGTCTGTGAAAAGTGGAAGTAAGGCCAGTAAGTGGAATGGACACACATGCATTGGGTGATTTGTGTTGAGTTACAAAGTCTAGACACCCCCCCTGGGAATGTGAGGGACATGGTACATTGGTATGACTTTCAGGACGCCTGAAACAAGAAAGCCAAAACCAGCTGGGAGACCCTAGAGCAAATGGACCCTAACTAATCAGTAGTTCTCAATTATGGCACCTGAAGCAACACAGAAGTGTGATACTCTGTCATTCCCACAGATGCCAGGCCTCACCCCACTGCAGGAGAGGCATCCTGAGCCAGAAGGAGAGTTGAAGACCTCAGGTAGACCTGGGTGCCACCAAATTCTGCCTAGCCACTTGAGGAGCTGGGAGTAATCTAATCTTTCTGTGCCTCAGTTTCTTCATCTAGCAAGCAGGTACAACCATTTTAGCAACTGGTATAGCTAACACTCATTAAAGGACTGCCTGTGTGCAAAGCACCAGAAGAAACATTGGGTTCATTGACTCTTCTTGGCAATGCTATGAGAGAGGAGGTATTCATAGATTTCATTGATGCTAAAATGTTTGTTTTTCTTCCATATTTTAACATTATCTGTTATGAGGATGCATCACATATTGATAAGAAAGCATATGTCGTGTCTTAATTTAGACTTTCCATTTTTCTTAGTAAATTGGTGATGTGTTAGATTTGATGAGGAAACTGGCACACTGCCAGGTTAAATAACTCACCTACAATTACAGAGCTAGAAATTGCAGAACTAGGACTTGAATCCAATCCGTTTCTAGAGTTTTCTATAAGGGGCTAGATCTCCTGATTCCTTCACTTACTAGCCATGTGACCTGGGGCACGTTTTTAATCTCTCGGTGTCTCTGTTTTTTTATCTGTCAGATGGTGATAATAACAATATTAACTGCTTCATAGGATTGCAACGGGGATTTACATACATGTAAAGCTCTTAAAATAGACCGTGACAGGTGGCTAGTATTCAATAAAATTTAGTTATTATTAGCTTTAACTATTATAAGAAAAAAACAAGCATCACTTTTAACGAATAGAGGGCAGCAGGAAAAAGAAAGAGGTGACTAGTAAAAGAAGAATATGTTCATTAGCATGTCCCTAAAGTCATCTTGGCCCAGGATAGATGTGTGTACCATATTTGGGGAAATACTTTTTGTTCTGTCTCTCTAAAGCTGAGAGAGCAGGTAAAAGTGAAATGGGAGAGTGAGCTTTGAGGAGGTGGTCATTGGAGGTGAGAAAGAAGGGTCAAGGTGGAGGGGAAGGTGGGTTTGCCTGAGGAGGCGGGTGTGGATCTGCGCTTGTGCTGCGGGTGGGCACCGCACTTTGAAAGGACTGCCCAAAGCAGTGGCTGAACTCCTGACCGATGTGTTCATTTGGCAGATTGCAATTCATTGATAAATCATGGGATCCATCCAGTGGGTCATAACCAGCGTCTTCAGAAATGCCAGAGAAGCAAAGGGAGGTGAACACCAGGCAAGTATCAGAGAGTATCATATGTAATGACAACAAACATTGTTTTATAAAACTTGAATTTCAGTTAAGAATGAGTTAGATATGTGTAATGGTTTTTTATGTAAAATACCTTTCCCTCTGTGGGTCTCAGTTCAAAAGTTTAACAACAAATGGAAAATGAAAATAAGAAATACATTCTATCTTGTCTAATGAGAGCAAAGGTCAAAACAACCAAAAGTTCTAAAACTGAGCTCCGGAAAGATCTGATAATGTTACATTCTGTGGGTAAAATTTCTCCTCTTCCTCCTCAAGACTGAAGGATAACCAACTTGAACTGGGGAAGAGTAATGGAAGGAGAAAAGGAAAGTTTGGCACTTCTCTTTGTTGATGTGAATAATATAACAGGTAAAAATTAGAAAGTAGAAATAAGAAAATAAAAGCCTGGTACCAAGAGATAAACCCTGTTAAGATGTTTTGGTGTGTCTCCTTCAAAATGTGTTAATTATCATCTCATGTGTTTATGTATGTGTGTACATTCAGATAAGTAGGTGTACACATATAAAATGTATTTTTCTCCCACACAGTGTATTATAGGTGCTTTTAAATAGTTTTCCTTTCTATTAACAATAAAACATGAGTATTTCATACATCTATATAATTTTAGATGGCTACTTTACAGTATTTTCATAGCTGGACCATAATTTATTTGACTGAACCCTAATTTTGGACATCCATATTTTTATAGGTTTTTACTGTTTATGAATAATGCATGGGATATTTCTACTCAGGCACATGGCTTCAAGTATTTGTCCAATTTTTCCTTTCCACTATAAAGAGAAGTCTATTGCTTCTTCTTCCTGATATAAATTGAAGATACTCATTGCCCAAGAAAATCAAACAATATATTGAGGAAAAAGTAGAAGTCACCTGAAATCCACCTTTCTGAGAGGATAATTATTAACATTTCTGTGGCAATTCTTCCATGGAACTCTATGCATGTGTACACATAAGTATAATTTTATATGCATACCTACATACACACCCACATGCAAACACATATACACATGCAAAGAAACATAAGGTATGAGAGAGCATTTTTAAAGGGACTGGTGATACATAATTCTCTGTATCTTAACAATATACAATGGAAATTCCTCTAGGTAAAGAAGCATAGAACATTAGTTTTTAATTTCTATATAATATCCTACTATAAAGATTATCATAATTTATTCAGCTGTTCTTTTATTAGTGAACTCTTGATTAGCTGCCAGCTTTTTTATGATTAAAAATAGTGCCATAGTAATCATTCTCAAATATATATGCTTATACAGCAGAGCTTTTGTTTCTATAGCATAGAATCCTAGGAGTGGGATTGCTGAGTTCAATTGCATATGCATTGAAATGTTTAATACAGACCAGGAATTACCTTTTCACATTTCCACCAGTGATGCATGAGAGCGCCCTTGCCCTGGCTCCAATCTCTGTTGATAACAGGTGCTCCTACACTTACATTTTGCCGCTCTGATGGGTATCATCATGGCGATTTTAATTTCCACTTCCCTGTCTATTGGGGAGAGGCTGAACATTTTATCTTACTTGCTATTCTGTTGATGACCTATTCATATACCCAACTCATTTTGCTATTGGGTTGAATGTCTTTTTCTTATAAATTATGACTGAGATTTTTGTATAGTATAGATAGTAATTTTCAGCTATCATTTGAATTTAAAATACTTTTCCTCACTTGTTTTTCTGTTGACTTTGATTTTGTATTTCTTGTACTGTAAATAATATCTTGAAATTTTGTGTCTGTATGTGAGATATATATGTCTTAAAATTTTTCTCCAAGTTGTGTGTGCTGAAAGTATTCTAATTTTTCTAAAATGCTTACTATTATTTTATTTTTAGTGTCTCCACTTTAATTGACCATGGAATTAATGTAAGCTAGGGACCCCAAGTTACTTTTCTTCTAGGAGTATATCCAATTGAGAGGAAACTATTAATATATGTAATTTATATTCATACAATACACATACGCACACCCTGATGTCTAATTCTGAGCTCTCTATTTCTTTATTAATTTTTACAGCCCTATGCCACTACTGTACTTTATTATAGTGGCTTTTAAGTAGTTTTAATATAGTATTTTAGTACCACCATTCTTTATTAATTTAAGAGCATTTTATCCAATTAAAAATACCACTGGGTTCTATTAGAGTTGCAGTAAATTCATATACTGGCTTCAGGAGAACAGATTTTTTTAAAAATTATAATCATTATTGTTTTTTCATATTATAATTTTTATTTTCATTTTATTTTTTAAAATTATTTGTTTTTATTTTTAAATACATTTTTATTGATTATGCTATTGCAGTTGGCCCATTTTCCCCTGTTCACTCCCCTCCACTCTGCACACCCCCTTCCACTCACATTCCCCCTCTTTAGTTCATGTCCATGGGTCATACATATATGTTCTTAGGCTTCTACATTTCCCATACTATTCTTAACCTCCCCCCCCCTGTCTATTTTCTACCTACCAATTATGCTACTTATTTTCTGTGCCTTTTCTTCTCTCTCCCCTTCCCACTTCCCTGTTGGTAACCCTCCATGCGATCTCTATTTTTGTGAATCTCTTCCTGTTCTAGTTACTTACTTACTTTGTTTTTGTTTTTGCTTTAGGTCTGGTTGTTAATAATTGTGAGTTTGCTGTCACTTTACTGTACATGTTTTTTATCTTTTTTTTCTTAGATTCTAAGTCTCTTTAACATTTCATATAATAATGGCTTGGTGATGACGAACTTTTTTAACTTGACCTTATCTGAGAAGCACTTTATTTGCCCTTCCATTCTAAATGAGAGCTCTGTTGGGTAGAGCAATCTTGGATGTAGGTCCTTGCCTTTTCTGACTTGGAATACTTCTTTCCAGCCCCTTCCTGTCTGTAAGGTCTCTTTTGAGAAATCACCTGACAGTCTCATGGGAACTCCTTTGGAGTTAACTGTGTCCTTTTACTCTTCCTGCTTCTGGGATTCTCTCCTTCATTCTAATCCTGGCTAATGTAATTATGATGTGCCTTGGTGTGTTCCTCCTTGGGTCCAACTTCTTTGGGACTCTCTGAGCTTCCTGGAAGTCTATTTCCTTTGCCAGACTGGGGAAGTTCTCCTTTATTATTTGTTCAAATAACTTTTCCACTTGTTGCTCTTCCTTTTCTCCTTCTGGTACCCCCTATAATTCAGATGTTGGAATGTTTAAAGATGTCCTGGAAGTTCCTAAGCCTCTCCTCAATTTTTTGAATTCTTGTTTCTTCATTTTCTTCTGATTGGATGTTTCTTTCTTCCTTTCTAGTCCACACTATTGATTTGAATCCCAGGTCCCTTACCATCATATTGGTTCCCTGTACATTTTCCTTTAGTTCACTTAGCATAGCCTTCATTTTTTCATCGAATGTGCAATCAAATTCAACCAAGTCTGTGAGCATCCTGATCACCAGTGCTTTGAACTCTGCATTGGATAAGTTGGCTGTCTCTTCATCACTTAGTTGTATTTTTTTCTGGAGCTTTAATCTGTTCTCTCATTTGAGCCATTAGTTTTGTCTAGATGTGCCTGTTATGTAGTGGGGGATGGAGCCTTAGGTGTTCACCCAGGTGGGGTAACCCATGTGTATGTGGGGCAGGGGTCCAAGAGTAACAGTGGTGCTTGCTCTGCTCTCTGCTGAATTTCAGTCACTTACCCTACTTCCCACAAGCAAATTGGGCCCTTATGGTGCTTATTCCTGGGTGGGTGGGTTTGTCTACATCCTAGGATCCTGTGGGTCTCTCCAGCGAACTCTCCTTGAAGCTAGGAGTTACTCCAGCTGCTGCCTCAACCCCAACAGGTGTTTTCAATCCGTGGTTTGAGGCATTATTTCCCCATGTTGGGACCCTGGATTGTGCGGTCCATCCTGTTCCCCAGTTGTTTCTCTGGGTTTATTTGTGTGCAAATGTGGGACCAAAGGCTCCACCAGCTGCTCCCTTACTGGGTCTGCCAGCTGCCTTGCATGCTCTAATCCTCCAGCCACCCCCTTGTGTCCTTGTGTGCCCCGGTGTGCCAGCCACCACTTTGCTGCAAGTCCTCTCTGCCCAGCTGCCTGACTCCATCCCTCCTACCAGTCTGGATGAATGTGTCTTTTTTAACTCCTTGGTTGCAGGACTTCCATACAGTTTGACTTTCTGTCAGTTCTGGTTCTTTTTAAATTGTTGTTGTCCTTTCGTTGTGGGAGGAGGCACAGTGTGTCTACCTACACCTCCATCTTGGCTGGAAGTCTCATTATTTCTTTTCAAAACCATAGTATAGATTACCATTTGTTCAGATTATATTTTGCCCTCAAGTAAGATTTTACTTTTAAATATAAATCATATCTCTTTCTTATACAATTTTATTCATATTTTGTTATTTTTGTTACTATGAATGGAATATTTTCCTCATTCCATTTTTATATGTGTTACTCTTATAAAATAGCTAATAATTTTATATTCAATGAGTTTATCAAATTTTACTTGTTTTTTTCACCTAAGGACATGTTTATTGATTATAGACAGAGGGGAAGGGAGGGAGAGGAAGAGAAGCATCAATGTGAGAGAGAAACATCAATCTGTTGCCTCTTGTATACACCTTGACCAGCAATCGAACACACAACCTTTTGGTTTTTGGGATGACTCTCAACCAACAGAGCCACACGAGCAAGACTTCTACCTGTTTTTCACTAGAGTTTCTTAATGATAGCAGGTATGAAATTATAATATCAGCAAAAATTTCACCTCTTTCTTTTTATATTCATATAGTGCATTTTATTTTTATTACATTTACTAGACTCTCCAGACAACATTAAATAATAAGGGTGATGGCAGTGGCATTTCTGTCTTGTTCTTGATTTTAAAGAAAACAGCTTTAACCATCTGAACATGTATGGACTAATCACATGTTATAAGTTAGCTTATGCTGCAACAACTCTAACATATCAGGGCTTTTCAGCAACCCAAATTTATTTTTAGCTCACATTGCATACTGGCTGCTAACAGGTGTATGTCTTTGCCATGCATCTTCATTTGGGATCTAAACTAAAGGTAGAGTATCTATCAGGGATTTGCCATTGTGTGATAGAAAAGAACCATAGTGGCCATGCCATGAGAAGGTTCTTAAAGCTTCTGCTCAGAAGTGACGTACACTGCTTCTACTCATGTTCATGAGCCTCAGCCAAGCTACAATCCCAAGCCTAACATCAATGTTGTAGAAAAAAATAAATCAAACAGGGAGGAAAGCAACTTACTGGAAACAATAATAAAATTTACCGTGTCTGCCATGGGTCAAAAATACTTTCTTTCCTCCCTTTTATTTACAAAATAAAAATGCCTGTTCTTTCTCAAGAAAAGACCCCTAAAAAGCTTATCCAATTTTGAGTGACAAGATTATTCAAGATTTTGTAATAGTCCCTATATCAGATTTGGATATGGCTGCTCTTGATCTTGAAACCTAAACATTACAAAAAAAGTACCATCTATACTGCCAACATACAATGGTAGATACAGCAATGGGACCCTGCAAGTCATACTTCCATCGAAAATGGGAAAGAATGGAAGACACATAGCTGTAATGCATTCATAGCATTTCTGAAATTCTATAGAAGAAAAGCTGCAAGGACCTCAAACACTGGGTAAAAAAGAATGTTGTGGTTAGTTCTCACCTTTGCTTCCCACAAGTAGCTCTCCAGTCTATCGTTCTCCAATTTAGAGGCTGTGTCTTCTAAGAGGGGGTTCTATTTCCATTATCCTTCATGGTCCTTTAAAGGGCATTTATGAGTATGTCCTCCCTTGGAACCCAGCACCTTTTCTCATCTTACCATAAAAATTTAAAGGTCCAAAATTTGTTTCAAATCTTGAATGGTCACTGGCCACTCTCAGTTAGTGGCTTTTTTGGCAGTCTATCTTCCCCCGAAATGTTTCTCAATTTTCTCTTGACCTGGAAAAATTTAGGCTTAAAACTTCTGTAGGAGAGTGATGAAATAGTCACTTTTCCCAGAGAGATCTTTTCCAACTAAGTGCCAACTTAATTGATTCAGAGGCTTTCACAGTAGCTTTAATGACTAGGCCCTTTTTTTAAAAAAATTAATCTTTATTGTACTTTTTTCATTACCATTTAGTCCTCTTATACCCTCCTCCCCCAGCAATCACCACACTGCTGTCCATGTCCATGAATTCTTTTTTCTTTTTGCTTGGTCCTCCCATCCCTGACTCATGCCACAGCTGTTCTGCTCTCCATCCATGAGTCTGTCCCCATTTTCCTTATCTGTTTGGTTTGGTCGTTAGATTGCACAAATGAGTGAAATCATATGGTATTTGTCTTTCTCTGACTGGCTTATTTCACTTAGCATAATGTTCTCCAGGTCCATCCATACTGTTGCAAAGGGTAAAAGTTTCTTCTTTTTTATGACTGAGTAGTATTCCATTGTGTAAATGTTACATAGTTGTTTTATCCACTCATCTACTGATGGACACTTGGGAATGGCTATAGTCTTAATTTGGTTCTTCTCACAAAGATGTTTTAATTGGCCCTTGTTCCTTAAAATGTTTCTCACTTTGATTTCATATCAGATGGAGATAATAAACAGTTCCATTTTCCAACCAGGTTTGCAAGCCTGCCAATTCTTTCCTGAATTTATCTACTTCCTGTAATCATTTGTCACTCCTTGACACTGGCAACTGATGCAGACTAGTAACATTTTGTTTCCAAACCCCTTCATATAAATCCATTCTCTGCCTTCAGAGACACCACCAGCAACACTTCTGATGATGGTTCATACCTGCACAACACAGACCACCTGCCTCTAATGACAGTGTTCTTGCCATAACTTGCTGGCCCTGAGAACCAATACCCTATATTTTAAGTTGTCTTTGTTGTTCAGTTATTGTCTTGTATGGTTGGTTATGAGCATCACCCTACTCCTGCTGATAACTCTGATATTATAATTTTTAGCTTTTTCTATGTTATATTGTGGTAACAGCTCAAAATCTCAGTGGCTTACAACAGCAAAGTTTTATTTTTTGACTTATCTAATACATTGGCTGTGAGTCAGCTATGGTCTCCTGATTCTGGGACCAGGCTAAGGCTCTAGCTTTTCACTGACATTTGCCATTCTTCTAACAATATAGCGTTGGCCAAACCATACCATGGCTCTTTAAAGCATCAGCTCCAAAGTGATATAAGTGATATATATTGCTTCCTCTCATATTCTTTGGCCAAAGCATATCAAATAACCAATCTGTGGCCCCATGGGGGCCCCATGATGTCATAATGTCAATGGGACAGGGAAGAATGATGCTCCTGCAGGGAAGGTAACAAATAATTAAGAAGAAGAGTACAATCTACCAAGAAATTTCACCATTATAATTATACTTGATGCTGATTTTTTATTCATGACCTTTATCATAAGCTGAGTGGCTCCTTCTATTCCTATTTTACTGTATATATATGTGTGTATTGTAAGAAATAGTTGCTGAGTTTATCCAAAGCTTTTACTGCATCTATTTATATAACAGAACAGTTTTACTCCTTTAATTTGTCGATGTAATATTTATACATTTTCCAATAGTTAACTATCTTTAAGTTTCTAGAGTAGGCTGTTGTTGATAATTGTAGACCAGTGATTAGCAACCTTTTTCATTTCTTGGGACACAAACTAATTACTAAAATTCTGTGGCACACCAAAAAAATGTATTATATTTTTTGCTAATCTGACAAAAAAGAGGTATAATTTTCATTCATTCACACTGGATGGCAATTGTTGTGTTGGCTGTTGTCATATTTTTATTTGACCGTCTAAGGAAAAAGAGATCAGTGCTCCTGACTAAAAATCAAGTAGTGAATGTCTTAATAATTCTTGCAGCACACTGTTTGAAGATTGCTGTAGGCTATTCTCTTTTAATATAATAAATTCTATTTAACAAACAAAATATAGACTGCATCTATATTCATCTGTATGATTAGCTGGTAAATTTTTTTTCTGGTTCAAGTTCAGGTTTGGCTATTAAATTATGCTGGATTCATAATGTGAATTGGAAAGTCTTTAAATTCTTTATTTTTATGAATTGTAGTAATTTATTGGAAGTATCTATTCTTTAACTCTAGCTTGAATTCAGGTCTGAATTTATCTGATCCTGCTGACTTATTTGTAAGATTTTATTTATTTATTTTTAGTGTAAGGGGATAGAAAGGAGAAAGAGAGAGAAATATCAATGTGAGAGAAAATTAAACTGGTGACCTTTTGTGTTGGGAACCACCCTGCTTGGTTTCAGAAGCTGTAACCACCACCCCCACCCCCCATGGCCAAGGCTCAGTGAGTGACCTTTGGACCATAAGCCACTAAGGAGACAAAGCTTATCTCCCTGGCAGGGATGCCGCCTCAGCCCCTTTTACTTCATCCATAACTGGCCCCCAATTCTTGATTGGTTAGCCAATGACAAGATTCCCCAAGGGGGGAATGACCTAAAACAGGCATGATCACGTGGAGGCCCCACAGAAAAACTTGGGGGGCTACAGCAAAAGGGGGTGAGGGACCCTCGCCCTTGGGCTTTGACATCCTCATTCTATCTTCAAGAACTCTCCTAATCTCTTGGCTGCCTTACTATCCCTACCTGACTTAAGCTTGAAATGATACTGGTGGTGGGTACCACCCTGTGCTATAAAGAGTGGGTTCCCTAGGGTAATCAGACCTAAGAAAGAATATGTATAATCCTGTGAAACCTGCATTGTTTCGAATGCTCTCAATTAAGTAAGGGTCCAAGCAAGAAGTGACTTTGTTCCTCAAAGTTTTATAGCTCTTTAGCTATCTGACCTTGGCTCAAAATAGGCCCTCAGAGTTCTTTGTTATCTATTGTTTGATCCTTATTGCCTGAGAATTATTAATGACCTTTACCTGCATTCCTGTGCAAAACAAACCTAATGAAAGCCCATTGAGGAAAAGGCTCTTTGCCCTTCTCCTTTGAGAGATTGGCCACCTTTTCTCCCCAAGCAGATTCTGTCTTGGTAGACTTATTCTCATCTGTGGCGGCCTTGGGGAGTCCTGAGGGCAGAGCTCCCCCCTACTCTTGGTTTGCAGGATGCTGCCCAACCAACTGAGCTGTACTGGTCATGGTCTATTGACTTCTAAGTAATCATTTATTAATCATCTATCCAAATATTTCTGTGATAATTGATCTATTAAAATTTTCTACTCCTTACTGGGTCACATTTAGAAACTAAAAATTTATAATAAAATCCTTTGTGTATTGAAGGTTTTCAAAGCGTTACCAGAATTGCATGTATACTTTATTATGATCTTGATTTTAATTAAAATACAGAATATGCAATATTATATTCATTTTACGTGCACAGCATAGTTTTCAACATTTATATCCCTAAGAAAGTTATCATCAAGATAAGTCAGATAACCATCTGAAACTATACAAGTTTATTACAATATCATTGACTATATTCCTTATACTGTGCATTATATCCCTGTAACTTATTGGTTTGATAACTGGAAGTTTGTTCCTTTTATTCTCCTTTACCTTTTCATCTTTTCCCCAACCTCTTCCCCTCTGGCAACCATTAGCTTTTTCTCATGTCTGTGAGTCTGTTTCTGGTTTTTTTCCCCCTAGATTATCTATTTGTCCTTTTCTGTGTGACTTATTTCACTTAACATTATACCCTCAGGATCCATCTATGTTGTTGCAATGGCAAGATTTTATTCTCTTTAATGACTAAGTAATGTTCTATCAAATATATATGTATACACATACACAGACACGAACATATAGGACTTTTTTGTCTGTTCATCTGTTGATGGACACTTAGATTGCTTCTGTGTCTTAGCTATTGTAAATAATGCTGCAATGAAAATGGGAGTGCATATATCTTTTCATACCAGTGTTTTTGTTTTCTTTGGATAAATACCCAGGGGTGGAATTGATGTGTCATATGATAGTTCTATTGTTAATTATTTGAGGAACCTCTATAATGTTTTCCATAGTGGCTGCCCAATTTGGAATTTCACCAATATGGCATGTGGGTTCCCTCTTCTCCACATCCTTACCAACACCTGTTATTTGTTGGGCTTTTTTTTTTAATAACAGCCAATCTGACAGGTGTGAGGTGGTATTTCATTGTGGTTTTGATTTGTTTTTCCCTGATGTTTAGTGATGCTGAGCATCTTTTCATGTGTCTGTTGGCCATCTGCATGTCTTCTGGAGAAATGTCTATTCAGGTCCTCTGTCCATTTTTTAATCAGATTGCTTTTTTTTATGTTGAGTTGTATGAGTTCTTTATATATTTTGGATGTTAACCCATATTGGATGTGTCATTTGCAATATCTTCTCCTACTTAGTGGTTTGCCTTTTTGTTTGTTGGTGGTTTCATTTACTGTGTGAAAGTTTTGTAATCTGTGATTATGTCTCCTTATTTATTCCAAAGTTAGATATTTTTGCACTGTTTATTTCCATAACCACAAACAGAGTTATGTATCTATTTTACAGATAAAAAATAGCTTTTGAATTTATTATTTTATTTTCTAATTAAGTGTTTTTAGCCTTTATCTTTATTCACTTTTTGTTTATTTTCTTGTTTACTTTCTGGTTTCTTTTTTAAAATATATTTTATTGATTGTGCTATTACAGTTGTCCCATTTTTTTCTCTCCTTTATTCCCCTCCACCCTGTATCCCCCTCCCACCTTAGTTCATTCCCCCACCTTAGTTCATGTCCATGAGTCATATATATAAGTTCTTCGGCTTCTCCATTTCCCATACTATTCTTAACCTTCCTCTGTTTATTTTGTACCTACCATCTATGCCTCTTATTCCCTGTACCTTTTCCCCCATTCTCCCCCCTCTGCTTCCCCACTGATAACCCTCCATGTGATCTCCATTTCTGTCAATATGTTCCTGTTGTAGTTGTTTGCTGAGTTTGTTTCTGTTATTTTTAGGATTTGTTGTTGATAGTCATGAGTTTGTTGTCATTTTACTGTTCATAGTTTTAATCATCTTCTTTTTCTCAGAGAAGTCCCTTTAACATTTCATATAATAAGGGCTTAGGGATGATGAACTGCTTTAACTTGACCTTCTCTGGGAAGCACTTCATCTGCCCTTCCATTCTAAATGATATAGCTTTGCTGGATAGGGTAATTTTGGATGCCTACATCTTTGCCTTTCATGAATTTGAGTACTTCTTTCCACCCCCATCTTGCCTGTAAGGTTTCTTTTGAGAAATCAGCTGACAGTCTTATGTGAACACCTTTGTTCCTTTTCTCTTGCTGCTTTTAAGATCCTTTCCTTATCTTTAATCTTGGCTAATGTAATTATGATGTGCCTGGGCATGTGCTTCCTTGGGTCTAACTTCTTTGAAACTCTCTGAGCTTCCTGGAAGTTTAGTTCCTTTGCCAGATTGGGGAAGTTCTTCTTCACTATTTGTTCAACAAGTTTTCAATTTCTTGCTCTTCCTCTTTTTCTTCTGGCACCCCTATGATTCAGATGTTGGAACATTTAAAATTGTCCTGGAGATTCCTAAGCCTCTCCTCATTATTTTGAATTCTTGTTTCTTCATTCTATTCTGGTTGAATGTTGATCTCTTCCTTCTGTTCCAAACCATTGATTTACATCCCTATTTCCTTTTCATTACTATAGTTACATTGTATGTTTTACTTTATTTCACTTTGCATAGCCTTCATTTTTTCCTCTATTTTGTGACCATACTCAACCATTTCTGTGAGCATCCTGATTACCAGTGTTTTGAACTCTGCATTTGGTAGGTTGGCTATCTCCTCATTGTTTAGTTGTATTTTTTCTGGAGCTTTGATCTGTTCTTTCATTTGGACCATATTTTTTTGTCTTGGCTCCCCTGTTATGTAGCAAGGGGCAGAGCCTTAGGTATTCACCAGGGCACAGCAACCCATTTTGCTGTGTTATCGTGCTGTGTGTTGGGGAGGGGTTAGAGAGGAAACATTACCACTTGCTTGGCTCTCAGCTGGCTTTCAGGCACTTCCTCCACTACCTACAAGCAAATTGGGCCCTTCTGGTACTGATTCCTAGGTGGGTGGTTTGTGTATGTTCTAGGACCCTGTGGGTCTCTCCAATGAATTCTCCTATGAGGCTGGGAGTTTTTCCCACAGCCACAACACCCACAAGCTTTTTTCAGTGAGAAGTTTTGAGGCTTTATTTCCCCATGCTGGAACCCTGGGTCGGTTGCATGGTCTGTTTCTCTCCCCAGTTCTTCCTCCTGGTTTATCCACATGCATATGTGGGACCACCTGGTCTGTCAGCTGCTGCCTCACCCAGTCGGCCTGCCGCCACCTCACCTGCCCCAGTCCTCCAGCCATCTCCTTGCAGTGAGTCCTCTCTGTCCTGGATGCCTGTCTCTGCTCTCCTACTGGTCTGGATGAATGTTTTTTCTTTAACTCCTTGGCTGTTAGGCTTTCATACAGTTTGATTTTCTGACAGTTCTGGCTGTTTTTTGTTTTTAAATTTGTCATTGTTCTTCTTTTGGTTGTGTGAGGAAGCAAAGTGTATCTACTTATGCCTTTGTCTTGGATGAGAGTTCATATTTATTTACTTTCTAACTTCTTAAGAAAAACACTGCCTTTTGCAAGGGTTTAATCTTAAATAACAGAGACTATTGCAACTATACATTTTTCTTTAGCAGTCTCTCATTTCTTATGTTATAGAGTCATTTTCATTACTTTCTTGGTATTTTATTATATCTATTTTATCTTTGTCCCACACTTTTTACCTTAAGACACACTAAAATTAATTTTATATATTCTCTTTATAGTTAATGTCATGTATACCCATGATTTAAGCTATTACTTTTAAACTAATGGCTTACAAATTTTCCAGAAGCTACAGGCTCAGAAATCCAACTGGCCTCAAGAACATAGATGGCTGAATATGATTAAACTTGTTAACATTTCTCTAAATCAACACTAATTACATTTTTTCAACCACTTGTACCATTATCCATGTAGTCGCTTAAGCTAGAATTCATCCTTAACTGCTACCTGCTCCTCAAACCCATATTCATTCAAATAACAAATTCTGATAATTTTACCTTCTGAATAAAGTTTATCTTCATTTTATCTTCTCCATCTCTGCTTTTGCTATCCCAGTTTTCTCCCAATTTTTAAGCCATTCTTATTATTCAATTACAGTCTACATATGTTATGCTACTTTTGGGAGTACACCACAGTGATTAGACATTACATAACTATTAAGTGATCATCCTGATAAATCTTGCACCCTCATCATCTACTGAAGATGATTACAAAACTGCAAGACTTTTCCTTCTTGTGCCACCAGCCCCATCCCACCCCAAAGATATCCCACCAAACCTCTAGACGGCTTTATTTAAAATGCAAATATCATCATATCATGTCCTCACTTAAAAATTCTTCAGTGCTCCCCATTTCCAGCACAAATTTAGTGTAGTCTGGTAGTCCCTACTGAAGATATAAGCAACCAACAACCATAGTAACATAGAATGAACTACTTAATGAGATTCTATTAATATGCCTTTGTATTTAAAGAGGTACGGGCCCTGGCCAGTGAGGCTCAGTTGATTGGAGCATCATTCTGTGAACCAAAAAGTTGTGGATTTGATCCTTGGTGAGAGCACATAGTTACGTTGAGGGTTCAATCCCTGGTCAGGGCACATATTTAGGTTATGGTTTCAACCCTGGTTGGGGTGCATATGGGAGGCAGACAATTGATACTTTTCTCTCACAATGATGTTTCTCTCTCTCTCTTCCTCTCTTGCTAAAATCAATGAAAAAATGGGCTCAGGTGAAAATGAAAGAGACAGAGAGAGAGATGGAAAGCATTTGGTAGAGAAAAAGACTAACATTCTCTGTCTATTGTGAACCAAGTCCTATGCTCAGGTTTTATCATCTCATTTAATCATTATAATATGCTTATGAGATAAGCAGTCAGGAATGCTTCAGATGCAAGAACCAGAATATCTCACAGGTAGTAGGTAGCTTAAACCACAGAGATAGTTGATTCTCTCACAGTACAATAAGTCTAGAAGTTGCTGTTTCCAGCTCAATTATACCATCAAAGACTTCTAGACTATTTCCATTTTCCATTATTCTGTATTCAGATTTTCATTCTTATTCTTTTTTTTTTTTAAATAAATGCAAGATGGCTACTTAGCCCTAGATTTCACAGAGAAAAGGAAAAGAGGTGATACTAGGGAGCTCTCCTTCAAGACCTGGCCCCTTTTCAAGGAAGCAAAAGTTCTCCCAGCAGCCCCTACTTACATACTTTTGGTCAGAACTGGGTAGCCTGGCTACCCCTGTCTGCAAGGGTGAGAGAGCAAGCACTTAGAGATTTCTAGTTTGCCTAGTGGACAGCAATAACTGACAGGGGCTGGGGGTGGAAGTGGCTGGAAACTGGGCTCAAGATAGTGACTCTGCAGTTACCATTATCTCCAATTTGTAGATGAGGTTAAGGTTTGCCCAAAGCCTTGCTGCTGGTTAGAGGTGAATCCTGAATTGGGAATTGAGTTTTGTTTCCAATGTTTGTACCATCTTCCTTACACTACTGCAATCTCTCCATGTACTCTGACTAGAATTTCAGATATTTATTTAGACATGATTAAGAGACATTTGTTGGCATCTGTTATTTCCCCCAAATCGTACTACAATATGATCTTAGGTCCATTGGATAGAATCACCCTAGAGTTTCCCAAAGATGAAGCCACCTTCTGTCTCTTTGATAAAGCCACATGCAAATCATGCTCCTTTTGCAAAGGGAGACATCAGGGACTACACTGACTGTCTTAGACTAGCTTTGAAGTACAGTAGTTAAAAAGAAACCATGGTTAAAATATTTAAACATGTGTAGCATGCTTTCTCTAACATTTATTCTCTGCCTCTGTGATCCTCAGTTGAGAATCCTTTTCAAATTTCATTTTAGTTCTGCATAAGGTTTTAGACACAGTCATTCTGACCTTTAGACATTTCACTTTGTATAATGAATATCCTCTAATTCAATCAGTAATAATGGTCAAACCTCTTGTAACATATCAAAGGAAAAAAATTTAAATACCCTAACAACAGGTTCAATTTCTAAGGAGGGGAAACTTGCATATGAAATTTTATACCTTCTGTTTCTTTCATCCTTGCTTTAATAAATGAAAATCTGCTGAGAAACAGTCCAACTTTTTGTTTCTGTGTCTCTAGGATTTTAACCTTTTTGTCAGTTATTGTGCAACAACTGTGACATCACAATGGAAAGATTATCACTTCAGTTTATCAGAAGAGGAAGAAGTATAGTATAAAAACAGTGAAAACATAAAATATGTACTAATTCTGACTCCACTGGAAATCCTTTTTTCCTAATAGTAATTTTCAGTTCCATGTGCTAAAATCTTATTTTCTATAGAAATGAAGCTGCAGGCAACTGAACAGTCAAGGTTACAGAAGAAAAGTCTCAGGAACATGCAAGAAAAAAATATTTTTTCCACATATGAAATCTTTTCCTTTGAAGCAAACCAATTTCAGTCATTAAAATAGACTAAAAAGCCCCGCATCCATCATCAAAGACTGGGTAATCATGAGCATTCATGCTACTTTTGGAGCACCATTAGATTAAAAATTACTGCAGTGTTTTCAGCCTCACTAATAGTTTTAATCATGTCCTCATTTTTCTTTCAAACTTGGACACTCAATTTTCCTATGATGGAAGCATATTACCATTGGGGAAATAAGATGCCTTGCATCAAAATCACCAGCTTTGAACAGGGGATAGCTATTTCTTTACATAGTTTTCCCTCCCAAAATATTTGAAAGATTTGCATTTCTGTTGTTACATGACTTTTCAGATGAAAAAAATTAGGAAATATGATTAAAACAGGCATATGTATAATATATAAATTCTTGACACTCTGATATGTATGGTATGGAGATAAAAAAAACAAAGTATTACACAGAAGCAAACCCTGTAGCATTCTTCAAATTTAGTTTATGTCACAACAAAAAGTTGCTATAGAAACATTAAATCTCAACAGAATTCCTGGAAGTTAAAGATGTGCTTGCAGACTTGCTTCCAGATGCTGACTCACTTGCTTGTTGAATAAAACTTGGCATTTATCACATAGGAAATTTATCTGGAAACTTCCTATGAAAATTACCTGGTGTTTGGAGTACAGGGCCCCCTCAAGGTCATCCTGTGCTGCACTGAGGGCCAGGTTGTCTCTTGGGACTTTAACAGTGACACCCACTCCTCCACCTTCAATACCAGGGCTGGCATTGCTCTTAATGACCACTTTGTCAAGCTCATTTCCTGGTATGACAATGAATTTGGCTATAGCAACAGGGTGATAGAACTTATAGTCCACATGGCCTCTGAGGAGCAATAGCCCCCTGCACCATGACACTCAGGGACAGGATGACAGACCCTCAGCTGCTTGGGAGTCCTTGCCCCAGATCTATCCCCCTGATACACTGAGAATCTTCTGACTGCCAATTTCCATCATAGACCCCCTGAAGAGGGAGGGGCTTAGGGAGCCCTACCTTGTCATTCACCATCAATAAAGTTCATTTTACTCAGCCAAAATAAATAAATAAATAAGAATAAGAATAAGAATGAGAATGCCTTGTCTGGCAGATGTCTCAGGGTTTTGGATTTGTCAGCCTGATTGTTCTTCTCTTCCCTCATCAATGCTCTCTATAAAGAAGTGTCTTTAAAATAGTATTAATCCTTAGTGACTAGATGAAAACTGTTTACCCATGTTAGACAGGTTAAGCCCTTCCAATTACCAGTGAGGGAATCATGTGTTCCTGTAGGCACTTCAGGGGCTTTCTTTTAGAGTAATTTTCCTCTAGTAATTTATACAGCAATTTGCTCTCAGAAAACAGACTGATTAATTAGGAAGCAGCTAAATGAATTCTTTTAAAATATCTAAAAATGTTCTTGCTTCTTCTTTTCTAATCCTTCTTAATCAAACTGACAGCTTTTTAAAAAGTCTCCTTAAACAGTGAATGTATCACAAGTACATTGGAATTCAAGCAATTATCAGTGGCCTTAGCTTAAGAAGGGATTTGAAATCCTACAGAAGAGTATTCCATTAATTAAAAGGCCATCAGGCAGATGCCACCCCCCAAACAGACACCACCCACCTCGCTGCCTTCCTCTCACCCTGTTGTCACACCTCAGCAGACTGCTCTAACCACCACGGGGGCAAAGCAGCCCATCTCCACTTGGGCATTTGTCCTCAGGCTGCAAGCTCAGCCTTCCATGGAGATAATAGCTGCTCCTCGCCAGCCCTTGCTCACAGTAAATGCAAAACATCCAACTTTTTCAAAGGTATATAAGTATAGAGGGAGGTAATATCTCTCGTGCACTTAAAAAGGTGTGGGGCGGCAGGGGGAGCTCCACTCCTGAAGTTTGGGCTATATAGTGACTTCCTTCTAGAAAGCACAGTATGGGAAGAACGACAATGAAGTAACTTTATAGCTGAGAAGCCTGATAAACTCTACTTTAAGCCAAGTAATTGAGGCCAACATCAATAATCATAAATCATGTTAATGATATGTACCTTTGGTGTGATATGATGAAAATGGCACTTTCCCTATGTGATCTTCTTCTCCTAAACACATAAACTTAGACTAATCATGAGAAGAAGATCAGGAAAATCCCAATAGTGGAGCATCCAATGATGTGCCTAACCAGTGCCCTTGAAAACTCAAGGTCATCCAAAACAGGGAGAGTCTGAACAACGGTCACAGCCAAGAAGAGCCTAAGAGGGTATGATGACTAAAGGGATATGGTATCCTGGAATAGAAACAGTACATTTGAAATCAACTAAGGAAATCTGAGGAAATTATGAATGTCAGTCAATGATAATGTCAGTATTTTTTCATCAATTGTAACAAATGTCCCATGCTTATGTAAAATTTTTATTTATTTATTTATTTATTTATTTATATTTAGAGGGGAAGGGAAGGAGAGAAGGAGAGAAATAGCAATGTATAGTTGCCTCTTGTGTGTCCCCTACTGGGAACTGGCCTGCAACCCAGGCATGTGCCCTGACCGGGAATCGAACCGTGATCGTGTGGTTCGCAGGGCCGCGCTCAATCCACTGAGCTACACCAGCCAGGACTTATGTAAAATTTTAATAGGGAAACTGTGTGCTGGCTGGTGACTCTCTGTGCTCCTTGCCCAATTTTTCTGTTAATCTAAAATTTTCTATAAATGAACTATTAATAAAAATAAGAGACAGGAAAGGCTGAGGAGCATGAGGGGCTAATGAGGTATGCAAAGCTTGGTGTTTGCTGTTACATATTTTGGAACCAAAGTGGGACTCTGAGAGGGATGTGAGGCACCCAGCCCCACTGGGAACCTGGCTTCAGCTGGGCTGGACTCAGGTGAGAAGGAGAACTGAGTGTTCTTTGTCACTGTTGTTCTGTGCCCAGCTCAGCACCTTTATCCTGACTCCTGGTGTTCATCATGTGTCCGCTAAGGGCTCGATAATGAGCTGAGTGTCTTACGTACATTACCTCACATAGGTATTAACAGTTAAGGGAAACTGAGGCACAGAGAATTTAGTAGCCTACTCAATGACACACAACTAGTAAATGGTAGAGTCTGGATTTGAACTCAGGCAGTTTGATTTCCTTCATGTATGAATCACTGGTTTTGGACATTGGAAATTCCTAAACTGTGTTTGGCAGACCCAGTTGATCCTCTGCACCAGGTTTATAGGTCTTGGGTTTGGCTATGGGGAGAGGTCACTAAAAGTCCGTGACATGTAGTAGTTTATAATACGCTGAGATGTGGACCACAATCACTCTGCTGTGAAGCTGGATGGTGGAACTCTGTTTAACACAGTCACCTATTTGGGGTTTTCTCAGATCTAACCCCTGCAGACCTGGATCCTCAGATCCACCTGCCTTGGCTGTAGCATTCAGCAACTGCTCGGTGGGTTTCTCTTTTGTAGAAGGGCTTAGGAGTGATACTAACAACAAATGTGAACATGGCTTTCTTGTCTTGATGCCTCATGGACAGTCCCCATAATACTGACTGCACCTGTCATTAAATAGATACAAGCTCTAACTGAACACAACAACAAATGCTTTTCCTGTGTGCTGGACTGCTTTATCCAGGATAGTCTCAGCTTAAAACTGTTACCCATACACAATATTAGCAGTGCCCTCTTTTGCTCTCAAAGGTGCCCCAGTTTGAATGATAACCTCTATAGCCTCTGTATCTGTAACACAGAGATAACCTGCCACTCCCAAACTAAAATCTCTAGAGACCACACCAACTGCTTTTCTAATATGTTGGTGACAGCTGGGGCCTCTTGTTCATTTGGGGGAAAAATGATTGTGAAAGAAATCGTGATTTTCAGGAGCATGACTATTCACTCATTCTACATGGGCAACGTTTTTCCAACTTTGATTAATTTCAACTACTTTTCTTTTGCAACCAGAGCGTAACTACTGCATGAAGCACATGTATTAGAGAAGAGATATAATATATATTGTGACCATTACCTGAACTCCCTAACTAGATGGTTGTCCTTAAAAAGTAACAGATGGCACCCTCCTCTCCAAGGACAGCCAGCATGGTCACATGTGACACCACACTGGGCATTTGTGCATCAATAGCTAGCTTGCTGGAACAGGACCAAGAGCAGAAAATGCTTTAGTTCAACCCTAATTGTCTTGTTTGAAGTTTTTTTGCAGTTCTCATACTCAACATACATCCTAAATTTCTCTTTGGGACTAATATACCTTGTCTTACATGGAGTACACAGTGTTGGCTAGTGCTGCCCCATCACCTGTCACCATGGACCTCTTCGATAGTTCTTTACATTTCTCTCCTGTCGAAAACATTTCCCCTGTCCATCTCTTTATCATTTACAAGGTTAACAAATTCACTGAAAATTACAGTGTTTCACTTCCAAAATCTCTTAGACTAACTACCAGTTGTTAATTCTCACAATTTCCTTTCTCTCAAGGATTTTAAGATTTGTTGCAGAACCCTTTTCTTCCATGGTCACAAGTTTGAGGACGCCTCTAAAAGACTGAAGTATGTACTCCATTCTAAGTGTCAACTGAGGCTCTTGATAAAATGCTGTCATTTGTGTGGTAAAGGCCACTGCTGTTGACTGTGACCAAACTAATTGTAAAATATAGACCAAACCAAGTTCTAGAGATGCAAGATGGTGATGGTTGCACAATAATGTGAATGTACTTAATGCTACTGAATTGCACACTTTAAGTGGTTAAAGTGGTAAATTTTATGTTAGAGATGTTTTACCATGATGTATACAAAAGTACTGGGAGCCACATGTGTGTGTAGGTGCCCTTTGGCTTGTCTGAGAAAATATAGCCAAGAATGGGAGAAGGGCAGCAGTCCCTGCGGACTCATTGCCCATTGTTGGATGGTCTAAACATACAGTAAACTTTCTTGGAAAATTGGTATAAATGCTGTCTTTTGAGGTCAAATTATTAGTTGCAAAAGACAAAACTGGAGAGGAACCATCCAAAGAGGCAAGCAGGTAATAATACATTTATTTATCCAACAAATATTTATTGTACTCTTGCCATCTTATTTAATCAAATCTAAGACAATATATAAATATTAAGCCAGTTATGGAGTACATGTATATTTATTATATTATTTTCTATTTTTGTATATCTGAAATACTTAACTATTTAAAAGCTCTAATATGGCTCTGGCCTGGTAGCTCAGTTTGTTAAAAAATTGTCCTATTATGCCAAGATTGTAGGTTTGATCCCTAGTCGGGGCACATACAAGAATCAGCCAATGAATGCACAAATAAGTGAAACAACAGATCGATCTCTCTTAAATCAACAAATTAAAAGAATTTTAAAAATCCCTAATACTGTTATAAATACCCTGAGTCCTGGTGTGATGTAAATTTAGTTCATTTCTATAGAACCCAAACAGGAAAGGTTTATAGAAGATCACAAAGAAGCTGAGGAAATACACAGAAGCTGTAGCTGTAGAAGGGAGAATAGTTGAGGAGTAGGGGAGAAAGAGTAGTTAGCAATGAGTCTGTATCTAACAAAGAATTTTCCTAGAAGATACCTAGTTTGGGCCTGAGAAAATCAGGTGGTTTTTTTTTACACATTCAAGGAAAATCTGGGTGGCTGAAAAATTTTAGGTTCTACACAAAACATAGACACGGCATCTTCTGACTCAAAGTCCAGGGCTCATGAAGTTAAAACAAGTCACTGTACAGAAATTTGAAGACAAAAAGAGGAGCTACAGGTCCCAAGAACTCCCATAGCAAGAGACTCCAGCATGGCTGTCTGTGTAGAATGCAAAATAAATCACTGATGATCTAGCAACCAAATACCTGGGCTTTGGTTTCAGACAGGCTGGTGGCATAGATTTGCCACCAGCAACTCTTTCTCCACCAACTCTTTTGCCACCAACTCTTTCTCCCCTATTCCTCAACTATTCTTTAATTACTCCCTTGCTGAGGCTTTAGACAGGTTACTTAAACTTTATTCTATTGTCTGTCATCTGGAGCTAGCACTATGTACCTCAGATGATCATTGGGAAGGTTAAATGAGATCAATGCAGCACCAAACACATGGTTCCAGGCACATATTAAGTGCTCAATAAATGTTAGCTGGTGTTATTAATATTCCAAAATGTTTTTTATTGGTACTAGTAAATGCTCACTAAATAAAAACTTAGCACTGGATCTGGTCCTAAAAGAGCTATGCAATCCAAGGTCAATTATTCCATATCCCTGAACCCGTTTCATTAACTGTAAAATTAGAAAATTTTCCAAGTCTGCCCCTTTTATGGATATATTCTCTCTCCCCTGTCTTTCAGCACTGCTGGTGTCTTTTCCTGGTCTCCCCTATTGCCTCACTGCTTTCTCCACCCCCAGCCCTTCTTTGCTCCCTAAGCACCAAGGCACTTCCTTCTCTCATGTGGACAGCCACCATCATCTCCTCATCACTCACTCTGCTACCACTTTCTCCTCCTTCCAAGACATAGCTTCCAAGACACGGCTTCTAGAATTTGCATTTTAAAGTTCAATTCTTTTTTAAAAAGTGTTTTTATTGATTATGTCATTGCAGTTTTCCCAATTTTCTCATCTTGCCTCCCTATTCTCTCCAGCAATTTGCCCCTGCCTTAGTTCATGTGCATGTGTGATGCATATAATTTATTCAGCTCCTCCATTACCTATACTGTTCTTAACATCCCCCTGTCTATTTTGTACCTACCCAGTTATGCTGCAATGGCAGCTCCCTGCAGCCTGAAGAATTCTCTTCCCAATCCGGCCTCACTCTATCTGGAATACCCAGCCTTCTTCTCTAGCAATATGTAGAATCAGTTTCAAATGCTACATGTTTTTCAAGCCTCTCTGATTTCTCTGAGACAAGGCTAGATTCTCCCCATCTGCCCTATATAAATATTCTTTTATTAGCCTTTTGATATTGATTCTAATGTCAAAGCAAAACAAAACAAAACAAAACAAAAACTTAAAATGTCATGTATTTTAATTTTCTGTATAAGAATTGGAATGTAATGGGTATTCAGTAGATGTTTGTCAAATAATTTTAGAATGTGCTGTTGAGTGACATAACCAAGGACATAGCTCAATTATTCTGGTTTTAAGTCCAGTACCCTTCCAAGTAACTAGAAATGATAGAGGGGAAACTGTGTAAGAAAAATGCTTGTGGGGAGGTAGAAATCCAAGGTCCTCAAGATTCTCTCTCTCTTTAGATTGAATGGAAGGTCTGTTAAAGTATGGATATAATAGATATGTAGCAGAGTGGGGAGACTCCTCTCTCCTAGGGGGGGTGGTTAGCAGTTCAGGCATGACATGATGCTCGATTCAGCATGCATAGTGTCGGTCTTAGAGATGGAGAGAAGTAGATGTAGCTGAGAAACAGTTATAAGGCAAAAAAACATTATGTATTGGTGGGAGGGTAAGGAATAGAAGGAGGTCTGCATCCAGGATGGTTCTTAGAGGAAAAGTGGAGCTGGTGACTGAGATGGAAACCCTGGAGAAGCATCAGGGATATCAGGAAGTTATGCCAGAGAAAATGACATATTGTAACTCAAGTTACTCTTTACTGTCTCCACCCATTGTGTATTGAAAGGAGTATTAATTGAATAAGTGTGAATCATTCATGGAAATCCAGGGACTTGTCAGTTGGAACACTCGGTCATGGGAGTCAGCCTTCTCTCCTCTGGGAGTCACAATAGTGTGGGATCTAGAGGTCTCGGCTTAACTGGAGTTTGCCCACTTGGTAGCTGTATGACTTCAGACATACCACAATCTCTCCACACTTCAGTATCCTCATTGGTGAAATGGCAAAAACAATGCTAATCTTCATGGTTATTATGGGCATCAAAGTGCCAATATGCTTGAAGATGTTTCATGACATACCTTATCATTAATATATCATTTTAATTCACTGCTCCAGCCTAACCTTCTCCTCTGCACACTCCCAAAGAAGTGACACAAATGAAAACGAAGAATGAAGCCTTCAGTGATTGTGTTTTAAGGGATTGAACTGAAGGTGGAATGATTATTTCCAGAGTGCTACATTCTCTCTACAAACATCATTCCCTTTTAATTTCTTAGACTTTGGGCTAACAGTTACAAAGATGAATGTGTTGTATTATCTCAGAAAAGCTTATTCTCAAGACTTCTACCAAATCACCATAGCTAGGTGAAGATCTAAATGAAATTATGAAGCATTTGTAAGTTTCCATCAGTGCTGTTCATCCTTCATGTCCTTGACCACCCGCATGACAGAACATGCTTCTGCTTCAGGAGTTGCGCTTCTCTACCTTGCCTGCACCTTAGAATTAACTGGGAAACTTTAAAAAATTCTGGTGCCCAGAATTCAACTGGGCAATTCAACCAGCTGAACCAGGCTCTGGGAGTGACCCCCAGGTGTCAGTATTTTGTAGTGCTCCCCAGGTGATGCTGATATGTAAGCAAAGTTTGAGAACCACTGTTCTAGCCCTATTTACAGTTTAACTGTGGTAAGTTCCTAAGAACAAAAGGTATTTGAGTGGTAAAATTTTAGGCATTGAGGACAGGCCACTTGGCCATATAATTTTGGTTGGAAAATAACTGAGTCATGTTCACCAGCACTCATCAGTGCTTACCAGTGAGTTAGAAGGTCATATGCACAGGTGTGGATGGTGTAATGGGGTCAGATTGCTTGTGTTTGTAGCTTGCTCCTGTTGTGTACATGTGTAACTTTGGGCAAGTTATCAGTTTATCAAGGCTTTTGGTTTTTCTCATTGTAAAATAAGGTAAACAAAACTATCTACCTCATAAAATTGTACATTAAATGATATTACCCATGTAAGGTGCTTAGTTTAGCCCATTGCTCCTTCTTGATGTAGCTTAGTGAAGAACTTCATGGGAGGAAGTAGAGTTAGTAGGACAAGCATTCCTAGATCTGTAGTCATTCAACATGATTTGAGCAAATAACATATCACAGCTTCTGTTCTAGGTCATGGGCTTTGGTTGAGAACAAAAAAGGATTACCCCACTCACATTGCTTACCTGGTCCTTTTACGTATCTTATCATCGACCTTATGACATTCGGTCATAATTATTTGTTTTCCTACCCACTTTCTTCTGTGGAGCCAAGGCATCCTAAAAGTAACTATTCTAGGTGCCCTCAATGACCACTGAGAGTGGGAAAATGGAAGTCTAGAACCACGAGGGACAAAGTGGCCTTCACCCCTGCCTTCTCTCTCTTTTTCTCTGTGAATCACATTCTGAGTAATTTCTTCAGCTCTATCTTCTAGATTAATAATTCTTATTCCATTTATGTGTACTCTGTTACTAAGTCATTCATGGAGAGTTTGATTCCATCCATTTTGTTTTTCTGTTCTAGAAATTCTATTGTTTTTTTCTGAATCTTTCTAGTCTTTTTGAAAGTGTTATGTCATAGTCTTGTACTTTCAATTTTATCTTTTATTTTCTTTATATATTTTAAATATAACTAATTTTTATGGCCTATATCTAATCATTCCATTCCCTGGAATTCTTGGGGAAGAGGTGGGGTCTCCCTTCTCCTGGTTGTTGACCCTGCCGATAGTGGCCTGCTCATGCGTGTTTGCAATTTTGGATTGCTGTGCAAATTTAACTGAGCTTTATTTATGGAAATCTTCTGAATCTTGGATTGAAAATTTATCGCTCCAGGAGAGACTCTTTATTCTCTTCTGCTAAATGCCTGGGACCATTATAAACCTGAGATTGCTTTATATTAATTTCTGCTTTGGAATGTCCAGGACTCTGCAGTATTCATATAAATCTAAACCTGCACGCTAACCTGTCTATGGTCACTAATTTTGAGGGGATGTTTTTATTCACTCAGAACACTGGTCAAGGCAGACACATTTACTTCTCATCCTCCAGGATGAGGCAAATGATGTCTAGCCTACTCTTTCACTGGGCACCTGTAAGGGCCCAGCCTTGTGTGGCATGCTCAGTGTCATGCCCGGCTTTTGCAGGGCCGAGATCATGTTTTTGTCCCCACAGAGCCAGTAAAACCATGTTTCTTGGATGTGAAATTGTCAAATACCTTCCGAGTTCAGGTTTTTAACTTCTTTGTTTGGGGCCTCCAAGTATTTCTCTTACTTTCATGCTCACCTTTACAGTTGAGAATATTTATTATATTTTACCTCAGTCTTCTAAGCATGTTGTAGTGAAAGGGCTTTCAAATTACCACCATATTACAGATGATTTTATAATGCTATTAGGGAGTTTTTTTTATTGCTGCCTTTAAGGAGATTATGATCTTGTTGGCTGTGTAGTTGGAAATAACCTTTTGACAGACATAAAAAATATCTTTCAAAAGTTGACCCTCCTAGTCACCAGTCAGCTGGGATAAACATGATGGGTCTCACTGCTCTTCGCACCCCAGCCCAGCAGCCATGGGCACGGTCACCACTGTTGGGCTTAAGTGGGCGCAGCACCCAGTGGAGCAGCCAGAACTTAGAAGAACTTAGTGGAGCGCATTTGAAAGGTTGGAGCAAGAAAACCATCTAAGAAAAAGCACTTTTTAGTGTCAGGGGATGTATTTAGTTCCCGACTAAAGTTGGGGAATGCTTTAAGGCATTCACATCACAGGGAACAGCATCTTATAAGTAGTGTTTTTCATTGAGGGGTCTTCTGACCTGTAGCCTTTAAATTGTATCAATGTTTTATTTTAAAAAGCAAAATTTTGAACACCACTCTCAGGTAGTCTGATTCAGTAGTCTGAGTGGAATCTGGAACTCTGTACTGTTAACAAGTGACTCTTGAGTACCCAGAAGTGGGAGAAGCCCTGTGCAGAGTGTGTCTGCATGGAAGGGGGTTGGGTTGCCATAACTTCAGGATCCCCACTGATTCATGCAGTAGGACTAGAAAAAGCCAAATAATGGAAAACCTACTTCAGTCCTTGAGATTGAAAGCCTCTAAGTCTCCGGTGCATTAAAAACCTAAACTTTGAACCACTACAGAGAGAGACAGAGAGAGACACGCAGAAAGCCCTCTGAAAGTGAGTTCAGCACCTGTGATCCAAGTGTGTGCCATCTGGATTCTCATGATGTCAGAAATGGACCACTGTGGAATACAAAGTGTTTAACAAGAGTCAGAGAAATATATCCAGGGCCATAAAAGAAGAGCTGTTGGAACAAGAGCAAAACTAAAACTTCACTCCAGGAAGGGATAGATCTCAGTGCCAGAATCACAGTATACCTGAACTCACATGTTATTTAAGTCTATTTCATGCTGCCTATCTAGTTAACTATTATTTATATATGAAAACTATATATATAGTTATATATGGTCCAAATACACACACATACACACACACATATATGGGTTTAATGTATGTGGATTTAATCCGTATTCCTAAGTTAAAGCTTTATAAAACCCAATACAAAAGAATACCATCTGAAAAGTTTATGTACAAATATAAGGATCTCCTAGTGCTCAGAGCTAGTGACCAAACAGAGATCCCTGAAGCTCTAGAAGGAAAGAAAATGCTATGTAACGTGAAGACCAGAAGGAGCAGGACCCCATGATCAGTGGGATTGGGCAGAGAAATAGGTTTATAAAAAATAATTGCAAGTGCAACAGTCTCTTACTGAATGCCTTTAAAATGGAGTATTTGAAAGGGTGCCATCTACGTAGGATTGTTTTGGGAAATTTTGAGTGGAATTTCAAATAAAGAAGCTTGCTGTGATCGTTGCTTTAAGCACCGTTTTTGTTTTACAAATTACATGACATTTTACAGGCAACTAAAGAAATATGATTCAACTATATTATTTATTCTGTCACCCCACATTTTAACGGTTCCATATGGTTAACATCAGTCAGTTGATTTCTTCAGAAACAATTAAAAATCTTGCCAGACACAGAAGAAATCATGTGAGCACGTTTTCTGCTTGCCGGTGACATTTCATCCCCTTCTCATCCCTTTAGTCTCTAACAAATCACTCAGCCTGCTGGAGCAGGATGCCTCAAAGACCGGCTGGGAAATGACAGCCCTGGTCTGAGGCATCCTCTCTGCCCCAAACCCAAACTGGACTTTTAGGCAAATGATAATGCAGAAAGAGACCTGAGTCTGTTGTTGTGGCACCAAATGACAATATTTAGAAATGAAGCCCGTACGAAAAGCAGCTAGTGGGGTTTGGAATGCAGTACACCACTCAAAGTAAAGGAACTGACAATAAACTGGCAGAGTGGGGACCCATTTTGGAGGATTATTGGTCAAGACAGGCTATATTTTACTGTAGTAACACCCATCCCCAAATCCTAGTGACTTACAGTTAGTAAGGTTCATTTCCCACTCATGCTATCAATTAGAGGGGGGCAGGTCCAACTCATTGTCAAAGTCATCACCCTGAGCCTCAGGCTGATGAAGCAAGAGTCACCTGGAAAGTTGTTAACATGGCAAAGGGGAAAGAGAACATGCTAGATTTGTTATATACATTGTCTTATTCAAGTTCCAAACCACCCAATGAGATAGATAGTAATATCCCTATCTTATAGATGAGGAAACAAGTTTAGGGTAGTCAAAAATTATTTAAAATTACTGCCAACTGAGTGGCAGAGGGAAAATTCAGTTCTAGGTCTGTCGGAATGTGGCAGGCGAGCTCTAAGATGATCCTTGATAATCCCCACACCCAAGGATCCATGTCCTTGTGGATGGGCCTGGTAGCTTGCTCACAGTGAGTAGCATTTGGCAGAGGTGATGACATGTTGCTTTCAGGATTAGGTTACAAAGGACAGTAACTTCTACCCTGCTAGCAAGCTCCCTCTGTTGACTCTTTCCCTTGCTGTCTTTGATGAAGCAAGTCATAGTGTTGGATAAGCCCACCTGGTAAGGAACTGAGAGGAGCCTCTGTCTAACAGCCCTGAGGCACTGAGTCTTGCCAACAGCCATTCAGTGGGACTGGAAGCTGATTCTGCTCCAGCTGAGCCTTTAGATGAGAACTCAGCCCTGTCAACACTTTAACTACAGCATTATGAGAGAACCTCAAGTACAGGATTCAGCTAAGCCTTGTGCAGATTCCTAGCCCACAGAAACTTTGAAATAATAAATATGTTGTTTTAAGCCATGAAATTTATGATTGTCACATAGTAATAGAGAGACCATGCTCTTTCCACTACGTTAGTTAGCCTCTTTTTTGCAGAATGTACCACCCACACCTGTTCTCCTTCCTACACTGCTTGATGTGGTTGGTGGCATCCTGTCTTTCTGGTCACTGAAGTCATCCTAGACCCCATGTACTCCCTCACTTTTCACATATAGCAAGTTACCAAATCTTGTGAAACTGGGTCCTATATATCTCAAATCTCCTTGTTTCTTTCCCATCCCACTATTTAAATTAGGCCATAATCATCTCTTGCTTAGACATTTTTCATGGCTCTTGAGTGGAGACACCTGCCTCCAGAATTTCTCCCCTCCATTTCCTCTTCAAACACATCACTGTTTCCCACACTACTTCTAGAATAAGTCTACACTCTATGATATCTTAGTAAGATGTTGTAACTTGATATTTTGCTAGAGATTCCAGTTACATCCAGAACTTTCCTCCCATTCAGCCCCCAGATAAATTGTTCTGTATAAAACTGTTTCAAGGAAGGATTATGAGACTGAAGCAGGAAAACAAAATTATCAAAATTTTGGCTTCTACATTCTAAAAATTTGTACCAAAGCCTTTAAGAACACTAAGCATACCAAAAAACCATGTAGTTTTTGAAGGACGTGTGATCAGTCACGGTCACTTTTCCTCACCCCAGACTACAGGTTCTATAGACCAGGACACAGGAAGGGTGCATGGAAAGCATGAGACTTAACATATCCACATCTCTGAGAAGGAACTCTGCTTCCTGACTCGCTGTCCCCATCCCAGTCCTGGGAAGAGGAACAATAGAAACCCAAGGCGGGTTTGGGGGAATCAGAGAACAGAGAGACTTGCACCTGGCTTCCAGAGCTTGGGGGAGGGTACAAGCATAGGGTACGCCTGACAGAGTCCTCTGGCACCAAGCCCCACCTCTCAGCAGTAGACAGCCAGCTGAGTGAGGTGTCTGGGCAGACAGATGGGTCCAGCTGAGCAGACTCTTGGTGGGAGGCCAGATGGGAAGGAAGGCATGTCCGTGGATGCCAGCAATAGACAGATGAAGATAAAGGACAACTACTCTCCTTCCTTGACTCTCCATTAATATTTCAGCACTTAGGAAACCCTTAAATTTAGGCATAACACAGGGATTGGGGAAGGTCTGCAATTAGTGGAGATTTAGCATCTCTTCCCAGGCAAGGGAGAGATTTGAAATATAGGTTTCATCTTCTCAGCAAGATTCCTTCTTAAACTCTTTCTACTTCTCCCCCTACTTGGAGAGAAAGCATTTAACAAACCAAGCATCATCCTAAAAGAATGGTGTTTTGGGTAGGAACATCATTGTTGTGAATTGCAGGAGGATGTGAGAAGACTTAAGAGACAGAATCGCCCCAAAGCTTAGCCTCAGACACCCTCCCTCCTCTGGGCCTTTTCACTGACTTTCTGACTCTTATTTCCTGCAGAGTTGTCTCTACCACATCCCTTCCCTGTCTGCTCCTCCTTTGGCCCTGAGTCTTTTCTTCATGAATTTAACTCCATTCTACCTGGAGAGCCCCAGAAAGAATCATGTCCGTGAAAATAATTTATGATCACTCTGTACTTATCTCTTCTACTTGATGGGGAGAGAAGAGGACACTCTGATTTCCTTCTGTTTCTCATTTTCTACTCTTCACTACAAACCTCTCCATTGCCCAAACTGTAACTGGCAAACCAGACCTTCCTTGTTAGCCACCCCACCTTCTGAGCTGCCACTGGACTTCTGTAAGAATCTAGGCTAAAGCAGGCAGAGTGAAATTTTCTGGATTTGGGGGGAATCACAGCCCTTAGGAACTTGTTTATTTTTTATTTTTTATTTATTTTTTAATTCTTATTCAAGTACAGTTTTCTGTTTTATATTCCCTGCCCTGCCCCCCCGTGCTCCCCACCTCCCTCCTATTTCCGCCCCCCCACCTTAATTATTGTCCACGTGTCCTTTATACCTATTCATGTGAGTCCCTCCCCCTTTCCCCTATGATTCTCTCCCCTCTCCTCTCTGGACCCTGTCAGCCTGTTCCGTATTTGAGTGTCATTGGTCATATTTGCTTGCTTGTTTATTTTGTTGTTTAGATTCCTGTTAAAGGTGAGATCATATGGTATTTGTCTTTCACCACCTGGCTTATTTCGGTCAACATAATGTTCTCCAGTTCCATCCATGATGTTGCAAAAGGTAGGAGCTCCTTCTTCCTTTCTGCAGCATAGAATTCCATTGTGTAAATGTACCATAGCTTTTTGATCCAGTCATTTACTGATGGGCATCTAGGTTGCCTCCAACTCTTGGCTATCGTGAATTGTGCTGCTATGAACATCGGGGTGCATAGGTTCTTTTGGATTGGCGTTTCAGAGTTCTTAGGATATATTCCTAATAGTGGAATTGCTGGGTCAAAAGACATGTTCATTTTTCGTTTTCTTAGAAAGTTCCATACTGTTTTCCATAGTGGTTGTACCAGTATGCAATCCCACCAACAGTGAACTAGGGTCCCCTTTTCACCACAGCCTCTTCAGCACTTGTTGTTTGTTTCTTTGTTTATCATAGCCATTCTGACTGGTGTTAAGTGGTATCTCATTGTGGTTTTAATTTGCATCTCTCTGATAGCAAGCGATATCAAGCATCTTTTCATGTGTCTCTGGATCCTCTGTATGTCCTCCTTGAAGAAATGTCTGTTCAAGTCCTTTGCCCATTTTTTAATTGGGTTGCTCGTCTTCTTTGAGTGAAGTCGAGTGAGTTCTTTGTATATTTTGGAGATTAAACCTTTGTCTGAAGTATCATTGGCAAATATGTTTTCCCAAACAGTTGGTTCTCTTTTTATCTTGATACTGTTTTCCTTGGCCATGCAGAAGCTTTTAATTTTGATGAGATCCCATTTGTGTATTCTTTCTTTATGTCCCTTGCTCTAGGGGACGTATCAGTAAAAATCTTGCTGCGTGGAATATCTGAGATTTTCCTGCCAATGTTATCCTCTAGGGCTTTAATGGTTTCATGGCTTATATTTAAGTCTTTTATCCACCTTGAATTAATTTTGGTGTATGGTGTAAGTTGGTGCTCGAGTTTCATTTTTTTGCATGTAGCTGTCCAGTTCTCCCAACACCATTTGTTGAAGAGGCTATCTTTACCCCATTTTATGATACTGCCCCCTTTGTCGAATATTAATTGACTGTAGAGAGTTGGGTTTATTTCTGGGTTCTCTATTCTGTTCCATTGGTCTATGTGCCTGTTTTTATGCCAGTACCAGGCTGTTTTGATTACAGTGGCCTTGTAATACAGTTTGATATCAGGTATTGTGATCCCTCCTACTTTGTTCTTCTTTCTTAACATTGCAGCTGCTATTCGGGGTCTTTTATGGTTCCATATAAATTTTTGAAGTGTTTGTTCTATGTCTGTGAAATATGCCATTGGTACTTTAATAGGTATTGCATTGAATCTGTAAATTGCTTTGGGTAGTATGGACATTTTGATGATGTTAATTCTTCCAATCCATGAACACGGTATACGTCTCCATTTGTTTGTGTCTTCCTTGATTTCTGTCTTCAGTGTTGTGTAATTTTCTGCATACAGGTCTTTAACCTCCTTGGTTAGATTTATTCCCAGATATTTTATTTTTCTTTTTGCTATATCGAATGGGATTTTTTTCTTGATTTCTGCTTCTGCTGATTCATTGTTAGTATACAGAAATGCCTTTGATTTCTGGATATTGACTTTGTATCCCGCTGTTTTGCCAAATTCATTTATTAGTTCCAGCAGTTTTTTGGTAGAGTCTATAGGATTTTCCATGTACACTATCATGTCATCTGCAAACAATGACAGTTTTGTTTCCTCCTTTCCGATTTGGATGCCTTTTATTTCCTTTTCTTGTCTGATCGCTGTGGCTAGAACTTCCAATACTATATTAAATAGAAGTGGTGAAAGTGGACAACCTTGTCTTGTTCCTGATCTTAGTGGAAAAGCTTTCAGTTTTTGCCCATTCAGTATGATGTTGGCTGTAGGTCTTTCATATATGGCCTTTATTATATTGAGGAATGCTCCCTCTATTCCCACTTTGCTGAGTACCTTTATCATAAATGGGTGTTGTACCTTATCAAAAGCTTTTTCCGCATCTATTGATATGACCATGTGGTTTTTGTCCTTGCTTTTGTTTATGTGGTGTATTACATTTACTGATTTGCGGATATTGAACCATCCTTGCATCCCTGGGATGAATCCCACTTGGTCATGGTGTATGATCTTTTTGATGTATTGTTGGATGCGATTTGCCAATATTTTGTTGAGGATTTTAGCATCTATGTTCATCAGTGATATTGGCCTGTAATTTTCTTTCTTTGTTGTGTCTCTATCTGGTTTTGGAATTAGGATGATGCTGGCTTCATAAAAAGAGTTTGGGAGTTTCCCATCATTTTGGATTTTTTGGAATAGTCTGTGAAGAATAGGGGTTAGCTCTTCCTTAAACGCTTTGTAGAATTCTCCTGTGAAACCATCTGGTCCGGGGCTTTTGTGTGATGGGAGTTTTTTGATTACTGCTTCAATTTCATTTGCTGTTATTGGTCTGTTCAGGCTTTCTACTTCTTCTTCATTGAGTTTTGGAAGATTATATTTTTCTAGAAATTTGTCCATTTCACCTAGGTTTTCAAATTTCTTGGCATACAGTTCTTCATAGTAATTCCTTACAATCCCTTCTATTTCTGTGGTATCAGTTGTAATCTCTCCTCTTTCATTTCTGATTGTGTTTATTTGTGTCCTCTCTCTTCTTTTCTTAATGAGCCTACTTAAAGGCTTGTCTATTTTGTTTATCTTTTCAAAAAACCAACTCTTGGATTCATTGATCCTTATAATTGTGCTTTTGGTCTCTATGTCATTTAATTCTGCTCTGATCTTGGTTATTTCCTTCCTTGTACTTGCTCTGGGCTGTCTTTGTTGTTGTTCTTCGAGTTCTTGCAGGCGTCGGGTTAGGTTGTTTGTTTGAAATGTTTCTATTTTCTTTAGGTAAGCCTGTATTGCTATGAACTTCCCTCTCAGGACTGCCTTGGCCGTGTCCCATAAGTTTTGGGTTGTTGTGAGTTCATTTTCATTTGTTTCCAGAAACTTTTTGATTTCTTCCCTAATTTCAATCTTGACCCATTCGTTGTTTAATAGCATACCATTCAGTCTCCATGATTTTGGGTGTTTTGGGTTTTTTCCTTTGGGGTTGGTTTCTAATTTCAGTCCCTTGTGGTCAGAGAAAATGCTTGGTATGATTTCAATTTTCTTGAATTTGTTGAGGCTCATTTTGTGTCCTATCATGTGGTCTATCTTTGAAAATGTTCCATGTGCATTTGAAAAGAATGTGTATTTAGCTTCTTTGGGATGAAGCGCTCTATATATATCAGTCAAGTCCATTTCTTCTAGAGTTTCATTTAATGCTGCTATATCTTTGTTGATATTTTGTTTGGAAGATCTGTCCATTTTTGACAGTGGGGTGTTAAAATCCCCTACTATAATTGTGTTGCTGTCAATATCTTTCTTGAAGTCTTCTAGGATTTTTCTTATATATTTGGGTGCTCCTATGTTGGGTGCATATATATTTATGATGTTAATGTCTTCGTGCTGGATTCTTCCCTTGAGCAATATGAAGTGACCTTCTGGGTCTCTCTTTATGGCCCTTTTTTTGAAGTCTATTTTGTCTGATATTAGAATTGCTACCCCGGCTTTTTTTTCTTGTCCATTTGCTTGGAAAATTTGTTTCCAGCCTTTCACTTTTAGTCTGTGATGGTCTTTTGTCCTGAGGTGGGTCTCCTGTAGGCAGCATATGTGTGGGTCATGCTTTCTTATCCATTCAGCTATTCTATGTCTTTTGATTGGAGCATTTAATCCATTTACATTCAAGGTTATTATTGATAGGGACTTATTCATTGCCATTTTTGTACCACAGTTCCTCTCTGTCTCTCTCTTTTCCTTCCTTTCCTTAAAGCAGCCCTTTTAGTATTTCTTGTAGAGCTGGTTTGGTGGAGGCATATTCTTTTAGACTTCTTTTGTCTTGGAAGCTCTTTATTTGGCCTTCTATCTTGATTGAGAGCCTTGCTGGGTAAAGTAGCCTTGGTTGTAGGCCTCTGGTTCTCATTACTTGAAATATTTCTTGCCATTCTCTTCTTGCTTGGAGTGTTTCCATTGAGAAGTCAGTAGCTAACCTTATTGGGGCTCCCTTGTATGTTACTTCCTTTTTCTCCCTTGCTGCCTTTAGGATTCTCTCTTTGTCTTGAAATTTTGCCATTTTAATGATGATGTGTCTTGAAGTGGGCCTCTTTGGGTTCCTCTTGAATGGGACTCTCTGTGATTCCTGGATTCGTGTAACTTTTTCTCTCATCAAATTAGGAAAATTTTCCATCATTACCCTTTCAAATAGGTTTTCTATCCCTTGTTCTTCTTCTCCTTCTGGTATTCCTATTATTCGGATATTATTACGTTTCATATTGTCTTGCATTTCTCTTAGACTCTCCTCATTTTTTCTGATTTTCTTTTCCATTACCTGGTCTGTCTGGGAGATTCTTTCCACCCTGTCTTCGAGCTTGCTTATGCGGTCTTCTGCCTCATCAATCCTACTATTCATACCTTTTACTGTGTTCTTCAGTTCAGAAATTGTATTCTTCATTTCCTCTTGACATTTGCTTATGGTTTCTATTTCCTTTTTCATGTTGGTATAGTTTGTGGAGAGTTCATTGTAGCTCCCCTGTAGTTTCAGGTAGCTCTTTGTAAGCTCTTTGAATTTCCTGATAACCAGTGCTTTGAATTCAATATCTGATAGTTGACTTGCCTCTATTTCATCTAGCATTCTTTCTGAGACTTCCTCCTTTTCTTTCATTTGGGGATTGTTTCTTTGTCTTCCCATATGATACTCTTCTTCTTGGCCTCAGCTTCTTAAATTGGTCTGTTCTGGTACCCTGAGTTTATGGTGTGAACTTCTGTGGTAGGATACCTTTGAAATTCAGTGGTATAGTCTCCTGTAGGTATCTTGGTGTTCTCTGCTTCCACTACTCCTCTGGTTGATTTTTAGCTAGTCAAACCTTTTTTTCTGGTCTCACTAGCTGCAGCAGCCTGAGGGGCTGTTAGTGTGGCCTTTCTTGTGCCTGGGTGAGCTCAACTGGTCTCACCAGTGCCCCCCCCAAGATCCAGATTGGCGTCATTCTCCTGCACCCTGCTGAGAGCGGATTTTCTCCCAGGCTTTCGAGCCCTGGTCTGGCATGACGGCGTGCACTCCCAGCCTGGCTTTTCTGTTCTTGTAGGCTTGGATGCGGACCTTTCCCTGTGCTGTGGCTGAACACACAGGGAAACTCACAATTCTCCCAAACCAACAGCCACAGCCTGACTCCCTGTGTTTCCCTGTCTGCGCCTGCTGAGTAGGGATGGAGCTGGTGACTGGCTCGCTTCCAGGGGCCCAGCCAGCAGCCTGAGACTCCGCAAGACTGATCGAGAGCCGGCGCAGGTCCCGTGCCACCTGGAAAGCAGGAGCGACTGGCGGTTGCTCAAGCTGAGGGCTGGTGGAGGGTCAGCGCAGGCCCCGCGAGGGGGGAACTTGTGACTAGTCTATCAGCTTTTGAGTGTGATTCCATGTCTGGAAGCAAGGGACAGCAAGGCTTATGCACTTAGGAAATAGACAAAAAAGTAAAACAAACCAGATAACTATTCATTTGGAAGTTAATTCCTGATGCTTTTAACTACACCATCCAGTTCAGACTAGGACGCTTTTTGTTGAGGACAAGAATGAATGACAGAAGCACTATTCTTTACATCATAATGAACAAACACAGTTTCAGGGAGACAGTCGATGCTTCAGCTTTATGTCAGGCCCCAACAAGTATTCAGATGCTTATGGAATGATAAACCTGGGACCATAAAGGAAACAGTAAAAAATAAAACCAAAACATAGCTTTGTTGTTGGTGCTCTCTCTGTGCATGTGCAGGTGAGCGTGTGTGAGTGTGTGTGTATGCTCAGTCTCCACGAACTAAGAAAACCTAACAGCGAAACAGATTTCCTCTGTTTAGCAAAGATCTGCATCTCTATAATTTCCACCCCTTGGTCAATGGTGCTCCAGAAGGAAAATCTGTTCCCTTTTGTATAAGCAGCCCTTGAAGATATTCAGAAATAGCTGGCATGACCTCAATTTTTCTCCCCAAATTTATCTTTCTGGAGTGTGCTTTTAAACATAGGAGAGGAAGGTATGACTTAAAGGGAATATATCAGAATTGAGCAAGAATATTGTTCATTTTGTTGTCAGTGCAGACTTTTGATTTAGCACCTTAAATGATATTGAAGGAAAACATAAAGGTGTTTTAAAAATCCTTACCTGAGAATATGTTCATTGATTTAGAGAGAGAAGAATGAGTGAAGGAGAGAGAGAGGAGACAGACAGACATCTATGGGAGAGAAACACCCATCAGTTGCCCTGGCCAAGGATGGAACTTGCGAACTTTTGGTGTAGGGAAAAATGATCCAGCCAACAAAGGTACCCAGCTAGGGCCATGAGGAGGTTTTTTTTTTTCACGTTTATCAAGAAGAACCATATGTTATTTTTATTTTTAATAGATATGGGAGTATTTTAAAAATATTTTACTGTTTATGCTATTACAATTGTCTCAATTTTCCCCCTGTGCCACACTCCACCCAGCCCACCCTGCTCCCAGTCAATCCCCACACTGTTGTCCATGTCCATGAGTCATGCTATATGTTCTTTGGCTAATCCCTTCACCTTCTTTCAACCAGTCCCCACTTCTACCCTCCCCTCTTACAGCTGTCAGTCTGTCCCATGTTCCTATGTCTCTGATTCTATTTTGCTCATTCATTTATTTTGTTCATTAAATTCCACTTATAGTGTTTATCTTTTGCTATCATCAAAGGTAAGAATTCCTTCTTTTTCACTGCTGTGTAGTATTCCACTGTGTAAATGTACCACAACTTTTTTATATACTCATCTACTGGTGGGCACATAGGCTGTTCCCAAGTCTTGACTGTTGTAAAGAGTGCTGCTATGAACATAGGGATGCATATATTCTTTTAAATTGGTGTTTTTGGATTCTTAGAATATATTCCCAGAAGTGGAATAGCGGGTCAAAAGCAGTCAGTTCCATTTTTAATTTTTTGAGGAAACTCCATACTGTTTTCCACAGTGGCTACACTAGTCTGCGTTCTCAGCAAGTGTCCCCTTTCTCCACATCCTCACCAGCCTTTGTTGACTATCGATTTATTAATGAAGCCAGTTTGGAAGTTGTGAAGCAATATCTCATTGTAGTTTTAATTTGCATCTCTCTGATGGCCAGTGATGTTGAGCATTTGTTATAGATCTATGGCCCATCTGTATGTCCTCCTTGGAGAAGTATCTATTCAGGTCCCCTGCCCATTTTTTAACTGTATTGTTTGTATTTCTGACATTGAGTCATAAGTTCTCTCTATATTTTGGAGAGTCAACCCTTGTCTGATGTATCATTGGCAAATACATTCTCCCACATAGTTGGTTCCCTTTTCATATTGATGATGGTTCCTTCAGCTGTGCAGAAGATTTTTAATTTGATGTAGTCACATTTGTTTATTTTCCTTTGTTTCCCTTGCCCTAGGAGACATATCAGCAAAAATATCACTACGTGAGATGTCTGAAATTTTATTGCTTATGTTTTCCTCTAAGAGTTTTATGGTATCACAGCTTATATTTAAGTCTTTCGCCCATTTTGAGGTTTTTTGGTATACGGTATAAGTTGGTGGTGTAATTTCATTTTCTTATATGTACCAGTCCAGTTCTTCCAATACCATTTATTGAAGAGACTGTCTTTACTCCATTGTGTGCTCTTGCTTCCTTTGTCAAATATTATCTAACCATAGAGTCTTGGGTTTGTTTCTGAGCTTTCTATTCTTTTCTGTTGATCCATGTGTCTGTTCTTATGCCATTACTAGATTGTTTTGATTACCGTGGCCTTATAGTATAATTTGATATCAGGTTTGTGATCTTCCAACTTTGTTCCAACTTTTGTTTATGTGATGTATCACATTTATTGATTTGTGAATATTGTACCAACCCTGCATCTTCAGGATAAATCCCACTTGATCATGGTGTATGATCATTTTAATATATTCCTGGAGCTGGTTTGCTAATGTTTTGTTGAGGATTTTAGCATCTGTTTTCAACAGGGACATTGTCCTATAATTTTCTTTCTTTGTTGGGTCTTTACTTGGTTTTAGAATTAAGATAATACTGGCCTAATAAGAAGAGCTTGGAAGTCATCCCTCTTCTTGAATTTTTGGAATAGTTTGAGAAGGATCCTTCTTTGAATGATCGGCAATATTCACCTTTGAAACCATCTGCTTCAGGACTTTTGTTTGAGGGGAGTGTTTTGATTACTGTTTAAATTTCATTAGCTATTATTGGTCTATTCAGGTTTTCTGCTTCTTCCTCATAGAGTTTTGAAAGATTGTTTCTGGAAATTTATCCATTTCACCCAGGTTGTCCAATTTCTTGGCATATAGTTATTCACAGTATTTTCTTATAATCCTTTGTATTTCTGTGGTGTTGTCTATAACTTCTCTTTCACTCCTGATTTTATTTACTTGGGTCCTCTCTCTTTCTTTTTCTTGATGAGTCTGGTTAAAGGTTCATCTATTTAGCTCATCTTTTTAAAGAACACGCTTCTGGATTCATTAATCTTTTGAATGTTTTTGTTTTTGTTGTTGTTTTTAGTCTCTGTGTCATTTATTTCTGCCCTGATCTTGATTATTTCCATTCTTGTACTTACTCTGGTCTTTGTTGGTTGATGTTTTACTAGTTTTTTTAGGTGTAGAATTAGAATGTTAATTGGATATTTTTTCTGTCTTCTTTAGGTAGGCCTGTAATATTATGAACTTCCCTCTCAGGACTGCTTTCATTATGCCCCATAGGTCTTGGGTTGTTGTGTGTTCATTTTTATTTGTTTCCAGGTGCTTTTGATTTCTTCCTCAATCTCATTGGTAACCCATTCATTATTTAATAACATGCTATTTAGCTTCCATGTATTTAAATGTGTTTGAATTTTTTTAAATTGTGGTTGATTTCTAGTTTCATGCCATTGTGATCTGAGAAAATACTTGATATGATTTCAATTTTCTTAAATTTGTTAAGACTTATTTGTGTCCTACTATGTGTTCTCTCTTTGAGATTGATCCATGTGCACTTGAGAAGAATGTGTGTTCTGTTGCTTTGGGATGAAACATTCTGTAAATATCAATTAAATCTGTTTGAACTAGCATGTCATTTAAGGCTGCTTTTTCCTTGTTGATTTTACATTTGGAAGCTCTATTCATTGCTGACAGTGGGGTGCTAAAATCCACTACAATGAATGTATTGCCCTCAATCTATTCCTTAAAGTCCTCCAAGATTTTCTTTATATGTGTAGGTGGTCATATGTTAGGTGCATATATGTTTAAAAGGGTTATGTCCTCTTGTTGTATTGTTCTCATTAGTATTATGCAATGATCTTCTTTGTTTCTCTGTATGGCCTTTGTTTTGAAATATGTTTTGTCATATGTAAGTATTGCTACCCCAGCTTTATTTTTTCCTCATTTGCATGGAATGTTTTATCCCATCCCTTCATTTTCAGCCTGTATAAATCTTTCATTCATTTCTTGTAGACAGCATATATAGGGGTCATTTTTTTAATCCGTTCAGCTACCCTATGTCAAAAAGAACCACATATTAGAAATGACTTTTTCAGTCAGATGACAAGGAGAGATAAGGATCCCATTTCTCCCCCCAGATCCCTGTTCTTAGAGAGAAAAAAGAAAGAAATCCCAGTCTTACTCTGCTACATATACATACCAAGTCTTACTCTTCTATTTATACATAAAATACAAAAAAATATTGGAGAGAAAATTGTGAGAGATTTTGAAATAGAAAAAGAGGTCATTGGATACCTTTTTAGTGGAGCCTCCAAGAACCATCAGATTCTATGCACACATGTTTAGAGAACTGATAATACTGCAAATAGTGCCTGTCATAGATATGGAACTTGTGTCCAGTGAAAGACACTTGACATCACTCTCTGGATGTTGCCTGTCCTGCTAGTTTTATATCTATTTATAAATTTGTATTCTTAATTCCTTATTAGTCCATATATATGTGGAACTTCAGGCTCTTCTTTGAAAGAAAGGTTGTAACACTTTTCTGATGCCCTCATTAATTAATGAGTTAAATAAAGTCTTTGGCATGTGTTTATTTTTTATTTGGATGAATGTCACAACTGTGCCTTATATTGAAAATTATCCTTTGACAATATTTCCTTATAACTCACCCATCTCTTCAACCATCTTTTGGCTTTTTAATCTGCACTCCATTCATATTGCCCCCATTTTATACATATGAAAGCACTTGTCAAATGAACTCAAGAAGAGTTGGCTAGAAATAAATGATAAACATTTATTCAAGGGTCTTTGAGTTTGCAAATTGGCAACATAGGTAGGTAAAACCCCAGCAATGTTCCAAAGAAGAAAGAAAAGTTAAGAGTTCTTGTAGTAAAAGGTACATTTTTGATAATGATCAGTCCTACATTCTTAGCCCTACGTTTGGTTCAGGATGGTTATCAATCGTATGTCAGTCAGACTGAGTGATGATGCCAGGTGGTCTGGAAGATGGGTTCCAGGAGGTCTGGTCATGCCTGGTGGTCTGGATAATGCATGTCAGGTGGATATCAGCAGGTCTGGATATGGGAGTCTTTCAGGGGCTAATCAGAGGGATATCTGGAGGTCTGGTGCGTGTCCAAGGATTGATACATGACAATCTGGTGTATATCCAGGCATTGATATAGGACTTGAAAGTACAAAGTTTAAGATCCCCGGCGAGGTAGAACAAAAATAGAAGCATTTTCTTATGACTGAACCTTCATAATGTTAATAATTTAGTGGCATGGTTAAAATTACTTCATTTTATTTATTCCCTGCCTTTGTTATTTCCTCACACCTAAAATCCCAATACTATTATTATCAGTATGGGCTCTGGAACGAAACTGCCCGAGCTCAGTGCTGTGTACATGCAGCCCCAGACATCCAAACTGCCTGAGCTCAAAATGTAGAACCTTAGACAAGTTACCTGACCTCTCTGTGCCTCAGTTTCCTCATATGTAAACTGAGGGTACCTCACAGGGTTTTGTGATAAATAAATTAGTTACACAAATAATGCATCTAGAAAAGTATGGGAGCATAAAAATATGTTACTTTTATCTCCTTTAGGTTGCAAGGGGATAAAGAGGTAATATCCTGCTCACTGTGGGACCTGCTTCTTCCTTCAGATCCTAAAACCACAACCAGCTTCTCTGTTGCTTCTGTGAATAAAAAATAGTTTCTAATTTAGAACTCTTGTGCTACCACTACTTTCTGAATTTCTCCTCTGTTGGGATATTATTATCAAGTAAGGATTTATCTTGCAGTTTTTGTCTGAGGGAGTTCCATTTGTTTTAACAAAATAAGTTTATCAAATCAATTTTTTCAACAGAGCAAATTTATCAAATCACCCTCATAATAGCCCTTCAGGTGGATCAGATGCACTTACTGTATTTACTTATTCTGAGCACCAAATAGTAGCACCCTCCGTGAGCCTTCACTCAAGCTGAGAGAAGCATTCGCTCATAAATTTGGAATGACCATACTGACTTTTTGGTGTAAAATTAGTGAACTCACACAAATGTTCCCTTTGGGGAAACAGAGAAAAGAGGTTTGATTTAGCTTCCTTAATATGTTTGTAGACCACAAATCACCTTTTTCAGAATTGGGCTGTTAAAGTCAAGTTTCCAGTGAAAGTTGTCCCAGAATAGTATTCCAAGTCCCTGGTCCCAATTTTATCAGTCAAGATGGGCTTGGTTTTGCTGCTGCAACAAAAAGCTGCCCACATCTCAGTGCCTTGAACAACAAAGGTTTATTTCTCACTCATGCTGCATGTCTGGTGTGTCCTGACAATAGTCTCTGCTCCATGGCATGTCCCCTCCTCTAGGACTCAGGCTGACAGAAGCTCTGCCATCAGGGGTGCCTCCAGACCCTCACCAAAACAAAGAGGTTGCAGAAAGTTGCCAAGTGGATCCTAAATATTTTTACCCCAAAGTGAATAACATCACCTCTGCTTTTATTGGTTATAGCATGCTTTGTGGCCATATTTAATTTCAAGTCTGGGGAGCATGACCTTCCCCTGTACCCAGAACAGAGGGGAACCAGATATCAGATATTGATGGACATGGTGATGTTTACCACACCAGTTATGGCTCCCAAGCCTTGACTGCTTTACTACCTTCATTCCGATTTATTAGCTTTGCTGTCAGCTTTGGAAAAGGATGTAATTCTATTTCACTTGGACTTACTTCTAACTTGACAACATTCTAATATCATCTGAAACCCTGTTGAGGGTAAGAAGCTCCTCAACAGTGCAAATGTGCCCCTTCAAACTTCAGACTTTCTGTAAACAGGTGGCTTCAGTATTACCAGGAATAAGCTTGTTTTTCCTTCGAAGTTTCCACTCACCCAGCCCCCACCTAGGTCTAATTGTAAAATGCATCTGCAAGTTTTAAAAGCTCATTATGTAAATGTATCAGAGTCCATATCCATCAACAGATAATTGTAAGACTACATACATATTTATGAGTTTGCTTAAAATCGCTTTAATGAGTAGGTTTACTAGAAATACCAAATCAAAAAGACAAGAAGAAAAATGATCATCCCAAAGATGAGCACAAGTTTCCAGCAGTCCTTGGTAGTCCTGAGAGCTGTCAGAATACTCAAAAAGCATCTCAGACTTTCTATTAGCCTACCATAAATGACAGAAAGAAGCTGGAGGAAGAGGTGAAAAACATCACTCAAATCAGACTATGCTTTTTGTTTCAAATAAAATTTATTTGAGGAGTGAAAGTCTCATGTGTCTACCATGTGTTAGAGCAAGGCCACTACAGGGATATGGTCAGACGTCCAATATGGCAGCTCCCCACTGATTCAAAAAGTGCAGAGACAGAACCACCACTCGAGCCCATATGGTTCCTTTGTGCAAATTAGGGAAAGGTGACTCATAGGAGGGGAAGAAAATCTATGTCTCCCCACAGCTAGCAAAGACATACAGGTAGATGGCTTAGCAAGGAGAAGGTGCTTTGTACAAAGAAATAAGCAGCCTTGCTCCAGGTAGATGGGACTTAGTGCCAGCACACATAGCAAGGTGACTGACGCATGGGTGAGAATTTAACCTTCACTCCCCTGTTGGCCAGGCACCTTTGTATAGCAGACAGTCTGCACAACTACAGCAACAGCCCTGCCTGGAAAACTCCATGAGAGTGAGTCTCACCAAGAGCTGGCCTAAATCTGTGGCATCAGAGGACCCTTCCTTATTCTACTTATGAACTCATTCCTTCGTGTTATCCAAATAGTGGCTCAACCCCACCTTTCAGGTCTCTTTATGGCCCCACTCTTTACTACCCACATTCATTCCATTGGCCAGAACTCAGTCATGCAGCTCCATCAAATTACAAAGATAGCCGGGAAGTGTAGTTTTTCTGGGTGACCAGGAGGGAAAGGAAACTGGGTTTTTGACCACATGGCATTGTCTCTGCCACAGTCTACTCATCTGTTCACTATCTGTTCCTCTATTTCATATTATGTCCCTCACATAGAAAGTATAGATCTCATCCCAGGTGAGAAAACCCAAGGACTGTCCAATGACTGCAACCAGCTCCAAGGCTAGGATCTCAATGACGTTGTGCAGTCCTTCTCATCAGGACAGATGTGGTTCCCTAGGATCTGGTGACCTGTGAACTAGAAGACAAGTTATGTAGCCACATCACTTCCTATACATTGGTGGAGGAGGAAAAGGATATCTAAAATTGAACCTCTCGTGCGATAAAGAAAAGAATGGGAGAATTAAACCCTTGGCCATAGCAATTCTGGTGTCTTCATTTGGTCTAATTTGAAAAATGGCCTCATCTGTCACCCTCCCTGTCATGTCTGAGCGAGATGCTGACAAGTGTGCACCCCTTGGAGGTCCCCCAGATTTGGTACCCTGACTACTCCTAGTGTGAGTTTAGAGGTCTGAGGCTGTTTTACAACTTGGATGGTCAAGAGTGGTTTTTTTCCTTTCTTTTAAAGTCAGGTTTGGCTGAAATGTAGTAGTTCTTCTATTCTATTTGCATTTAGTCAGCACTATGTATTGGGGACCACACCCATGTTCATTCCTAGATACAGTTCTCAAATCTGATTATATCTTTGTTTCCTTATACTTCCCTGCCTGTCTCTCTGTCTCTCTTTTTAGTGAATGGCACTCACCACCTCTTCCCATATTCTCACATTCCACTGGCCAGAACTCATTCACATGACCCAGTTAACTGTATCAGAAATTGGAAATTAGGGCCTCCCTGTGTGTCCAAAAGAAAACAGAAATGGGGTTTGAATCTATATCATTACTTCTTCCTCACCTGGTCTGGAGGTAAGTTATCCTGGCTGGCAGCCTACACTCGAAGCCTGTATTTGTAGTAAGGTAAGACATCATCAAGAGAAGAGGTATTGTTTCTATAAAAAAAAATGGGTTCTTTAATCTTACAACAACCCTGCCTTGTATCTAGGCCTACGTTTTGAAACTCAAAAGCCAAAAACTGACTGTTCTGTTCCCTGTGCTCTCCTGAGTCAACTCTGCTCTGAGGCACAGAGGGTGGGACAGCTTTATTATCAACAGAGCGACCAACTATTTCATTTGCCAGGACCAGGAAGATTTCTGGGACATAAGACTTTCAGATTGAAAATCGGGAAAGTCTCAGCCAATCTAGGTCAAGCTGGTTACTTTGGTTAAAAAGAACTACAGAGTATCAAGGACTATGAGAAAAACAATACCAGTCTTTATATCTCAAAATTTATTTCAACTCTGTAAGTAATATTAATCTGATGAGAATTTAACCTTAACATCCAGTTAGAGTTGGATATTACACTTTTTTTCTCCTGAAGTTTTCCTGATCCCCAGTCCTGTGACTTCCATGATTTCACCGGTTCTACCATTCTACCTTGTATTTGTTAGAAGGACGTCCCCAGATCACCCTTCCTCTTTCCCTTCTCATGAGAGGAACTGTCTGAGTGTCTGATATTTTGCCCTTTTTTCAAGGGAAAACCATTGATACTGGGGTCATCTGAAGAGTACGCCACATAAAAACCTTCTGCAGGGCAAACAGTGAAGGCCAGCTCCAAAGACCTCTTTGGGCATTAAACTAAGACCTTCAGTGGCTTGTTAATAGTTGCCGTTTGGCCCATTTCTAATTCACATAGTGACAGTTTCAAACACAGAAGGTACTGTGGAGCTCATCTGTAAAAAATGGGATGGCTGTGAACTGCTGTCACTTGCCTGCCGATTGCCTTGTCCCCTTCTACCCTCTTCCTGACACATTCCTGCCCTGGCTTATTTAGTTTGTGTGAAGTGTCTAAAAATACCTTGATAGGAGCAGCTCAGAGGTTAAAGAAGGAAAAGGGTCATTTAGTTAGAAGGCAGATGTTCTTCTTTCACTCAATTTCCTCCCTCAGTGAGATTCAGACCCACAGAGCCACCAGCATAAATTCTGTCCAATGCTCTGAGCCATGAATACGATTTGTGCTGTTCTCTGCTCCTGAAAAGTCTCTCTTTTTTCATTACACTTAATCTGTAGGATTCCATGCAAGTACAACTTCATCTAGGAAACCGGACATGATTTACCCTGGCCAAATTATTCATCTCAATTGCCCATATGACAGAAGATTTTTAAAACTACAGGCTTATTGCATAACCTCACCCCAGACCTGAATCAAAATATTTAAAGGAGGTACCAAGAATATGCATGTTTAACAAACAGTCCAGGTACTTCTTTTTTAGAAACAAGTTATATTGATATATGCAAATCACATGACATACAATTCGCTCATTTACCCTGGCCATTTAAAGTGTGTAATTCAGTAGTACATTCACAGGTTTGTGTAACCATCAGAGCAATCAACTTTAGAACACTTTATTGCCCCCCAAAGAAAATCCATATCCTTTAACTACTGCTCCCCAATTCCCACTCCCCGTCTCAGCCACAGGCTGTTTCTACCCACTAACTGTTTCTGTTTCCATAGCTCTACCCACTTTGGGTATTTCACACAAGTGGAAGCATATGATATTTGGTCCTTTGTGTTTGGCTTCTTTTATTTCATGCTTTCAAGGTTCATCCATGTTGTAGCATGAATTAGTATACTTCATTTCTTTTCATGCCTGAATAATATTTCATGGCACAGATATATCACACTTTATTTTCTCCATCAGTTAATGGGTATTTGGGTTGTCCTATCACTTACATTTCCTATTATACGTAATACTATGAACAAGTTTTTGTGTAGACATGTGTAGAAAACAGAGGTTTCTCTTGGCCACATGCCTAGGAATGTAACTGCAGGCTGTGTGGTGATTGTGTCTCCCTTTCTGAGGAACTGTCCGGCTGCCTGCCAGGTGGACTGCACCAGCTCCCATTCCCACCTGCAGACTGCGAGAGTTCCAATTTCTCCACATGCCCCACAACACTTGTTATTACCCACCTTTGTTTATTCCTGCCATCCATCCTAGGAAGCGTGACATGGTACCTCATTTATTTTAGTATATTTGTTATTAATGTTTGAACATAGTTGTCTCCATTTTCCCACCACCACTTTCCCCCACCCCACCCACCCCCACCTCCCACCCTCAGTCCTACCCACCTTTGGCTTTGTCTGTGAGTTCTTTATACATGTTCCTTGACACACCTTGCCCTTCTTTCTCCTGTTATTTCCCTCCCCCTCCCCTCTGGTTACTATCAGTTTGTTCTTAATTTCAATTTTTGATTTGATTTGTATTCCTCTGATGGCTAATAATAGCAGGTGCTTCTTGTACACAATTAAGTTTGAGAAGCTTTGATATACTTGCCTACACTATCGGGATGGGGTCACCTGCCTAATGGCCCATACTAGACAGGAAGCTTGCAGAAGGCCCAGAGTACATCATATGGCTGCCTAGACCCCCCTCAGGGGTTGTTCGGTGCCTGGAAAATAGAACATGGTACCAACAAAGAACTGAAAGTTTGCAGCTCAGGACTGCAGGCAACCTGTTCAACCAAGGAGCCAGACCAATAACCAGCAACACGCCTTGCTCCTTAGGTAATTGACAGAGCTGTCCATAGGTGCTCCACCAATAAGAACTAATATCTATTGAAGGCTTGTGCTGTGTCAGGCATAGGTTACGCAAACTAATTCATTTAATCATCCCAGCAACCCCGTGAGGTAGGGACTATCATAATCATTTTACAGATGAGGAAACTGAGGCACAGAAAGGTTAAATAACTTGCTTATATTTAAACTCAGCTTGCCTGATGCCAGACTGAACTGCCTCCTATGATAAACATCTATTGAATAAATAAATAAATTGAAACTCTGAGGAAAGAAGACAACAGGCTACAGAGGCAGGGCTCACTCCACCATCCATTTGACTCAACAGCCATCTTTTGGAAAGAACAGCCCCAGGAGTTTGAGCTCCTTGTTCCTGTAACATCATGATGCTTCATAAAACCTCAACTCTTAATAAAGGACATAGAAATGTCCACAGGCTTGAATTTTTTAAACAAGATACACACTAATCCTGTGTTCCCATGCCTGTGGGAAGTATTTATGGTGGAGACTGAAAACAGAGGCTCATTCTGGTACAGACTTAGATAAATGCACGTTCTCCAGGCATTTTAAGGATTCACTGGAAGTGAGGTTAAAAGGTAGAAAGAAGCCTTTATAGCTCTGACTTAAGCTATTCAATATTAAATGTCTCCTCTTGAGAGTAAACATTGCTCAACATCAGCTTCTAGTTTCCAACATGATTTTCTACCTCCTGTATAGGGCAAACCCTTCACCATATCCTCTCAAGAAGACCCGCTGCACACCCACACCAAAACTCTGGGCTAATCAGGAAAAGGTGCTCCTCCACTCTAAGCCAGGTTGCCTGCAGGGTTGGTAAGCCAGGGTGTATGGGTTGGTAAGCCAGACACGAGCTGGATTTCAACCCACACCAACCAACATGGCTACGCACCCTTGTGCAGTACCTAACCTGAGTAACCATACATGGTAGCCCTGACACCAAGCACCCTACATTCCAAAGAGCAGGGAACTTCCTCTCTGTATATTAAAGTGTCTAACCCTGTTGAATACGGTAATCTTGGCAATTAGTGAGACATTTACCATAAATCAAATAATGGATTTTTAAAACCGCATAGCTCTTTATAATTCAGATGAAAGAAGCAACAGGAAGAACCAGCAATGAATGACTGAGAAACCCTTTGTCTGACGTAATGGGATATAAAACCCAAACATAAAGAATTCAAGTCAAACCTACAATGAAAAGCCAAACTCATTCATCCTAACTTCAGTTCCTGATTCAGAAAGCCAGAGTGCCCTTGGAGTCCTGGAAAATAAAACATGGTACCAACAAAGAACTGAAAGTTTGCAACTCAGGACTGCAGGCAACCTGTTCAACCAAGGAGCCAGACCAACAGCCAGCAACACACCTTGCTCCTTAGGTAATTGACAGAGCTGTCCATGACGCAGGCTTTGTGAAGTGGCCCCGATGAAGTCCTGGCCAAGAGCCAACCACCACCACCAAAAACCGTCTCCCTGAAGCAGCTCCAAGAAGCAGACCATGGGGAGTGGGAGTGGCTGAGAAGCTGTGCAAGGTACCTACACACCTAACAAGGGAAATGATGACACAGAGCAATACCGCCTGTTATTTTTTCCAAATGCCCAAGGCTGCTGACATACAACTTCAAGTGATGTGTCATAGTGAGTTCTGAGGGACTGTGGGCACAGATAGGATAGCAGCGGATAGAGAGGAAGAGCTATATGCTCCAGTAGGCAGTATGTAAACAGTCTAATAACATTAATAATTATTACTTATAAGAAATTTAATTACAAATTACTCAGTTGCTAAAACTGTATTATATCATTTACTCATATTATGTCAGTTGTATTATTAAGGCACACAGGGACTTCTGGCCAATATAGAGGTGTAGGTAGATACACTGTGCCTCCTTGCACAACCAAAATGAGGACAACAATAATTTAGAAACAAAAAACAACCAGAACTGACAGAAAATTGAACTGTATGGAAGTCCGACAACCAAAGAGTTAAAGTAGACATACTCAACCAGACCAGTAAGAGGGGTGGAGTCAGACAGCCCGACAAAGAGGGGCTGTGGCAAAGCGGTGGCTGATGGACTCTGGATGCACAAGGCCCCAGCAGGCGGACCTAGCGAGGAGGCAGATTGTGGAGGGGCATGGTGCGCAAGGCGGCTGGTGGACCAGATGGTCCCACATTCGTGCACAGATAAATTAGGAAAAACTGGGGAGTGAGACAGACTGTGCAGTCCAGGGTCCCAGGGCAGGGAAATTAAGCCTCAACGCACCAATTGAAAATACCTGTGGGGGTTGAGGCGCCAGGAGAAACTCCCATCCTCACAGGAGAGTTTGTTGGAGAGACCCACAGGGTCCCAGGATGTACACAAGCCCACCCACATGGGAATCAGCACCAGAAGAGCCCAATTTGCTTGGGGGAAGTGGGGGAAGTGACTGAAATTTGGCAAAGAGTGGAGCAGGCACCATTGTTCCCTCTCAGACCCCTTCTCCACACACAGCATCACATCCCAGCAACTGGATTGCCCCACCTGGGGAGAACACCTAAGACTTTGCCCCTCACTACCTAACAGGCATGCTGAGACAAAAAAAAAAAGGCCAAACAAAAGAACAGACCAAAGCTCCAGAAAAGATACAACTGAGCAATGAGGAGATAGCCAACCTATCAGATGCACAGTTCAAAACACTGGTGATCAGGATGCTCACAGAGTTGGTTGAATTTGGTCACAAATTAGATGAGCAAATGAAGGCCATGCTAAGTGAAAACAGGGAAAATGCACAGGAAACCAATAGTGATGGAAAGGAAACTGGGACTCAAATCAAGGGAGTGGACCAGAAGGAAGAAAGAAATGACCAAACAGAAAAGAATAAAGAAACAAGAATTCAAAAAAATGAGGAGAGGCTTAGGAACCTCCGGGACATTTTTAAACATTCCAACATCTGAATTATAGGGGTACCAGAAGGGGAAGAGGAAGAGCAACAAGTGGAAAACTTATTTGAACCAATAATAAAGGAGAACTTCCCCAGTCTGGCAAAGGAAATAGACTTCCAGGAAGTCCAGGAAGCGCAGAGAGTCCCAAAGAAGTTGGATCCAAGAAGGAACACATCAAGGCACATCATAGTTACATTAGCCAAGATGAAAATGAAGGAGAGAATCCTAGAAGCAGCAAGAGATAAGGAGACAGTTACCTACAAAGGAGTTCCCATCAGACTGTCAGCTGATTTCTCAAAAGAGACCTTCCAGGCAAGAAGGGGCTGGAAAGAAGCATTCCAAGTCATAAAAGACAAGGACCTACATCCAAGATTGCTTTATCCAGCAAAGCTTCCATTTAGAATGGAAGGCAGATAAAATGCTTCTCAGATAAGGTCAAGTTAAAGGAGTTCATCATCACCAAGCCATTATTATATGAAATATTACAGAGATTTATCTAAGAAAAAGAAGATAAAAAACGCGTACAGTAAAATGACAGCAAACTCACAATTATTAACAACTGACCTAAAGCAAAAATAAAAGCAAACTAAGCAAACAACTAGAACAGGAACAGAACCACAGAAATGGAGATCACATGGAGGGTTAGCAACAGGGGAGTGGGAGGAGGAAAGAGGGGGAAAAGGTACAGGGAATAAGTAACATAGATGGGAGGTAGAAAATAGACAGGGGGAGGGTAAATATAGTATGGGAAATGTAGAAGCTAAAGAACTTATATGTATGGCACATGGACATGAACTAAAGGGAGCGAATGTGGGTGGGAGGGGGTGTGCAGGGTGGAGAGGAGTGAAGGGGGAGAATGGGACAAGTGTAATAGCATAATAAATAAAATATATTACAAAAAGAAAATTTAAAAAAAGACACACAGACTTCCTAACAGGTGAGGATTATTAATGTAATCTTATAGGCAAGGACACTGAAGTACAGAGAGGGTAAATAACTTACCCAAGATTGCACAGCTTGTAAGAAGCAGAGCCTGGATGTGGAGACTTGCAGCCCCACTCTAAAATCCAAGCTCTTAACTGCAGCCCTATTGTGCTTCTCAAAGAACTATCTATTGGTAGATAGGTGTCACCTGTGAGTGTACGAAGCTACACTGGGTCTTTGAAGCCACTATTATACACACTGAGCATGTTATCCATCCATCCATAAACATATTTTTTCAAGGAATATTTATTCAGCTCTGCTCTTTGTGTGCACTGTTGCATTTAGTATCGCCAACAACTCTAGGTTGATAGAAACAGAACATGGACCCTGTCTGCAGCAGATCGTTTCCAAAATTGGTTGCAATAGTTTTCACCCCTCATGTCTTTTGCAGTTAGACTCTGTCAATCCTCTCATCAATATATAGGCAGAGTCTATTTACCCTTACCTTGAATCTGGGCTGGGAGTGCGACATGCTTTGATCAATAGAGCACAGTAGAAGAGATATTCTGAGATGGCAAAGCCCAAGGTTTAAGGGACTGGCAGTGTCTGTTTCTTGTGTAATTAGTCTGACAACCCTGAGACTCCCATGCTGTCAGAATGTCCAGGCTAGCCATGTGAAGACAGAGTGGCCACCTGGAGGAGTACCAAGGCATGAGACAGACAGCTGGGTAAAGGTTTCATGGACCTTTCAGTTTGTATTAATGTGTGTGTGTGTGTAAGAGAGAGAGAGAGAGAGAGAGAGAGAGAGAACCTGAGAGATTGACTCAAGTGATTGTGGAGGCTGGCAAGTTCATAACCTGCAGGCTGGCCAGCAGGCTGGAGGTCAGGGAAGTGCAGGTGTTGCAGTGCATGTTTAAATGCCATTTAGTGGAGAATTCTTTCTTGCTTGGGGACGGCCAGTGTTTGGTTCTATTTAGACTTTCAACTGGTTGGATGATGCCCATCCACATTAGAGAGGGCAATCTGCTTTACTCAAAACACCTTCATAGAAACATCAGAATAATGTTTGACCAAAGATCTGGGCACCGTAGTCCAGCCAAATTGACATATCAAATTAACCATCACATAGTGTGACCCAAGCACCAGCACAATGCAGTTGCCTGAGCACTGCTGGCACCATGTGGGACCAAAGAAGGAGCCAGCTGAGCCCTGCCCACAGTCTTGACTCACGGGATCACGAGAAATAATGAATTATTGGCATTAAGCCTGTGAGCTTTAGGGCTGTTTGTTATACAGCAATAGGAAGCTGCCTTAATAGAACTTACAACTTAGTGGCCTTAATACAAGTAAATAAACACAGAGCTATAATTACATATTTACACATATTAAGAAGGAAAGAACAGAATAGAATTTTTCCTTTATTACATTTGTTAACCATCTACTAGCTAAAATTTCCATGGTGGTATCAGACAGGACCCTCTGTAGCAATATCTTTTTTTTTCTGTCTCTGGCTCTAACTTGCAGTGATAACTGGGCAAATCACTGACCTTCCTCGACCTTGGCTTCTCCATCTGTGAAATGGACAGGATGGCCTTTATCCATCTGCCTCATAGGCTCTTGTGAAGATGAAATGAGAGGAGAAACAAAAGGGTTGCGATTGCTGAAGAGTCCTTGACGTGCTGCATCATAACCAGATAAATGCTAAAAATGCAAAATTGCTTTATAATTTATTGCTGAAGTGGAAACATCTGGCCAAGGAAACTTGAAGGAAATAGCAACCTTTCTGACCCAAGCAATTTTATCTAATAGCTGGTCTCTGGAGTCTCCTCCTTTAGCTCTGTTTCGCCCACTGCTTAAAATTTTATTTTAAAACATGTTGGCCTTGCCCTCTTTGTATGTCTGCCTTTTCTATTTTTACTTTTGACCAGAATAGAGAAAGAAAACTTCATGAATGGTAAATATCCATTTCTGGGAATTCCAACTAAAGTTTAGAAATGTCTCCATAAATTTACTTACCAATATGTCTTTAAATTGTGCTTATAGAGTCAACTGGGGTGAAACAGAATTAGATACAAATTTTATAAGCAACCTCAGCAAGCTGCAATTAGTCCTCAGATTAATGCAATTTTTACCTGAATTATGAAACAGTGAACCCAAGAGCAAAATCCACCCAAGCCTTGTTTCTGTTTAAAAGCTCCTTAGTGACTCTACAATGCCCTCTGTGTAAAGACCAAGCTTCTTGCATAGCACTGAGGTCTTCCATGATCTGGCTCTTGCAGACCTCTTCAGCCTTGCCTCTCACCCCTCACACTCTTAGGTTTTCTAATGTGTCAGTGCAGGTGCCTCCTCTCTGGCGTTTGCATTAGCTATTTCCTTCTACCTTAACACACCACCCCTTTCCATTTTTTCCTAACTAACTCTTTCACCCTTTGTGTCTGACTTTAGATGACCTGTCTGAGAATTAACTCCCCAAGACTGGGTTTGGTGTCCCTCATCTGTGGCCCTTAGCTCCTTACTTCTAAGCTAATGTCAAAACATTGTTTTCAGAAAGTTAAAGGCACAGCTCTCACAAATACATTATGAGCCTATGTCAGAGATTTCTTTAACTCATTAATGAGGGAACCAGCATGGTGATAAAGCTGGCTCAGAGGAACATAGGAGAAAGTCACATGCATGTAATCAGTGAAAGAAAGAATGCTGATGTAAGCTTGCTAGCTTTGATACAAACTGAATGTGATGTAATGTTCTATAGGCAATAAAATCACAAGCCTTAGGAGTTGCCTTTTCCAATGGGCAGAAATCATCTACATCTCTACCAGACAAAAATCACTTGTGACAATCTCCTACAAACTAAGATGTAACTTTTCAAGGTCTAGACCATAACTAGTAGTAATGTTATCTAAATCAAGGGTGTCAGAAGGCCTTGGGCTGGCCTCTTAGCCAGTGCTTTAGTATGGATTGGACGGGCACAGAGTCATCTTTTAAGGTAAGTTTTTTTTTTCTTTACCAGTAGCATTATCACTCCGCATTATAACTCCCTGCTACACTGTCTAAAATTCCCAGCCATTTGAAATCTTCTTAGGGACAAGAATTTTGTTTTGTTCATTCTTGCAGTCTCTTATCTTAGTCCAGTGCGTAGCATACAGTAGGCACTCAGATAATTATGGCTGAATGAATGAAAAGACTTTCTTTTTGAGGATTAGAAGGATCTCCTCCAAGAAGCTTATCAGTTCCCCACAGCTCGGGTTACCTGTGAAGAGAAATCTTCAGTGTCGTAGGCCCAATGAGTGTCCCCTGTGGCCCCGGCCCCTTAAGCATGTCTCCTGCTTCCCACTGCTGCACAAGCGCCAATTGTCACTTTGATGGTCAGACACGAAAGACAAGATGAAAGAAGCCCATTACCTTTACTGTCTCTACATTTAAGAATCATGAAGCATCAGGTCCTTCCCTCCCAAGACCCTGCCTGTCCCCAGGTCCAGAAAGCAGGCTGGAAGCCTCAGCCCTCTCTAGCCACTGTGGGTGTGTGCTGCTGTTGGGGCCACGAGGGCTCCTTCAGTCCCTGGATTCAACTCCCCAGGGGCTGGTAGCATTAATACTCCCTGTTATCACTACCCAGGGACCGCTCTCATGCTGCAGAACAACACTCACCATTCTAGGAGGCTTAGGATGCAGCCCAGGCTTTTCACAGATAATGAATCTATATTATTTAAATCAAGACTAATTCATGCTCTTAAATACTTGTTACTGTATTTGTCACTTGTTTTTATTAGCACAGGAGGCACTACTTGGAGAAAGGGCCAGAAGCAGGCCCAATTTTCACTTATTTGGGGGTCAGGGAGTGGAAATGGGGTATGCGCCAAACACATTTAAGTTTTAAGGGGGTCTGAGAAGGTTTAGAAAAACATTTGAAATAGCGAGTGTGAGAGTGACTGTAACACTTTACATGGTCAACACTTTACTTGGTCAAACTTGTAGGGACCTTGGAAAGATTTCAGAAAAATGGAGTTGGCTGGGTTTGGACAAAAAAAAAAAAAAAGGACAAGATTTTGAGATTTCCCCCCCAATTGGTAAGCTTCAATAAGCTCAGCAGTGCTGGTAGAGGTGGATTGGGACTGTGTAAAAGGAGAGAAAACAGAAAGAAAAAAACACAGCAACAAAGGCTTTGTGTGTCCTTAGAAGCAGAGTAATTCCTGAAAAATCTCAGAGTGGGTAAAGCTTGCCATTGGAGCTCCCAGGTTCTTATTCCTGGGCTTTCTCCCTCCTCTAGGGACCCCTTTCACTCTGTGGGCTCATTCATTTCACCCCCAACAAAAAAACAAACCAAACCAAACCCTGGTGTTAGCCATTACCATTTCCTGTGACTTGAAAGCTGTGTGTTCTCTCTTGCAGTAAGTAATTTTCACACTTAAGCTTTTCTCTCTGAAAAGGGAATAGAGGGGCCATATAAATTATCATCTACCCAGAAACATTTTTATTGCTCTTTAAAATTGCACCAAAACAGTAGGAATGAATCAAGCTGTCTGAGAAGGGCCCAGGACAAACTAGATCTAAAGTCGTCCAAGACATTCAAGGCCTTAAGGACATGTGAGGATCACTGAGCAGGTGGAGGGAGGCCTCTGATTCCTTCCAAAGCAGAAGGTAGTGGAAGAAAGTGGCAGGGCAGAGATACTACCAATTGCTTATAATGAAGCATCCAGCTGTTACAGGCTTAAATAAAATAATTTATTATTCTCAGATAATAAGTGATCTAGAGGGAGGTGATTTTAAGTAAGACTGGTGGCTCACCCATGCCCGGGCTTCCCTGAGACGCTCTTGGAATGACCCCTCATTATTACAAGATGGCTGCCAAGGCTCCCTCCACACATTGTATCTCCACAAAATCATGGTCAAAGGTAGAAAGATGTGGCTTTTCATCTTATTGGTTTTTTTATCACATAGATTATATCTTGCCTGGAATTCCTTCAGTAGAGTTCCTATCCGGTTTAACTGACCAATATTATATCACATGACTACAGGCAAACATTGTTTTATTGTGTCTTAGATACTGCATTTTTACAAATTGGAAATAAGACCCTCCTCCAATAAAAAGATTATGACTCACTGAAGGGTCAGATGATGGTTAGCATTTTTAAGTAATAAAGCAACTTTTATTTAAGGTATATGCATTGTTTTTTAGATCTAATGCCATTGCAAATTTAATAGATTAAAGTATTGTATGAATATAACTTTTATATGCACTGGGAAACCAAAAATATTGTGCCACTCACTTTATTGTGATATTTATTTTATTGTGGTGGTCTGGAGCCAAACCCAAGTATCTCCGAGGGCTGACTACTGCCAGAGTGCAAGGGAGGCTGTGAAAGTGAGAGCCTGCGTTTTCTGCTTTTGGGATGGGCCATGAACTCTGCTGCTGATCTGGAGAAAGGGTGAGAACTTCCCACTTGGCAGGCGACCAACAGCATCTACCAGAAATGACCTGCCCCTAGGCCTTGTGCTACATCTCCCTGGTCCTGCCTAGAATATAACTGGGATCCCAATGAGACAGAGAGAGTTCCAAAGCTGACAATGAGCCAATATGCCTGATGAGATATGGAGAAGTTACCTATGAATCCATTCTACATTCCCATTGACGGCCATGGTCCTGGCAGAAATGCTTTCCCTTTATTTCTGATCAACTTTCTGACGCCCTTGGTTCCCAAGGCTTTAGCTGGAAGTGGCTGCCCTCCTGTGCCTGACGAGAAGGCAGAGATCTCTAAACCCGAGCCATCCTAACTCGTTGCCTCTTCTCAGCATCTCCATGAAATAGCTGCTCTAGTCAAAATGAGTCTTAGCAAATTTCCATAATTTGCTCAAGGTCACTAAATCTCCCAACTTCTTACTTGATGCAAGTAAGGTTTTACAGTAATTATCAGTAATGTTTGTAGTAAATTTTTTATCAGTAACTTTTGTAGTATATTTAGTATTAGTAATTATTATTAAAATTATTACTTACTCCTTATTCCCAAATCCTTAAGGTTCTATGTGATTTCTTTCTGTTTTCCTTTGTCCATTTTTTTCCTGGGTCACTATGCACCAGCAATAAAGGGCTGATTTTCATTTCTTGACTGTCCCAAATTCTGTTCTGCCTCAGGACCTTTGCACTTGCTGTTTCCTCTGCCTGAAATACTTCAGACCTAGCTCCTCCCTTTTCAAACCTTATCTCAAAGCAGCTTTGTTGAGCCACCCTAATTAAAGTGCCGCCCTCCTTATTTTCTGTATCAGCACCCTAATTATTTCCTTTGCTGGACTTATCACGGACATTGTCTTCTTGTTTTCTTTTTCTGTCTCTCTCCTCCAGCCCCTGCCAAGGCTTCCCAGAGATCAGAGACTTTGTTATTGATTTTTTTTCTTTTTTGGCTAGAATGATGCCCAACACATAGTAGGTGCTTAATACATTTTCTGACTGCTTAAATGTTTTTAAAAGTTGAGACCCAGATCCAAGTCTGAACAGATCAAAAGCCTGGCTACAACCACATTGGAGCACATTTAGAAAACATTGCTCTGATCTAACACTTTCGTTTTAGAGTTATGAAAATGAGGCTGAGAATTCCCTCCCCGTCCCCCCCAGATTGTAAAGTAAAATAGCACCTACAACAGAGTTAAGGAAAGAACAATGGAATTGGGGACTAAAGATGCCAATTACATCCAAGTAGACTTTGAGAAGTCATGTAACCCACCTAGCCTCAGTTTTCTCATCTTTGAGCCTAGCTACTGAGAATTTTTGAGGTTTACATGAGGTCAGAAAGGCAAGAGTCTGACGTGGTACCTGGCTCCCAGTAGGTGCTCAGGAAAAGAGAACTTCCCTTGAATCCCAGGTGAATTCCACCATGTTCTTGTGGCAATGAGTCCCTGCACACCTTGAAAGATACATCATCCCAACAGACAGGGACATAAGGTGCTCTTTTTTGCAAACTCAGCTCCTTATGGCCAGGACTCCAGAGGACCCCAGCAATAAATGAGTGGGGCCCTAATGGCTCAGTGGTCCCTGGTCCAGAGCTCAGAGGCAATCCACTGCAGCTGGAGTCCCCGACCAGCCAGCAAAATTGAAATTGAACCTATTCTGCAGCTGAAGTGTTGATGGAAAACAGGAGGGAAGACTTACCCCCCGTAACTAACCAGGGAATCTGGTACATTGGGAATTGGGTGGGGTGGCAAAGGGTTGTGAAGAGAAAGAGGCGGTGGGAGTGGGCCCACATCAGCTTACTTCAGGCAAACGGAAGGGGGGTTCCCCCAGACTGTGTGCTCTTTGATTTCCACACTAGAGGTTGCCATTAGGTGCCAGGCCATGATGGAGAGAAACAATTGGAGACTGCAAGCTCCTCTTCCCATATTAACAAGCAATAGGGAATTGAGGTCACCCGTGCAGGCTCTGGGGTTACAAAGGCCTGGGTTCAAATTCTAGCCCTGCCCCTTACCAGCTGCGCTACATTAAATACATAATGTTAACTTCTCTGGGCCTCAGTTTCCTCATCTATGAAGTGGGGATAACACTAGCATCTACAGCAACAAATTGTTGAGTCTCAAAATGGAAACTGTGTTTAAAGTCCCCTGCAGAGTTCTTGACATAAGCCTGAGTTCAATGAGGCGAGCAATTGATATCAATTTATACAGTCCAGGACAGAGAAAATTTATAAAGAAAAAGAATGAGCAAGAGCAGTTCAGATCTCAAAGGCAGGTAATTTTGCTTTCTGTGCTTGTCATTTTCCATTTTGCAACCAAGGAAGCAGGCAAGATTCAGCCTGTCCTCAGCCTGAGGGCCACCTCATTTCAGAACTTCATCTTCCACGGAAACCAAACTTCCCCAATTCAGTTTGCGTAAATGAAACACGGAAAGTCCCTTCAGCCCGTGTTGAGCATGGAAAGGCCCTGCAACCTGTGTTTGCTCCGTGTTTCACTGGAGGCCAGCAAAGCAGGACTTCTAGTAATGGAATCAGTAACCTGAGTAAGAGAACTGAGAAAGCAAGTCTGGATTTATCCCCGCCTGTCATGTTCCAGTGAATAATGAAAGTGCAATAATAGGAAATGCTGCTTTCTTACCTGTTTGAGCGCGTCCATCCCTGCTAGGCGCTATTATTAGTAGCAATATTAATAAATGCCTCTGACTTGCAGTAAAGGTTCAGAGTGCTGGAGAGTTACAGAGCATGCCAAGCACATAAACTGCCTGCCACTGGCAGCTCACAGGCATGAAGAATATACGACGAAGCACAAATGGCAGAAAACACAGTGACTGGGAGGGGTTCTTGTGGGCAAGGCGGGGAGATTTTTTCGGGGTTGTGCTGGAAATGAGAGAGCTAGGGTTGGACCCACGGTCTGGCCACCAATCTGATTAGAAGGGCCATTCTTGGGAAATCACTGGCGAGACGGTAGATGACTAGCGATGGTCCACCCCAAAAGTTAGCTCTCCCGTCTCGGAGGCTGCAGGAAGAGCTGACTCGAGTCCATCCCTAGAGCTAAGGAAGGTTAGGCCAGAACAGAGACTGCTAATTGTTCCCCCAAGGCGACTTCCTCCTTCTTACTTTTAGAAACACAACTCTGTAAGTTAGCAGAGAACTCTCAGAATGGGACTCCCCAAGGGATAGCTCAAGATGTGTCTTCAACTCCATAGCCATGGTTGTAGTCACCTCCTGAGCTCTGGCCCATGGGTCGAAAGCAGGAGCATGTGCACAGCTCGCATGCCTCCACTCTCTCCCCTCCTGTCACTGCCTGGGAAATGGCACCACTGGAGCGGCTGTCTCGGGCCCAGAGAAGGAGCTGCAGGCGGCGGCAGGTCTGCCCTGTCCCACCAGCACCCGATCCCACCAGCTCTGGCCTCTCACCTTCCTCTGCTCTACTGGATGGAGGAAAAGTAACCTTCTATCCTATGTCACTACATTTTGAGGACCCTTTCTTATAGTAGCTTATTCACAGGTTTGGCTTTGGACTCGAGTAACAGCCGTGTCTTCACGTTTGTAGGAGGTTAAAAGTGTACACACATCACCTTTATCCTTCCTCTCTCCCCCTCGCCCACTGGGCTCCAGCTGAACTGGCCACTTTTCTGACCTGGAACTCGCTAACTTCTTTCCCCCCTCAGAGCCCTTTCCCCCGTACTCATTTGCTAGGGCTGCTGTCACCAATGCCACAGACTGGGTGGCTTAACCAACAGAAATGTACTGTCTCACTGTTCTGGAGGCCACAAGTCCAAAACGAAGTGTCAGCAGGGTGGGTTCCTTCTAAGAGCCACGAGGAAAGGAGCTGTGCCAGGCCTTTCTCCTCACCCTGCAGGCGGCCACTTCGCCCTGCGCCCCTTCACACCACCTTCCTTCCACATGTGCCTCTGTGTCCAGATTTCTTGTGTATGAGGGTCCCAGGCATATCAGTGCCCACCCGAGTGACCTCATTTTTACTTAATTACCCCTTTAAAGACTCTCCAAATAAACTCACATCCTGAGGTACAGGGGTTAAGACTCTGACATATGAATTTGGGGAGGACACAATTCAGACCATAACCACCCCTCCTACAGAATATGGCATTTATTCACATGGTATAGAGAAGGTACTCAATAATCTTTATTAAATGAATCAATATACAAATAGTCATCATTTTACTTATATCAACAGCATTTTCATTATCAATTACAAATTTTTAGCTGATATTTATTTACTTCTATAGTTGATATTTACTTGAGAATTAATAATTAATATTAATAATAATATCCTAGAATTATGAAAAGATCCCCAAAGGCAATTTGAATAATTGAGCAAAGGTTACACTAATCTCAGTATAATTTTAATGTTAATTACATTTTATTAATATAAAATTTAATCACTTAAGGATGAGATTTATCATAATTATCAAGTGTATTTGTTTTTACTGTAGTCTAAAATAACTTGAGGATTTAAGTAACATTCCAAAAACAGGTTTTCAACAAAATGAGAATAAGAACAGACAAAGCTGGATTAAGGGGAAAAAAATAGCAAATGTTCTGACCACCAGAGAGAGTCATAATAATTGCTCCACTAGAGCATAAAATTACATAAAAAGTTTGGGGCAACATAGCAGCAGATACAGATAATTGTGAGAAGCAGATTTATAGCAGTTTTTCAAAAGACAGAAGATTTTTCCTTGTGTAAAACTCAACGAAATATCCACAGGGGCTTATGTTTTGGGCACAACTGACCATCGCATCATTCAGGGTCTCCCCTGACAGTTTCAAGAATTCAGAGGAAGGCAGTAGCCTGTTTCCTGTACCCAGCGTTATAAAAGCCAGGAAACAATAGTTAGACGTAATTTAGTGAAGGTGGTCTTTGAGGTGCATAGTGCAAAGTGAAACCTTCCACCCAAGTGTAGCACTTGGAATAAGTAGGGGAGTAAATAAACACCATGTCCCTTAAGTTCTCTCCCTGAGTCGCATTTCCACGCAACGGGGCTCTTTGCAGAAATGCTCAACACACAGTAGTCAAGGGAGTCAGACACTTGGATTTGAATCTGTGTTCCACCACTGCTGAGCTCTGTGACCTTAGGTAGATTAATTAGGCATAAAATGAAGACGATTGTAATGCTTATTTTGTATGTTTGGGGTGAGAATTAAATGACATATCGTACACAGAGTTCTTAATACAATACCTCACATGTGGCTAGTACTAGCAATGTTAGTTGTTGATTATCAGTGGTAGCATATTCTTGTATCACAAACACACACACACACTTTGGAAACCACGTGGGTGAGTGGTAGAGGTCGCATTCCCGTATGAAAATCAAAGGCTCAGATGGTGTTCCTCCTTAGATGGAAGCCTGCTGCACTTCCACGCAAAGGACGGATCCAGGAGAGTCTGTTCTGGTTTCCCCAGGGCACCCCATTTTCTGGTAGAAACTGTGCTAACTCCATCGATAACTCCCCACAGAAATGCCCTCTTTGTGTCCACTAGTTTCATTATTTGGTACTAATATACTTGAGTAAATATAAAACAAAAAGATTCTAATTTATCCCTCTAATTAACAAAACAAAACAAAAATTTGCATAAATAATCCTTGTATTATACACTAAAGAATTCAATTGGCCTTTGTCCCTGGTTCCTGGAAGGAATACTAAGTGTTTGGAATTCCCTACCTAATGGGAATGCCTTTGCTGTTCATGAGCCTCTTGGATCACACCTGAGTTTAAACTAAAAGATGACATGACTGAGGATGGAAGCTGGGCACCAGGGAGACCAACCATGTGATTAGGTTGGGACTAGGAGCCAGTACTGCAACCTCAGAGAAGAGGAGGGCTGGAGATTGACTCAATCACATGGCCAACGATTCTGTCAGTCATGCCTGCATGATGAGACCCCAGTAAAAACTCCAGACACCAAAGCTTGGAGGATCTTCCTGGTTGGTGAACATGTTGATGTGTGGATTATAGGTTCACATATTTTAAGAAAATAGTACATTATGAGCATTTTATTAATGGTAACGAACCACAAGAGAATCCATTACCAATTATCATAGAGGACACTAGTTAGTTTCTTGTTTGTTTCTTTCATTTCCCTACATGTTTTTCTCTCCCCTTCCTTCTGGTAATAGACTCAGCTAGCTCATCCTCCATTGCGAGATAGGCCAGTCCAATCATAGTACTTGTTTTACTTAGGGCAGGTCAATTGTTATGACAAATCAGCCCTGGAATATATAATGGCTCCAACACAATAGAAGTTTATTTTTTGCTCACATAAATAGTTTGAATTGAGCAGGGGGAATGTTCTGCTCCACATAGTCATTAAAGGATCAGCTGTAGGTGGTTTCTTTAACACGTGTTTCCAGGACATTACCATCCATTAATAGATGGAGATCAAGGGAGTGAGAAAAACCCATCTGCTTCTTAACCTCCATGGCCCAGGAGTAACACATGTCCTTCACATTGACATTCCTCTGATAAAAACCATTTACATGGTCTCCTGTGCATGCAGGTGGGCTGGGAACTGTAGTCCAAGTCCAAAGTGCTGCTTCACAGAGCTCTATGGTTCAGTGGACTGTTAGCCATCAGGGACTGCTTAAAGGGTAGACCCATGGCATGACCCAAAATGGATCAAAGGATATCTAAGGAACTGATATTTGAAAGCTAGGAGAAAAAGAGATCTTTCCTTCCTAACTGAAGGAAGGATGTAAAGTTGGACTTTTGTAGCATATCCTCTGCTAGGAGATGAAGGTGTCTGAAAAAAATGAGGCTGGGCAGAGAGGGAGGAGGGGAGAGACACAGAAACAGAGGGACACAGAGAAAGAGAAAAAGAACTAGAAAGTAAGTGAGTCCTAGTGGCCTCAACTTCCAGTTCTGGTCTCTGATGCCCAGGGGCCCTTTTCCTTCTGCTGCTCTGAGCCCCACTCTCCTCGCCAGTGTAAGCCAGTGAAGTCCCTTCTTTGCTAGGGTTAAAACTGGGTTTCTGCCACTTGCATCATCCTTTGAGCCTCAGCTGTTGGCCAGAAGCTACAAAGAGCATTTGACGTGTATTTTCAAACGGATTCTTATAATAATTAGAGATATCATTAGTTCTGTTTTACAGTTAAATAGTCAGAAAGGTGAAGAAGTAGAGAAGCAAGGACTAAAATTTATATCCAATAGTATAAGACAAAACTTGATAAACTTTTTCTGTAAAGGGCTGGAGAGTCAGTATTTTAGGCTTTGTGGGACATACGATCTTTCTCACAAGGACTCAGCTGTGTCCTTGTAGCGCAAAAGCAGCCAAGGACAATCTTGAACTAACGGGAGGGCCTGGGTTCAAATAACACTCTTCAAATGAGATGGTAGGCTGGGTCTGGCCGCAGGGCAGAGCTTGCTGACCCCTGCTCTGCAAACAAGCAACGCTAATCTGAAAGTCGAGAGAACGGGTTTCTTCTGTAAACTGAATTGGTGACTTTGTTTGAATTACTTGATATCTGAGATTTGTTGAGATCTATTGATGCCCATTTCCTTATTTGTTTCAATACCCTCATCAGGCTTTTTTATTCTATTGTTATGTTATTACTCATTCTGTCATCCCTTCCAATGTCTACATGCGTAATAATGCACAAAAATTAGTTCATCATGGTTCCATTTTTAACTTGGAGCTTAATTGAGAACTACAAATGTATTTTGCATACAAAATATGAATTGAACTTTTATCTTTATGCTTTCATTTCACGGAGGACACCAATCAGTCTGTGATTCGCTCCCTCAGGTGCTCCTGGGATGTGTGGAGACCCCAGGGACCCCCACCCTGCGTGGCCTCAGACTGTGTTATGAAGTCAGTCGGTCTGTTTCTCTGGCAACACTGCCCCTACCCTCAGCTGTCTGCTGTCATTTCTCACAGCTGCTAATCTGCTCCCCAATGAATACTCAGTTGCTTAGATCAAGGTCCAGGAATGTGTCCTTGTCTGTCCCAGCTTCTAGTAAAGTACAACTGTGTCCCTAGAGACCCTTTCCTTTGCCTTCAATGTTAAGTTCTAGCAGCTGGATGGTTGGCATTCACAGAAATTTGATCCAAGAGAACCAGGGCATTGTTCAAGTGCCTGCCCTTTTACCTATTTAGCAAAACTGTGACACTCAAGTCGTAAGACTAATTTTACAAACCACTTTCTTCTTAAGCCATTAGACTTCCAGAAATCTTCAGCACCTGAAAATTTTCCATGAACCCTGAAAGCCAGTTAGAAGACAGGCAAACAAAGCTGGAGCCTCATACTCTTCATCCTCAGTAAGGGGATGGAGATGCCTGGAGAAAGCCATCATCGCCTCACACTCGCGTGTTGTCAGCAAGATCAAAATGAGCATCGACTCTCCTGGGGGATGTTTAAAAATAGAGATCTGAGGGTTTGAATGAGTCAGGGAAGGTGAAGCAGTAAATGTTTATCAGTCGCTCTCCCTCCCTGAGAAAGGGCGGGAAGCTGACCGGCAAATTGTGTTTAGTAAGGGGTCAGATAAGTATTCTAGGCATTGCAGTGGACATATGGTTTTGTTTCACATTCTTGTTCTTTTTTGTTTTGTTTTAGGGCTTTTTAAAACAAACCTTTAAACATTGTAAAATGTAAACATTGTGAAAACTATTATTAGCTCATGGGCTCTACAAAAACAGGCCAGATTTGGTCCATGGACTGCAGTTTGCTGACCCACCTGAGAGCACTGAGATGTGGACCCTGGTTCTGCCACCATTAGCTCTATGATCAGGGATGAGTAGGCCAAGCTTTCTAAGCCTCAACTTCATCGCCTATAAAGTGCAAACAGGGGGGTTGACCAGTGCCCACGGGGGGTTGACCAGTGCCCAGCACGTAAGTGGCATTCAGGCCATGAATGGTGGTTGGCATTGCTATTTCCTGAATCATCATAGAATCTGTTTTACTGTGGTACGTGCATACAACATAATAATTATTCATCCCTAAAAAGGAAGTAAGTTCTGACACATGCTACACCGGGGACAAATTTTAAGGACATTATGCTCAGTGAAATAAGCCACATACAGAAAGACAAATCCTGTATGATTCTACTTGTATAGGTGCCTAGAGTAGTTAATTCATAGAGACAAAAAAACAAAGTGGTGTTCCCAGGGGCTGGGGAAGGGGAACGGAGAGTTAGTGTTTAATGGGGGCGGAGTTTCACTTCTGCACGATGGAAGGGCTCTGGATGGAGACGGACGGTGGTGGCAGCTGCAGAACCATGTGAACGGGCTCGTGCCACCGAGCTGTGCACTTAAAAACAGCTAAGGTGATGTTTATTCTACTACAATTTAAACATCACATAGGAGATATAGACAGATAGATATGGATATAGATGGTATAGATAGAGATATAGGCAGAGATATAGATAGATAGATAGATAGATAGATAGATAGATTGATTGATTCAGATATGGAAAGGTAAAATGGAGGGAGTTGGGGGCAGTTTTAAACAGGGTGAGTGAGGAAGGACACCCTGAGAAGTAGATTCAGTGGTCCTCCCTTATCTGAGGTTTCACTTTCTAAAGTTTAGTTACCTACGGTCAGCCTCAGTCTGAATTACTAAATGGGAAATTTCAGAAATAAACAACACACAAGTTTTAAGTTGTGCATCCTTCTCAGTAACATGATGAAATCTCATGGCGCCCAGCTCTGTCCCACCTGGGACCTGAATCATTCCTTTGTCCAGGGTATCCACAACTGCCTGTTGGTCACTTAGTAGCTGTCTGTGTTATCAGATCAACTGTCACAGTACCCTAGTGCTTGTGTTCAAGTCACCTTTATTTCACTTAATGGTGAAATAAAGCACAAAACAATAGTGATGCTGGCAATTCAAATATGCCAAAGAGAAGCCATATAGTGTATGTAAGTCTAGGAAAAAAGATGGTATACAGCAGGCTTGGTACTATCTGAGGTTTCAGGCATCCACTGGGGGTCTTGGAGCATATCCCTCATGGATGAAATCATGTGCGGGGGCGTGTTCCAGGGAGTGAGTATAGTCAGTGCAAAGGCCCTGAGGTGTCAGTGGGCTAGAGCACAGCAAGTGACAGGAAGGCGAGATCTAAAAAGGAAAGGGAGTGTCGTGGGGGAAGAGGGGGCCCAGTTACACAGGGTTTATGGGCCAGGACAGGTGCTTAATTTTTACTTTAAGTGAAATGGTGAGCTATTGTGGGGTTTTGAGCAGAAATGTAATAAGAGCTTACCGGTATTTTAACAGAATCACTCTGGCCACTATGTAGAGAGAAGACTACGGGCACCAAGGTAGAGGCTGGGAGGCTGGACAGGAGGTTGTAGCAATTATCCAGGCCAGAGTGGACACAGGTGAAAGCAAAGGGGAGAACTGGGTGTATTAGGGATATAGTTTGAGGTAGAGCCAACAGGATCAGCTGAAGATTAGGATGTGGGATGTGAGAGAAAGAGAGGAGTCCAGAATTGCTCCCAGGTTTGGGACCTGAACCAAGACTTCTTCCATGGCTATATGACATGTTCATGTTAATTATCTTCTTTTGGTCTCACATGCAAGGCCTCATGGAGGTTGCAGTCCTGCGGCTCAGGCTTGGGAGCTGCCAGGGTTAGAACCCTGTTTCTGGTACTCAGTAGCAGGGTGGCCAAGGTCCTTAACAGCTTTGAGCCTCAGGATCCCCATCTGCAAAATGGAGAGGCAGATGCTCAATAGATCAGTTTGTGAGGACGGCATGCCGGGCACACAGGAAATGGCCAGTGGTAGCTGCTGTTACTTCATCAGCACAACTGGAATTCAAATATGGCCCTCTGCCCCCAAGTTCTTCCTCTCAATTTCTGGACAGCTTTTGGTCCATTGATCACTCTTGGCAACAGCATTTCATCTGCAAACATTTTAATTATACTAGATTCTCATTGAAGAAGTTTTCATCAATCAGTAGACTCTTTTTTAAGAGTCAGGGGCACTTTCTGGAGTTAAGGCATGGTCATGAGTGCGCTCGAGGTTGGGAGAGGCAGGTCTTTGAGTGAACTTGATTCAGCATTGCCCCCTTCCCAACAGGAACAGCGTGCCCTTGAGCCTTCTCCTCTGGCTTAATGCCTGGGGTCAAGTGACCAGGCATTTTAACGTTTGTCAAGCACTGCTGCACTCTGACCAAAGACTATCTACAATCGTAGAACAGAGAACCATTTTCTCTCCCTCCTCCCATAACTTAGTACAGAGACAAGGAGACGGGGAGAATGCTGACATCCTCATACTGTGGGCCACGTGGGGCTTGAAGGAGGGGCAGCGGGACCAACAGAGGAGCACTGCCTTGGGAGTCTCGACACTTGGGTTCAACGCTGGCTGTGAATCACAAATCGCAGCCTCTCTGAGCTTTAGAATCTTTGACTATAAAATAAGAGTAACAATATTCTATCTTGTGGGGGATTAATTTAGAGAAAGTAGGTGAATGTAAGATGTCATAGGTCATGAATGACAATATTTATTAAATTCAAATGCATGGACATAATTCCACTCATCTTCTGCTATACCCCAAATCCTGGTCTGTGGACTGCTTTCATTAGGATTGCCATGAGGATTGCTTCACAAAATGCAGAATTCTGAGTTCTGGAGCCCAGTCCAGCTCATGCCTCTTCCCTTCCTCCCTACCAAGCAACTCTTAAAAGCCAGACCCACTGGTCCAGGAGCCAACGTTGATAGTATAGGGAAAGGAATAAAGAATAATTAAGTGCCCATAGATTCTTGGCATTCAGAGATGTGCTACACTCTAAGTGATGGACCTTATTCATCACATTGGAATCTTCCCCATGGGTGGTACATAGAGTTCCATTAAAAATAGCTGGGCAAGGGCACTGGTCAGAATTTTAAATAGGCAATGTGAATTGTTGCATGCTTCCCTTCTGAAGGGACATTTTAATGTAGAGTCTTTCTAAAGATGAATTTCCACTGTTTTTCTTTTTCATGTGTTTCTATGACCCCAGTACGTATAGTCCTGGCTTTTTTTGGTACTTTGCTAAGTGCCACAAAATCAAGGACTCACTGCTTTATGCCAGCATTTCAGAACTGGGCTCTACCCACATAGCCATTCCATCACTGTGGCCAAATTAGTGATCACACCTGCATATTTGTCCAGGCAAGTGCCCAGAGGACAGCCTGTCCTGGTTGAAAGTAGGCCCTTGTACCATGATGACTCGGCAGGATCTGGATGCTTCCAAAAGCCAGACGGGCACTGAGAGTTTCTAAACCCTCTGCCTACATTTTTTTAGCCAGGTAACAGGCCCATCAACTCAGTGGCCAATCCCAAAGTCTTCAGCTGGGCATTTCTCCCTCTACTAGGGACACGTGGATGCTCCAGAATCCATGTGGAATAAATCAAGCATGTGGCAAAGGAAGAGGGCAGGGAGGGTTGTGAGAATGACCAGTCGCTCCTCTGCTTCTCAGAACCTGTGGTTGAATGTGAGATGACTGGAAACTTTTCTCCAAGGATACCTCACACGCATACGCACACAGGTACAAAGCGACAGCACTCAGCTGCCGTGATCATGGGCATTTCATTAGGCGTGCTGCATGCCAAAGTGTGCCCCACAGCCTGGGGTGGCCTCAGGAAGCTGACATCCCTTTACTCGGGGACACAGGAACCTCGAGGAAGGCGTGGAATGCACGCCTGTAGTGAAGTTACCTAGATATCTGGGGGCTATACTACCCCAAAGGACAGATGGTTTACATCTTTGTTTTTGTTATTATTTTCAGAGTCCCCAGCCCATGTTGTCTCCCTTCTCCTCAGGGCTCACCTCCTCCAGGCTGTCTTCCCAGGTTACCATAAACCTCATTAACCTCACACAGCTCCAAGGGCTTCCAACAGTCATCTTCCTGATAGTATTCTGTGCATGTGACTCTTACATTCCCAATCAGATTCCACACAGGAGCCATGCCTGGGCATCGTTAGTTATTGCCCCTCACTACCTAGAAAGATGTTCACCCACAGTGAGGGTGCTTGCTCAGTGCTTGCTGACTCATTAGCATAGTCTGGGACTTGAAAATAACCTGTAAAAAATTAAATTTGGTAATACAAGAGGCCTTTGAAAATAAGATACTACCTGAATGGATGATGAGAAACAAACTTTGGCAAAACAAGCTCGGTAGATTATTCCATCATTCTGCACCTAAAAGAATGAGAGGGAGAGAGAGCAAAATGAAAGTCGCTGGTGACATCAGCTTTGGCAGTTCCTAATGGAAAGTCACTCTGCCAGAGAGCCCTGCTCCTTCATTCAATCCGGGAATGCTTTCCATTAACGCTATTGACCCAGCACAGCGGCTGGGGCAGAGCGGGCTGGGCCAGCTGTGCTCGGTGCCAATTGCTGAGTCATCCTCAGTCCCTTTTGCCCTTCCTAATGCCTTCAAGAATTAGAAGGTACAAAGGAGGGGGAGAGAAGCATCAAGGACTATCAACTTTAGCAAATCCTTAATAGGGAGGAGTTTGGCCTGTTTCTTCCATCCCTGGGAACACTCTCCATTAAAAACATTTCCCTGCCATAGGCCTGTTTTAGACTTCTCATTGTATCCTCGGCCCAAAGAGGAATTCTCAGCTCTCCACCCCCAAACGCATTCTGTGAGCAATTTCCTTCTAAGGGCGAAAAACCATTCTTTTCAGTGCATTTTCAGTGTACAGCTTGATTAATATCAACCAAGAAACCCAGTAACTTTCTGACCCTCTGAGAGCAGCAGAATGGAAGATTAGAGAAAACCTTCCTGTTCCCTGGACTCAGCAATGCCCAAAGGTGCAGAAAGACCCAGGACTAAAGGTGGAAGAACACACTGAGGAGGAAGTGGAAGTCAGACATAACCAAGAAGTGGGCATGTTCAACCTTCTCTGAGCTGGAAACTTAGAGCCAAGGGAATTCTATTATTAGGAGAAGCTCAGCAACCTCTGGTCTCAAAGCCCGGTGGGGGTGGGTTGCAAAAAAGACTACACTGCCCTCTACTGGGGGCCTATCAACACACAGCTAAGGGCTTTTCATTCATGATTTGAATTAGTCATTGTGCCACCTTTGGGAGCTATTATTACCTGAAAAAAATTAAAAAAGGGAAAACAAAACTCTGTGATCAGAGACGTCAAGTAATTTGCCCAAGGTCATACAACTAAGACCTGGAACAAGCAAGAATGCTAAACCAGACATAAATGACTTCAGAGTTCTTTGTCTTGTTATTCATCTTTGTAGCTAATTTTTCCTTCTTGGACCCAGAGAGCTCCCTGCTCTGAGGGTGTTCCTGCAGTTCTCCCAAGTGTGGCAGTTCCCACAGCTAGCTGTGTGTCCGAACCACATGCTGTCACCTGCCAAGTACTCAAGCCCTACCTCCAGAAACTCTGGTTGTAATTGATCTGGGATGGATCCTGGCTCAAGTTTTTGAAGTTCTCCAAGTTGATTCTGATATAAAACCAGAGCAGAGAATTCCCACTATAGCTGCAGAAGGCAGATACAGGTGGTCTCCTCACGTCTGAGGAAGAGTATTTAACAGTGAGCAAGTTTGGAGGGCCTCACTGAAGGAAAGCCACTTTTGACAGGTGTAGGCCCAAGAGTGGAATTCCAATTAAGCTTTGTGACACTGTGGTAGGATGAATAAAAATACCCCCTCCCCCACAAAGAGCTTCACACCCCAATCCCTGGAATTTAGAAATATTTTACCTGCGGACCTGCGAACCACACGATCGCAGTTCGATTCCCAGTCAGGGCACATGCCTGGGTTTCAGGCCAGTTCCCTGCAGGGGGCACGCCAGAAGCAACCATACATTGATATTTCTCTCCTTCTCTCCTTCCCTTCCCCTCTAAAGATAAATAAATAAAATATTTAAAAAATATATATATTTTTTACCTTACATGGAAAAGGGGACTTTGAAGATGTGATTAAGTTAAAGATATGGAGATGAGAGATTATCCTGAATTATCTGGGTGGCCCTGATGTAGTCACAAGAGTCCCGTAAGGAAGGCAGAGGAGTCAGAGTCAGAGCAGGAGATGGGGTGACGGCAGGAGAGGTTGGAATGATGTGAGGAAGGGATTCAAGATGCGGCAGCATCTAGATGCTGAAGAAGGCAGAGGAGACAGTTCTCCCCGCCGCCCTCAGCCTGCGGAAGGAGCAGCTCAGCCAACACCTTCACTTTAGCCCAGTGAGACTGACTTTGGACTTCTGACCTCCAGATCTATGAGAATAAATTTGTATTGTTTTATCCCGCCATGTTTATGATCATTTATCAGAGTAGCAATAGATACTAATACAGATGCTGTGTAACTTCACCTGTCTCTGCAATAAAATCATCTTACCTCAATATGGTGGTTGTGAGGAGTAAATGCATTGCTTATAGGCAAATCGCTTGGTATAGTGGCTAGCATACATTCAGTAAATAAATAAACAAGACTCACTATTATGATCATAGGCAGAGTTCTCATGAGTCAGAATGTGGAATCACAAAGGAAAATGTGGGGAAAGAGAGCCTTTTAGCTGTGCCCAGACATATTTCTGTAGGACAAGGGACTGAGTGAATGGAAAGTAAATGAGCAAAGGCTGGTGCAGAAGAGCATTGGCAGGATTTCTCAGCCAGCTGGCTTGGTGGATGTTTGTACCTGCCTGTTCAGAACACCTCTTCATGTTCTGAGCGCTGCTGATGCAGTGCTGCCCCTAGAACTCAGCTCCCCCAGTGTGAGAATTCACACAGGTGAGAGAAAAAATAATTGGAATCATTGAAACACTTAAAAGGCCCAGAAATACAGATTCTCCATGATTTTATTCACAGTCTGAATACAGCCAACTGGTCCACTTCTCAGCTTCTAGACAATTCTAGGTTCTTAAATCCTCTGAAAAATAAAACATTGTTTTCTACCTATTTAGTGTCAGTTGAATTACAAAAAATGGTGTACACTCTGCCAATCACTGGACTTGTGACTGTGCGACCATGACTCTCTTCTCCAGCTCCTCACCTGCAGCACTAGGACAAGGAAAACCTACCTGCAGGGCTGTTGTGAGCATTAAGTGCAAAGGGCAGACTAAGTGCCAGGCACACTTTCAAGTGCTCAGCAAATTAGCTAGTAATGTTCTTATCAGAATCACTTTTATGTGAGAAAAAGAATTGAAAATGAATGAAGGAAACCACCCACTTAGGAGACCTGACATAAGAGACAGTAATTTTCAGTATTCTTTGATGGTTTTATTCAATATCTTTTAAGGAGCTGCAAAAGAAAGTAGTCCAAAATTGGAACCAGATAAAGTCAATTATTCACTCAGACAATATTTATTGAGTGCCTACTATGCACCAGGCACTTTTCTGGGAACCGGGTACCTACAGACATAAGAAATAAGAAATAAGACCTGTTTCCTGTTCCCAAGGAATGTCCAGTCGAATGGTGGAAAGAGACACGGTGGATTTTTATCATAAGACAGCATAATACACCCTGCAGTTGGAGTAGGTAGGGTATGATGAAGATATGCATGAGAGAGCCCGAGCCCTGAATCTGGGGGATGGGTCATCAGGAAGGGCTTCCTAGAGAGAGTGACATCTCAGCTGGCTGAGTGGTTGTTTCCCAGAGGAAGGGGGTAAGGATGTGGGCAATTTCAGAAGGGACCAGCTCTTCTGAAGGGTTCAGTCAAGAGCAAGCAGTGTTTTCAGGGAACTAGAAAGAGTCAATATGAGCATGATATGTGGCCTGGAAGGGGATGGGAGGAAGGGGTTTGGCTGAAGATTTGTCATTCAGATCATGGGGTGACTTAAGATACAAGATCAGGAGTTTGTATTTTAGCTTGAGGACAGTGAGGAGCTGTTGAAAAACTGTAAGCAGGGCAATTTTATAATAAGATTTGAACTGTAGAAAGGTCACTCTCAGAGGAAGAATTGAAGAGGGTCAAGATGAAAGTCAAATAAACTGGAAGGCTCTTGTAGTATTTGTGGAGGGTAATGGATGGTGGAGCCAGGGTACTGTCAGTAGGGGTTTCAGTGGGCATATGTTTAGGGATGTTATGGCAATGGAGCTGCTGATTGTATAATGGGATAAGGGGAAAGGAGGAAAATCTGACTTCTAAGTTTCTGACCTGGATGAATGGTGGTACCATTTACTAAGTCGGGAAATACAGGGACCAGCAGTTGGAATGTCAAGTGGTGAGCTTAACTTTAGACACAGTGATCTAAACACTTTGAAGGCCTGTGGGACATTCAAATGGTAATGGGCAGATGACAGTTAGACATGAGCCTGGAGTTTAAGAAAGAGATCTGAAATGAAGACAGAGTTGCAAATCATCAGCCCATAGGTGGTCTACTTGAAACCAGGGAGGGTGAAGAGTAGGAAGAGAACATGGTCAATGATCCAAGGTCAGACAGAGGAAGAAGGACAGTCAAAAAAGGGGAGACTGAGGCTAAACACCCCAAGAGGAGAAGGGCCACAGAAGGGTGGTATGCTGGGAGTTCAGGAAGCGAGTGCTTCAGAGGCTGTAGGGGTCCACAGTACTGGGTGCTTCGCTGAAGTCAAAGGACACAAGGATATGGACGTGACAAAAGAAGGCCATTACCAACTTTGGCAAGAGCGGTTTCAGTAGAGTGATGGAGGTGGAAAAGCCTGATGGGTGTGGATAAGAAGTAGATGACAAGCACAAGAGAGAGAGGCAAATGGGGACCTTGCTTTCAAGGTGAAGACGTGACATTCTCTTGCAAGAACTTTGAGAAGGAGAGAAGAGAGATGAGGTAGTAACTGGCGAGAAGCAGGAGGTAGAAGTTGTATTCTTTTTAAGATGTAAAAAACTTGAGAATATTGAAATGTTGCTGATGAAGAAGAGGAGAATGGAATAATTGAAGGTACCACGGATCTCCATTATCATAGAATGCTCACCCTGTATTTCCCCGAGGAGCAGTGGTTCTGGATTCACTAATTCCATGTTCATGATACCTTTATAGAGGATAGATACTGTGAATAATGGGAATCGACTCCACAAGAGAGAAGAGTCAGAAAAATGTCTCGGAAGTGGACCGAGGGGCGTGCTTTGGGTCATGGGTTTTTCATCTAGAGTCCTTGGTCTTGTCATCCAATAACTTTGCTAGACCAAAATACTCCTTTCAAATAAAAACACAGGAAGTCAGCTGTCAGCTGGGCTTTGCTCTGAACAAGCAGCCCTGGTGTTTAAAGAGTGGGAGGATGGGTAGCAGGAGGGAAGGGACATCAACAAGGGGACATTGAAACTAAGATTTGGGGAAACATACAGAAGGCGTCTTTCTTGACCTCTTTCTCACTCTCTTTCTCTCCACACTGTGCAATCATCTAGTTAAAGGGGGCCCTTTGCTGATGATTTCCCAGGGAGTCTCAGATTTCACATTCCTGCCTCTTCTGGTGATACCAAATTTGTTTTAACCTCCTACCCTGAAATGGTAGTTTAATCTTTACTTTGCCCATACCTGGATTAAGGAGGAAGTTAATTCCAGACAACAGAAACTTGGCACTACACAGTAATCTCTTTTTTACTTTCTCAGAAGTTGAAAGCATTGGAGGAAACCATAAAAACATAGCAACCAAAACACAAGTAAGACACTTTGCAAGCAAGGGTATATACCGTGGGAAATGCTAAGAACCTTCCCTTCCCACTGCCAGTTCCAGATGGGCATGAATTGATTAAGAGTGGAGGGGACAGGGGAAGGAGACCCTATTTAAGCCACTACGACCCCCCTCCAAATTTTCCTAAAATTGCAGGCCAGTCCACTGGGGCTGATGATCTGGCACTGACATTCTCTATTACCATTTCCACAGGCCAGCTTTTAAGAGCCAATATATGCAAACTCTCATTGCTTTTCAAGTTCTTTAGGTCCTTACCTGTCTTTTCCCCCTACTTTTATTAGCATTTATTGTATGCTTAATTTACTCCAGGGCCATGAGTTTTTGTTCCTTCAGTTTCTTCTGAGATGTCATTTTCTTTTGAGCAACCTCCTTTTCTGGTTTAGGAACAGTCTGCTCCTTTTTCAGTAGGATCATCTCAATGTGCGCACAAGCTCTGTGAGGTCTGTGCCACATCTTGGCAGCTTCGTTCACCTGGATGTGCTCAATGGCCAGCGAATCTACATCTGAGCCTTAAGTTCAGCATTGCTCTCTGCATTTTTAACCATGTGCAGCCAAAATTCAGCACTCATTTTGGGTCACCAACCTGTGTCCAGCCCCGCTGTTTGGCCTGGGCACACCACAGACTCCACCATTTGAATGGCACACACTGCATCTATGAGTGACAGGCTTCTGATGCGTGGGGGCTTTTCTGATATGTGTACTCCTAATGTCCTGAGCAGTTTCATGAGTCTTTTAAAAGTGAACAAGATGATTTGACCATCTTGATTTGCATGATTTTGTGGGGTTTTCTAGGTCGAGTGAATAGTGAACCTTTTTCAGGGGTCACCTCAAGTTGCTATGGGAAGAGCTTTACCTGTCATTCTTAAAGAGAATAGCAATAAAGTATAATGGTCAACTATTGGGCTCTGGTGTTGGGTGGGACCTAAGTTACGAGCTGTTTGACCTTAATGCTCCAGTTTGTCTCCTCAGGTTTGCAAGATTACTGTCCCAACTGCAGGAAGCACATCTTCATACAGTCACACCCATGAATAGGAACTCTTTTTTAAAGGAGAAAAACCTTTCTCAGACAACCATCCCCACCCATCCAGGCTTTACCCAGGTCCCATTGACAAAGACTGAGTCATATTACAATGTCCAAGCTTAGGATTCTCAAACTTTTTGGTCTCAGGTCCCTTTTATATTATTGAAAAATATCGAAGACCCTGAAGAACTTTTTGTTTTTGTGTTCTTCCCATCAACATTGACCCTGTCATAAAGTAGAACTGAAACACGTCTAAAACTTTTATTCATTCATGTAAAATGGCAACAGTAGTGTCTCAGTTGGTTGGTGCATCCTCCCGTAAACCGAAAAGTCACGGGTTCGGTTCCCAGTCAGGGCATGTGCAACAGGAAAACCATCCTTGTTTTTCTCTCACACTGATGTTTCTCTCCCTTTCTCTCTTCTGACCTTCTGCTCACTCTAAAATCAACAAAGCATGTCCTTGGATGAAGATAAATAACATAATATAACATAACATAACAATAATGAGCCCATTACATGTGAAAATAAATATTTTTATGAAAAATAACTGTAATTTCCAAAGATAAGTTTAGTGAGAAGAGTGGCATTATTTCACAACATGTTTTTGCAAGTCTCTTCACTATCCAGCTGAAGAAAAATAATAGAAGACAGCTGTGTTCTTATAGCTGCTTCTGCCTCAGAGGCACATAGTTGAAAAGGAAGAAGTATGTTTACAGTCCTTTCAGATAATTTGACTATTCATTGATATTGCACCAAACTTGACAGTAGTTTGTTAAAGGTTAGTCTCAATGTGAAATCTGAAAACATATCAGTAAATTTTTCATACTTGATTACATAAAAACTCTATACTTCAAATTCTGTAATATAACTATTAGTCATTTGGAAAATATTAGTTCACTGAGTTATACAGATCTTACAAATGTTAACTCATTTCACTATATAATATAAAAATATTACATTCATTAACACTATCATCACTTTCATTCTAGTTTTTTTTGTAATTTTTTATTGTTGTTCATGTGCAGTTGTCCCCTTTTTCCCACCACCATTTTCCCCTTCACCCCCATCTCTCACCCTCAATCCTTCCCCCTTTTGGCTTTGTCCATGGGTCCTTTTTACATGTTCCTTGAAGACCCTTTCCCTTCTTCCTTCTGTTATCTCCCTCCCCACTCCCCTCTGGTTACTGTCAGTTTTCTTTATTTCATTGTCTTTGGATATTTTGTTTGCTTATTTGTTTTGTGGCCTAGGTTCCACTTATAGCTGAGATCATAAGGTATTTGTCTTTCACCTCCTGGCTTACTTCACTTAGTGTAATGTTCTCCAGTTCCTTCCATGCTGTCACAAAGGGTAGGAGCTCCTTTCTTTCTTTCTGCTGCATAGAATTCCATTGTGTAAATATACCACAATTTTTTTATTCACTAATTTACTGATGGGCACCTAGCTTGCTTCCAGCACTTCACTAATATAAATTGTTCTGCTAGGAACACTGGGATGCATAAGAGCAGACGCATAGATCAACGAAACAAAATAGAGAGCCCAGAAATAAACCCAAGTCTCTGTGGTCAGCTAATATCTGACAAAGAAGGCAGAAGCATAAAATGGAGTAAAAATAGCCTCTTCAACAAATGGAGTTGGGAGATCTGGACCCCTACATGCAAAAAAAAAAAAAAAAAGAAAGAAAGAAAGAAACTTGACCACCAACTTAAACCATACACAAAAATAAACTCAAGATTGATAAAAGACTTAAATATAAGTTGTGATACCATAAAAGTCCTAAAGGATTTTCCATAGACAGGAAAAATCTCAGATATTCATTCTAGTTTCTTTTGAAAGATTGGATTTTTATCATTGGCAGCAAATATTGTCAATTGTTTTACTTGTTATGACTAATTCACTTTATTTCTTAAAAACATTTCTAATGAATACACAAACCCAAATAAGCATGGGTTATTTCCAATAAAAATGGTGTTCCATGAAAAAACAGAGCAAAGCCAAACAAAACAAACAATAGCTCAGCTTGCAGCTTAAACAATTGCACAAATGCTTTTCCTCAGGACAACCATCATTTGCTACATGGTACAAATGCTTTATGGTTTTTCCCAAGTCAAGATACAATCAATAACTTTTACTGCTTCATAGACATTGTTAGGAGAAATACTTTTTAAACAACTTTGTGATGGTAAAGAACACAGTGATTACCGTTTGGTGCCATGATTCCTGCTAAGCCACCAGCAGTTCTGACCCACCGTTGTGTTTGCCACATCAGTGCAAATGACAACACCAGGAAAAGGCAGGTAATATCTGGAAATGATGATATGTTCATATTCTGTTGGACCTCTATATTCATTAGAAATTATATATACACATATAATTCTGAAAATACCTTTGACCTTTCAGACACCTAAATGTCTCTGGGATCCCCAAGTATTTCTACACTTTGAAATCCACTACTCTAGAGGAAAGGAAAGATGTGAAAATAAATATCTGAGATTTTTAGTCACTTTCTCCAGGAAGCGATCTCTGCTTGCAGAAGAGGCAAAGAATAGCTCTCCATTGGCCACCAACAGTGCCCACCACTGTCTTTAAAGCATGCTTGGCACAAAGAAAGTGCCTGTCAATGTTGGGTGCTCTGATTATAAGTATTATTATTTTGTATGTGAGCAGTTTGATTTCCCTGCCACTCCTTCCTCTAGCTTGCTTTTTTAAGTGATTACTTTACTTGATTTTAATACCCTGTGATATGCAATAGGCTTTTTTTCTCTCAGAGAAATAGGCAAAGTAACCTAAAATCTTATACAAATTGGAGAGAATGACAGCATCCCCCAGAATAGTGCTCAGTTCCATGGTCAACGTGGGCCTAATAGGTGCCTTCCCTACAGTCTTCTGGACCCAAGAATCACAGCTGGTAAAATTAGGCCAACTTGGATCTCCAGAAAGCTACTTCAGACCATTTAACCACAGAACTAGTATAGGATTCTTAAGTTTTTATTCTGTGATGCTCATACCTATTTCCAGAAAGTTGAATGTCTCAAATGAACATCCTTTAAATTCTATCTCTGTGTTAAATTCATGAGAGAGCTTACATTCTATTTTACTTTATCTCTCTGAAGAAATGCATTCATTAAATGAGTACCACATATCACTGATATTAAGAGGTACTTTTTTTCAGATTTTAGTATCTTATAAATTAGAATGCACCTTACAGTCTATGAGGAGTCGTAATTTATTTGGCAGTGTTTTCCCTTTTTTGGTGACACATAAAACAGTGACATATGTATTAACAATAGGATCTTAGAAATAACAAAAACAATATTTAAAAATTTAACTCCAGACCTTTCCTGCCCTGATATAAGAATAACTATTTGAAGAGTAGTTATTATGCACCTCTACACTTTCTGCAAGAGTATTATTATGCATCATGTAATTTATGACTTAATGCCCCTAAAACAAATCTGCTATAATAAATCCCCAGAGTTCAATGATAAGGAAAGAACTTGTCTCTCTCATTGAGTGGCTGCTGTGCCTCCCTTTCCACATGGCCATAGTAACAGATCCTGGCAACCTTCCTTATTAACTAAGACGACAAAGCTGCTCCAAGCTAAGTTGTGTGCTAAGTTGCAATAGCCTTCTTAAACCTAGGTTCTCCCTTCTGAGTTTCCATGTACTACCTTTACTCTTGGTTTAATCATTGTGAAGAAGGGGCTACGTCTGATTATTTTTTTTCTTTCAGAAGTAGGGCACAACTAAACAAATAAATAGAGTAGGCACCACCCTCCCAGATGAGTGATTCTTGATTTTTTGTTTTTCCCCTACACACACACAACAACCTCCTGAGAGCACCCCTCACTACCCCCAGTGAACCCAAGTGAGGGTGGTGGGAAGGTGTAACGTGGCACAGCTACCTAGAGGAGCACCTCGGACTCTCTCAGGGCTGTGTCCAGAGCCCACTGTGACTCTAGCCTATGTTGTCCCTGCTTTAGGTTGTCTTCCTACGCCCAGGCTAGTGACTTTCACACAGTAACAGCTTAAGACATTGTGAAGATGATTGAAAATAATATGAATTTAAGAATGCAAAATTAGGCATTAACATTTAGAAGAGACCTTAGAAATGAATCAGCCTACATCAGCCTCATGGTGTGGTCATGTTCACTCCCATTTTGGCCAATGAGAAGCGAACAGCAGTGCTGTGTGAGATTTCCCAGACTTCTCCTCAAAGGGAGGAGTGCGCTTCTCTTCTTTTCTTCCTCCATCCTGCAGCCTGGAATGCACCTATGGTGGCGAGGGCTCCAGCAACATCTTGGACCAAGAAAATGAGGGTCATAGCTCAGACAGTGAAACAGAAAGCCCAAAGAATCCAAGTCTCTGGTGACTTTGTGAAGCTGCCTACAACCCCAGGTTGCTTCCCTCCCAGACCTCTTCTTCTTTGTGAGAGAATAAAGCTTTGAGCTTTCCATGGAGTTCCAATCATGATGGATGCAAAGAGGCCCAAGCCGAGACACATCATTATTAAAAGGACAAAGGTTAAAGATAAAGAGAGACTCTTAAAAGCAACAGAAGTTAGTTACTGGTAGGTTGCCAGGTGGAAGGGGGAGAATGGGTAAAGAGGTGAGAGAATTAAGAAGTACAAACATGTAGTTACAGGATATAATAGCCATGGGGATGTAAAGTTCAGTGTAGGAAATGAAGCAGCCAAAGAACTTATATGCAGGACCCATGGACATGAACAATGGTGGGGGGATTGCTTGAGGGAGTGAGGGGTGCTGGGTGGAAGGGGGAAAGGGGGGAAAATTGGGGCACCTGTAATAGCATAATCAATAAAATATAATTTAAAAACAATAATAAAAAGTAAATAAAGCTCTGAGCTTTCAAACCACCATCTTGGGATCTCTCTCAGCCACACACAGTTCCGCACAGTGAAGTGACTCATTCTAAGGGGGGCAGGAGTGAAGGTCATAAAAGGAGCCCAGGCCTGGGGGTCATAAACCCTCTTTCTAGTCTTTGTTACACTACGTATCCATTTAGCTTGCTTCATGAACTTAAGTAACCCACTTAACCTCTATTTACTCAAGTCTCCTCATTAAAAAAAATAGGACATCCTCCCAGAGTCATGATGGTTAAATGACATGAAAATAAGACAGTCTTTTGAGATGGTAAAACCATTCATCTTTGTTATGGTTGGTTATAGTTACAGTAGTGATGCAATGTGTAATAATCCTTCCGTTTTTCCATTTCTTGCTAAATGGGTTCAGTTCTAGACTTCATGTCCTGGGCGGTAGTGTTAACATTAAAGCTGAAACCACAGGCAGTGGTTCACTGAGCTAGAATCATTTAACTGGAAAATAGAAATTGGGAGAAAAGCCGGTGTTGTTTGAAAAGACTTCAAATTATAAGATATTTGTAAAGAGTGACCAGCTGTTTTCTATAACCTCCATGGGTGGAAGGTTGTGATTAGAAGAATAAAAATTTCCTCGTTAGGTACTATCTTAGAGCCATAGGTCCTTAGGGGCAAGCTTGTTGTGAGACAGGTATTTTTATGAGATCTCAGGAGAAGGAGCTAAGGGAGTAAAGGAAACAGGTTAGAACAGCAGGGAGAAGATAGGTGAAGATGTGAGTTCAGCTCAACTCTAGCCTCAGCCTGATCCCAGACGGAGCTCTGGAGCATTAATGGCACTGAGGAATTGTCCACCTCAAGGAAAGGTGACCGGGCTTTTATGCCCCAGTATCAGTCAGTCACTGGTGCAGACCATCCCTGATAGGGGGAGGGGAATGTAATCTCCCCAGCATCTCTGAGTGAGGAGGACCCCAGTGGCTGAGGACAGTCCTCAAGGAAGGGTGCAGCTGGGACTTGATGGCAGCCAGCACTCACAGCAGCTGCGGCAGGGATGTGCTGGTCCAGCGAAGGGGAGCTCAGTGGTGCAGCCCAATCTACTATGAGAACAATACACTGAAACATAGAGAAACTTAGAGAGAAAGCTTCTGACTACTCCTTTAGAAACACTTAAAAAATAAAACCAACTCACCTGTGAGGCAGAGTCTAAATAAATAGCTCACCACAAAGAGGTGGATGAATGGGACACTTGTATAGTAGCCAGGGAACTCTGTTTTTCTGCATCCTGGAAATCCAACTGCAAACCTGGCAGAAATGAGAACATGTGGGACCCAAAGCTCCATCCTGAGAGTGCCCACAAAGAGTTAGAGACATGAGGTGGGGAAACCTTTGCTCCTTGTACTTCTTTCCCTCGTAATCAGTGGCCTCTGTCAGAGGCAGTGTGGAATAATCATTATAAAGAGAAGGTCTTTAGTCAACCTCTGGTTGGTTCTGTCCTTAGGCTAGATAGTTAAGCTCCCTAAGGCTCACTTTCTCCAGCTGTAAACTAACCACAGTTCTTATAGCAAAGGCTGCAGGCTGGCTCCCATCCACAGTGTGGTCACTGGGCTGCTCAGTTAGTTCCAGGCCCCTCTGCAGCCACATGTGACTTATTCTCACCAATGGAATGTGAGTGGAATTGATTGTCTCTGGTCAAAGTGGTTAAGTGGTGGCGTGACTCCGCCACCAACTCCTTCCCCAACCCACAGTCAAAAGGGAAGAATTCTGAAGACCTGAGTGGGTAAGAGTGTAAGATGCCAGTGGCCTAGGTCCCTACATTACATGGAAGACTGAACTCCCAGCATTGCTCAGAACAAAGTAAGTAAGAAGCCAACTTTGATTTCTGTGAAAGCACAGAGATTTGGGGATTTGTTAAAGCATCCGGTGTTAACCCCAATCGATACAATGATAAATTCTTACTTTAAGGCTGCCAGAAGACTGAGATTATATCTGTAAAGAATTTTAGGCCCCTTAATAATCTCCATCATTCCTCCTCACCGAGTACTCCAAAATGGACATAGAATCCATGTAAGGACGCTATGCTGATGTTTCCTGAAATTTTGTTACAGAACATGCAGTGCAGCTGTTAGACAAATTCTCTAGCCCCTCTTAAAGAGCTGATAGATAGAAATTCTGTAGTTACTGTTGCTTAGCAACCTAGCAGTAATCAGCCCTTGTAATTGTTAGTCATGGATATTAATAGACGCAGGGGATAGAATTTTTACAGAAACAATAATAAAAATCAATAGTTATTAGATACTTAGTGTGTGCCAGACACTGTAGTAAGGACTTGGGTATGCTATTTAATTCTAACCATAAACTGTTGATTTATACATAGATATTACTATCCCCACTTTAAAGATAAGAAAACTGAGACTTAAAAAAGGTTAAGTAACTTGCTGAGTCAGTAAGTGGAAGAACTGGATTTAATTTAGGTCTGTTCAGCCCCAAAGCTGTGTCCTTTCCTTTCTGTATATAACAGGTTCCCTCAGAGCCTAAGGGTCCCAGTTACTGAAGTCATTTAATCACCACAAAACCATAGCCAAGCTCCCTGACCCTGGGTAGGTTTTTTTAAGTATATCCCCTTAAAGTCAACAAGCAATACCAAATGGAATGATTTCTTTTTATTATGCCATGATTTCTTTTTTTAGTTACCTCACTGCAATATTTTCCAACCTTCTCTTAATTTCAACCCCTCTCCATGAAATGGCACATCACAGAAGGAAAGGACCAGAAACCTTACAAGGGCAGAGCCAAGAATGCTTAGTGATTTTGCCCCCAGACTAAAGACGCTGTCTTTGGAGGAGCCTCTGGCTCCCCAGTGAGCTCCAGCCTCTGTGAATTGCCCGCATCACACGTGAGTGCTGAGCGTTCTGACTCTGCCAGACGTCACTGCACAGGAGGGTGACTTAGGCCCTTGGGCCAGCTCAATCAAGTCGATAAAAACAAAAGGCACAGGTGCTCCATGTCACTCTGCAAAGGTGCACTCAGACCGTGAGCTCCTGTCATGGGCTGGCGCAGTGCGACGGACGAGGACAGAAGGGGCAAAGCCTCCTCCTGGGGAACCACGGGGACAGTGTTCTCTCCAGCTCAGGCTGGACCTGACTTGAGCCCGCCAGGTCTTTCCTACCCGATCATTCATTCCTCTTAAGCCTTCGCAGCCTGCTCTGTGGCGCTACTGCGTTTTTGTGAAGAATAGGTGTGTTCTCAGAGCTAAATTCTCGTCTTGTCTAACAGCGACTCAAGGCAAGGGAAACAAAGCAAGTGTTACCAACACTCACACTGGGCATTTTTCTTCCTGGATTTCTCCACAGTCTTGGGGATTTGAAGGTCTTAATGAACAACATTTCTTCTACCTTCTGGGTCCTGGAGCAATGGAGAAATCATTCACAAGAGTGAAAGACCACGTGAGTCTTCTGAACGAGTAGCCTGGTTTAAAGACTGGACTGGGATCCCAGGTCAAAGAAGCATTTTCTCTTCCCACGGGATGGAAATCACACGTTGGTCACAGGGTGAGCAGCAGGGGGCTCGCCTGCCACCTGTGGTGAGCAGGATGGGCCTTGTTTCCCCTAGGAAAACCAGACAGAGGGGCTGGAGGGTCCTCAGGTAGCCTTCCCCAGGGAGGAGAGCCGGGAGGGGTCCCTGTTCCATATGCATCGTAGGAGAGAAGCAAACAGACTTCCTCCCCAACAAACCACAGAAGACAAAGAGAAAGGAGCCTCTCACTCCGAGGCGCCTTAGACGCCTGAGAAAGGAAGCCCCTTGGATCCCTGAAGTAACCATACTCTGTCTATCCGTCAGCTGACCCAGGGCTCCTTTTTTTGCACCAAGAAGCTGACTAGCTTTGCAACTCTTGGCTGAATAGCTGGGACACATCAGCATCTACCCATCCGTCAGTCTCCTCCAGCCAGCACCCGGTGGCCGTTCTCCCTCGCCCTCCCTCCCAAAAGCATTATGTAGCCGTAAGTAAAGGTTGATGTTTTGAAATATTGCTTTTCCTGAATTTGCTGCATTTTCTGTTCCTGGAGATAATTAGGTGGGCTGCTCAGCTTTCCTCAGCTGCAGATACCGCTCTGGGGTCACCTTAGCTCCTGAACCCCTCAGCACCTCGGGCCGGTGAAAACTACAGTGTCCTGGGCTCCACGTGCTTTCCTGGCCAGCCTAGTGTTTTCCAATCTGTGAACATTTCAAAAACGAATCATATTTTAATAACTTTTGCTATATCGATAGGTCATATTTTTTCTGCTTTTTCTCCTTGGCCCCCAGACCTCTGTGCATTGCCACCACGCCATCTCCTATAATGGCGTACAACTAATGATAAGGAATGCTATAGGAGGCCAAGGAAAGGGGCCTTCCGATGCTGTCTCCCAGGACCTCGGGATCCTTGTGTTGCCCTAGTAGGCTTGTTTAGGTGCCGGCAGAGTCAAAGATTTCTAAAGCAGGCTTGCCTCTCAGGTTTAGTTGATCTGATATTCTACCCACTGCAAATAATCTCTTACATAAAATACTTGCACATTTTAAATTGTCTGGTTGCCCAAGCAGAGTGGAATGTTCCAGAAGAAACCACGTAAGTGCCAAGATTTGGCATGGTGGGCTCAGCCTGTTTGTGCCATGGCTGTTTCCCTAACAGGCCAGGCTGCTCACAGGGAGCCAGCAGAGCCAGACCCCATGGAAGCCAACAAGAATTGGAGGCAAATATCCTTAGGCTGTGTAATAGCAATGCTATCTAGAATTTATCTCACTTCCAAAAACTCCATAGAACAGAGGGATATTTACATATATGTGACCTCTCCTTTACTGATATTTTAAATGAAAAAATATTTTTAAGTCTCTAAAATACCCCCTCAGTCCACCCCAGTGCAGGCCATCACTGTCTCTCACTTGGTTTGGCTCCAGTCCTTCCTTTTCCACTCTTGACCCTAGTCCCCCTCCTACAGTCATCAGCTTCAATCTCCAACTGGCTGGTTATTTGTTTCCTGGTTACATCTTGTCAGAGGCTCACCTAATTGAAAGGAGTACAGGGCCCCCAGGTTGGTCCAAGGCCCTCTAGGAGGTGGTCCAGACTTGTCTCAGGTTCACCTCTTCCCCGGCACTTAGCTCAGTCCAGGTAGATGGTACCTGTGCTCCAGACACGTGGCATGCCACCTCAGCTTCCGCTGGACAGCCAGGCCTTCCTCCTGTCAGAATCCTGTCGTCATTCTAGACCAACCCTCAACACCACCTCTTGCCGAAAGCCTGCCCTGTTCTTCTAAGCAGGCACACTTTCTTTCGGTGTCAATGCGGGCACCACATTTTCTGTTCCGTTCCCTGTCCATCTCTGCGCATGTCCTGGCCTCCTCTGTGAGGGCAGGTGCTCTGTCTGTTCATCTCGTGCTCCCCTCAGCATCCAGCGCAGTGTCCTACACTTCGGGGTCATTCCCTCAATAGTGACTGAGTTGGTTTGGAGTTAGATACCTATGTCATCGTGTGCCCCGAAACACTACCCTCCCGAACATTTTCCATTCTGTGTTCAGAAGTCCTAATATCCACTTCCAAATGGCATCAAGGTAGCAACGTGTGCTCTTCAATTTTTAGAACAGTTTCTGTTCTTCCCATGCTATTTTAGGAAGCACAGAGGCATATGGTGGGGGCGGGGCAGGGGTCAGGCAGGGCCTGGCAACATAGAGGGAACTTCAGTGGCTTTGAAGATAGGTTTAAATTCCTGTTTCACCGCTGACCACGCGTGTGACCTTGAGCAAATTCTTTAATTTATCTGAAACTTAGTTTCTCATCTCTAAAATGGTGGTTAAAAACTACCAATTTTATGAGTTTATTTATGAGAATTAAAATAGAAAGTTCCTACTAAGCACTTAACGCCTGGTATATGGCAGGTGTAAATCAATTTGCACAATCATCCTTATCCTAGTGGTACATCGGGTTCCATAATCATCACACCCTACCCATATTTTACTCCAGAATCAAATGTTGAACCTTTTAATGAGTAAATGTGGAGTCCTTGCTATTTACCTGGCATGCTGCTGATGGTTGTGGGGGCAAAGGGGTGGGTGGAGATGGAGATGCCCAAATTGAATATGATGAGGTTATAATCTGATTGATTGGAGGGTTAGCACAAGAACGTTGATTGAACTGTGCTCAAATGTGTGTTAAAAGGTAAATGATACTTACTTACATCAAAGGGAGACAATGCGCATGAGGCAATGAGCAGCCCTGTTGCTCAGGGCCCAGCTCTCTGCTCTCCCGCCAAGGCCCAACGCCCACAGTCATGACCCATCTGACCCCGAGGCAGCCAGGCTTCCTGGGCTGAGCCCTCCGCCCTTCTGCGGTGGTGGAGCCTCTCACAGCCCCACCCCACCCCCACGCTCAGTGCAGTGCTCTGGTGTCATCACCTGGAAAGTCTTCACAAATTGTTAATAGGCTTTGCATTTTCACTTTCCACGGTGCTCCACAAATCACATAGCCAGCTCTGGTTATAGGAATTTGAGGGGTTACGCTTATTTGGTTTTTGCCGGACACATCAAGGGCTCATAGATATCTCTGGAATGAATGGCTTTCACTTCCACAGTCATATGGGTGATAAATGCTTTCACTGCTGCTTTTACCTAATGTTTTCCACTTCAAACTTACAAAGTTAAATACATCTGTGCCTTAGACACTCATTTTGTGCAACAGGACATTTGCAATTTTCTATAAAATCTCTGTATGGAAGAAAAAAGAAAGCAGCCAGCAGCTGGGTGACCTCACCTCACTTTTAACCACCTCAATTTTACCTGTCACTTTTATTCACCTGATTATTGCCTAGATCCCTCACACTCCAACACATGCATGTGACATATACACGTGTGTGCATGCACACATGCAGACCACATGTATGCATGCACATGGACACACACACTCCTTTTCCTGAGATTGTTTTGGGACCAACTGGTACTCTTAAATAAACAATTGTACAGCACATATTTAAAAACCAACTTGAGTACAGTTTCTGAAGTCTGTTGGAGTAGATGAGTGAAAGAAACATTTGAAAAGAGATTCAGATATACATTTTTTTCTGGGGTAGAATACACACAACCCAAATCTTGCCATGTTAACCCCTGTAAAGCGCCCGCTCGGTGGCGCAAGTGCACTCCCCGCTGTCTCGCTTCCAGCACCACCCCTCTCTCCGGACCGCTGCCCTCGCCCTCGACTGCGCTTGGGCCTGCTCAGCCAGACCTTTCCACTCTTCATTCCCCCAGCCCTTGGTAGCCACTGTGCTAATTTCTGTCACTGCTTCCTATGACTGTTCTGAGTGTCTCATAAAAACAAAACTGTAAACTGTTTGGTCTTTTTTGTCTCTCTTGTTTTACTTAGCATAATGTCTTCAAAATGTACCCAGGTAGTAGCATGGATCAAAACTGTGTTCCTTTGAAGGCTGAATAACATCCCACCGCACACACATATCACCTTTTTTTAATCCATTCACCAAGTGGACAAATGGGTTGTTTCAGATATATTTTTAAAGGACAGATCGCAATATTCCCTGAAAGTTTTTGAATTTTACAACATGCAACACCAAGTCTCTTTGATGATGGGGCCAATTTTTCCCAGCACCCGCGGGCCAGCAGCCCTCACTCCCCACACAGCCTCCGAGGTCTCCTGTGATCCCGGAAACACCGCCAGGCGGAAGCAGAGGCAACCTCCCCAGAGGTAAACCTGTGGCCGAGCCCGGGCTTATCAGGAGTGTCTCAGAAATGTCCATTTAGGGACTTCCGCCAAGATGGAGGCATAGGTGGAAACACTATGCCTTCTCCCACAACCAAGTTTGAACACAACAAAGGTTTGGAGAACTAGGACACACCCAAAGACCAGAAAACAGAATTATACGGAAGTCCGACAACTACGAACCATTCAACGGGGACGGTAAGAGAGGCGGAGCCAGCAGCAGAGCTGGGTCAGGCAGGACAGATCCCCCGACCTAGGTGCACAGGCAGCCCGGAACCAGTCGGGGTGTGGGGCAGACTGACCATGGTCGCACATTCGCGCACAGTGAGACGGACCACACAGGCACCAGGGGGCGAACCCAGTGGTGGAGGGCTGACGGCAGTGGCACACTCGAGTGCAGTGGAACAAAATGCGTGGGCCTGGTGATGGTGGTGGCTGTGGCGCCTGGGCCGCGGTGGCAGGCGGCAGACGGAAAGCCATTGTCCCTCTTTGACCCCGCCCCCACATACAACGTCACAACCCAGCGACTTAGTTGCCCTGCTCTAGTAAACACTTTAGGGCTCCGATCCTGCTACGGAACAGGCACGAACAGCCCAAAAGATGGCGCAAGAAGAACTCAAAGTCCCAAAGCCGATAACTCTCAGCAACCGACAAATCGCCAGCCTCTCAGAAGCACAATTCAAGACACTATTTATCAGGATGCTCACAGAACTGGTTGATTATAGTCACAATTTAGAGGAACAGATGAAAGCTAAACTAATTGAAATGAAGGGAGATGCACAGGAAACCAATAGCGATGGAAAGGAAACTGGGACTCAAATCAATGGAATGGACCAGAAGGAAGAACTAAACATCCCACCAGAAAGGAATGAAGAAATGAGAATTCAAAAAAATGAGGAGAGGCTTAGGAACCTCCAGGACATCTTTAAACGTTCCAACATCCAGATTATAGGGGTACCAGAAGGGGGAAAGAAACAGCCACGAGTGGAAAACGTATTTGAACAAATAATAAAGGAGAACTTCCCCAGTCTGGCAAAGGAAATAGACTTCCAGGAAATCCAGGAAGCTCAGAGAGTGCCAAAGAAGTTGGACCCAAGAAGGAACACACCAAGGCACATCATAATTACATTAGCCAAGACTAAAATGAAGGAGAGAATCCTAGAAGCAGCAAGGGATAAGGGGACAGTCACCTACAAAGGAGTACCCATCAGACTGTCAGCGGATTTCTCAAAAGAGACCTTACAGGCAAGAAGGGGCTGGAAAGAAGTATTCCAAGTCATGAAATCCAAAGACCTACAGCCAAGATTGCTTTATCCAGCAAAACTTTCATTTAGAATGGAAGGACAGATAAAGTGCTTCTCAGATAAGGTCAAGTTCAAGGAGTTCATCATCACCAAGCCCTTATTATATGAAATGCTAAAGGGACTTATATAAGAAAAAGAAGATGAAAAATATGAACAGTGAAAGGACAGCAAACACACAGTTATTAACAACCACACCTAAAACAAAAGCAAACCAAGAGGACAGCTAGATCAGGAGTGGAACCATAGAAATGAAGAACACATGGAGGGTTAGCAACAGGGGAGTGGGAGGAGGAGAAGGGGGGAGAAGGTACAGAAAATAGCATAGACAGTAGGTAGAAAATAGATAGGGGGAGGGCAAGAATAGTAGGGGAAATATAGAATCTAAAGAACTTGAGACACAGGGCAATAAACTAAAGGAGGGGAATGGTGGGGAGTATGCAGGGTGGAGGGGAATGAAGGGGGGAATAGAACAACTGTAATGGTATAATCAATAAAATATATTTTTTAAAAAAGAAATGTCCATTTAATACCCACAGGACTTATGATCTTATTAAGAAGATGGCATTTTCTTTCAAGGCAATAGGGAACACCAAGACCTTTTAAGCGGAGTGCTGATATGATCAAATTTACCTTTTGGACATCACCCTGGCAACAGAGAGAGGGTGCAGCAGTAATGCAAAGTGAGAAGTTAACAAAGGGCTGTCGCGGTGAAGATGGCTTTGTGATACATCGAGGAAGAAAGATTGGCAGGGCCTATCTTATACTTACTTCAAAATTAAAAGTTCACACCCTAAGTCAGGCTCAATGGCAAAGACATCAGTAATAGAATCTCTAATGTTTAGCTGGGCACATGACTCCCCAGAATAAAACTGCTTACAACCACCTTCCTTGGAAATCTAGGGGCCATGTGACTAAGTTTTGTCCAGTAACTTGTAAGCAGATAAGTCTTATTCTGGGAACCTTCTTTGCAAGTGACCTACTACTCACCCTTCACCCTCTTTTTTATCCTTTCCTCCTTCCTGCTGGATGCGATGATTGGACCGGAAGCATCCATCTTGACCATGAGATGACCATGGCCTGAGGGACGGAGGTCAGGCACAGCAGGGAAAGGAGCCAGGAGTCCCTTGTTCCCTGAGGGTTTCTTAGAGCAGTGCCTCCCTATTGACCCGGGAGTACCTACCTCCAGACTTTCATGATAAAGAGAAACTTCTTTTTTTCTATTTTGCTTAAGCCACTGTTCTGTTGGACCTCTTTTAGCCTTTACCTGATCCCAACTAATAAAGCTCTCATTTTCAGCTGTCCACAAAATCCAACTCTAGGAGCCGTTAGTCTGTACAGCCCCGAGCCCCTAGCCTTCCTACTTTTCCTCTGAAGCCTTTTTGCCTCCCTGACACTGAATGCTCAGCCCCACACCCAGCAGGACTTCAGAAACACTGACGAGAAAGAGGAGGATGCAGTACCCAGAGCTGTCTTGCTGTGTTCATACCTTGTCAGTCGCCAGGCCCCAAAATAAATTTGTAATGTGAATTTCATCGTCCAAATAGTTAATGCCTTGTCTAGTGGCATTCACCCCTGGAGTGTGAAGGAGGAGGAAGAAGATTCCAGCAAGACTCTGACTCTGGTTCCCTCACCTAGGAACATGCAGCCTTGAAAACAGTGGCTCGTCTGTTCTCAGAAGCCAGGACTTGTATCAGTTTGTAGCAGCAAAAGGAGGAAAGAAAGCATCAGGGTGAATGTGGAAGAAGTTTGTGGCCAATTCAGCTGAAGACTTCATCTGGTTCCAATCTGGCAACCTGCTGGTTCCCAGCAGCCTCTGCGCCTCCTTTGTAGCATATATCTCATTTATAACAAATGAATGTTTCCTGCAATTATTTGTTCAGTATGTCTCCTCTACTAAAGCTCCACCAAAATCAGAAACCAAGACTGCCTTCTTCATCCTGGAACTAGAGCAGAGAAGGTGCTCGGGAAAATACTGGTTTAAAAATATGAGTGCATCAACATTTTCAGGCAAACAGGACAGATATTTGCAAATAGAATCAGTCAAGCCTTATTTGGGAAAAGCCCTTTGCAACTTTTAAAGAAAATGACAGTATTGGTAGACAAGATTCACTTTGTGGATGAGCCCGGGGCAAGAGTCAGGAACCTGAACTAGCTTCCCACCCAGCCAGGTAACCTCTCTAGTAGCCAGCGTTCAAGGAAATGCAAACGAATTTCGACATTCACTTGAGAAAATAAAATGAAACAGTAAATCTGCTGGGAGTAAAGGGAACAGAAGGCTGTGTCCAAGATCATACAGAAGTGACTTTGAATTTATCCAGGACTGGCCTGCAGGCACCTAAGGTTAGGGACCCAACCAGGACTAGGCAGTGCCCAGGGCTGGGGCGAGGAGGAAACTGTTTTGCCTGGTGGGGGGAGCGCGCCCTCTGGGGGGGNGGGGGGGGGGGCGGGGTGAAGGAAAGTGCGTCCCCTCACGCTGAGTGGCCTCCACCAGTCCTTAACCTCTGGAGTAAACCTCAACTTCTTCCAAGGGGAAAAGTAGAAGGGAAGAAAAACAGGCTGGAACTGCTGCCCAGGAGATGTTCTTCCCAAGTATCTACTGAGTTGAATATCCCCGGGCTGAAGGAGAAGAACTGTGGTTAATTACGGATACTGATTCGCCCTGGTCCTGGGAAGCCAGGGTAGCTACCACCACTTTCCATCCCTAAAGTTCAGAGAAAGAGGACATTGAAATGGCAGGTCATCACGAACGCGCAGAACCCTTTTCGACAACGTCGTCTTACCACCCCCACCCCTTCTGATTAGTCATCTACAAAATGCGGAGACTGAACTAGATCGTCAGGTGGCCCCAACCCCAGGAGCTCCTGACTCCGTTGTTCTCCTTAAAACCAGACTGTGCCAGTGGAGGGAGCTGAAGAACAGGACGGTTTGGCCTGTGAACTAGAAGAAAACAGTGGATGGGGACCTTCTAACCAGCTCCCTTCAGGAAGGAGGCAAAAACTGCTTTTCTACCCGGGTCTTTCTTTATTGAATCGGGAGTGACACCTAGTGGCGCGTCTGCCTCACGGTCACGCGGTGCTGCTTCTCTCCGGGGCTTCAGAGCCGCACCCTTCTGCCCTTGGTACTCCCTGCTAGAAGCCTGGGAAGCACGGGGTACTGCTGATGTTTCCTGGGACTTCCGAGGAAGCACTTTCTATCCTGCGTCAACAGCCCTATTCATGACACGTTTGCAACTCTAATAAAAATGCTCCTTTCGTCTGGAGATCTGGGGTGGGCACACCACACTCACTCTAGGGCAGCGTGTACAGACCCAGCTGGCTGCTGTTCTGTGTGCTGAGGATGCGAAGATGGCCTTGATTTGGTTTCTTCCCAGCCTGGGGGAAATGGAGTGGTAAAAAATGAGCAGGTCACATTGGACACGTGTTAAGAGTATGTGTCAGATGATATGGGATTAATAGGAATGGACCTAACTCTGCTTGGAGGCACTGAGGAAGGCCGTGTACTTGAGCCAAGGGTTTGAAGGTGAGATGGCTTGACAGGTAGAATTCTGAGAGGATTCCCAAGGTGCCCAGCTCCCCTCCCCCAACCAGTACACACACCTTCTCCCAGTTATTCTATCAAACATCAATTTAGCTGCAGCTAAACTACAGGTGCAATTAAAGTCCCAAATCGGTTGACTTTAAAATATGGAAATAATCCTTGGTGAAACTGGTCTAATCAGATGAGCTTTTAAGAGATATGAGGTTTTCCCTGACAAAAGAGATCTGAAGCATGAAAGGATTTATCATGGGCTAGATAGTCTTTTTGCCAGCATTAGAGATAAAGGGGGCCACGGGGCAAGAAATGTGGGCAGCCTTCATGAGCTGAAAGCAACCCCTGGCTGACAGCCAGCAATGACAGAGGAGAAACCGAATTCTGCCAACAATCAGTGATCTTGGAAGAGAATCCTGAGCTCTACAGAACACAGCCCCAGTTAAGACCTTGATTTTAGCTTGTGGGAACCTGAGCAGAGAACCAGCCATGCTGCGCCCAGCTGCTTACTTTGTGGTAATTTGTTATACGGCCATAGAAAACTAATGCAGATGGTAATTTGAAAGAGAGGAGCAGCATGGACAAAGGCTCAGAGGCATAAAGCAGCAAGGTGCATTTGGAGAACCAAAGTAATTCAGTACAGTGGGCCACGGGACGCAAAGGAGATGGTAAAATGTACTGTTGAGAACTTGGCTTTGGGTCAGACAGACGCGCGCTTGGGCTAGTTGACTTAGTTCTCTGCCTCTGTTCTCCCAAGGTGAAGTGGGGCTAATAATAGTGCTGATGACCGTTGAACAAAACAGGTTTGAACATCATGAGTCCATTTATACAGACTTTTTTCAATAAATATATGGTTAGCCCTCTGTTACCCCCAGGTTTTATAGCCACAGATCCAACCAATCACTAATAGAAAACATTATTTTCAATCCACAGTTGGGTATCCACAGAGGCAGAGGCTGAAGATATGCATTGTTCCATACCATTTTTTAAAAAGATTTTATTTATTTATTTATCTTTAGAGGGGAAGGAGAGAGGGAGAGAAACATCAATGTATGGTTGCCTTTTGTGCATCCCCTGCTGGGAGTTGGCCTGCAGGGAACCAGCCTGCAACCCAGGCATGTGCCCTGACTGGGAATCGAACCGCGATCCTCTGGTTCGCAGGCCCGCGCTCAATCTACTGAGCTACACCAGCCAGGGCTGTTTCATACCATTTTAATGAGACGGAAGCATCTGCAGATTTTGGTATCCATGGTGGGGGGGTGTCCTGGAACCAAACTGCTGTGAATGCCAGGGGACAAAGGTAGTTAAATTTTCAGGGAGTCAAAATTACACTTGGATTTTCAACTGCATAACAGTTAGCACCCCTAACCCCAGTACTCTTCAAGAGTCAACTGTAGTTAAAACAAAGAACTTTTATTTAGTGGAAAGTATGCATAGGAAGGGCTCCACACAGTTTGAGATATGAAAAGTGTTCAAAAAGTGTTGGGTGGTAACAGCTGTAGTGACCGATCATCTGGAGAATGGACTGGAACAAGAAGAGGCTGAGTGATGCGGGGCTTGATCCCCTTCTGGGGATCGCCCGGGGAGCTAATTAAAAATGCAGGTGCCTGAATCCTACCTTGAGTCTGGACTGAATTAGAGTTGTAGAGGATGCAGCATGAGAATTTGCGCTTTCAAGAAGCTTCCCAGGTGACCTTTATGAGAACCCCTGAGTAAGAGGTAAGAAGACTGGTCACTGGGCCTTTGTAGTCACTGACAGAAGCAACAAGGGTGTTGGCAGTGAGGACCGGAAGGGGAGGTGAACTTTAAAGCAGGAACAGCCCACAGGACTGGATAAGTGACCAGAAGGGACTGTGAAAAGGGGGGAGACAGAGGATGCACTGGGGAGATTTTTGAGGAGGTAGGTGGAGGGCGTTCTGTTGACTCAGCTGGGTCAGTTGGAAAGAATAAAGTTTAGGAGGTAAGCTGCATCTATAAATGCAATTTTGAGTGCTTACGAGTACCAGAACCGTGGGGTGATGTCTGCAAGATAAGAAGATGCTCAGGAAAACGTAAAATGGGTATGAGGGGCTTGGGTCTAGAATACCGAGAAAGAGACATGAGAACGGTTGGGTGGGTACTGTGTAGGGAGGGCTCCCAGAAAGTGGCCATCGCCCATGTTCCCAGCCTTGGAGCAATCGGATAGGGTAGGAGTGAGTGGGTCCCGGAGACCTAGCTACTAGCAACTGAGTGGCAGGACCAGTGAGGCCCATTTCAGTGGGGTGAGGGAGGAGGAGACCAGACTGCCATCTTGGAATGAATGGAGGTGAGGGAGGGGGGTTGTTCTTCAGAAATGTGGCTGTGAAGAAAAGGAGAGAAATAGGGCAGGACCCAGACCTGCACCCAGCCCTCCCCTAGAATTCCATTGGCGAGAACCGAGCCACATGCCCAACAGACGTGGCTGGAGCTGGGTGGCCTCATGCTAAACCTGGGCTATGTAGAGAAGGAGGGCAGGTGAGGTTCTCAAAGAAATAAGGGGTGCCTCAATGCCAAAGGGTGAGGGTGCAGATATGTTTATGAGTATGGGCTGGCCCCGTGAGGCAGGAAAGAGGACTGGGGTAGAGACAGGCTTGACTCTGAAGAAGGAAGTGTGGAAAAGTGAGGACCAACAGGCTAAAGGATGGCAGAGTTGTGTTGAGGGCCCAACTGAGATTAGAGAACAAGAATCCTGTGGGGAGCAGTGGCGCAACTTTGAGGAAAGCAACTTGATTATTTTTTAGTACAGGTGACCTGTACTATGGAAATAGTAATCCCTAGAAATGGTGTTGCAAGGATATTTTGAGATGACACCCACAGTAACTAGCATGGTCAGCTCTCATAAAGGGGCAGCTATCCTGAGGATTATAATTATTGTATTTTGTAAACCAGAGAATGGTGTGTCTCTGTTCAACACACTCTGGTTGCCTCCCGTCTCCTACACACAGAGCAAAAGCCAGACTCCTGGACCACCACGGGCTCCGCACTCTCTCCCTCAGTTCTCTCTGCTCCAGCCACACAGGACTTGGGGCTGTTCATTGAGAATATCGGGCTTGCTCCCCCTCCCAGCCTTTGTCCCTGCTGTCCCTTCTTTCTGCAGCACTCTTGTCTCCGTCATCCTCTCGGCTCATCCCCTCCCATCCTTGGGAATTTGCTCCGATCTCACCTTTTCAGTGAGGCCGTCCTTGATCTTCCCAATTTCAGCTTAAAATATCATGCCCCAGAGCTCCCTCCCCCTGCCCTGCTTTGTTCTGTTCCACCACAGCCACGCTCCAGGTTTTATTCATCTCTTTGTCTATTGCTCATCTCTCCTCAACAGAACCCTTGTCTGTTGTTCACCTCGGACAGAATCCCCCCCAATGACCTGTTGTGCAGGAATTAATGCTACTTCACTAAGGTCTTGTCTCAAATGCCACCTCTTCAGAGAGCACCTCCACCCCTACTATCTAAATTAGCCCTCCTGCCATCTCTCTTATCTCCTCACTCTAATTTGCTTTTCTTCATCACACTTATTCATACCTGGTGTTACGTATCTGTCTATTTGCTTATTGTTTGTCTCCCCAGCTAGAGGTCTGCTCCCAAGGAGAGGTTTAGTTAGTTCACTGTATTCCCGTGTCTATAGTTGCACCAGGTACAAAGTAAACATATGATACATAGTTGTGGATTGGCTGTGATACATTGTTTTTTAGTGATTTTATTAATGGTGGTATTGGACAGCAGAGCCAAGGAGCAGTTGCCCTGTGGAGAGTAGAGCAGGGTAGGGTGAGGAAGGCGGTCTTTGGGCAGGACTTCCTAAATGTGTTGTCCAGCGGGAACTACAAGAAGGAACAAGGGTCCCCGCCCCCACCCTCAAGACCCCGGGCACCAAACACGTGGGCTGCACCACAGGCAGTGCCCGGAGTGGTTTTGCTGTTCTCCTGGAGCGCCTGGTGTGGCACACGGTGGTGCTCTGCACACGCCGGTGGGGTGAATGCAGGAGAGATTTGGGGAACTTTAGAAAGAGCAACATTACCCCAACATGCGGTCAGCCTGTTCTTACCCAAGCAGCACTTCATTTCCAAAGTTAAACTCTATACTTAGGGTCAGATCTGGGGTCGTCCACTAAGAGAGGAGAGCAAGGGAGCGGAGGACAGATAATGGAACCACACTGTCTGGTTCAAACCCAAGACCCACTCTCCACTTAGCAAATGTCTCTGTGCCTCAGTTTCCTCACCTGTAAAATGAGGATGATAATAGTACTGACCTCATAAGGTCGTTATTAAAGGGCAAGATGCACACACATGCATATATATTAAAATGCATTATATATAAATATTTGTGTGTGTGTATATATATATTTAAAGTCCCTGGTATATGCCCAGAACTATGAAAGGTATGAGAATTCACCCTACATGTAAGCTGACAAATTAGTCTGCCACCCTTTTATAAATACTGGCAGATGACACCTGGTCCGAAGCAAAGCGTGAAGGACTTTATCGCTCTCATCACTAGCAACAGCCGTGTCAGCACGCGCCCCAGCTCCCTGGGCTTGGCTCCCGCCGAGTGAGGCAAAGACGACACCTGCATGCACAGTGGGCTGTGTTACAGGGATGGGGCGCCGAGCCTAGGGAGCCAAGTGTTTTATTTCCTCGAAGGTTTCAAATGTACTTTATTTCTCCCGTCATGCCATATTTTAATGGGTACGTGGTGCTTTCACTTGGCATCAGTGACGACTTGGTTTTTAGACAATTAATTATTACACCAGCTGCGATGATTACTAACCTCTTGTTCCTTTGGGGTGACTCTGCCAACGGGGCACAGGTTCCATTCCATTCCAGTTTGTGTGGCTGTATATACTCACACAGAAACACGGAAAGTGGCTCCACCAGCTAACACAGTGTCACTGTGTTTGCCATGGGAGTCAGGTGTCTGTTTCTGGTGGACCTGCCTTGCCCTTCCTTGCTGAGCGCTTCAAACTGGGAGACGACTTGACACATTTTTGGCCAATGGAAATATCATGAAGCTGAAGGCAGAGCTGCAGCAACGGCTGCTGTGGGTTTGCTGGAACTTCGCGTCAAGTACCTTCGCAGAGAACCAGAACCAGTATTTTATAATGGGCGGTGAGCATGCCTGCTTTTTGCTCGGGGGCGGGGGCGGCGCAGAATCTCTGTCTTCCAAGACTGTTTGCCAGCGAAGGCGTCGGTGCCATGGGTGAGGTGCAGAGACGTGAGGGATCCACGGAGGGTTGTTTCCCCAGAGCACGTGGTAAGAACTATTATTGTTGTTAATCATGATGATACTATGGAAAAGTGTGCCCATACTATATAACGTCATCTGTTTAGCTGCCTCCGAAATTGACAGCAATTCTAACAGAGCAGACCAAGACACGGGCCAGAGAAAAGTTGCAAAGACTGATGGCAAGTCAAGGCATTTGAGTTACTGTTCGGTGATTAGACTGCCAAATGCATTTCACAAATGGGTTTCCAGGGTGGGGGAGAAACTGCTGCCAGTAATTGATTATGATACCGAGCAAATGAGTTTGCAATTCCGTGCTGAACAATCTATCACTCCCTATCTTGGGAACTCAGGCAGTCCATCTTTTCTGACAGCCACCGTGGATATTCTATTGCCAGGAAAAAAGGCCCTTGTCAAATTCCTAATTTTTCTCCATGAAAAATTAACATTTGACTCAAATATAAGGTCTGGGGGATCCCATAAAACCTTAATTACAAAGTATAATCCAAGATTTGTGCTAATTAATAAGCGTATGAAAAATTCATCGGGATTCCGAGAAGCACCGAGGAATAAACTTGGCCAGTGTCAACACTGGGTTCTACGAGATGTCAAGTCTTCCCGCATGTGTGGCCACACCTCTGTCACGATTGTAACTTCATTATTCACAGGAGTATTTCCTTTTGTAAGACATCAGTTGCTCATCAAAAACTATGGAGTAAGAATGCTTCTTTAAACTTTGTGATTTCTAACAGTTATACTAGCATGTTGGAGATTTTTGCAGAAGACCAGCTTAGCTACCTGAAATATGGATTTTTTTGAAGATGTGAGAGCAGACAGCTGTTTAATCCTGGCCTTGCCGTTCACTAGCTGTGACCTCCAGCGAGTTCTGTGAGCTCTTTGAGGCCGTTTCCCTGTTCGCATGAGGATGATAATGATGCATGAGGTTGTGGTGAAGGTGAATGGTTATTGTGAATTAGTCACATGCCTCCTCCCTTCCAGATTCATAACCAAACCAGGCCAGGAGCTAGAAGAGATTGAAATGCAGCAACCGGCTTGTTGTTAACACAGCTGCATTGGTACTGGGCTTCCTGCATCCACCCTCCCCACCCTCCCCCAGCTACCCACCCACTCAGTCGTGGGACCTGGCTATGGGGAGAGTGGGTCTGCAGAGCAACACCCAGACAGCCCCTGGGAGGGCGCCAGGCCACCTCACACCCTCTGGAGAGCAGGAAGAAAACAGCCAGTGAGAGGGTCAGCCTGTTCGTTTCTGTGCTTCCTGTAAGGTGCTCTGGCTTCTTGAACATCGGCTGGGATATTCAATTACATTCATTCATGCATCCATCCATTCATCCCATAAACAATTATTTACGGCATACAACTTGTCAAGAGTACTCACAAACTATTTGCAAACTGAAAAATGAACCAGGCTGTGATACCTGCCCTCATGCAGCTGAAAATCTCTGCAGGCAGATGGGCACGTGCTCAAACCACTGCAGTGTTTCTGCAGGAACCAGGCATGGAGATTACACCCCCCAAAATCTGTGAAACACTTACCAAAAGTACCCATACAAACCACTCTAAGTATTGGCTATTATTACTACTATTTTGTTATTATTATCATGAACTAATTTTGTGGGTTTTGCCATATCCTAATACCACTTGGTCTATTATCAATATTTTTTTAAAAAATCAACTTCACCAGTCTCCTGAGCAAGTGTCTGTGAAATTACGGGTTGGAAGGAGTAGTTATATTTGTATAATACACATGAATATAAAATATGTAATTGTTCAAATAAAACCTGATCGTCTGAAGACCACCCTGCAATCATTCCCTCTCCTAGCACACCTGGAAAAACACTGTTCTATGAAGGGGTTTGATCACATCTCCATTTGCCAGCAGAGGCTTTTTTTAATCCTCATCCAAGGATATTATTTCATTGCTTTTGCAGGGGGGTGGGGGGGGGAGAGGGAGAGAGGGTGGGAAGAGAGAGAGAGAGAGAGAAACATAGATGTGAGAAACATTGACTGGTTGCCTGGCATACGCATACCAAGTAAGGATAGAACCTGCAACCTAGGTATGTGCGCTGACCAGGAATCGGACCTGTGACCTTTCAGCGTACAGGACAGTGCTCCAACCAACTGAACCACACTGGCCAGGGCTCCCACCACAGATTTTAAGCTGCCTGAAGGCAGGCACCAAAGCCTGGTTTATTGTTTTTAGTTTGCAAATAGTTTGCAAGTACCTTTGACAAGTCATATACTGTAAGTAATTGTTTATGGTCTGAATGGATGAATGTAAATGAATGCATTGATGAATGTTCAAGAAGTCAGAACACTCTACATGAAGGACAGAAAATAAGAAGCAGGTGAAGAATCATAGGGAGCTGGCTGTCTCCCCCTCTCCGCACCTCTGCTCTGAGACAGCTGACATGACCTGCCCTCCCAGTTGTCCCTCTCCCCTCCCAACAAACTAACCTCCTGGCGCATTTGATATCATTTGATAGCAAGTTGGAGGGGTTTTAGAAAGGAATGAATCTTGCAGTCGTAATGAACCAGAAACTGGGAGGGGATCAAATTTCATCAACAGCAGACTACTCTCACTGTTCTAAAAGCTCTTGTCCCTTAGGCTTGAAAAGATTAGAAGCTAATAATTTATGTCAAAATCTGGCAAAGCCTTCCACAAAGTCCTATTGCTTGCCCCTGCCTCTTGACTGACAGACATGAAAATAGAGACTGATTTGAAAACCTAGGGCTACTTAACTAGAGCAGCATTAATTTATCCATTAGAAACTCGGAAATGAGAGGGTTGGGAGGCTGCAGACACCACAAAGAAACAGATGTTGCTGATGGAAGGCCACGCCTTTTCCCAAATGCAAAACTGCCACCAGCTCCACAAATTTGAGTTAGCTTTCTAAGCTTCCCAGACCTCAAATTAGCAAAAATATTTTTTCCATGCTTGTTAAAATGCCCTGGAGCTATAGTCATTAGATTTACTGGACAGAGGTAAGATTCTGATGTTATCGGCTCTGCCTTCCTGTTTTTATGAATAATGTATAAGAAGGAGCTATTAGAAATGGATTCTTCCATGGCTGATGGTATTGCCACCAGACAGGTCCCTGAATTCTCAGTCATTTCATGTGTGGCTCTAACAGAGCTCCCTCCTCTCCTCTGGCTACTTTCTGGCCACCTGCCATACACAGAGAACCTTCCAAAGACTCTCTGTCCTCTCGTCTCCCTCAATGGTAAGGAAACTGGTGGGAGACAAGAAAGGGAGTCTGTCACTTTCCTTCCTTTTCACTGTTGCTCCGCTTCAGAGGAGCAGTGCGGGAGCTCCTGATGCCAAGTTCATGCGCTTCGTTCCTGGCCCTGCCCTGTGTGGACCAGCCAGCCGTGCTCTGTACCCAGATGCCTGCCAAGAAAAAGCTTCACCCTGGGCACAGGCAGGAGCTGGAAGAGCTCTCCCTCCTCGGTGTTCTTCTACTTCCCTATGTGCTCGCATCTGTCATAACTTCGCAAAGAGCAGAAACATCTTTCGGCCCCACCCCTTCATTCATCCATTCATTCAACACAGTTTTATTATCAATGAGGTTTCTGCTGGAGGAGGCCTTCAGTAATCGTGGATTATAAAAATCATGGATTTTGCATAGAAAATGTATGCAAAACAGTGCAGTGAGTGAATGTGTAATGGAGGGAAGTCACCGCACCAGGGAAGGCAGTAAGGCGACATGAGGGTTGAGCTAGGAGCTTAAAGACAGGAACTCTAAGTCCGTGGATGGGGTCCGGGCAGCAGGGACAGTGTGCGAAGTCCCTGCCGCGGGAGCTGGGTGGGGAGTCCATGAGAGAACTAGGAGACAGCCCTGGGGCCAGAGCACTATTTGCCAATGGCCACCAGGACTTCTCTGACCCCTTCGGCAATGCCCACTTTCTCCTTCCAGACTCTCTCCTTCTCTGGAGTCAGAGAACTGCTAGCTCTGGGTCTCCTCCCCATTCCAGACTGTGCCTGCCTGCCTCGCGTCCTCCACATCCTCCACCAACTGGGGCGGCAACCTGGAGCTTCCCTCCCTCTTTGGGCACTGCTGTCAGGGGCAGTGCCAGCCCCCTGGACAGGCACCATGACTGCACTGACCATCTATTGTTGAGTCCCAACTTCGAACTGGAAAGCACCTTGAATAGCCAATATTGGAGTGGTTAAATCCGAGGTAGCACCCCGCATACTGGAGGGTAGTGCTGCATCAAGAGTGATGTGTTTGAAGACTAATGATCTTGAAGATTTCTGGTGATGTAACATGAACTTGAAAGCAGAATATAAGGTTCAACATAAAGCATGATCTCAATTTTATGTGGAAAAATGTGTAAACAAAAAAAAAACTAGAAGCAAATTCATCAAAATATTAATGGGACTACCTCTGTTGTGAAATTATGGGTGGGTTTTATTTCCATTTTCATACTATTTCATCTCACACCCCCAAATTCTTAACTAATTTAATTAATAAATAATTTAAATTAGTTAATTTGGTTGAACTAATCTTAGTCACATGCTTGATGGATTTAGTGATGGATAGAACACAAATACCACCTCTGTACAAAAAATTCCTCTTACACATTAAAAAGAATTTTTAAAAACAAGTTGGAAAAAAAGAAACAGTAATCATCACTCCTAGAAAACAACAGCAACAAAAGAACTTTCTCCTGCCCTTGTCTGTAGGAGAGCTCTGCCCAGCAGCACGTGGAAATCACCAGCTATGGGTGCCAAGGACTGAGCCTAGGTGGATGCCTGCTCATCACAGGTGCCCCAGGCAAGCACCTGGGCACAGGGCTCCTTCCTGTTGACATCTGTCCCTCTGGAGGGGAGAGCACTGTGTACCGTCACCTTATAAAATGTAGTCCTACCTGTCTGGATGCTCACTTCATTCCATTCCATTCCCCTGGGGAAATTCCAAGGATTTCTTCCCTGGGAATCAGCCACCAAGGATCGTAGATGAAGATGTCACCTGGGCACGTGTCTCCCGACTGGGTCCCATGCCTGCTGCTTCCTAACCATTCCCAAAGCAAAGGCTTGTGATTGAGCCACAGAAAACGCGCTGGCCCCAGTGAGCAGGAAAACAGCAGGAACCCAAGGACTCCTGTGAACTAAGAGCCTGATTGTTTTCATGCAAATTGTTTTTCATTGTAGAGAGATAACAAGCAGATGAAACATGGGATATCAGTAGAGGTTTTTCTAAACCAGGGGGAGGGGCAGGGGTTCTTTAATAAGACCACACACAGTGTCCTTTAACAACCAAGTTGTCCGGTTCGGGTATTTCCCACCAAATGGAATAGAGTTTCTCAGCGTGCTGGCTGCGCTTCCTCCTCTTTCGGCCCAGCACCGTCCTGTCTCTTTCTGCTTCTTGGACATTCCATCTCAGCCTTGTCTAAGAGTCCGTTTCAGAATGCAGAGCTTCCTAATGATGAAAGCATTTCACCAGAGAATGGTCTTAAGTGGTAGACAGAATGAGTGATATTAATTCTTCTAATTGTCTTTTTATTTTAATGCTCTTGGGAAAACTATGTCTAGTGTGTCAAACCTATGATTTTATTATAGGCTATGGCAGCAGACTAGGGTTTTTTTACATATATATTTTATATAACATAATGTATTTATACAGTATTATATATAACATTTTAATATATTAATTTTTAATTATTTTTAAACTATAGTTGACATTCATTATTATTATTTTGCATTAGTTTCGGGTGTACAGCATAGTGGTTAGACACTCACATTCTTTACAAAGTGTTTCCCTTGAGATTTCAAGTACCCACCCGGCACCATACGTAGTTGTTACAGTGTTATTTATGAGATTCCCTGTGCTGTACTTTATTATTTTTTTCCTTTTTTTTAATTGTTGACGCTATTGCAGATGTCTCCATTTCCCCCCCGTTGCCCACCTCCAGCCAGCCCCGCCCCCTTCCCTCTGGCGTCCCCACTGCTCCCTGTGTCTGTGTGCCCTGCGTGCATGTCCTTTCGCTGATCCCTTCCCTTTCCTTCATCCCGTCCCTCCAGCCCCTCCCCAGGGACAGCTGTCATTCTGTTCCATGGATCCATGTATGGCAGCCTAAACTTTGAAAAGTGAGTTAATATAGAGCCAATAAAGATAAAAATATTAAATAAATGATGATACATGTGGTATGCAAATATAAAACTGTAAAATGGTGCATACGTGTTTGATGATTAGGGAATACGAGTGGGGGATTCTGCAAAGACTCTAAGGCGACTGCTGGGACAGGCCCAGGATAACTCGTGGGCTCACTGAGATCACCGAGATGCCAATGTTTGCGTCCTCAGCTCTGTGTCCTCAGGAAATCTTTACAGTCCTGAATCCCGGGACCTCCTGAAGTCTAAGATCTGAGTCCTCACGCTGGTGGTCTTTGTCTCAGCAGGAGAGGCATTTTGTTTTCAAATCCAAGGTATCTCCCCTGAAATGCAAGTTTCTTCTTCTCTTTAAGAAATGGAAGGTCACGCACACTCGTCTCCATCCCTGAATGGCAATAATCTGGTGACAACAGGACCCAGATGTTCTCTATTCTCGGACACAAGGCCCTACCTGGTCACTTCTGTGCTGGGGTGGCTGGGGACACAGGATGAAAGAGGGTTCCTCTTCTGTGAGGTCCCCCTGCCCCTACTTTGCAACCTTCTCTTTCCTCCCTCTCTTCTCTTCCTTAGCAATTCCTCCCCGCCTGTACGCACACACACTAGTGAACACCTCTCCGGGGCATAAACACAGGGGTCAAACTCCTGTCTTCTCCCACTGCTTCCCATATCTTACTTGCCTGGATGGTGGCCCAAACTAGTTCCCATGCTGACTATGTATTGTTTTTCGGCCATTCGACTGGCAGAAGATCGTTTGAAACCACCTAACATGTTATTTTTGTGTAGGATGTGAGGTGGCTGTAAAAATTCAATTTTCTTCCTGCCTACTACATCGTGAGGACAGGGACACCATGAGGATTTGGAGCCAGAGTGTCTGAGTTCAAACCCCAGTTCTCTCACTTCCTGGCTCTTTGGTCTTGGGCATGTCACTTGACTTCCCTGAGCCTGTTTCTTCACCTGTAAAAAGATGGGAATAATAGTATCCACTGCATATGATTTTTTATAAAGATTCAATGAATAAATATAAATAAAATGCTTAGAATAAAGCCTGGCACACAGTGAGGGTTGAAAAAGTGTGACCTATTACAAGAGTAATGGTCTTTCACAACCACAGGGATCAGCTGTATTTCTGCACCCGAGATGCGGTCGTGTTAGCCACATCCCTTTTAGCCAGCCACTTCCCACCGCAGTCACACAAGTAAGTGCCATGCACTGCATCGAGCACTAGAAAGAGAGAGAGAGAGAGAGAGAGAGAGAGAGAGAGAGAAAGGAGGGAGGGAGGGAGGAAGAAAGGAAGAAGAAAAATGTCCTTGCCCTTCAAGAAGCTACCTACTGATACCTAGTCGATCTGGAAAGTAAGGTTAAATTAAACAAGCATTGTATGACAATTGTTTCAACAAGGAGAAACCTTTTGGAGAACAAACAATTGAATTATTCTAGATTCAGTCTACAAGAATCAGTCTCCCAAAGAGTTAGGGACAAACTGGCATTTTGAAAGGTTCCCCTAGTTCCTGAACTTACAGCTAGAAGAGGGGGAGCCAGAAAAAGCTGGTCTTACGCAGGCGCTCTCTCTCTCTCATCATGTCCGGAGGAACACAGGGTAGGGCTGGGGACTGGGGGCCGGATGGGGTGAGCTGAATCCAGGGTTCAGAACAGCTGGAATCTGTTCACTTGTGGGTGTGATTTCAAGCCAAATTCACCCTACCTAAGTTTTCCCTTTAACAATGGAAGCATGTTACACCATTTCTCATGTATTTTTAAGTACTTTAGGACAATCAGAGATGGGCTGCCTGTGCCAGGTGGTCGGCAGCAGGAACACAGTCCGAGGAAGGCCTGCAAGCCTCACAGCAGAGACAGCGGGCTCGCCAGTGGCTATCAGTCCTTCTGCGAGGGACAGCTCAGTCAGTGACCAATGATTTGTTATCAACACACTGAATGTCATGGCTTGTTTTTTTATTGCTGAAACTAGTGGCTTGTTACTTTGCATGGTGCATGTTAGAGAGAACTCTCATCAAAGATAGTTGAGACATGTGATTAGGATAAAATGGTTCAGAGACACAACCCTCCCCCACCAGCCTCCACACCCTAGGAAGGAATCCAGCCAAGACCTAAAACCTATACCCCCTAGGACAGCACCTGGAACCTGATCCCAAATCGATTTCTGGCCATTGGTTAAGGGATTTCTGATGGCACACAGTGCCTTGTCTCAGAAACCAAAAAGAACAAGATTACTTCATCAGAGTTTTATGCCGGTGTGGCTACAGAACTTCTGTCTAAAGTGGCATATGCCAGCCTGCACAGGCCTCCAGTACACTGACTTTGGAGCGCTGTTCTTGGACTGAAATCGGGCCACATGGTGGGAAGGCGCAGCCCTGCCCTCTCGTGAGAAGGCCTAGAGAGAGCCCTCCATCGGCACCGTCTGAATGGTGGCCTCTCACCACACGTGGCTGCCACGCATTAGAAATGCGACTAGTGCCCTGGCTGGTGTAGCTCAGTGGATTGAGCGCAGGCCTGAGAACCACATGATCGCAGTTCGATTCCCAGTCAGGGCACATGCCTGGGTTGCAGGCCAGTTCCCAGCAGGGGACTCACGAGAGACAACCATACATTGATATTTCTCTCCTTCTCTCTTTCCCGTTCCCTCTAAAAATAAATACATAAAATCTTTTAAAAAAGAAATGCAACTAGTGTGACTGAGAAACTGAATATTACATTTTATTATGTTGTAATTACTTTAAATTGAATAACCACATGTGGCTAATGGCTACTGTTTTGGATCACACAGGCCTGGAACTGGGCCACTCTCCCCACCCCTCCAGAACTTCTAATCCTGAGCCAGTCTGAGCTATTGCCAGCCTCTTTCTCCCAGTCTCTTGTCTTTACCTGAGTCACCTGGCTCTCTCTTCTTTGTTTAAGTCTTAAGAGTTTTCTGGCTTGAGTAGTTAAAGGGAAGGAACCCAATGCATCTCAAGACAGGGGTGAGAAAGAAGTTAGCCTCCAGGAAATGGGATATTTTATGGGACTAATAGAATGCACATGCCTCATTTAGCACTAATGAATCCAGTGGCTCTGCTTATAATAATAATAATGCATCTACTCATGTATATGTATGAACACATCATTGCCATGCATCCTGCATGTATGGCAAGCAGAGCAAGAATTAGACTCCCCGTTTCAAGGATAAGAAAGCGGAAGGTCAGTTTGGCTGGTAGGATCACAGAGCAGGTGACGATAGAGCTGGGACCCAGACCAGGTGTTCTGACTCCTAACTCCTCCTCACTGGAGTATGTGAATCAGCCTTAATTAGAGGGGGAGCATGGATAGGAGAGAAGAGAAGACCATATCACCCCAACAGATTGACAGTGTATTAAATGAGCCGCTTTCCTTTCAAACCCACAGAGAACCATTTTGGATATGCCATATGTCTGTTCATTCTCTAGTGCTGCAGAAGCCTGAATGAGTTAGGTAAATTTAGGTGGGTACCCACCTTCCAGGGCCTCTAGTGACTGCTTAATCCCCTTTGCATTCTTACTGTATTCTTAGAGATCTCGTTAATGAACCTCTGACAGGTCCTTTGTCCCCGCACAGCTCCAGAGAGCCCCTTCCTCCACAATGCAACGTGCAGTGCAGTGGTGTTGCTCTGGTGGGCTTGGTTCCTGAACTGCGGGAGCCAGGCTTTTTCCTTGTGCTTCAATTAGCTTTGTTGTCATGATTTTTCCTGGGTGTTCCAGTTCACCTCAGGTTAGGCTAAAGGTTCACAGCCTTGGCTGTTTATCTAAAAATTTGGGGCTTTTTAAGAAATATACATTCCAACACCCAGGCTGGGTAGCTCAGTTGGTTAGAGCATCCTCCCAACACACCAAGGTTGCAGGTTCAATCCCTGGTCAGGGCACAGACAGGAAGCAATCAATGAAAGCATCAATACGTGGAACAACAAATTGATGCTTCTCTCTCTCCTCCCCTCCTTCTTTTCTCTCCAAAAATCAATCACTAAAGAAAAGTTAAAGAAAAAATGAAACACATGTTCCAGGTTCCATCCCTTGAGAAGCTGGGTTTGGGCCTGGGCTTCTGCATGTTCTCCAAGTGGCCGCGATGACGTTCGTGCTGAGAGCCCACAGACGCTCAGACAAAGCTGGCACAGGAACATGGACGCTCACATTCCGGTTCCTCACTTTCGCACACGCTGCTCTCTCTGCACTGATTCCTATTGTGTAAAACAGAGATCTGCGGTCTGTCCTACTTTTATTAGTTTTAAGCATGAGCACCCATAGGAAAGAGTTGTGAAAAGTTCTCTGGGGATCTACAGCAGGAGCAAGCTAGTGGCCAGCAGTCAGGCTCACCTGCAAGCAGGCCTGGGGTCAGTCCCTTGGTGACATTTCCACCTGGGTTGTCAGGGCCTGCTTGCCTCCACCACATCTTGCTAGAAAGGAGCAGAGAGTGGGTGGAGCTCAAAATACTCGGACAGAATGTAACTGCGTGGGCAGTTTCCACTCCAGCTAGGTAATTCTGGACAAATGGGAACTGCGTGCCTGAAGTTCTATTTATTTTCAACATAGCTGGTAAGAGCCCCAGACATTTCATATTTCAGTTTTATCTGTTTTGAGACCATTAGGCAATGGGATTAGAACGTTCCAGGCATGAATCAGGAGGCAGAAGTATACAAGTTATTTATTTATTCCCATACTCAGTGCCAGTACTCAGGGTTAAACCCATAGCCATTTGACACGAGAACATGTTAATTTGAGAAATCAGATGCCAAAAATTATAAAGCCCTTACTCTTCATTTCAAGCAACACATGCACACACACACACACACACACACACACACACTGCTCAGACCATAGTTATGTACAAACTACAGATTTACCCTAATACCCAAAGATGCTGATAATACTTTCTTTAGAGACATCATGGTTTTACCTCCCTGACAAACAGGGATGTTTCATTTCTGTTAATTACATTTGTGTGCATTCAGTGCATCACAAATTGGCCATAGCAGGAAAAGAAATGCATGAAGGAGCATGATTTTGCAAAAGATTAAGAAAGATACTGGAAAGAGGAAGTTAGGCTTTTCATGACCCCGACGCAACTACTTCAAACTTCTTATGCAGCAAATTCACAGTTCTTCCCCTAGGATAAGCATTCCCAAACCTTAGCTCCTGCTAAAATTACTTTCAAAAATAGCTATTAGGATCCTGTCCCAGAACTAGGGAAGCAGAACATATCCAGTGGAGCGAGGGCATCTGCATTTTAAATGTGTCAACCCCCAGCCACCCAGGGTGCGTGCAGGAAGCTGCTCAGAAGTATCAGAGTACGACAGCGTGAACAGACCAAAGAGCAACCACAATCCCCATCGTGAGAGCTCCACTGGGGGTCCTCATGCTAAAGACTGCTGCCACGAGAGGGACCCCAGACACCATCTCTTTGCCTGCCTCCTAGGTAGGCAATCAGTCCAGAGATTGGATGCCGCTGAAGCACGTTAGAAACTTTGGGTTTCTCACAGGATTGCCCAAAGTAGTTGTACAAGTTGAACATGGTACAAAAGCACAACACCACAGTCAATTTATGTACTTATCGCCACAGTTTTCGGGAGGATGGCAGTCATGTGTTCTGTCCCCACTAGGCCGCCCGTGACAATTTTCCAGCAGGTAGAAGAGATGAGTTTTGAAGAAGGGGCGAGGATGCCCTTTTCTAACTCAAACATGGGCGTGGTGTGGGGTAGTTGCCACCAGTTCTAACTCCCGTCCTCTGGCCTCTTTCCTGGGGGAAAGGCTTCTGGCTACTGGGGGCTTGGTGGGCAGCAGCCTGGCTTTCATGGCCCCCTGCGCCTCTCCACCCGCTCCGAGAGGGGGGCGCACTGCTGGCCCCAGCATTAAGTGGAGCTGGCAGTCTACTGACTATTAGATTCCAGGGGGGCCCCTTTTCCTTCTTTACCCCACAAGAACTGAAAACTCTACCCTCCTATTTCTCTTCACTCTCCTTCCCTACATTTTGTTTGAGTTGTCTGCACCAATCTAAGGGGACCTGCTCTAGGATTCCTTCTTCATTTTTCCCTTTCCTTCACTTCTGGCCTTTAACTTAAAAAAGATATGGGCCATTCCTATACCTTATGCTGGGGATCTGACTCCCATTTGGTGATTTTAAGCACTATCGCCTACCCAGAACTTCGAGTTCGGGTGTGTGCTTCCGTCTTCCTAGAAGTCTCAGAAAGGATGGTAGATACTCAGATTTTATCTTGCCCCCCTCCCTCCACTTTTACCCTCGCTGCTGTCAGGGTAACCTCCTTCCATCTTCACCCCTCTCTTCATAAGCCTGATCAAAATGAGGAAGTATGTGGTGATGCAGGTGTTAGGCAAGATGGTTTCTGGTGCCTGATGTGACCGCGCCATCTTGAAAAGCAGGTCGCTCTCAGTGACCATCATGGTGTGAAAGGTATGTCCTCACATAGATAAGCAGGACCATTAAGCTGTTTGGTGCTTTGGTACGTAGAAGAATGTGCCACTTGGCTGCAAAACAACTGGATTTCTAGAGCCTACATGTATGAGGGTGGGGGGGCAAAAGTAGGTTTACAGTTGTGAGTACAGAGTTTATTCTTATATTATTATTTACTAATTATGGTATTGTTTTACACACCAACAACTGTAAACCTACTGAAGCCCCACCCTCAAGCCCCCAACCCCGTTCAGTGCAGAGATCTGCCATCTTGCTGACATCCAAGACTCTGCTTCCATCTGCAAGCTCCCTTAATAAACTCTTCGCTTCTGGAGTTGTCAGTCTCTTGCTCTGGCTTTCCTTTGCAGGTTGGGTCTAGTACATCTCAGGAAATTTCCCAATAGCAGGTGTGGTTTAAAATTTTCTGGAGGTGGGATACACACATCTTAGGATCCTGGGAGAANACTGAAGCCCCACCCTCAAGCCCCCAACCCCGTTCAGTGCAGAGATCTGCCATCTTGCTGACATCCAAGACTCTGCTTCCATCTGCAAGCTCCCTTAATAAACTCTTCGCTTCTGGAGTTGTCAGTCTCTTGCTCTGGCTTTCCTTTGCAGGTTGGGTCTAGTACATCTCAGGAAATTTCCCAATAGCAGGTGTGGTTTAAAATTTTCTGGAGATGGGAAACACACATCTTAGGATCCTGGGAGGAGCTGTAAGAGTATATGACGGATGGGAAACACACATCTTAGGATCCTGGGAGGAGCTGTAAGAGTATATGACGTTAAATCTCAGTCTCCTGTGTTTTGCGGGTGGGTCATGTTTCTAAGTGCTGATGTGCTTTGACAGGCAAGTGCCTTATAGACCAAGTGGATGCTCTGCTGGCTGCAGGTGACCTTGGCAACAGCAGGAACCCCGGTGCACTTATTTATTACAGTTGTGAACAACAGGTGCACTGACATGTTGGTTCATTGAGCATCTAGTATGTGCTGAGCATTTTGCTAGGAGCTGAGGGTAATCCCTATCACAACCAGTTTCTGCCTCCATGGAGTGAACAGTCTGGTGGCAGAGATACTCCATAGATGAGTGTAAAATGACATATGCAATTGCACACCATATTAAATGAGCTACACAGAAAGAGTGCTCTGCTCAATAATATGACAAAACCCACTTGAGACTGTGAGTGAGGGAAAGCATGTCTGAGCGGGACTTTTAAGCTGAGACCAGCAGGATGAGAGGGAGCCAGCCACCGGAAGAGTGGGGAAGCTTGTTCCAAGCAAGGCAGTAATCTGACAACTGTGAACTGAGAGCTCCAGGATCTAAGTATCTATCCTTCTTCTATTCCTCAGCTCTTCAGGTTCCCCTTCGTCCTGTTGCCTTTGTTATTGGTGCTAGTGGAGTGTGAGAGTGCTGAGCGCCATTCCCGGCACACAGAAAAATGAACACGTACCCCGTGCTTGTGTGCTCCATGCACTAAACTCACTTAGTCCTCATGCCAACCCCGTGATGGGGGTTCCTTTCATGTCTCCACTTTACAGGTGAGAAACGCTATACAAGTCCGAATGTAATAATCGTCACTGTTAATATTGAAACGAGTAATTTATTCAACAATGGCAGAGAGAGCATTGTCAGGTTCCTGGCAGATTTCCTGTTCATTTCCAACATATTCGCTGGTCATTTAGATCCTCTTTACCAGGCCCTCTTCTTCTGGGTGATTTTCAAATTTAAAGCTAGTTTTTAAAAATTCATTGTCCAAGTTATTGGTGGAAAATCTTTTAACACTGCTGATGAGATTTTATAGGAAAAAATCATTTGCTGTATCCACCCTAGCCAGCAATACTTCTTTGCATTCACTCGATGTAATGGAATCATTCAACATTAGTAAATGCTCATTGAGAATGTACTCATCATTGTCCAGTACAACCCTGAAGATGCCAGGACCAGATCCTGGAATTCAAAATTAAAGAAACAGACACATACAAACAGCTGTGATAGAATAGGATCCACAATCTGCTTGTCTTGTAATTGAAACACAAACACAAGTGAAGAAGTGATTAATTCTGTGGTCACTTACTGGGAAGAATATGACCTGGAGTCAGGTGTCTACAACACCTAGCAGATGTGCTTAACCTTAGTTTACTTTTTGTTTTGTAGATAATAAATTTGAAACTCATCAAAAGCCTTTTCAATCTGAGGTGTGACACCTCCAAATTTGTTGCCCTCGTAAATCTGATTTGTCTGAAAAGAATTTGGGTTTTCTCCCCAAATCACCTGGGTCTTTTTTCCCTAATTACCAACTGTTTAGATATAGATTCACCATCGAATAGATTTTTACTTTTTTAAAAAATGACAGGTATGGAAGCTAATCTTTGAAGACACACTTACTAAATGAAATGTTTAGTAATTGGTGGAGGAGAATGGGAGCCTGGTGTGCTTATTCCTAAGTTAAGAAGGAACTTGATTTTTGCAACCAAAAGGAAGTGAACCGCCTTTCCCACCAGTGTGTGCCCTCCCCCCTCTCCCCTAGGCGGATAGGCGCGGAAATGAACAGGGAAGGGGAACCGCAGCTGGCCCCTCGCAGCCTGCCCGGGCAGTTGTGATAACAATTTCAGCTTTGCAAACAAGAAGATGAAAAACTGCAGTTCCTCATTTGTGCTGTAGTTTAATAGGCACAAAATTTCCCTTCCGGAAGGACTCAGCTTCATCCCTCATCCATTTCAAAGACTGATTTCATGCAATGAATAGTCAAACTGCTTCTCTTGGCAGAAAATGTGAACTTCTGCTTTCGGAACCACTCCCTCTGTCTGAAATGCCCACAACTGATGGCAGGAATACCACACGAGGATGTAAAGGGCGCAACAACTGCTAAACCAGCAGAAAACAGTGACTCCAGTGTTGGAGAACCACCTTCCAATGAGAGTCCATGGGAATAAATTTAATGAAGGTCTTTTCTAACTAGCATCCTGATAAGACCCTTCCTCTCTTACTATTGTTGAATCTGTCTAAGAAACTAATTCTTTAAGGAGCAGAATATCAATGATAATGTAATTACTCAAGTAGGTGGGAAATGGAACCCTAGACCTGGGTCCATCAAAGATCAGGAAAACACACGCTGACCCAGGCTCTCGACTTAGTCACCATGTGGTAGAGGAGCCTCGGGAAGGCAGTCTTTGACGTGGGTCTGTGAACATGGCTGGTAGAATAAAATGACATCTTCACGTTCTCTAACTGAAATCCAGCATTTCTTTCAATTACAAATGTAGGCAACGCACTTGAATAGTAATGGTAACCCTTGTGACTTGGTCGCTAAGAGAAATCACAGATCTTTTCAAATCCCAGGGCAATTGGCCCAGATGCTTTGATTTGCACTCACCCCCATTTCAGGTCATGATTAAACATTGGAGATGCCGCTACATCCTGGCATTTACAGGGTTACTAAAGAAGAGCATACGTGACCATGACATAATTTTATTATTTTGCAATGGGTCTCATCATAGTCAACTTCCTTTGTAATCCTACATATTTTATAGATTTTTTCAAAAATGCTTTAAAATTTGAAGACATTCTGAGAAGAGTCCATAGATATCACCTAAGCTGTCAAAGAAGTCAACACCCCACCCCCCACGAGAAAACCGGAGAGCCCTGTAGGAGACTCTCTGTACTGGTCTTGTTGTTTACAAGATTTCAGCATTGCCCCATGGCACAGTCGCAGCCTCTGTACATCCAGGGGCCTATAAAATCATTCATTTGGTGCATTTCATATGGCTTCAGTCACCTCTTTTCCAATCACCTACCCTAACAAAAACCTCAGATGCGCTACAGTTCTGAGCTATGGAATCATTGGATCTTCAAACCACGGGTTAAGACTGCATCAGCTTTCAGCTGCTCACGGACTGACTGTCTGAACCGTGAGTTACCAATGTCCCCTTTTCTCCTCGGTTTCCTCCCCGGTTGTTTACCCTGTGGTTCTTTTACCCTGGGTCACAGGTGCACTGACAGGCAGGGCACCCAGGGGAAACGACATTCAAATTGGACAATTTTCCTACATCGCTAAGAAGCTATGGGTGGGCAGAGGTTGAAAGCTTTGATTAAATTCAGATTTTGGATTACCTGTGGATTCAAATGACTGTGCCATCCCTGCCCTGATGTCGTTTGTCCCCCCCACCACTGCACTGCTGTGGCTCTCATGAGAAAATTATCAGATGCTGTTCTGCATTGTTAGTTATCTTTGCTGTGCATACCCCCTCCGAGTGCATGAAACCTTCGTTATTTTTCACTTGGGTTGCCTCTGGTGCTTGGCAGACAGTATAACCACCATCGGTAGGTGTTGCTGAATTGAGTAGCTGTCTGCTGTGTATATTTTTCAGGCCTTCATGCTTGAAGAGGCCAGGACTAACATAATTATTTTCCATCTTGGTTTGTTTACGCAACATCTATTCCGCAAATACTGAACACTTGCTGTGTGCCAGGCATCATGTTAGACATTAGAGACAAAGGTGGACATGGTAGAGCCACTTCCTTCAAAGAATCTAGGGCCCTGAGGATGCCGGACAATAAATGTTGTGATGGAGAGTGATGACAGCAAAGACACAGGCCTGGACCAAGTATGTTGATGGCACTGAGGAGGGAGTGGTCAATTCTGAAGAACGATGTCCAAGAAGATGATGGAATGGGAACCAGAAGGATGAATAGGACCTGGCCCAGGGGAAGGGGGAGGTGGAGACTTTCCAGGAACAGAGAACTTTTTTTTCAGTAGTGGAGCAACAGACAGCGTTGTTTACCTGCCCGGCACGGGGCTGCTCCCCTTCCTTCCTCCTTCCCCATTAACAGAAGCTCACTTTTGTAACTGCAAAAATCTCAAGGGAGGTACACTCCTCCCCCAGACCCAGGCTCAGGAACCGATCAGGAGCCAGCCATGGTCATTCCTTTCCTCTTTGCCAGCGACTTTTCCTGAGCAAGCCCATGACCACATTCTGGTACATTTGCTCAGGACTTCCCTTTGGACATAAAAACAACAACAACAGCAACAGGGTTTTGCTAGGAGAAAGCTAGCTTTCCCCTTGTCTTGAAAACTATTACAACATTTGCAGCCGTGGTAGCTATTTTGGGACAGCAGAAAGATAATAAGAGCCTGGGGGCTCTTTGATAGTAATACTGAATAGCAACCAATACTGATAACAACTGGACTCCTTGTGTGGGGAAAAAATTAACCCTTCCTTGTCTGTGGTACAGTGTATTCTTTTCCCTTATAACTAACTACATCATAACTGATTTGCACAGCTTCTGTAAACTAGTTTTCAGAGGTCTCCCCAGTAGTACCAATGAAATCACATGACTGAGAACCCTGAGTTGCACTGGCTGGTTATCCCCAACCTTTGTAACTCTAGGACTCAACTCTTTCCTGCTTCACCTCTCCAGTCATTTAGGAAGACCCCAGGGGAACACCTTCAAGTGTGATTTCTTCTGCTATGCTAACCCCACCCCCCCTGCCTTGCTGCAACAGTGTTTTATGCAAAGCAAGGAAGAAGCCCTTCTCTCTTGACTCTGTTTTACCCTTTCACTAGCCGTCAAGACGGGGTGAATCCCTTGAATGCGATCAACCTTTGGTCAAAGTACACCTTTAACCTGGTTCTACCCCTGCTCCCTATAGAGGAATGTCTGAGAAGTAGGAAGCACGCTGGTTTCATCGGCTTTTCTTTGTGTCTTTCCACAGAAGTCTAGCACCAACCTTCCCCTTCAGACAGAACAGAACAATAACAAAAGCCTTCAGGCATATCCACCAATGCCGAAAGCTGCCTCAGAGCTTTGGTTTACTGGCCCTGCAAAGCTACTCTCCGATTAGCTTAGCCCAGAGCACAGTTACATGTACATGTGAAGAAAAGAGAACATCATATTGCAAAGATAGACAGACAGGGGCCTCCTACATCAAGCTAAGAAATATAAGCTGTAATTTCTGAGCAAGCGCTCGCCAACAAGTATGTCATGGGGGGTGCTGTGACATAGATACCACCTGCCCTCTGAGCTTCTGGGCAGAGCCTGGCAGACAGAGCCCTTATGCTGTGACCTCCAGCAGTGAGAGGCTTCTGGTGGGTCTAGGAGGGTGGAGCCAAACCGAGTGGGGCCTGATGGGGCCATAAAAAGATGTAAAAAGACTAGGAAACAATTGGGAAATCACTGAAGGATTGTTAACAGGCACTAGCCTGATTACCACTGAGCGGGCGATGGAAAGGCTGGTTTGGAGGGGTGGACGCCAGTCTCACCTAAAACAGCCTAGGTATGAAGTGATGAGGGAGTAGGTGTGAGAAAACTGAAGGGATCTGGGATGTGAGAAATCTTAAGGAGATAAAATCAATGGGCTTGCGGGTTGAGTAATACAGGGAGAGAGGGAAGTATCCAGGATTACTTCCTGCTTTTGGACTGAGAACCTGGGCGAACAGCGGTCTCACCCAGCAGTGAGAATCTCACAGCTGGATGGGGCCGGGAACACATGGGGGAAAGGTGCAGAGAATATCTATGTGAGCTGCTGTCAAGTGTCCAAGGGAGGTGACCAGTGAGCATTTAGACCTACAGATCTCAAGTGTAGACCGCTCTGGTGTAGAGTTCAGAGTCTTTGGCAGGTAAAGGATGGTGGGAGCCCGTAGGCATCGGTGGTATTGATCAGGGAGAGTAGAACAGTGATCACGAGCACTGAAGACAGAGCAAGCAAGTCAGAGAACTGGACCAAGCACTCAGTTCTTCTGGGCCTCAGTCAGACTCTCTCTCTCTCTTTCTCATCATCTGTTTCTTCTTTTGGAATGTTGGCCTCATTGTCTTCTGTCTCAGACAGAACTTTTCTACCAAGCAAGGAACAAAGTCACTGATAGATGCAGATTATTCACTCTCATGAGGGAATTTTTTTCTTTCCCACTGTTCATACAACAACCCTGGAAAGAACTCAGATGGGCTTTGCTAGAGTCACGTGACCTACCTTTAGCCCAAGCACAGCTGCCAGATATGGGGCACTTGGATTGGCCAGACCTGGGTCACGTACCCACATGGCTTAGCATGGTGTGCAGTGACAGGTTCTATTACCAGAAGGAAAAGGATGATAAAGCTTTCTGAGCAGATAAATATAGTTATCATGATCCCCTAGATATCAAAATTTAAAGAGGTCAGTAGAAGGAGTGGAACCAGTGAAGGAGAAAGAAAGTTGACCTGTCATAGTAGATCATTAGCTTTTCAGAGGCCAAGAACTGTCTTACTCATGGTTTCTCCTCCCCCACACTTTGGTGCCTCGTGCTGTGCCTATAATCAAAAAGTGTACATGGAATGGACTCACAAACAGTCCGTATGATAAGTAGTGAGGATCTGTCAAAAGATATAACAAAGGCTGACTCCCAGAAATCTGCTTTTTGCAATACACAAAAGTAGCTGGGTGCCACTGACATAATTATGAATAGATCCCCTGAAAAAGGCTAACATTTTTCATGATTTGAGAGAAGGTACCATCTCAGTTTGGACCAGAACAGTTACTATTGAGAATATGATTTGGTAAATGTCTAATGGAAATCAGGTGGTGGTGTTTTAAAGAATGTTGTATTGCTCTGTTCTAGGGCTGACTGTAATTTCATGCTGCATTTGCAAGCCTGGAGATGAACACCGTAATTACCATGGAAGCCAGATAGAAAGAGGAAGGCTAATCAAACCCTTATTAATTGGTGACAGACGCCAGCCAGGGAGGAATGAAAGCTTGTAAACCCCTGTAAACCACTAACTCCAGGCAGGGACTGAATACGGGTATTTTTTTTCTTGTCAAGTACCTGTTCTATCCACTAGGGGGAATCATGCTGTGCATCAAAGCTTGGCTGTTTCTCCACACAATGGAACGCCATACCCTTGAAAACCTGTTTGTCTGATGATGGGGTGTGTCCTCTGCTCTACAGGGCTCAGAGATCTGGCATGTTGACAATTTTTCAAACAGTCGAGAGAATAGTATTCAAAGTATGTTAAAGAAAATTAATTGTTTACATTCTCACTGGATTTAGAAGAAAACCACTAATCATTTTAAATACAAATTTTTAGAAAACTGAAGTTCCTATTATGAAAAGTAGAGTTTTCATTTGCTAGGAACTTTGCTTATTAAAAACATAAAATGCTGAATCTGTGTTGTTTCATTCTAAAGAGCTTAATTTGAAATACCCGCTAGACACTAGTGTGATCTTAGTGCTCACTGAAGTTCTTAAAGAATTATTGCTACTCGGTTGATAATTATAATTATTGTAAGCTTGTCTAACATAATTACAATATAAAACTCTTCCCTTCCCAACACAAAGCCGTTTTAAACAAAGTTTGAAAGGTGCTATAAATTAACAAATAATTCACATGCAATGCTCAGGTTTGCATTTAGTGATAACTCCTCCATTTGTCAACAATATTTTTTGTGGCCAAATATTTCTTTTCTCTTGTTGTGTTCTTTGTCTCTACAGAGATCATCAATTCACAAACTGGTAGGTATATATTGTGCATAGGCCCAGCGAGGTCACTCTATTTAAGCCCTGATCTGAAGATTTCAGTCTTCAGCGTTCGATTCAGCCAACGTGTGCTGACCACTGAGTGAGTCCCTGCAAGGCCCAATAAGCTGCACAGAGATGGAACCAGCGGTCCAGCTCCCGGCCACACGCCACCCCCAGCACATGCTTCACACGTGGTAGGTTCGCAGGAAGTATTTGTTAAAGGAGTGAGCAGGTCAATGAACAAGAAGTTTGTAGCATAAAAGGAATTATGGGACTAACTGAGCAAGACATCATCCCTGACCTCAAGGATACTAAAGTCTGGTAGAAGAGCTACTTTGTATACCACTAATGCATAGTACCCAATGTAAACTGCATGTGTAACTGTTATCGTAGACTGGCAAATAAACTGTTATTCAAATTCAGAGGAGGGACTTCATAACCAAGCAGAGGAATGAGTTCAGCTAAACAAATTCAAATTCAGCTAGGCAAATTTGGGTGCACTGCTAGAACAAAGCCTAGCAAGTAAATGTTCGTTGCCACTCTGGAATAAATGGGTAACACTTGCTACAGACTAAGTCCTGTGCCAGCTCCTGGGCACAAAGATGAATTAGAATTTGGTTTCTCTTTTAATTTAATAGTTTTTTAGTACCTCTTAATCTGTAAGAAGATTAGCTTTCAAGAAAGACTCCCAGGAAAAAGTGGTTTTTAAACTGGGTCTTGAAGGATGAGTAGGAGTTTGAAAGGTGGAGAAAAAGGGATGGATGTTTCAGATGAGAGGGTCTGGCTGGTTTAAAGGAGATCTCACTGCTAAAAGTGGATTACATTCCTAGCTCTTAGCATATAGCCTTATGTATGAAAGTCCCTTAATAAATACTCATTTTTCTATAGTAATTATGGAAAGAGCCAAAAGCTTATGTAAGTCTTAAGAGCTAGTCAAACCCAAGCAAATGTGCTTAGTAGTTGCCATGTACCCAAGAAATGCCAGTTAAAATTCCTTCCTAAGGCTGGGATTGGAAGTGGCTGTTATTGTGTCCTGTCAAAATACACCGAAACCCTAACTCCCAGTATTTCACAGAGTGACTGTGCTTTGAGATGAGGTCTTTAAGTAAGACCATAAGGTCACCAGGGTGGGTCCTAATCTAGTGTGACTGGTATTCTCATAAGAAAAGGAAACTTGGGCACAGATACATGCAGAGGACGGACCATGTGAGGACACAGGGAGAAGGCGGCCACCTACAAGCCCAGGAGTGAGGCCTCAGAAGCAACCAACCCTGGACACCTCGATCTCAGATTTTAGCCTCCAGAACTAAGAAATAGAACCTGGTTTTTAGGCCCCCTAGTCTGTGATATTTGTTATGACTAAAACGATGGATTAACACAGCAACAGAGCCCTAGTATCCAATAATGGTATTACAGATTGAGAATTTCCTGTGTGCCAGGCCTTGCATTAAATGCTTTACACATACTATTTAATATGCTTTAAAACTTCATGACATGGATTTTTTTTCAGTCTACAATGAGGCTCAAAAAGCCAAGGCTACAGAGTTACTGAGAGGTGGCCCTGTGTGTGGGTAGCCTCGGCCTGACGAGGGCCGCTGCCAGCCTACAGGGTCTTTGTGCACAGAAAAAGCATCTCTTTCTCTGAGCATGCTCGACCCTGTGCCACGATGCAGGGCTTGAGGAGCAGCAGTCGGGCTGGATTTCAGGGCCTCTTGCCCCGATGCCCCTTGTGCATCGGGCCCCCCGATGGGGCCCCTTGTGGTGGCCCACTCCATACCCAGGCACGTTATCATAATACTAGGTTCCCAAGGGGCTGAGGTGGTTAGGGGCAACACCAGTGAGGAAGGAGCAAGTAGGTGCATAAAGAGATTCTGAAAGCCGGGAAGGCAAACCTCACCTACTCCTCAACTGCCAATATGGCAGGTGGGAGCCCAGGCCCGTGAGTTCTAGGTCCTGGCGGGGAGGGGGCTTCCAGGGGTCCCATACCCACAAGGGGGCCTTGATTCAGTCCAGTTCTGTTCATTCACCTCAGAACAGCTCTGTCTGCCTTCCATTTCTCAGTTAGCAAGAAATCCAATTTGCCAGGATCACACACCCGTCACCATCCCCCCTGCACCGCCCTCCCAAAATCAATGAGAAATGCACCCTTGTCTATTTGACTATGAATGTAAGTGTGCCTTTCTTCACAATTAAAGCTCCTGAATGTCCCAAATTTGCAGCTTTCCTGGTGGGGAAGAAAAGTGTCTGACAGTGTAAATAATTAATCACCATTAAGAATGTCCAATAAATGAGGGAAGTCAGGTTTCAAATTGGCTGGTTCAGATGATTAAAGTGCAGAAGTCATAGCAGGGTAAAAATAAAGTGCCCTCTGAAAAAGTACCATCTTTAGAACTTAAGATGGTTTCTATTTCTCCTCCGTAGATCACTGTGAGTCACCTGTCCTTGAGCCAGGAAGTCATGGAGAATACCTGACTTATCTGTAAATATTAGTGGGCAGTGGGGTGGGCTGAGGTCTGGGGATGAGGAACTCTGGCAGTCTCTCCACGACCCTGTTTTCATAACAACGAATAAAATGGAATTTCTAGACTGCATTGAAGGAAGCCAAAGCTCAGGCTTCAGGAGAAACGTCTAAAACAGGAAAAGCAAGCTCAGTTTCGAGTCTTATTTGAAAAGACATTTTAAGTGGTCTGCGGTGTTTTGGAGATCGTGGCCACCCCTGCCCCCTGCCACCTTCTGAACCCTTAGCCCTCAGGAATCCTGGTGACTTTTTAAATAAACCTTTTACTTTTATGATTCGCTGGCAAATATATAATACATCATAAATATATATATGTATATTCCTACCCAGTCAGGTTTCCATTTTTCTGTACCACCAGGTTGAACTTAGTGTAGAAAAGCCTTTGTAAAGGGGGGAAAATGTAGCTTTTTCCACTGCCAGATTTGGGGGGAGCAAACATTTGGAGAAAAAGACCAGGAGTTTCTTCTGCCTCAGAGCCTTTCATGCTTTCCATCGATGACCATCAGAATGTACATTCTAGGTCACTTCTCCACCCATGTTTGGAAGGAGGTGAGGTCATGAGTTATGGTTCTGGCAGGAAACAGGTGACACCCCAAACAGGCACTTTAATGAAGGGACCAGGGCAGAGACGAGGGCAGGAGGAAGAGAGGCCAGTCATGGCCAGCAACAGAGGGAGGTACTGGCACTAGCTGCCTGAGGAATAGGGTGGGAGGGTGGTTGTAACCAGGAGAAGGCTGCAACTGTAGCCACAGCTAGGAGAAAGGGCTGTCTACAGGGCCTGTAGCCTCCAGCATTTCCCTCCAGCAAGGAGACAGCTAGGAGAATAAATATCTGGACATCGCCCTACCTACTACCCCCAGATCTGGTGCTGGTGCCTCTCAGTGGATGAATCCTGCCAGAACCCAAAGGCAAGGGAGATGTCCGTAAACATCAGACTTCTGGATGGAGAACAGGATGGAAAGAGTGGGGAAATGGGTAGAGAGAGAAGCAGAGCCTATCCAGCACACACGGGGAAGGAGCAATAAGCAGGGACGAGCAGAGAAGGGGCAGAAAGGCAAGGTAAATGCTCAGCCTTCCATGGGGTTTGCACCTGGGGTTCTGTGCACGAGGCTTCGAGAGATGCAGACCTCCACATTCTCAGTGCCTTCCCCAAGGTGGGTGACAAGTGAAATGGCCCTCACCATGGGGACCACGTATGGAGCTTCCAGACTACAGCCACCTGTGCTCAGAGATGCTGCCAGCTGCTTTTTGCCCACTGTGGTAAAAATATTTTCTACGGAGTGGAAGGACGTAAGAGTGATAAGGGTGGTGAGCAGACCGGTGGTGAGCACCAGACCACTCGCCGCCAAGTCCAGCAACTTTATTAGTCAGCTCAGAGCCTCTCCCTGTCAGAATCTGAAGGAAACAGAACGATGAGTGACTGTGAAGGTATCTGAGTGTTTATCTTATCTGTTGCTATTCATTTCAAGAGTGTGAGTTATTATTAATATGAAGGTTTCGTTTCTGGCAGCTCTTCTCTTTGAATGGGTGGAAGCCAAGCTGCCAGCTCTCAAAGAATCCAGGGCCCAGCATTACACTGCCAGGGAGCCTCAGAACCGAGACGGCAGAACAGAGACATGGGAGGAGACGTTGGAGTTAAGAGGGATCAGCATTTTGTGTCTCGTCCTTCATGCCGTTTTGGCTTTCTATTTCAAAAGAACAGCAAGTAACATATGAACAGGAACAGGCTTAAATCTTGTGAAAATCAGAGAAAAGCTGGTGACCAAAAGATTGCTCAGCAAGTTACAGAGATTCACCAAATCTGAAGACATAATTAACCGATGATTTTGTGTGCTTCATGCAGGGTGAATTCCAGCTGGTCTGAAAAAACACTGCTGGCTGATGATTTACCGCATTTTGCTTTCGACCCGTAGTGGTCTCAGACTCTTGACCACTGATGTTTTGGGTGAATGTTTTGAAGAAAAGGCTCCATGGAACACACTACCCAGGGAGTGAGGTGCTAGGGAGTCAGGGTGATATCCTAGATACTGTAGTCACTCGAAAACATTGACATTTAGACCCTTTCCACAGGCACTAGCTCATGGGTCCTAAAGCTGAGTGAAGGCCCTTATTTGGCTTCAAGGAGGCCATTTCGACCTTGAGTGAAGAATCGTTCCTTTGTACATCCAACCCATTCTCCCATCTACAATTGTAGCTCTGCTGGTGAATGACCATGTGCTCTTCAGCCATGATGTGGGAACAGAGGACAGGAGGAATGTTCGAGGTGACTCCAGACTCCCTACCGAAGGAACACCACCGAGCCTTCATCACTCTAACCAAAGGCACGGGCACTATCGCCGAGCAGAAGAATGTTCTATGATTGTCTGGGCCTGTGTTGGGTGGGCAGGGAAGACAAGGCGTCGTGTTTCTTCCGCCGTATCTTAACGGTACTGCATTTGACTGAATTCTCATGTTCATTGAACTGCATTCAACTCATCTCTCAGCATCAATTCAAACTTATTAAATGGCTCTTCATCTTATCTGTTTTCAGCCATCTACTCATCAGCACGATAGAAAGGAGGCTGGCTTATTTCTTTTTCCTGTCAGTCACCACAAGGAGCTGGGAGCTTTGATAAGCGCCTGGATGTGGAAGACCACATGGATTTGAGCTAAGCTGTGGAGAAGGAGTGGCCTGTCTTAAGTCTCAGAAGGACACCAGTAGGTACTATTCGAGCCACTGGGGAGTGTTTCTCAAATGCTGCCTGGGGGTGGTTGCTATGTGGACAAGGCATAAAGAGAATTCATTGACCACTAGAACTAATTTTCTTAGCTGCTTTCAATCCCTGCTGACCCAGTCATCCCTACAGACCACTGTTAGATTATTTTTCAGAGGCAAGAAAACTGAAGCACCAGTGATAGCCATCTTGTGACTGTGACCAATTGCCTCCTGAACAGTTCTTAACGTCCCAAGCCTCCACAGGAAACCTCTGAATCTACAAAGCCCTGTGCAGCAGAAACGAGTCGGAGTGCGGCGGTCTGGTTCACCCGGATCGCCTCCAGTGCCCGAGGGGGTTGATATTTTCTCTTCATGAAGATTTCCCCATCTAGTGAACGCCACAAACAACACGGCTCGGAATCAGCCTGCACTGCCTGTTTCCGTGGTAGCAAGCCTTGAGCTGGTGGATAAATGTGCACCATCTTCTTTTTAGGGGGGAGGGGTCGAGGGTGGGGTCAGCCACTTAGCTATGTTCAAGGAGTTCTGAGTGTGCAGTAAGGGACACCCAACAGGGTGGGCTCTGTCAGTTGGAGAGGGAAGCTTTGTCGCCAATGGGACTTGCACCCTTGGCCAGGCAGAAGTATCAAAGAAAAAGAAATCAAAGACATACAGAATCCACAGGCCTAGATATTTGTTTTGATTGTTTGTATTTCCCACACTTTTCAAATATGAACTTGTGTCCTGAAGGTGGAGCTTTAGTACACGGGAAGACTGGAAAGGGGCAAATATGTTTGTTCAAAATGGGGCAGAATCAGGAGAGAATACACTTATGGGCTTCCTAGTCTCCTACATTTTTCATGCCAAAAAGTAGGCACAGATTTGGATTTCTTTCATGGTAGGAGCTTGCATACAATTAAACGGGAGGGAAAAGAAGCCTGCTCTTCAGAGTGGAGCTTATGGTCCCAGTAGAATGGTGAGAAACTGTAGCCATCAAAGCCATTTATAATTCTTGCTGGTAGTATTTTTAAGATGTTTCTTTTCCAAAATGAGGCAGCGATGAATTGAGTAGTGATCAAAATGTCGCATGATAGAGTATGTTAATCCAAATAGCTTCCAAGACAGTCTGCTGCTGGTTGCACCAACTCTACAGGACTTTGAGACATTACTTGGTCACCAGTGAAGTGCAACTCTCTCTGCAATGGGACCGAACTGTCCCTTCTCAACACATAACAACACTGCCACAGCTGGTTTCGGATGGCAGCGAGGATCAGTGTGTTCTTCATCACTCAGGGGGGGATTTCAAAATGCTAGCACATAAATCCCCCACTATGCCATGAGGGGTTCTATGAGCTTCTGCAGATGTTCTTTAGAGACTAATTTTTCCATTCCAGCAGTGCAAAACTTCTTAACGCATTTCAGGTGGGCAGGGAATGGGGTGTCAGGCCTGACTATTCTGGAGCAGAGAGAGCATCTGATTTGCCTTGTTTAGGATCTGAGTAATGTCAAGCCTGTACCTCAGGCCTTCCCCCTTCCTCTTCCACCTCCTCACTGGCACCCCAACCACCATCACCACAGCAGAAAGAGCAACCTTCTGTCTCATGGGAAAGGATTTGCTGCCTATTGGAGGCAAAGATAATGTTATCCAATTTCAAAGAAGGAAATTATGAATGGAAAGATGACCCCTCTCCATTCTGAATGTGAGAGTCACTGATGGACTGATAGGATACTGTAACGAGAAAGCTAGGGCAGAAACTCATGTTTCTCTTCTGCTTCTCGCTTCAGCTCATCCTCCTTTCCTTAAGCCTTCTTGAGTTTCTTGCTCTGCCTTATCCCTCAGCACTGGGGAGAATTTGAAGCACTGTTGTAGAAGTTTAAATCTGGAATAGGTGCTCCTTCAGGGTGCTCAGCATCTGTAGGAAGTCCACTCACTCCATCCCTTCCCCCCAAAATAGATTCTATCTAGAGTCAAGGAACTGGGAGGGGAGGGAAGACAGGGGGTGCAACCAGTTACCCTGCCTTGGTCCTAGAAAATAGCCCCAGAAGGGACAGAGATCATTTTCCCAGGATGCACAGGGATCCTCGGAACCCCCCAGCACACCCCTGGATCACCGGCCAGACTGTAAGGCTGCTGCGGTGCTATCAGCTGCAGCTGAGGAGCTGGGCAGCATCTGTGCGTCTTCTATGACCCCCGCTTCAGAGAAATCAAGTACCTTACCGATTACCCAAAAGAGATAGTTGTTCAGGTGTGCAGTGATTCAGAAGTACAGGGAAGAACAAAAGTAGGTTTACAGTTGTGAGTACAAGAAACACAGTTTAGTCTTGTATTTATTAATTATTGTGTCATTTTCCACACAAACATCTACTTTTGACCCACTCTGTACACTGGGCTTCAAAAATTCTCAGTGGCTTTGGGGATAACCAGCTGCTGTTTGCTCCCTATGGGAGTTGGTGAGACCTCAGAGGGCCCGAAGGAAAGAAGTGGGAAAGGATGAGAGAGAGGGCAAGTGTCTAGGGAAATAAGGTTACCTGTTCTAGGACTAGAAGGCTAGGCATTTAACTTGGGGAACTTTTCAGTCACACCTGCTGAAACCGATCTCTGGGTATTATTGTAACGGCTACAGGTGGCACTTGGCTAGAACAGAAACATAAGCGGTTCTGGAGCTAGATACGGGCTTGAAATCTGCACTCGGCTGTTCACCAAGCAGTAGGACCCGGAGCAAGTTCCACAAGCTCTCCATGATCATTCTCCTCACTACTGAGTGAGGATAATAGTCACTAATTAATAGGGTTGTTATGGGTATTAAATCAGTCAATCCGTGTAGTGAATTTAGAATAGCATCCAATACACAGTAAGCGTTCAATAAATGTTGGGCATGATCTTTAAGGTTAGATGGTGAGTAGAACTTTCAAAGTGCTAGATATGAGAGCCTGGGACTCCGTTGCTAAGGGAGATTAAAGAACCCTTTCAAATATGGGAGCTCCAGCCCCGGGGATTGTCCACAACCAGAGTCTTGGCGCCTGCCTTTCTCCCACCTCACTCTTCTGACCAGGGAAATCCACCCCCTACCCCCTCCACCCCCTCAGTGACAGGGGCGCCTTGGTCCCCTGAGCCTCCGGCTCGTCCACGTCTCCTGCGCGCCTCCCGGGGCTTTCCTCCCGCCGCTCTACACTTGTTAGTAGCCTCGCAGCCTCCCTGTGGCTCCAGCCTCCGACCTCAGCGGCAACCCCCTGGCGCCCGGTGTCCTCGCTGCCAGTGCCCCGCATAGTCCTCCCTGCTCGCTGCTCTCGTAAACAAAACCCAAGCGTTGGAGCAGCCCCGCGGGCGGACGCGCGCCGGAGCCGGCTCGGTGCACTGTTAGCGCGCCCTGGGAGCCCCAAACGAGCCAAGGGGCGATGGTGGCGGCCGTGCCGGCAGCGGCAGGCAGCTCAGCTTTGTTTTGAATAGATGAAAGAGGCCACCTACATAGTAACCCAAATTATGAGCCCTCCCTCCTCCCTGTCTCACCGAATCAAGAGGGGAGGGGAGATGGGCGTGGAGGGAAGGCGGGCGAGCGGGAGGCGGAGGAGGAAGAAGATGAGGAAGGGGGCCAGTTGCATCCCACTTTCACAATGGGAAAGTGAAACGCACAAACGCACCCAACCTCTCCAGCCCTCCCGCCTGCCTCGCTCTCCCCCCTCCCACTCCGCGCCTCCCCACGAGCGCCGGCGCTGCACAGAGGAACTCTCCGGAGCAGGAGGGCGAGGAGGAAGCGGTGCCGAAGCGCGCAGGGCTTGCCACTGCCGCCGCCGCCGCCGCTGCACAGGCTGCCGGAGCGAGCCTGCCGCGCGCCAGCCTTCCTTGCTCTTCTTCCTAGGCGAGCAGCGGGGATGGGGCGGCAGCGGGAGCCCGAGCGCGCGCAGGAGCCGCCGCCGCCCGCGTCTCCGTAGCCGCGCGCGTGAGCCGCCGTCGTCACCTAGCGCCCTGCCCGGGGGCACCCCCCCATCTCCATGGAGGTCTCCCGAAGGAAGGCACCACCGCGCCCCCCGCGTCCCGCCGGACCGTTGCCCCTGCTCGCCTATCTGCTGGCTTTAGCGGCGCCCGGCCAGGGCGCGGACGAGCCCGTGTGGCGGTCCGAGCAAGCCATCGGAGCCATTGCGGTGAGCCGAGAGGACGGAGTGTTCGTGGCGAGCGGCAGCTGCCTGGATCAGTTGGACTACAGCCTGGAGCACAGCCTCTCACGTCTGTACCGGGACCAAGCGGGCAACTGCACGGAGCCCATCTCCCTGGCGCCCCCAGCGCGGCCCCGGCCCGGGAGCAGCTTCAGCAAGCTGCTGCTGCCCTACCGCGAGGGGGCGACCGGCCTCGGGGGGCTACTGCTCACCGGCTGGACCTTCGACCGAGGCGCCTGCGAGGTGCGGCCGCTGGGCAACCTGAGCCTCAGCTTCCTGAGCAACGCCACCGAGGTGGTATCCTGTCATCCTCAGGGCTCGACGGCCGGCGTAGTGTACCGCGCGGGCGAGGGAAAGCGTTGGTACCTAGCCGTGGCCGCCACCTACGTGCTGCCAGAGACTGAGACAGCGAGCCGCTGCAACCCGGCAGCGTCCGACCACGATACTGCCATTGCCATCAAGCACACGGAGGGGCGCCGCAGCCTGGCCACCGAGGAGCTGGGCCGCCTCAGGCTAAGCGAAGGGGGCGTGCGTAGCCTGCACTTCGTGGACGCCTTTCTCTGGAATGCCAGCGTCTACTTCCCCTACTATCCCTACAACTACACGAGCGGCGATGCCACGGGCTGGCCCAGCATGGCGCGCATTGCGCAGAGCGCAGAGGTACAGTTCCAGGGCCAGGCGGCCCTTGACTGCGGCCACGGGCACCCCCACGGCCGCCGCCTGCTCCTCTCCTCCAGCCTGGTGGAGGCCTTGGACGTCTGGGCGGGCGTGTTCAGCGCGGCCACCGGGGAGGGCCAGCAGAAGCGCTCTCCCGCCACCACGGCACTCTGCCTCTTCAGGATGAGTGAGATCCAGGAGCGCGCCAAGAGCTGCAAGTGGGACTTCGAGCCCAACCAGCAAAACTGCGTAAGTCCTGCCCCCAGACGCTGCCGGGAGCGCTCCCACTGGGGAGCCTAGTTGGCATTACCTCTCCACCGAGGCAGAGCTGAAGGAAGACTGGGTTGGCATTACCAGGTCAGGGATTCACATCCCGGTTACTGTACGATGGTCGTTCTAACAGTCTACGAGGCCTCGGAGAGTCTAAAGCAGGGCCGGAGGTCCCCAAAGGCAGCGTAAAAAGGGAAGTGAAGAGGGTAGGAGTTAGGGTCAAAACTCTAGTGACTGCATCCCAGTGCCAACATTCTCCGCCCAAATGTAGACGCTTGTTTGGGGCCGAGCCTCCCCGTGCAGCCTCACCCCTCCCTTTCCTAATCGCTAACCCAAGTGTGGTTTTGGCAGACCTGTGGCTTTGACCCCTTTCCTCAACATGGTTACCAAACGTAGAGCCCTCAGCAGAGAAGCCACTGAACCTAAAGGACTTGCTGCCACACCCCAGGCTTTGTGTCCCCCACCACGGTAACATATGTGATATGGTCTGAAGAGTTGGTAGCCTGATGAACACGGGGCAGAGCTAGCCTGGAAAAGAGGCTCCTGTTTGGCAGATCAGAACCCTGGGCGCGACACAGAGCAAGGGGGCGGGGCTGTGATTCTGCTGAGGGCGAACTGTGGTCTCCAGGTGGAGGGAGAGGCTGGGAAGGCAGAGGCGGCTTTGTGGGTAGAAGCCTCACCCTGGAAGGGGAGAGCAAGAGAAAGTGTGGGGTGCTAAAGGCAGTTTCTGGGCTCCAGGTTGCCTGTCTAAATTGTGGGGCTCAGAGGCACCACCCTTCTGTTGTACCCAACCCGGCAAACAGCACAGCCTTCCCAGGGTTCCCAGGGCAGCCACAGCCAGACTCTTGAAACTGGCATTTCTTTGACTGGAAAATAAAGCAGTGGTTCAAGAGGGTCCAGTTGATGGGGATTATGGAGCCATTGTGCACTTCTCAGAGGCTGTTTTCCTTCCAAGGCTGCTGGCACATCAACTCCACATATGGCTCCTGAGAGGGGAGCCTGCTGAGTGCCTCCTTTATAACTGGACAGAAATCAAAGAGCAGAAATTAATGGCTACAGGTGTTGCCATTGTTTTGGTATAGAGTGTGTCAGAGGCAGGGGAGAAGTCTCCACTTGGAATATGTGCTGGTGCAATTGTGTAAGCACACAGGGGAGCCTGGGCTCTAAGGTATATTAATATGCAGATAGAAGACACTCCCACCCCCCCACACCCCACCCACTCTTTTCTCTGCAAAGCCCATCTCACCAAATATTAGCCCCATTATTCAGGAAGAAAAAATCCTGAGGTCCCCTGCAAGGCTCCTTAGAATGGTCATTTACTTCTTCCTCTTTGCTTATCCGTTGTGTGCTGAGACACACACATAATGCTTTCATTTAGTTACTGGTATAATTTTTAAGAGCATAAATCACACGTAATGTACCATAAAGGACTTATTTTGCTATACACATATAACTGAATACTTAATACCGGTCTTTATTAGATCTTTATAATCTTACAGTTCAAGTTGGGCAAAAATTATTCCCTTCTACTCCTCTGTTGAAAGACTTGAAACTACCCCCAAATATTACTTTCTATCGAGCTTTAGGCATACTTGGTCTCTGGGGTTCACACAAGACAGCTTGGAGGCCCCCAGCAGGTAAGAATAGGAAGTCCAAGCTTTGCCATCTGACAGCTGTGTAGATGTACGGAGCCAAAACATTTCTCTTGACTGATTCTCTCCACCCATTGGGTCCTGGAGGACTTAGTTCCCTTCCAAACCCAGCAGGCATCTCGAATGTACTCAGAATCCAGGTTTTGGCCAGATCAGGTGTTCGGACTTGTGCTGGGATGAGGAGGAGAACGGCCAGTTTATCATCTTCAGGGGAGCTGCCCCTTGGAAATCAGGCAAGGGATGAACACATGCTGCCAAAAATCAGGAACTGGAAAAAATAATTAAAAGAGGTCCCTCCACAGCATCTTTTGCTGCTGTTATTTGCTGAGAACACCCACTGTGCTCAGAGCTCTGTGTTCTGAAAGACAGGGTCTCTACCCACTGAGCCTGTCGTCCAAGTTAAATAACACACTCTGGTTCAAACAATAGCATGTCATGGCTGTACAGGTGGGAGCGTGGAGTTTTGATTTTTTCCCTTCCCTCATTTAAGTAAATTTCTTGCTGCTACTATTCACTAAAAAGCCTTAATAGAATTGAATTTCTAGAGGGGTTTGAGTGAAAAAAAGGTGGTAGTTTTGATGAAAAAGCTGACAATTTTCTAACCTAGTAAATAAGCAGATAAGATACTTCATTCAACAAACATTTGTTTGATGCCTGCTAGTGTGAGCAATGCTCTGTGCTGGATGCTGCTGATTTTGCCAATGAAAGGACAATGGCAAATTGCAACCCCATTTAATGGGGTCATGGGATCCGTGTGCCTCCGCTTGTCACTCAGAACAGTGTTGTCATTTGAATGGCATTTGTTCTGCGTTTTCAGGTTTGAATATATTTTGGAAGAGGTGTGATGAACTATAGGTGCCTAAAATAGGGGGTGGACTTGAAACACTCTGGAGGGCACCTCAATAGGTTCCAACAGCGGTTCCTTCAGAACAGTCGTTTGAACAGTCAGCCACAGGCGGCAAGGCACAGGCTGGATTTGCGTGCCTGCTCCCTCTCCTCCTACTACGTGGCTCACTCTGATTTTCCACCCTTAATCAACCGTGGGTAGCAAGGTGACAGGAGTGACTGGGTTGTGTTTTCTCGTTTCTTGGTTCTCTTCTAATCACATGGGCCTGGTTGTCTTCCTTTTTGGCTTCTCCTGCTACGATTCATTTGGGCAATGCTTGTGCAACAGCTGTGCACTACTCAGTCGTCTACACACCAGGCCGTTGCTGTTTCTGCCTTGCCACCAGCTCTGAACCCCTTTCCAACCCCTAACTCTGGCAGGTTAGCTTGAGTCCGTGAACACACCCAGGCTGCTGATTTCTCTAGACCTGAATGAATAATAACAGTCCTATAATAATAATCATCATCTAATAATCCTAAGATATATGTGCACAGCACTTTGCCATATATTATTTCTTTTGAGCTCCTCTTCAAGTTTAAGGCTGAGTCTGTGAGGAGCAGTCCCATTTACCTGATGTGGATGCTCAAAAGAAGAGAAGAGCAGGGGGAGGCCCTCCAGCTTAAACCCAGGTCTCTCAGTGGCTACTTTGTGTATTTTTTTCCACCACTCTGATGCTTCTCAAACCTCCCCGTGAAAGTCCCTCATTGAAAAAGCAACAGCCCCCCTCCCCTAAAATATGGGGTTGACATTGGAGAGTGCTCCTGGAAATGTGTTTTAAAAGTTCATGTGAGTTTTTCATTCTACTTCGTAACATACCTGTTTGTTTAGGCTAATATTTAAAAAGGAATGATTTAAATTATGTATGAGTTAATTAATTTAACTTCCTCCCTCTCTGAACTCCAGCTATTCCTGGCACACCAGTGCATTTGTCGAAAGTGTTTGTACCCGAGTTTTGAAGTCTGACTGTTCCAGATTTGTTTGGCTGCCATAGTTGGGTCCTGAGGTTGCTTGTGGTTCAAACATGGTGGCTACGCCCTCTGTAGACACTGCGAGTGATATGCTTTCTTACCCTGTTGGCCAACAGGACTGGCTCTTCTAGCTTATTCTACCCCTCGTGGGGAGACATAATACCTTCTTCCACACTCACGTAATTCCACATGAGCTGATGTAACGTAACTGTCATGCAGACAACCACAGGATGCTCACATGGTCTCTGACAGATAGGAACCCAAGACACTTGGGGCCACTGCGTGCTGAAGTGGTGTCCCAGGGTCACTTGGCAGTGTAGCCCTCTTGACCTCAAAATCCACAGTCTTCCTGTCATGTTTATTCCTCCTTTAGTTTCTGTTATGATTCTGTCCAGCCACTTTGCAATCTGTAGACTAGGTGGTGACTTTTACCCTCATGTGTGTGTGTGTGTGTGTGTGTGTGTTTGTGTGTATCTGATATGCAAAAGTGGATTTGAAAAGCCCAAAACCCACTTAGAGGGGAAAAAGCAATCAGAGATACCCTCTACTGGGTACCTGTCAGAGCCAGGCTTTGTGTTAAGCACTTTGCAGGCCTACCTTTTGCGTGATTCTCAGACATCCAATGAGGCAAGGACTGTAGTTATGATTTTGTAGATGAGAAACATGAGTACTGGAGAGATTTAATAGGTTCCACAGCTGGTCAGTGGCAGAGGTTTTTGAATCTGGGTGGTCTGGCTGGAGGACCTGAGCTCTTCATCACTGTCATGGACAGCCCAGCACCATGGATACTGGGTTCCGGTGTCAGTTCTCTCTGAAGTGAGTAAGATCGGCTGTTTGCAGACATAAGGCAGAACAGAGAATCCTTGACTGGGAACTGAGCTTCTACTTCTACGTATCTGACCACCTGAAGCTCACACTCCGCAAGTGTTGCAGTTCCTAAGCTGCCAACTTGTAGAGAGCTTTGGTGCCCTTTCTACTCAGGTTTATATTGGGTTGGTCAAACAATCTGTTAGGTTTTTTCCCATAACATGAAAGACACATTTTAAAATTTTCACCAATAACTTTATTGATTTGGATATTTTGAGTATGTTGTGTATCTCTCGCTATTGGCTTCAAGCAGGTAGAGGCCAGGGGTGCTGCGAAACATCTTCCAGTGCGTAAGACAGTCCCACAGCAAAGAATTGTTTGGCCAAAACATCGATAGTACCAAGAAACTTCGCAAACCACTTTTGACATGTCTGATCAGTCACAGCACCTTCTCCATACACTGCACAAATCTTTTTTTGTGTTTCAGTTGTGTTTTCACCTTTCCTGAAATAATAAAGCATAATACACCAAAAATGTTGTGCATCTTCTCCCATCTTCAGTGTTAAAATGGCTGCACAAAAATTCACTAATTTTGATGTTTTTTTTAAAAATGCATGCCGATATGGCAACTGTCACAATACAAGCTAACAAATTTTTTTGAAACAAAGTTGAAAACAAAGTAGGGCTAACGGCCCTACTAGGGCCGTTGTTCAGAAAAAACATAATGGACTTTTTGGCCAGCCCATAAATGACCTGAGAGAGACCTGCAGAGCCTCAGGGGACTGTTCCTAGACACAAGGTAGTTCATAAACTAAGTCCAGAGATCTCGGCCTGAGTCCGGATTACAGGTACGCTTTTCTTTATTAGCAGCCACAATTAAGATATAGTCCCCAGGGTACCTAGCACATAGTACCTGGTATGTAGTTGGAGCTTGAGAAATATTTGCCAAATTAGCAAACGAAGGGTTTTGGAGGATCATGTTGGAAGTGATTTCTGTACTTTTCTGAGTCTGGCCCCTCATTCTCCTTCACCATTGTGTTTTCTTAGTGTCTGATATGCCAGGCCTCTTTTTCCCAGTTCCAGGCTGCCTGGCGGCCTCCACTCCTCTGGCTCTTCCCAGAAATCCCCAGTCACTGGACTAGCCAGGCTCTGGTCTCCAATCTGGAGTTCAACTTTGACCGCAGATACCCAGCAAGGCCGGAACTTCTATGGTAACATTTAATACTGCGCAGGATCCTGCCTTTTCGGGAGGAGGGAAAATGGCTTTACGCTGCAGGGCAGGGGGTCTCTGAGTGCAGTCTCTGGGCTAGCCGCTTCCACATCACCTGGGAACTTGCTAGAAATGCAGATTCCTGGGCTTTACATCAGGCGTACGAAATCAGAAACTCTGAGTGTGGGCTGTTAGTCTGTGCTTCAAATGAGCCCTCCAGGCCGTTCTAGCACACCCTCCGGTTTTGGAACCACCGCTGGAAGGTGACAGTTTTCTTGTGTCCCAGCTGAGTCACCTGGGACAAGAACGTGTCCTTTATGACAGTTTTACCTAGGACAGAGTAACCAACTTGTTTCACTATATCAGCTGATGGTTTCGGCGTCCATTCATCACCAACAGGAATTACCAATTTGGGGAGCAGGGAGGAAGGAAACTCGACTCAGCGCCAGCAGCTCAGTTCTGATCCAGCACAGCTGTGAAACAGCACGGCTGTGAGGGCCTGGAGCAAGGCCCCTCTCCCACTAGACAGCTCTGCCCCAGCGAGACATCCTCAGTGGTTCAGCTCCGGCCACGGAGACACAGTCTTCAGTCTTCAGTCTTCAGTGGCATGGGAAAGTGCACTTTGCAGTCACAGCGAGCCGACTTACTGTATTTTGCCATGTGTAATGCATACCCACGTTTTGTGCACATTATACACAGCATACCCATGATCATACCCATAGTATGTTTTCATTGTACCCATGAATAATGTGCATTCTTTTTTTCCTCTCAAAAATTTGGGCACAAAGTGTGCATTATACATGGCAAAATACAGTGCACAGAAGTTCCCGCCTTTTGTACTGCTTGGTCTGTCCTTATACAAATGAGAACTCCAAACCCTCCCAGTTCAATTGGTCTAAAAGACCCTGTCCTGACTGGTCAGAATGGAGCCACTCCGATGGGTCAGTGAAGGAGCTGGTGGGGATAACGCTGTGCAGCTCTGACTGGATGGGGAAAGCCTCAGTCCTGTTATTGGTAGATGCAGGGCTTCAGGAGCTGCATTGTAAGGGCTGGCTCAGACGGCAGAAACGCAGTGAAGGCAGGCAGTTCAGCACAGGCTCCTCCCTGAAGGGTAGTTTGTGTACGAGGCCCCCGTGCAGAAATGGCTGCTAGGCTCTGTGTCTAAAATTGGAAACCAGTTAGTCCATTGAGAGCCTTTCTTAGTGTGTATCCTATTTTTCCAGGGTCCACAACTACCTTATAGTCCTTCTCTTCTAATTGCACAAAGGGAGTACCTAGAAAACCTGCCAAAGCCTTTCCATTTTTGAGCTTGTAGTCTGAGTCTCAAGAACCTACAGGTCATAGTTTAATTAGCTCCTTCATTCTTGCCTGCAACTGTCTCTTTGCATTTCATTCCAGGACTGGGGGACACTTCTAGAGACTTCTGCTCTGTTGTACACCAGAACCAGTTTCACACACTGAAACTCTCTCGGAGGCTCTACTCTTTGCAGCATCAATTTGAATACCAATTTCTGTGTTAGTTAGGCACAGTTGGTTGCATGAACAAAGATCCACTTAAGCAAGCTCAGATAAAGGGGTGGGAGACTCAGTGGGCAGAAACCCATGGGATTACACAGAAATCTAGAAATACAGCAGTACTGTGTGGTGGTTACAGGCATCGACGCTGGAGCCAGGTCAGCTAGGACCAAAGCTGCCACTTAACCAGTTGTGTGACTTTGGGCAAATTATTTAACGTCTCTGTGCTTTGGTTTCTTCACTATATATAGGCATCTTATTTGTTTCATAGGCTTATTATCTGGATGAATGAGTTAATATGTCTAGAACGAACACTGCTTGACCTACAGTAAATGCTGTGTATGTATTCACTATCATCACCATTTTGATTATTAATAGTAATAGGATGGGTCTCCTTGAGATGGAATTGGAGGAGGTTCTGGACTCAGGCAGCCTGATGGAGCTTAGCAGCAGCACGCAATGGACGCTCACTCTAAGGTCTCACTGTCAACCTGGTCAACGTGGCTGCTTCCCTCAGTCCTGCTACCAAATGGCCTGCACTTCTTCAAACGTCTGTGCCTTAGCCCTCTCACCTGAACAAATGGACCTCAGCCTACCTTGGTCCCTGCTCTACTTCTCCATAGCATGTACCCCCTGCCTTGGCTGCCCACTGGCAACTTTCTGTACCAGTTCAGCTCACCAGGAAAGAGAATTGTGTCCAACTCACCTCTTGACACCAGATCAGGGCCCTGGTGCAGAGCGGCACTTTGTTGTTCCTGGTGCAGGTACTGACCCCTGGTCCAGTCAGAAGAAGGGGGGGTCAATCGTGTGATGCCCCGGGAGGCGCAGAGGGTAGATTTGTTTAAGCTGAGTGATGGAAGAGCTACACTGTGACCACTGTGTTGACCACAGAGCGCCGTTCTGTTTGTACCTCCCTGCGGACATCTTTTTTTAAATATATATTTTATTGATTATACCATTACAGTTGTTCTATTCCCCCCTTCATTCCCCTCCACCCAAACACTCCCTCCCCCACCCTTCTCCCCCCTTAGTTTATAACCACGTGTCTCAAGTTCTTGAGATTCTATATTTCCCCCACTATTCTTGCCCTCCCGCTATCCATTTTCTACCTACTGTCTATGCTATTTTCTGTACCTTCTCCCCCCTTCTCCTCCTCCCACCCCCCTGTTTCTAACCCTCCATGTGATCTTCATTTCTATGGTTCCACTCCTGATCTAGCTGTCCTCTTGGTTTGCTTTTGTTTTAGGTGTGGTTGTTAATAACTGTGTGTTTGCTGTCCTTTCACTGTTCATATTTTTCATCTTCTTTTTCTTATATAAGTCCCTTTAGCATTTCATATAATAAGGGCTTGGTGATGATGAACTCCTTGAACTTGACCTTATCTGAGAAGCACTTTATCTGTCCTTCCATTCTAAATGAAAGTTTTGCTGGATAAAGCAATCTTGGCTGTAGGTCTTTGGATTTCATGACTTGGAATACTTCTTTCCAGCCCCTTCTTGCCTGTAAGGTCTCTTTTGAGAAATCCGCTGACAGTCTGATGGGTACTCCTTTGTAGGTGACTGTCCCCTTATCCCTTGATGCTTCTAGGATTCTCTCCTTCATTTTGGTCTTGGCTAATGTAATTATGATGTGCCTTGGTGTGTTCCTTCTTGGGTCCAACTTCTTTGGCACTCTCTGAGCTTCCTGGATTTCCTGGAAGTCTATTTCCTTTGCCAGACTGGGGAAGTTCTCCTTTATTATTTGTTCAAATATGTTTTCCACTTGTGGCTGTTTCTTTTCCCCTTCTGGTACCCCTATAATCCGGATGTTGGAACGTTTAGAGATGTCCTGGAGGTTCCTAAGCCTCTCCTCATTTTTTTGAATTCTCATTTCTTCATTCCTTTCTGGTCGGATGTTTAGTTCTTCCTTCTGGTCCATTCCATTGATTTGAGTCCCAGTTTCCTTTCCATCGCTATTGGATTCCTGGACATCTCCCTTCATTTCAATTAGTTTAGCCTTCATCTGTTCCTCTAATTTGTGACTATAATCAACCAGTTCTGTGAGCATCCTGATAAATAGTGTCTTGAATTGTGCTTCTGAGAGGCTGGCGATTTGTCGGTTGCTGAGAGTTATCGGCTTTGGGACTTTGAGTTCTTCTTGCGCCATCTTTTGGGCTGTTCGTGCCTGTTCCGTAGCAGGATCGGAGCCCTAAAGTGTTCACTAGAGCAGGGCAACTAAGTCGCTGGGTTGTGACATTGTATGTGGGGGCGGGGTCAAAGAGTAACAATTGTGTCCCATCTGCCGCCTGCCGCCGAGGCCCCCACCGGCGCTGCAGCCACCACCGTCACCAGGCCCACTTGTTTCGTCCCACTGCACATGGGTGTGCCACCGCCGTCAGCCCTCCACCACTGGGTTCGCCCCCTGGTGCCTGCGTGGTCCGTCTCACTGTGCGCGAATGTGTGACCGCGGTCAGTCCGCCCCACACCCCAACTGGTTCCGGGCTGCCTGCGCGCCTAGGTCGGGGGATCTGTCCTGCCCGACCCAGTTCCGCTGCTGGCTCTGCCCCTCTTACTGGTCCCAGTTGAATGGTTCGTAGTTGTCGGACTTCCGTATAATTCAGTTTTCTGGTCCTTGGGTGTGTCCTTGTTCTCCAAACCTTTGTTGTGTTCAAACTTGGTTGTGGGAGAAGGCACAGTGTTTCCACCTATGCCTCCATCTTGGTGGAAGTCTCCCTACGGACTTCTTGATGACCTTCGCCTTCCCGAGCACACAGTGGCACACAGCGGTGCAGACGGAGGCCTGCTGCGAGAGACCCAGTGTCTGCTGGGAAAGAGTTCGTAGTCCTCACAGGTCTCACCTGTCTGGGGGTCAGGGGCATGGGAGTGGTAGGATTTTTCTAAATCAAAAATTGTGCTCATAGTATTTCTTGGTTTAATTTTCTGTCTTGATGAGAGCACTAAGTTTTATACTGTCTCAAAACCAAGTAGTTTTTTAAAGATTTTTTGTTTATTTATATTTAGAGGGGAAGGGAAGGAGAGAGGGAGAGAAATATCCTTGTGTGGTTGCCTCTCATGCATCCCCTGCTGGGAACTGGCCTGCAACCCAGGCATGTGCCCTGACTAGGAATCAATCCACAATCCTCTGGTTTGCAGGCCCACACTCAGTCCACTGAGCTACACCAGCTAGGGCGATAAAACCAAATAGTTTTATACTAATAGTTTTATATTGTTAAAAATTTTATACTGTCAGAAATTGTGACTTATGTTTCACAGTTTCAATAGTTGGTTTTTGTGTCAGTTTGCCTACTCAACAGTTACAAACAGTATTCTCCAGGGAGAAGGTATGACAGGGATTTGACCCTTACAGTCCTCACCCCACTGCGGGCCAGTGCTTATGGGCAGAGGTCAGCTGCTTCTTCCGCACAGCTCAGGCCCTCGATATTTTACGCTTTGCAGGCCTCATCCAGGCTCTTTACAAAGGCTCTGTCGCTATAGTGAAGGGCAACTATGGGCAATGTTCCCATAAAACTTTAGACACTGAAATCTGAATTTCATTTAATTTTCACTTGTGAAATATTCCTCCTTTGATTTTTTTCAAAAATTTAAAAATATAAAATTCTTCCCATGTGGTTGGCCTTTCAGAAAAAAAAACAGGTGTGCCAGATTTGGCCCATGAGTGGTACTCTGCCACCCCTGCTGTTACGCGTGAGAGCGAGACAAACCTTTATGATGCATCAGACGTAGAGGGACAAATGCTGTGGAAGCCCCCAGGAAGGAGCACTGGACTCAGCCTGGGAGGATCTGGGAGGCTTCGCAGGGAGGGTGCTAAGCTGTGTCTTCAAGCCAAGTGGGGAAGGCAAGGAAGGGAGTTCTGGAGACAGGGAACAGCTTGTGCACAGTGGTTGTGGAGTAAGCTTGTGAACTGCAGGTAGCTCGCCTGTCTGGGGAGTGTCCAGAAATGAGTGTGCAGGTCCAGATGGCGAAGGGCTTAATGAGACAGCAAGGTGGTTGGATTTTATCCTGATGGTCAGTCATTGTCAGCCTTTCCAAACCTCGCCTTTAAAATAAATCTTAACCAGAAGCTCAATATGAGACAAAGGTCAGTGCATCATCGTTGACCTGCTGCTCTGGATGAGACCAGTGCCACCCAGCTGGCGTGTGGTGTGAAGCAGGGAGGTGCCTACCACTTTGCCCCTCCCCGCCCAAGCCTGTCCCAGGGGCATCTCAAAGGGACTGCCTGACTGTGGCTGATGATGGACACCAGCAGGGCTGTGAGCAGACATGGCTTGGTCGTGTTCTAGGAAGATTGCTCAGAAGGCAGGCGCATGAGGCGAGATCGCTGGGAAAGCAACCAAATAGAATGGCAGCCGTTGTTACAGACAAATAATTTCTTCAGTTCCTATTATGTGCCAAGCATTGTGCGAAAATATTTCTCTCAGTGGTAAAGAGAGTGGACAATAAACATGTAGCAACAAATAAATGAAGAAGTTGTTTTTATATGAAAGTGATAGCTAGCGCTAGAGAGCACTCACTGTGCACCAAGTGTAGTGCTTTTCCAATATTAACTCATTTAATCTTTACCACAACCTTCTGAGGTGGGTAATATATTTGCTGCCACTTTACAAATGAGGGTACTGAGGCACGGGCTGAGGTTGGGGCTGTGAAGGAACTAAACAGGCATTGGGGAAAGTTTCCTTTACGGAGGTTGAATGGACACCAGGAAGAGACTGACACCATGAGAATGGATAGTTAGGGACATCTCCAGAGCCGGGAAGTGAGCCCTCCTGGCAGACAGGGGAGCAAGTTCGAGGGTTGAAAGGAGGGAATGCCTGGGCCAGTTTGAAGAACAAAAGGTTAGTGTGGTTGAGTACAGAGCAATGGGAAGGGGAGAGTGTTAGAGGAGGAGGTTGCCAAGGCAGCAGCAGCCCCATCCTATATGCCTTGCAGGCTGCTGGAAGGAGATTATATTTTTTCCTTAAAGTGTAGAAGAGCCTTTGAAGAGAAGTGAAATGATTGGATTGGAATTCCCAAATAATGGCTGCCCCGTGGGGAATGGATGAGAGCCTGGCCCCAGGGGAAGCAGGGAAGCCTGCAGGAGACTCCTGAAGAAGTCCTGGCAAGAAACACTGTGGCCCTGCTGGGAGTGGCGGAGACAAATGTGGAAGGAACAGGCGGGCCCTGTGGTTTCGCAGCAGTGCAGGGACGCAGGGGAGCTCAGCTGGGGTGGCAGCAGTGAGGGTGGAGGGGGGATGGATGAAATAGCCTTTTAAGATGTAGAATTGAGAGGAATTGGTGACCAACTAGAAGACAAGTTTAATTTTTGTTGCTTTTTGGTTGCCTTTGAGACACCCAGAAAGAGTCACCAGGCAGGCAGTCGGCAGTGAGTCCAGAATTGAGGATCTACCCTGGAACTCAGCGGGGTGCCTGCCGGACTTGGAGGAGTGCCAGGCTGTGTGCCGGGCTCAGCTTGGCACTGTCTTGCGTGGGTGTTGGGGTGGGTGTGCTTGAGGGGAGTGGCTGGGTCCCTCTCACCTTGGATTCCCAGGCATCCATAAGGTTATACAGCACATAGTGGGACCGCAATAAATGTTTGTCAAACTAGAAAGAAGCTGTCCTTCATCTGGCGGAGGAGAGAGTGGCGATAGCTCAGTGAGACAAGAGCTTCCATGGCACTGGAGTTGTGTTTATGGCCAGAACAAGGCCAGGTAGCTGAGAGGGAAGGGAAGTCTCTGGGACTCCCTCACCCTTGGGGCTGGGTGCCAGGTCATTGCCCCATGCCCTCAGCCTGGTCTTGGAAGAGTTCGCCGAGAAGCAAATTCTCTGCCATACCAGCTGTCCCTAAATTACTGCTCGCTGACATTTCCCTGAGGCCTATGTCTCCATGAGGTACTGTACCTTACAGTTAGGTCCCATGTTCTGACCTTGGCTTCTCTGAGGCAGCAGGACGGGGTAGGTCGCCCGGGGGGCCGGTGGTTTCAGTACCAGCCTTGTGTGTGTGGCAGGTCCCCACGCCCCCTGACCCAGTGGCTCCTCACCCCACAGAGCCCTGGTGCTGTGGGCCTCTAAGGAAGGCTGCCAATTCCTTCTCAGAATAATGGCTTTAAGTGCATAAAATAAAAACAGAGAATCGCAAAATGAACCAATTATATTGATATACAGATATGTCAAAATATTTTTTTCCATTTGAAATCTAGCGTATATCAATTCATTATATAGCAAGATCTGGGAGCAGTAACTACCATAATTTCAAAGTAGAGACAGCATAAACAGTATTTTGAGGCATCTGAAACAACAATAAAATGATATGAAAATATTTCTTCTGATGGCAAAGTCACAGATTTAGTCAATACTGCTGTGGCCTGTGTTCATAATGAAAGGAAATGCTAAAATATTTTATCCTTGTCCAAATTCACGGATTCTCTGCGTCCAGCCCTGAGCTGCGGGTGTCAGCGGGGCTCCCCACCCCCCAAAATTCACTCAGGAACCGACGGCATGAAGTGTAAAGTGTTGCATGTTGTTTCAAAACTTATTTGGTTGGTTTATTTTGACAATGCGAGATGTATTCTCATATGCATTTTACAGATCAAGACTTGGCCAAGAGCAAGGGCTCCTTAAATAATGGATGGATGGGTGGATGGAGAAACTTCGGAAAGGTTAAGTGACTGCCCCTACTTATAGCTTGTAAGTGATAGAGCTTGAACTTGAACCCATGCCACTTTTTACTCAAAGTCTCTTGTTCTTTTTATTCTTTCGTGCTACTATTATGCTATTTCTATTTTAAAGAGTTAACTCAGCGCAAGGCATGTTCATAATTTATGCTGCTCTCTGATCGTGGGAGAGAACAGTCCCATTATTTCTTGGCCAGAGAACTCCTAAAGTGTTTTGTTTACTTATCAGAACCACATTTTAAGTGCACTGAGTCTGTAGACCCTCAAAGGCTGAGATGGCAAAAGCCCCAGAAACTGTCTTTTACAAGCTGTCAGTGAACTGTGGCTCTGAAGTTCAGGGAAGATACCTGGCTGGCAGTGGGAGGGGCGGTATAGTTTAGTATTGTTCTGCAAGGTAGAATTATGCCCCAGAATTTACAAGGGACACATTTTGGCTCAGTTGGAGGACTCTGGGGTGTTTAGACCTAGTCAGAAATGTGCCAGCACTGCCTGATGCGGTATTGACTGAAACGGTTCAAACGTTGATTCGTGCATTAATTCATCCAATAAGTGTTTATTGACAACCTACTACATGCAAGATGCTGAGGTGTGTGCTGCATTTAAAGTGTAGATTAGGACAAACTGCTGTAGAGCTTAGAGTCTATTGAGAAACAGGCAATAAATAAAAATCTAAAAACAATAATTATAATAAGTATGGTGAAGGAAACAAATGAAGTGGTATGATTCAGAATGACAACTGGGGTAGGGATGGGAAGATCACATTGTATGTCCTTGAGGAGGTAACATTGAACTTGAAACCTGAAAGATTAAAAAGGCCTACAATGTGGTAAAGACGAGGAGAGGAGTTCTGAAAGAAGTAGCTTGTGCGAAGGCTCTGAGGCGGAAAGACGGTAACATGCTGAGGAGCCTGAAAGAAAGCCACTGTGGGACTTAGAGCAGGGGAAGGAGAGCAACCGGGAATAAGTTTGAAGAAGCTGACAGGGAGCAGCTCCCGTCAGACCGGGGGTGGGTGGCATTTGGATTTAACTCTAAGTGCCAGTGAAAGCCCTTGAAGAGTTTTAGGCAAGGTGGTAACATAATAGGTTTTATATGTTAAAGGATTATTCTGGTTACTTGATAGAGAATAGATTTTAGGTTGAAAGAGAGAGTCCAGGAGTCCCTTGGAGTCGATCAGGAGTGAGGTGATGGGGCTGGGACTGGGCAGAGACCATGCAGACAACGCTTGAGGTCTTTGGGAAATTCAGCTGAGATGTCTCCTGCATTGGACGTGGGGAGTGAGGGGCAGAGGGGAGCCAGCGGTGACTGATGGTTCTGCCACCACGTGAGGAAGACCAGAGAGGAGCAGAGTGGAGGAAAGAAGTGCCCGGGTGACCATTTCCAGCCACTCTGAAACCTTGTGAGAGACACCATTGGTTCTCAAAGGAAACACTGTCCTTTATTCAGAGGGTATTGAGATGTGTGGGAGACGGTACTTCTTCAGCAGTCAGCACGATGCGGGGCACTCCTGGCATTTCGTGGACAGGGTCAGGGATGCTGCAAGTCCTTCATCCCACAGGGCAGCCCCTGTCGCGAAGAGATGTCCCATCTGGAACGCCAGAGCTTCTTCACAGAAAAACACTGATGGACTGAGTCTCTTTCAACTCTAAGAATCTAGGAAAAGGCATTTTCACACTATCAGTCGTTCATATCTTTAAAAAAATTGAGTCAGGTATCTCTTCGTAAGTTATTGACTGAAATTAGGTGTAGGCAGGGGATGAAAATTTATATGGGAGATAGTGCATAAACCAAGAAAAAGGAAGGATACATCTCAGGGGGTGGGGTTCGTGGTAGGGAGGGCTCAGTGGCTGGAGGACGCCAGGGATCCTGGGGCCGCTGAAAGGAGGAGAGAAGGTGGAAGAGCAAGTGAGAGGATGTGAAATACAAGCTTTCCACTTTGCAAGTTCCCTGTTCCCTGTGGCTGCTCTACCTGCTACCAGGTGCTTGCCTGGTGTAGAGATGCCTCACTGTGTCCCCAGACTTCCTTCTCCATTCTTTCTCACACTTGAAACTTTCCCTTCTCATCGTTTGAGTCCCCAAAGTAAATTCTTCTTTCCGATGCTTGGAGAGATGTCACAAACTGAGACCCAGTCAGTGCTGTGTGTGCTGGAAGAGTAAGGAAAGTGGTAGGACCTGAATGGCTAATGAAATCACACTCTAACCTGGGTAAATAATTGCTCTTTCTATCTCTCTAGCTTAATAAAGATTCTTCTAATTATTTTCACATGCTATTGCATGTGGGCCTCCCAACAATGCTAACAGACAGGGCATGCGTATTACTGTGTCCATTTTATAGACTTCATCATTGACGTGCAGCCTGTAAGGGACAGAGCAGGGGCCAGAACTTGGACGTAGGGCTTCTAGTGAGGTTTCCTACCTGCAAGTGCGCCCCTGGGTTTGTAATTTAGGAAGTGATGAAGAAACTGAAAGTAAGTGTATGTATGCCAAATGGTAGCAGAATACAAAATTAGCTGCCCAAGAGGTATTTTATCAGTGTGTAAGAAGTTCATAGGCGCTCACTATTTGACTTGGCCCAATAAGGAAAAAGCAAAATGAGAGTCCTTTTCACATCCTGGGGCAAAAGACTTGACTCTTGCTGGGTTCCCAGTGCTTGAGCCCCCTTCTTGGGCACATTTCCTCCAGCTCTTCTCACAACAGCTGCAGCATGGCTGCGAACACCCTGCGTGAGCACCCTGAGTCCGGCCGGTTGTCACATGGCAGGGGCTGGGTCATGGTGTTCCTCAACCCTGGAGGGCACCATTCACATCCTAGAATACATGACTGGTGCCACCAGGAGTTGTGCAGTGCACCCTGAGGGTGGCTATTGTCGAGGAAAGATGGCATGAAGGAGGTCAAGCTGTTTCCCTCATGATGTGCTCACAACTGTGTATACTTACACACACTCACACACGTGCAGATGTATGCATGCATCCATGCACACTGCGCACGCACACTCCTTCTCAGTAGCCTCAGCTCCACTTTGGTATATCACGTCCAAGGCTCTATCTTTTTCAGCCTGAGCATCATTTGAGACAAGGTAGCTTTCTCTGCTCACTGAAAAAAGCTTCCCTCCCAGAGCAGGCTGAAGTGTAGGCGTGTCGCTCGGGTTAGACATGGCAGGCAGGAGAAGCAGAATGACAACTCTGAGGGAACCAAGAAAGCCCAAAGGGGAGACGAGGTGTAGAGTTAAGTCAAGATTGGATTTTGTCATGAAAGGCAGAACTAGCAAAAGCATCATTACAAGGCATTAACCTTGTTACACACAGACGAACAAGCAGAGGCTGGGACCCAGAAATAAATTACACGTAATAAACTAGACAGAATAGGCTGAAAGCAACATTAGCAGTTATGCTCTAAGGGGAAAAAAGGGTAAGATACAAAATAGGCCCCCCAAAAAAGAGTAAGAATAATCTCTGGACACAGGGGGCCAACTATACTATTTCTCCCCCTTTCTCCTGCTTGGCTCCCTAGGTTTTAATTGCACTTTTGTGCGGAGGTTTCTCTGGGGCCTGTTTTTCTTTTGTTTTCATTTGCTGAAACGAGCGTAGGAAAGCCATTCAGAGGCCTCCTTTTTCCATTCATGGGGACCTGTCCATTTCTGTGTGTTTCCAGCACAAAAGAATCCATTTCCATTCAGCCACAGCCGCCCTTAGGGCTTATGTGAGGTCCAAGCCCACTCTTCTCCTATTTTCTTCCAGGCTCACCATTGTAATTGGCTACACAGTCCTGACTCTGGCCAGCATCCTCAGGGGTGAGAGGAACAGGCACCTGCCCAGCTCTTGGTCCCTGACAGCTGAGGAGGAGCTAGAGTTACTGCCAGGTTCAACAAGCCGTGACTCTCATTTCTTATACTGTGTCTTGCTTTTTGGTTGCAGGTGACAGAAAACCTCATCAAGAGCAACTTAAACCATGACAGTGATTGTTGACTTAGTACAAGGTTTAAAGGTTGGAAGTCTGTGCTTAGTCACATCCTCAAGCACCGAGGGCTTTTTATTGTTTCCCTGCACCAATCTGAGCCTGTTGATTTTTATATTCTATCTTGACTGCCTTTGAAACAGTTGGGCCCCACACAACTGACTTCAAAGGGGGAGAGGTGAGGGAAGAGGGCCAATGGGCTCACCTTAAGAACCTCCTCTTATCAAGGAGGAAACTTATACCCAGAAAGCCCCTCAAGTGGGTTTCTTGTAAACGACTGGCTGGAACTGGGCCACACGGCCACCTCTGGCCCCCATAGGTAGGAGAGCAAGTATCTGGCAGTGGGGAGTGGGATGTTGTTTGGCTTGGCCCAATCATGGTTTGCCAGGCTTAGGCTTATTGCTCCCTGAACAAAATTATGATTCCTGTGGCAAAGAAGAAGGTGGGGGGACTGCCGTGGGGTGGCAGGAAGTCTTTGTGTTTTTAAATAAGGTAATGGTAGCAAACATGGATTGTGTGTTACTGTGGACCAGACCCTGTTCTGGGCCTCAGTGGGGCTTCTGTACTAACTCACTCAGGACTCATAGCAAGTCTGTGATGTAAATGCTGTTGCCCTCACTTCCACTGCACAGAGGATGAAACTGAGTCACAGAGAGGTTACATAATGTGCCCCAGTTTACTTAGCTAGAAAGCTATAGAGCCAGGATTCAAGCCCAGGAGGTCTGGCTCACTACCCTATACCTGCTCCTATTAGGTAAGATGGTACAATACTCCAAGTAGCACACAATAAGTACGTGCTACTGATAGTAATAGTACTAGCGAAAACTTACCAACGTGTCGTTATTGCGTGTATAATTATTATATCTTCTTTGTAACCACCCTACTAATCAGGCTTGATTAGCCTTATTCACACCTGAGAAAGCCTGCCTCCGACAGGGTTCAGTAAATCGCTGCAGGCCCCCAGTGGGTGAGAACCTAGCTCCAGCGCGAACCTAACTTCTCTGACCCCTAGTCCCAGGCATTTTGTTCTAAGCCACCAGCTCTCCAGGCTGGTACCATTGATTTAATGGCTGTACTACACTATTGACCCAACACTTCATTTTGAAAATTGCAACTATTGAAGAACAGTCAGAAGCCAGGGAAGGACAGTAAAAAGGCTCAGACAAAAATTTGGAAGCAATTTTCATCTTGTTCCCCTCCAGCCTGGAGCTGCGTCTGTGTTTGGAGCCGATCCTTCACAGACAGAATGTTTCATCCCACCTCAGCAAAGGCCACCTGTGGCCTCATGGTTCTTGGCTAATCAGAATAGCTACCGTTATTAAGCACCTTCTGTATACCAGGCATGGGAGTACACTGTTCCATTTTGTCCTTGTGGACGGGTCATCAACAGTCGGCAGCCATTCCTCATTCTGTGTCAAGAGATGGAGAGAATGGAGTTCCCTAGCCAAAGGCAGCAGTGTTAGATGGTGCCAGGTGCCCAGAGGGACAGGATGCTCAGTTCTCTGCGTTAGCCTGTCTGTGCTGCTCAGATATTTAATAAAGGTGATAGGTCCAGGTGGCCAATGTTAAGTTTGAACAATTCTGGTTTTATCTTAAAGCAAGATGTGGGGTGTGTGGATGTATCTAAAGGTCAGCGATTCTTCTTTTTCTGCTCATAGTCACAAGGCATCTAAATGGTGATCTGTTGTCCTCATTCATAGATTTTTTTTTCTTAACTTCAATTTTAACAGAACAGGAACTTACCTTCCCCAACTCCATGAAAAGTACCTTTTAACAGGAAAAAAACAACCCTCTAATGGGCTTTCAAACCATTTCCTTAGACTGAGTTTACTATAGGATATTTTATGCAAATCAGTCACTTTCTCCCCAGGTTATGACACCTTTTCCTTGAAAAGTGACCGTGGCATGGAGGGAATCCTTGCTAGCTTATCTCTCCTACCCATCGCAACTTTAACAAAGAAATGTAGGCGGCACTTTTAAAGGCTTCAGAAATCAATTTAGTCCTTGGACCCATTCAGTGTAGATGTTAATGAAACTTGGTGGGTTTAAAAATAATGAATATTTAATATGACGTAAATTGAAAGACATAAACACTGTTGGCAATAATATAATGAAGTTAATACGTCTTAGCTTCCCTCTGCTCCCCTCCTTCCTCCCAAAATGGGGTGATTTGGGGAGTTGCCGTGATGCTTCCTGAGTTTGCCAGCGCTCCCATTGGCTAAAATGCAGATGTGCCTTTGAAAACCTCCGAGCAGTTGGGACTGATCCTGGCCCATAAAGTGTGCTGTCACACTGCGTTCAGCGGCCACAGGGGGCAACGCCTCTTTCTAGCTCCGTATCTTCCAGAGATTTGTGTAACAAACACAGTCCTCTGTGGGTGAAGGCAGGAAGCCAAATAAAATACTCCATGCCTTTAAACAAGAAAGAAAAGGACATTTAGTCAACACCCTGTGTGCTCTGGGTTTCAAGGGGGGCTTTATTTGATGATTAGGAGCGAGCGAGTGACCTCCGTGTGGAAAGCCTCAGGCTGTTGAAATGCCGTTGGGGCCGGACTTGCGCTTTTCATTTCCTCTTCAAAAGCATCAGCACCAGGTCCAGCCCCTGTGCGAAGTTCCTCTTTAGTTCTGTGGCTCTGTGCTTCTCACCACCAATGACCATATCTTTCCCTTTAGACCCTCAGAATTGATTACCCTGGCTTTGGGCTTCCATTTGCACCCTTCTTGTAAATCCAGAATCACCCTTTCTGCCATCACACCCACTGGGATGCTCCGCCCCACACCTTGGGAGATGGCTTGTTTAACCACACAGAAGCCGATCCCTAGCTAAAACAAACTGCAACAGGATCCTGCAAAGAACCAAGTGTAAGACTGTCTCCCTCCCAACTCAGCAGTGGGCTCTCTTGGCGATAAAGTGGAACTCAGTTTCCTCTGTCGGCGGGGAGAGTGTTAAATGGATGGCTAGCTCACTGCTGGCAATCAATACATGTTAATACATAGTAAACAAATGGCCTTCCATGGGCTGGGCAAACATGGTGATTTTGCAGATAAAAAGGATAAAATGTTGTTTCTGAGGATCTTGTCTAAGAAAATATATTTAGGGCTCTGGTAGGAGCCTTCCCAGGTGGGCATAAGTGACATTTAATCATCACGAGAATTATTGTTGTTAAAAGTGATCTTTTTTTATTTGTGCATTCATGTGCATATGCAGAAAGACAGCCAGCAACTTGAAAAAGTCCAGCCGATCGCATCATCTACCTTGATCCATCCCGACCTGACGGCTGTTTATGGCACTGTGGTAATGAACAGAACTGTTTTATTCCTGGGGACTGGAGACGGCCAATTACTTAAGGTTGGTTTTCTGTGCTTCCTTCAATGTCGATTTTAATAGTGATCCAATTTTGTGCTTTGTAATTTTTTATTGCTTCTGGACTATGTACAATACCATACTGTTTATGAACTCCTCAGGGACCCCCGCCCCCAGAAATGGCTTGAAAGAAATTTCTCGAAATCTACATGTAATAATCTCCCTGGCTATGTAAGAAAGCACTAGCCTCCTTCTTTCCTGGTTGGTGCCAAGATATTTCTCTTTCCTTATTCACAAGTCGCCTGGGCAAGGTAAATGGGGGTCTGGCCCCTACCGCGTCCCTGACTTACCTCCCTGAGACATTTAACCTGTTGGTTCTGTCTCCTTTATAGTGAAAATGTACAAAGCACCTGATTTCCCACAACTTCAAAGAAATGAGAGATTATAGGGCTTGAACAGACAAAAACAAAAAAACAACAACAAAAAACCAGGCACTCCTTGACTCCAGCCCACTTACCACCCACAGAGGGAGTTTGGTTTTTGCCCTTTGTACCCCCACACACCACAGAGAGGGTAGAGACCTGGAATCCTTTGAGATTATTCCCCTCGACTTTTGNCCTGTTGGTTCTGTCTCCTTTATAGTGAAAATGTACAAAGCACCTGATTTCCCACAACTTCAAAGAAATGAGAGATTATAGGGCTTGAACAGACAAAAACAAAAAAACAACAACAAAAAACCAGGCACTCCTTGACTCCAGCCCACTTACCACCCACAGAGGGAGTTTGGTTTTCGCCCTTTGTACCCCCACACACCACAGAGAGGGTAGAGACCTGGAATCCTTTGAGATTCCCCTCGACTTTTGTCTCTCAGGACTATGTTTTCCTACTGATTGGATGCACCACTGGTCAGGTTGAGATATTTTATTCACACAAGGGAGGGGCCGTGGGAAGGAGGAGAAAATCAGAAATACCTAGTAACTTGCCTGAGATTATGTAGCGGTTATTTTCTCAATGCCTTCAGCATGCATTTAGTGAACACTTCCTGTGGCCTCCCCCATCACGTGTGGTTGGGCACTGCACTATTTCTGTCACCCAAGGGTGACATTCCCGTGTCTGTCTGTAGCCAGCCAACACACTGTCAGCTCAGATTCTAAACTGAACATTAGTGGATTTGTTTTCCCAATTGATCTCCCACTGATAACTAGCTGTGTGGTTTTAGGTGAATGGCCTAACTTCTCTGAGACCCCATTTCTGTGTCTGTAAGGCGAGATTGTGCTAGACAACCTGGAAACCCCCTTACTCGTCTGAAGGTCTCCAGTCCTGTCTTCCGCGCACCTCTCCCCCTCTAGCCAAACCCGAGCTCGCCCTGCTCCGACCTCGCCGTTGGGCAGCAAAGCTCCCACGCCTTTGCTCGTACTGCGCCCCTTCCCGAATCACTTTCTCTTGTTTCTCTGTTTTCCTGAAAGCTCTGTCTCTGTGCTTTGGCTTGGCTTAAACTGCACCTCATCTCTGAGGACTCCTCAGCCTGTAGTGATCATGTTTTTCCCTCCTCTCCTGAAATAGTCATTATCTGTATCATTTTCTTTTTTCGGCTCATTACAGATGACTTGCTTTCATGCCTAACCTTTCCCCTGTGTTTGTGTGGCCTTCTCAACTTGATTGGAAGTGTGTTGAAAAGGGGGCCATGAATTCCCACAGCCTAATACAGTGCCGAGTGCCTGGTAGGCATTTGATTTAATCTGTTTTCTTTGGAGGAAACCCAGTAACATATGGGAGGGAGTTTGTTTATATACACATTCTTTTAAAATATACATTGATCATCTTTCCTGTTGTGTTAGTTTAATTTCCCTGGGAAAGGTAAACACCCATCAGTCACTCTCCCCTGGTTGCTGGGCGCCATGCGGTGACAGCTGTAGCTGCACCGGGCCGGGCATGCTGATTGGACCCATTAACCTGGCAGAAGAAGTTCCCATCAATCCAGCCGGGCCTCCTCTCCAATTATCTCTTCAGATTTGGGATATTTTTGATGAGTGTTTTGACAAGAACACTGTTTCTCCAACACTGAGCCAACCAAACCGTTACATGGGAAATTGAAGGTGAAGGAACGAACACTTGACTACAGATAGCTCCCCAGGGGGAGGCCCGGTTTGCCCCTCCTGGTTTTCGGACCCACTGGTCTGTGTGAGGCTGCCCGGTGTTTAGAGATGTTTTGGCACCAGAGAGGTCCAGCTACGCTGCAGCTCCAAGCTGCTGAGGAAGAGGTGGTCGACTGAAGTCTCACTTTCCTCAGCAGTGGGAAGGGGTACCCCTTCAGAAGCCACACCGGTGGCCTTGTTTGACTAACAGGGTGGGCTGATTTTCTGTTTGTTTTGTGACTGTTAACATTTATTACAGTAATTTCTACGTGCCACTCATTCTGCGCGTTCTAGCTCACGGGTGGCAAACACAAGTCCCGTGGGCTGAATCCAGCCCTTTACCTTGTTTTATCCAGCTTGAGCCATGAGCTCCTTGTCCCTAGTTAAGGAATAGTTACATTTACACAGTCCTAAAATTACATTCAGCCCTTTGAAGGCAACCGTGAGGCTGATGTGGCCCCCCCCCCCCATGAAAATGACTGTGACACCTTGTATCTAGCTAATTCAGTCCTCTCCAGAACTCTGTGAAGTAGATACACTGTTCGCATTTTACAGATGAGGGAACCGAAGCCCAAGAAACTGGGTGATGTGCCCAAGGTCACACAGTGGCAGAGCAGGGATATGAACCTGGAGCTACTTCAGAGACCGCTCTACACTCCTTCGTGACTTTGTAACCTCTGTCTGGCTAGGGTGACTGCTCCCTGAGGGCTCTCTGGTGGGGAGTGGGAAGCATGTTGATATTGGGGTTGAAGGTGGGGGGTTGATGGTGGGTGACCCGTGGTCCTGGGGTGAGTCCTGGGATTTTTCTTTTAGAGGCTCAGAGAGAAATCACAGCTTGAAAAGATAGACCGTTGGAGTGGCATGATGCCTGTCTGGCATGATAACCTCCTAGGAAGGAAGCCCCTTGCTTCCCTCAGGAGGAAGTTATCAGGGACAAGGTAGCTTTGAGCTGACTTAGCCTCTCCAAGGCTCTCTAGAGCAGCCCAGTCATTCCCAAGACTCCCCAGGTAGCTGTGTGCAGATTCCTGGATGCATTGCCCAGGACTCCCCAGAGTCCTGGAGACTCGGGACTGAGAAGAGATGATTCAGAAGACACAAATAGTCCCCAAATCCCTTTATTCAAACACTTCAAGCTTCCCTGCCTTGCCAGACTTGTCACCAGACTGTTAGAAAAGCCAAGCATTGACAGACACAGGCTTGGCTCCTCACGCCCTAGAGTGGAGGTACTAATGAGCAGGGAAAAACAAAACCCAACTCAAGACAGATCAGCCTCATGCTTCCCTGGGATCAAGAGTTGATGGCATTTTGACAGATGCCAGGCACTGTGGTGTATGGCTGGTTGGATGAGAGACAGGGAATAGCAGTTGGGGGCCAATTGCTGTTTTTTACCAGCACACAAGAAACCCTGGCCTTTTAAATCTCTGAGAACCTTGTAGACTTTTCACATAATACAGTGCATTTTAAATATCATGTTATTTAAGTGCTTTTTAAAAAAATTGTAAAAGTGATATAGGCTCACCCCAGCCAGTATGGCTCACTTGTTGGAGCATCCTCTGATATGTCACGAGGCTGTGGGTTCGATCCTTAGTCCGGGGTGTGTACAGGAGGCGACCGATCGGTGCTTCTCTCTCACATCTCTCTGTCTCTGCCTTCCTCATTCTCTAAAATCAGTAAACATACGTTAAAAAAATTTAAGTGATATGTGCTCCTAGAAAAAACAGCAAAGTGGAGCAGGGGCTGAGGGGAAGCACAGGAGAAACGCGTCTGCTGTGTCAGAGGGACCGCTGCTGTCAGTAGTCTGGGGGTTCATTTTGTTTCCTTGTTTTACATATTTGAGGTCAGACTCTATCCTTTTTTTCCCTTTGGTTAATGGGAGAAATGCAATATTAAAATGTTATGGCAAGCCTCTTATAAACAATATTTTTAAATAGCTGTATCATATTTTGTTATATGGAAACATTATTTTGAGCTTAAGCCGAGAGAGTGCATCACTTTAAAAGTATCTTTGAAGACTTGCACTTTTTCCAAGTAATCCAGCACTACTTCCAAAGGTAAGATTTTACTCATGATAAGTGGAAAAACAAGACTTAGCAGTGTGCTAATACTTTTCCTGTCCCCTGTCCTGTCTTTATTCCTAAGTCCCTTCGTAAGATTTTAGAAAAAAATGAAAGGACTTTAGAACCGAAAGGGTCCTTTGAGAGGCTCTAACCTGCCCCCTTATTTTATCAGTGTTCTGTCCCGATGGTTATAAGACAGGTTATATTCAGTCACCACCCCGCTCTGTTATTTCCTCATTTTACTTCCTTTCTGAACAGGATTGCATTCTCTAATTTTTCAGTTGTCAGCGTCTCCACTGAGATCAGCTCAGAAAGCATGGTCACACTGAACTCAGCTTTTGGGGGATTTATGTCATACCTGCTGTGAGGCCAGGACACCGATAAGCATACACAGTTTCATAAACACATGCTGGCTCCTTTTCCAGCTTGTAGCACAGCCTATCACGTGGTTTGGATTCTTTGAGCCAATGCACATAAAAAATTATCCTTATTTCAAGGGCAGACTCGGGTATTTTGAGCTTTTCCAGGTGGTAAGATAATAACATAATATGCATGAAATGTGAAATTTGCAACTTTACCCATGCCTGTTAACCTTTCTTGTGAGCACGAGATAACAAGGCAGCGGGCGGGGAATGACAATAGCTGACGTTTCTGAGTGCTGACTATGTGCCTAGGGTTAGAACCAGAGTCTGCACGGGTTAGCTTGTCTAGTCTCGAGAGTCAATCTTATTACCACACCAGCTTTATAAATGGAGAAAACCTGAGGCTCAGAGAAGTTTGGTAGCTTGCTCAAGGTGATGTGAAGTGAAGCAGGCGCTCCCCAAACTACACTGCTGATAAAAATGTAGTCTGCAGAGCTTGGTGGAGTTGGTGGGGCTGGGTTTTATTTTTCATTTCATTTCTAATATTGCAGTAGCTAGGTCAGTACCAAGATTCCACTATTTGGGGTTTCTTGAGAAGGAGCTATGGCCTCTGTGGTTTGGGTTTGTTCCGCTTTCTGTGTTAGAAGAAGAAAGAGCCCTTTTCTCTCTGGGCTGCGTGTCCCGTGGCTCGTGGGAGCCCTGATGATCCGGCAGGGGTTGGCACAAATAAGGCGCCCTTTTATTTTTAATAAAGATTTTATTTACTTACTTTTAGAGAGGGGAAGGGAGGAAGGGAGAGAGGGAAAGAAATAGCAATTCGTGGTTGCCTTTTGCGCACTCCCCACTGGGAGACCTGGCCCTCAACCCAGGCATGTGCCCTGACTGGGAATCGAACCTGTGACCCTCTGGTTCACAGCCTGTGCTCAATCCACTGAGCTACACCAGCCAGGAATAGGGCCCCTTTTTATCACATAAAAATCTTTTATTATGAAATTATAAGCATGTAACTCTGTAACATAACAGTATCCCACTCGAGCACACCAGATGACATTTTAGGTGAAACGTTCAAACTGCTGTCCATCTCGTGCAAGGCATTCATGTGCCCTACCTGAGGAGTGGCGCTACTTGTGCCACACCCTGTACTTGGGGCGCCTGTTTTTCCTCAGTAGACGGCTTGAGAGCAAAAGTAGGAAATCTGCCTTTGAGTTGGTTCTGGGAGTAGCACCAGTGATGGGAAGCTAGTGCTGGGTTTCTTCAACACCCCTAGTACTGAGGTAGGGTTCAGGGTGCAGGAAGCCATATCATGCCCTTTCCCCTATCCAGCAGCAAAGCCCCGCTGGCCTCAAAACCTCACTCCCCCCAATGGATTGCAGTTATCCAAACGATGGAGTGGAATTCAACCCAGTTCTAGAAAGACCTTCCTGCATTCTCACTGTAGACAAACTATGTAACACCTGGGGAGCCCTCCTGGACTCTGGTTTTTAAAGTTTCAAGTGAACTACGAGAAAACAACAACAACAAAATCTTTTATTTATTTTATTTTTTAATAAAAACGTTTACAGGACAAGCTCAAGATACATATATTCCCACAGAATGTTCACATAAGAAAAAGGAGACCATGGGGAAACCTGAGCAGGACCTGGGGCTAGAAGTGGGTGACTGAGCTAAGGCAATGGGCCAAGAAGTGTGAAAACTCGGAAATGGGCCCCCCCAGTTGGCTATTTGGAACGTCTCACGAAGCTATTTCAAGTTCAGCCTCGCGTCATTCATTTCGGTCTGTGAGTTTGGGGGGCTCCCCAGTTCAGAGCTCCTACTCCCTCATAATCCACGATCTGGAGCTTGTGATTCAGGCTGTGCGCTTCTCTTACACGTTATAATAATGATAGAAGGACAATGGACTGGAAGCAAGAGAGGAATTTGCCTAATCTTTGCATTTCATCTTTGTTATGCCTAACTCCAGAAGCACATTAAATGCTTTTGGAAAATTACCTGGCTTCTGTGTGTGTGCGTTTATGAGGGAAAATGAGAAGATTGGTCCATTTGTCCTTCAACTGGTTAGCCCTGCAGGGTGAGGCCTAAGGACAGAAAGTCATCGTAGTTGAACTTTTGGAATCCCATGACTTTTCTGTCTCATGGTAATATTAAGGAAGACAAACAATGGTCTCTGTTTAATTCCTCCCTGCTCATTTTCCTCACTGCGCTGTCCCTCCTGACAGCGGTGTTAAACTGTAATGCAACTGACTGTGTGGTGTGGAAGTCTCACACACCATGTATTTCAGGTCTATAGTTGTTGGTTTTTGTTTGTTTGTTTTTTGTATGCAGCAAAAATCCCAAGACTAGTCAATGACGCTTTAGGAAGATGTCAACAGAAACAATATGTTGACATAAACTGAAATTCTTCATCAGAAAAAATAAGTTTTCCAGGCAGATTCCAGCTGGAAAAATATGAAAACCCTTACAAAATCTTGAATGCTAATAGAGAATTTTCTTCTTGAATAAATAGTTATTGGGCACCTTTTATGTGCCAGGCACTGTCTGGGTGCTGGGGATATACAAAAGTGAATGAAACAGGCAATATCCTTGCTCCTGTGATTGGAAGAAAAAGACAGAAAATGAGCAAATGGATTAATCAATAACAGTCATTTCAGATGGTGGTAAGTGCTGTGAAGAAAACAGAGGGATGGTTGGAGGGTGACAGTGGGGTACAATAGAAGCTTCTCTTTTCAGGAGAGGTGACATTTGAGACTTGAAGGTTGAAGGGGTATATCAGAGCATGCATGGCTCAGGCTGACTTCAAATAAGATCTGTAGGAAGGGCATACCCTGGAAATGATGGGTAAAATTCCATATCACACCCAAGGAGTATGTGTGTGTGAGCAGGATGAGGTTTCTCTCATGCAAAATTCAGCCCATTTTCAGTTTCTGTGACCCACCATTACTTCCTGCTACACTTCACTGATCACGTTCTTTCCAAGGCCGTGCAGCTGAATGGAGCGAAGGGAGGAGCACTCCCCTGGCTCCAGTCTTACTGGCTTGCTTTTCTGGGTCGATGTTGACATGCATTTTGTGGTTGGAAGATCCAAGTGTCCCCTGGGGCCCCTGGTCTGGGCTGTGGGGATGGGGACGGGTGAGGTGGAGGTGCTATTAATAGAAACCTGAAGGAGGAAGACAGTCATCTCTTTCCTGTTCCGTAGTCGTCTCAGAAAGTTGAGGACCACAGAAGCAGAGACCTCAGCACCCTGTGTAGCATGTTTGGGTCCCTTGTGATGAAAATGAAAACTTGCTGCGCTGTCCTCAGGGTTCTGGAGACAGTTCTTTGTGTGATCTAGCAAAACAAAAAATAATTCAGCCAAACACTTCCTCAAACACTTTTTACGTTTCAATTGTGCGTATTTATTTTTTGAGCTAATATATTGATATTGCTCAAAGTGCAAAAGAACCAAAAGAATATACATTGAAAGTCAAATGTTTCTTCCCTCTGTGATACTGGTTTCTTGGGTATCTTTCCAAAGATATTTTATGTATGTCTGCAAGCAAAAGGAGGAAGATACTTTTTCCTCTTTTATTAACTATATAAAACATATCTGTATATATGGTACCTGCATATGTACATAAAATATTTGTGCATGCAAATATATACATATTTAATGTAACATGTTAAACATAAAGAGCTTTCTAATTCTTTTTATGGCTGACTGGAATTCAGTTGTTTGTGCTACAGTTTACTTGTTTGCTGTGGCTGGACAATGAGGCCGTTTCGATCCTCTGTATATAAACACATAGTGAATGACCATGCACACATATGATTTCACACCACTCAGCCTAAGGGTGTATGTATTATAATTTTGGTAGATAATGCCCCATTACCTTCCAGAGGTAACACCTCACTCCCACTTCAGCGAAACATAACAGTTTAACCCCAGCATCTATGGTTATCGGGACAAGTTTCAGTGTAGGCCACTGAAATAGTTTGTTCAGGAGACTGGGTGGTAAACTCTGGCGTACAGTGGACTTTGGTCATTTTTTCTAATGCAAGAAGGAAAGACTTCCCATAATTCAGTGTTCTAGAGAGAATGCTGATGCCTTGTCTCCAGAGTAAATCAAAGTTGCCCCAAACTAGATCTTTCTAGCTTCTGCCCATCTCTATCAATCATGCTCCAAGACTAACATAAGCCCCAATAACAGCTACAGGGCAGCTGTTTACTCATTGAAAATGGGCAAGGAGGCTTTGGGTATTTTTAACTTTATTTTTATTGCTGACACCATTATTGTGCCCCCGTTTCCCCCCCCGCCCCCCCGTTGCCCACCTCCAGCCAGCCCTGCCCCCTTCCCTCTGGCCGTCCCCACTGCTCCCTGTGTCTGTGTGCCTCTGATCCCTCCCCCTTCCTTCATCCAGTGCTTCTCCCCCACCCCTGGGACAACTGTCAGTCTCTTTCATGCATCCATGCCTCTTCTCTGTTTTGCTTGCCAGTTTGGTTTGCTCATTAGATTCCACATGTAAGGTGGTGGTTTATACATTTTTTATCAAGGTGTGGTTGACGTGCAACATTATATTATTTCAGATGTACTGTGCAGTGATCTGGAATCTATGTGTGCCATGGCCTGGTCACCAGCACAAGTTCTGGTTAATGTCAGTCACCACACCTAAGTTACGCATTTTTTCCCCATCGTCAGAACTTTAAGATTCACTCATTAAGCAGCTTGAGACTATACAATACAGGATGTATTTGTTACTAACTATAGTCAACATACTATAAATTATATTTTTATTGGCTTTTTATCTTAAAGCAAATTCCAGATACTATGTTATTTCACCCCCTCATATCTTTATGCATCTCTAAAAAACCAATCATTTTCTTAAATAACCATGTTATTATTCCAACTAACAAAATTATTAGTAATTATTTAGCCTTATCTAATACTGAGTCCATGTAACTAAAATATCCTGATTAGCTCAAAAATGCCTTTTAAAATTGTTCTCGTTCAAATTGGCATCCAAACAAGGTTCTCAAAATCACATTTGGTCACTCTATTTCTCTCATTCGGGAGCGGCCTCCTCCCTGCACGGCCACTGGATTCGGGAAGAAGTCCCTCCTGTTATCCCCACCACTGACTGGACGAGGAAGCAGAGCCTGGTGCCTGTGAATGTGTCCATGGTGGCACTGCGAGTTCACTTTCTTGTGATATCATTTAGCTTGTTCTTCTATTTCCGGGTTGTCAAACTCATTTCACTGGGGGCCACGTCAGCCTTGCAGTTGCCTTCAAAGGGCCCAGTGTAATTTTAGGACTGTGTAAATGTAACTGCTCCTTAACTAGGGGGAAGGAGCTCAGTGCTGCCGCCTGGTAGAAACCAGGTGCCGGGCGGATAAAACGTGGCCCGCGGGCCTTGTGTTTGCCACCTGTGCTCTATTCCTTCTGATACTAAGTGAAAGTTAGCGGTGTAGGCTTAGTTAGTATTCTGGGCGAGAACACTTCCTAGGTGGTTCTGCCAAATGGCGCTTTTAGATGTGACAAAGGAAATCTGTGCAGCAGCCTTTCTTCTCTTAAGTCTCACTTGAGAATATTTCTATCAGTCTTTTTTAAATTGGCTCCTGTTTCTTCTCTGTGCAAGCACTTTCCTGGACTGGATCAACTCTTTGAATCTGAGCTTATAAAGAATATGAATTTGCTGATGTCAGAAACATCCAAATCTGTAGAGAATTTTTATGAACTTATTTGAGCTAAACTGACAACAATTACCAGGAAGCAAAATCTCAACAAATTGAAAAAATGCTCAAGAGAATGATAGTTTTGCAGCTTATTTTATACCTTAGAATTAAAGGAGGAGGTATAGAGGCATTGTGTGAACTCCATTGGCAGTAGATTAAGAGGGCGGGGAAAGCAAAGCAGGGAAATCTCTGGGTTGGATAAAAAGTAAAACAGAGAGAAACACTTTTTTTGCATTGGTGGGTACAAGACAGTTGATAATGAACACTCACAGCACACAGAGGTATTTGCAGAACAAGATGACAATGGGGGGTTCTGTGGTCTCCTGCTCTGGTGCCTGACGTTGGCTCTAATGGGTCTAAAAAAGGAAAATATTCTGTCACCAAAGGTATGTGAATCTTAGATCCAAAAAGACACTGGACAGGCTCACTTAAGGTAAAGATTGACCTTTGTCAAGAAAGCTACAGGCCTAGGACGTGACTGCCTGCCATAACCCACTTCTAGTTAGGAAGCTTTAATTTCAGACCATCCTACATGCATGCTTCAGGTCTCTGAGTTTGCAGGCCCCACCATGGTAGCCCCCCGCCCCCCCAGCTTGTCAGGTTGAATATGGCCCTTTTTGTCCACACTTCCCTCTTTTTGGCCATAAATCAGTCTGAAGGATGCAGTAATAACAAACCTCTTGGTTCGGTAATGTGGTCCCACAGAGCTAGGAAGGCTCATTTCCAGGAAGTCTTAGTATCATCCCTTGTCTTGCTGGAAGACAGGCCACTGGGGATGGGATGAAACCCTCACCTTAAAAGTCAAGGCCAAATTTTTCTCAAAAGAGAAAGGGATGGCTTACAGCTAACCTGTAAGCTCTCATGATTGAAGTTTGGTTGTCTGCCTCCCTTTTCCATGTTTTACCTCTAGTATAACATTTCCTTACAGTTGGCAGACACACTGTACAACGCTTCAGTTTTCACAGTCTATGCAGTTGGTTCCCATTTACTATGGCCCATCTACTTCGTATTGGAAGCACTCAAGTGCCCTTCGTTATTAATCTGATTCCCACTAGTTGTGCAATTGGGACTTGTAACCTTAAGGTTTAATTGGGACAAAGGCTGTAAGAACATACTAGGGTAAATTACAACTGCCATCTGAATTTCCAGAGGCCAGGAGGACAGCAAGAGTTTCATAAGCAAATTTCATGTGCCTTACCAGTAGTTATAGAGGGCCATTTTTTAAACTAACCACCTCAGCTTCCATCTGAATCAATACACTCAGTAGTTTTTGTTCGGATAGCAGGTAAGTATGTACCCATAATTAGGCTCTAGCACTTATACATAAAATTCCTTTCTCAATTCTCCTTTTCCAGTGAGTTCCTGTAACTTCTCTTGTCTTTCTTAGTTTTCTCTTTTTACTCATTCAGAAATAACTAACTTACTAGGACGAACTACATCCTTTTAACTTCTCTCAAAAACACATGCATCCCTTTCCTTTCTTCTACAATAACATTCCTTCTGAATTTCTTTTTTTTTAATTTAAAGATTTTTATTTATTTATACTTTTTTTCGAGAGGGGAAGGGAGGGAGAAAAAGAGGGAGAGACACATCAATGTGTGGTTGCCTCTCACGCACCCCCTACTGGGGACCTGGCCCACAACCCAGGCATGTGCCCGGACTGGGAATTGAACCAGCAACCCTTTGGTTTGCAGGCAGCACTCAATCCACTGAGCTACACCAGCTAGGGCCATTCCTTCTAAATTTCTAAAGAGAAACCATAAGAGTATTATTGATAATACAGAAGTTATCTTATACACCTCTAGGAATTAACAGTTTGGCTGTATACATAAAGTTTGAGAAAAGCCCAAAGAACAAGTACAATTATTATTATGACTAATATTATTAGCAGACAGGTAAAGACAATCAAACCAATGGTTTTTCAAGTTCAACACCAGTGTGAGGGTATACAGGCTTGTCAACATCTTGGGATCTATCTCTGATGTCAGCAGCTTCTCATTTCTGAGGAGTCCTTGATCTTCACTCCAGGTGGAGGCAAGTGTCAGAGATGGGGTGGATGTCCATTTGTGGTTAAGCACTTTTTTGTTTTTGATGAGAAATGTGAATACTTGAGTTAACACCTTTAAGTTTAGCTGCATATAGATTAGTGAGTAATACCTGATAAGGTCCCTTCCAACAAAGCTGGAAAGTGTCTTTAATTGATGTCTTTTTCCATGGGACAAAATCCCCTGGTTGTAAATCATAGCCTTTGAAGTCTTCGTCTCCTGGGAGTACACTGTGAATCAGTGACTAATTTATCAGTTTTTAAAAGCTGGTTAATACCTCCTTGATAACGATGCAGAATGTCTCCTTTTAGTAAGGCTAGTTCATATGTCCCTTCACTTAGATGCATAGAGTGACCAGTAACTAATGGCCATGTTTGCCAATGGGAGGAGATCTCAGATTGAGGAGCACTATAGGGAGCGCTTTGACCAAGGGGGACTAAAAGCGTCTGAAAATTTAGCTAGTTGAGTTTTAATTGTACCATTTGTATGTTCTGCCATTCCAGAGGACTAGGATTAGTAAACACAATGAAAGTGGCCCAGAATAGGCCAGATATTACAAATGGATTGCATTATATGCCCAGTGAAATGAGTCTCTCAGTCACTGTAACTCAGAGGAAATTCCCTAATTAGGAATTATTTTTCCAGTAATAATTTACCTACCATTAAGGCTGTTACTCTCTTGCAAGGGAATGTTTCAACCCAGTGAGAAAACATACGAATTGTAACTCGCACATATTCATATCCTTGAGATGGTGGCATTTGCACAAAGTCCAATTGCCACACTTCAAGTGGACCCAAAGGGAACAGGAAATGCTCCTGGGACCTGTGGAGTGATTTTGCAGGGTTAGATTTTGGACAGATAGAACACCTGCTGTACACTTTATGAGTTACAGTAGAACAAGGCTTCCAGCGGGCGAGTTCCCTCCATGGAGTCATCTTTGCAGGACCCCAGTGTGCCGGCTCCTGCGCATGTGGAAGTATATGTAATTAACCCTCTGTCACAGGCTAGACTGAACTCCGATTGGGTCCAAACCATATCTATTTGTCTGAGTCAAAGGTTCCCCCCTTTCTGTTACCCTATCTTCTTTTCTCCCTCTGCAGTTGTCTGTCGGAACGATAAAAGACAGTCTTTTATCAATATAATAGAAAGAAGAAGCATCCTTAGGTCTGAGTCTGGATGATTTGGGTCCTTATTGCTGCTTGTCTAGCTGCAGCATCAGCTAAATTATTTCCTTTTGCTTCCATGGTGGCAGCGTTAGAATGTCCTGGAACTTTGATAATTGCCAATTGTTTTGGTTGCTGTGTGGCATCCAATAATTCTGCAACCTGTTTTCTATTCTTCATGGGTTGCCCTGCAGAAGCTAAGAAGCCTCGCTGCCTCCACAACATCTGGAAGCTGTGAGCTACGCCAAAGGCATAGTTACTGTTGATGTAAATATTGGCTATTTGATCTTTGGCCAATTGACAAGCTCAAGTCAGAGCAATTAATTCAGCTTGCTGGGCAGGTCTAATTCAGGTAAATAGGAAACTTCCGTTATGTGCACCACGGAAGTTACTGCATATCCCTCTTCATCTTTCAGATAAGCTCTGTCTGTAAACCAGATGAAGTCAGCATTATCTGTAGGAGGTTCCTACAAACCATTGCTAGGAGCAAAGGTGGTCAGTAAGCAAAACACAATTGTGAGTGTCTTTAGCCTTCAAAAATGGCAGCAGGGTTGCTGGGTGAAGACTGTTACATCGAGTTAAAGTAACATTGGGTGTAGAAAGCAAGAGTCTTTCATGAGGAGCCAGTTGACGGACAGAAGTGTTCAGTGTGATGAGAATTCAGTGGAGACTCACCAGAAGGAGGAAGATAAATAAGCAAAGGAGAGCCCATAACTATCTCTTCTGCTGGTTTGCACAGCATGACTGTAGCAGAGATGGTCCTCCTACAGGGCATTAGAAGGCCCCTTTTAAAGCAATCCCTCTAATGGGCTTAATTCCACTATGTATTAGAGGATATTGATGAATATCGTAGAGGCCAAGTATTGTCAGTGGTTACCCTAAGAGGAGTGGCTGACCTGGTCTTGCTAATATCTGTACCGCAAGGGACCCACCGTTGCATTGGAATGCCCTCTGACAAAGGTTCAGTCAATTTTAAAATTAGTTTCCTCTTGTGGAGTTTCCTTTAAAATCATTATTTTCCCAATGGGTTTAATGTCTGATTTATTTAGTTCTAAATACATTTCACCTCTCTGGGCAAAGGATACATGGGTGTCATTAGTTTCAACAGAGTCTTGCCCTTGCAGGTGAACTTGGGAAGATTTGAGTAGTCGAAGTATATGTGGCCCCGAAGCATCAGGGACTTGAAAACAAAACCTGGGTTGGCTAGATGCCCCTACCGTCTGTCTGTACAGGAGCTGAGTCCGATGGGGAGGGCAGCTTGGCTGGGTAGAGTCACCAGCAGAGAAAGCAGCCCCTGGGAGGGCCTGAGTAGTTTCCTCGTTTATGGTACTTTTATTTTCTACTAAACTGTTAGTAAGGAGAAGGGGAAATGCCCTCTCATAGTCCTCAGAGCAGCCCTGTGCCCATCGCCGTTCTTTTCTCGATCCCATTTTGGTTTTCTACAGTCCTTCCTGAAGTCACCTGGCTCTCTGCAACCAAAACAGAATTCTCTACAGCGGTTTCCCCACAAACCTTGTCTGTAATTCTGTTGCTTTGCTCCCAGATACCAGTAGGTATATTAATTGGAATGGGTCTGAATAGGCAGGATTATGTATGCTAACAGTTAAATTCTTTGCAAACCCATCAGGGTCCTGGAGAGGGTTGGAGAAATCTTTAGTTAGATTCCTTAATTTTGGCCTAGTACAGGAAGAATAGATTATGCTTGGCTATCCGTGTCCTGAGACAGGCTTTTCTCTAAAGGAAGCTGCCAGAATTTCTAGTTTGTCTTGTTTTTTTTTTCGAGTCTCTCCTGGTCTGGTTTTCTATTCTGAGTGCTGCCTATGTCAGTGGAGCGCGGTGGTGGAGGGCCCATGAAAGAGAGAGAAGGGGCAGGGAAAGGAGAGGAAGTCCAGACTCTGACTTAAACGGCACAGCGGGGCAACTGGAGAAAAGGGGAAAGTCGCATGTGTCATTGAGCAGCTTTGGAAACTGGTTAGTTCAGGAACAGTCGCTACAATATTCTTATTAACTTCCTGGAAAGAAGAAAGTCTCTCTGTGCTGTTTCAGAGGCTTCTACTTCCCAGTTGAGGGAAAAGCCTCTCATTCATTCAAGTTGATTTTAGAGCCAGCTCTTGTTTTTCTGTTGTGCGTGCAAAAATTAATTTAGCTGTCAAAAGAGCTTCATTTTGGCTATCTTAAGTTAATATCGCTTCTAGTTAAATCTTCTCATTTCTCTAAGTACTTGCAAGTGAAGACTCTCATCTGCAGGAGAATTAATGGGGGATGGGGTGGAGGGTTGTCAGCCTTGGAAGCACAATTTCCCATGTTAATTTAGTTTTATTTTGCAATCTGAAGAGTCGGAATAAAATTTCTTTGGACACTGTGTGGTGAGTTGAAGTTTGCTGCTTGTGGGTTGAGCTCCAAGGGGCTGTCACCTCTCTGTTTGCTCCAACCCTCCGGCGTGTCTCAGTTTCTCTCCCAGCTGTTGAATACAACCGAGTGCGAGGCAAACAGCCTCATGAGTGAGTCCTGGGATGCGTCAATTATTTCACTGCAGTTGCATTGGAATCCCCCGTGGGGCCCTGCTCTTTCTGAGTGGTACTCTCTGACACCTCCTCGTTGGTTTTTACTTACTAAGGATAGCCTCATTTCATGCTGGAGGGAGTAAATGCCCCTTATCTTCAGAGCTGCACAAGTTCAGATTCTCATTTATCCAGCAAAAAAATTTTGTTCAGTCTCACAGTAAGTAGTTCCAATTGAAAAGCCCCATTTTAAAACCACCCACCCATTTCCCCCTCCCCCCCATTGTCCCTGAGTTATCTTAACCCTTAACCTTTAGTGCCACCTCAAGGATTTTTTTAAAGAACATCTCAAATAAAGATGGGGCCTCCTACCTTAAAACAGGGAGGTCTGGAATTTCAAGAAAACTTATCCAGATTCACCAGATGCAAAGTGAGGAGCTGGTGGGGTCCAGTGAGCTTCCGCTGGTACCTAGCCTTGAGTCTGGGTCTGCAAGGTGGTGGGCTTCTTGGAAATCCTACTGACTGTGCCAAGTAAATGTTGACATAAGAAACATCCAAACCTGTAGGGAATTTTTATGAGTTTATTTGAGGCAAAATGACGACAATTGCTGGGAGGCAAAATCTCAACAAATTGAGAAAATGCTCCAGAGATTGTCAGTTTTGCAGTTTATTTTATGCATTAGAATCAAAGGAGAAGATGTAAGGAAGGGTACATGAAATCCATTCCTGACAGATTAAGGGAGCAGGGAAAAAGCAAAGCAGGGTGGGGGGATCTCCGGGGTTGGATAAAAAGGCAAAATAGAGTACCACAGACTCTCTTTACCTCGATGGGTACAGCGCCTCGAGATGGGGTTCGGGGAACAAGATGGCAACAAGGGGTTCTGTAAGCTCCTGCTCTGGCGCCTGCAGTTGTGCCCTGAGGGCTCCGGAGAAGGAGATCACTCTGACGTTTCTCAGGTGTGTCATCTTAGGTGCAGACACACAACAGTCAGCCTCGCTGATGGTAAAGACTGACTTTTGTCAAGGAAGCTACAGGCATGACTACTCACCATGACTCACTTTCAATTAGGATTTTTTATGTTCCTACCTGGGTACCTTCGATCTCTGAGTTTGTGGGGCCCGCCAATCAGGCCTCCCCTGAGCTCTTCGGGTTTAGTACTCGAGCCCCTGTTTGTCCGCAGATTAGAGAGAGGAAGACAAGAACCTGACAGGCTCACACTTGGTCAGTGCTTGCCCTATATCTCCCTCCACTCAGTTTTCGACAGGGCAGCGTTGCCCAATAGAACTTTCCACAATCATGAAAATGTTCTCTATCAGCACTCACAGTGTGATAACCAACAGTCATTTGTGGCTGGCAAGCACTTGAAAAGTGACCAGTGGGACTGAGGAGCTGAATCTTTAATTTAATTAAAATGTAAATAGCAGTATGTCACTAGTGGCTACCATATAGGATGGTGCATCTATAGAGTCATTTAAAAATGAACTGAAAGACTTCCACCAAGATGGAGGCGTAGGTGGAAACACTGTGCCTTCTCCCACAACCAAGTTTGAATACAACAAAGGTTTGGAGAACAGAGTCACAGCCAAAGAACAGAAAATTGAACTATACGGAAGTCCAACAACAACGAACCATTCAACCGGGACCAGTAAGAGGGGCGGAGCCAGCAGCGGAGCTGGGTTGGGCAGGAAGGATCCCGTGACCCAGGCGCGCAGGCAGCTAGGGTAGCGTCAGGCAGACCCAGTGAGGGCACAGGGTGGTAGGTTGACCGTGGTCACACATTCGCGCGCAGATAAACCAGCAGAGGGGTGAACAGTGAGACGAACCACGCAGGTCCCAGCGGCGAACCCAGTGAAGGCACAAGGCAGCGGGCTGGTCACACATTCCCACACAGTGGGACGGACCTCTCGGGGCCCCAGCGGTGGAAGGCAGCAGAAGGGACCGCCATTGCTCCCCTTTGACCCCCGTCCCCACATACAGCGTCACAACCCAGCAACTGAGTTGCCCCGCCCTGGTGAACACCTAGGGCTCTGCTCCTCATATGTAACAGGCACGAACAGTCCAAAATATGGCTCAAGAAGAACTCAAAGCCCCAGAGCCGATAACTCTAAGCGAAAAAGAAATAGGGAACCTCTCAGATGCACAGTTCAAAACATCCTGATGATCAGGATGCTCACAGAACTGGTTGATTGTAGTCACAAATTAGAGGAACATATGAAGGCTAAACTAACTGAAATGAAGGGAAATGCACAGGAAACCAACAGTGATGGAAAGGAAACTGGGACTCAAATAAAGGGGGTGGACCAGAAGGAAGGAAGAAATGACCAAACAGAAAAGTGTGAAGTAACAAGAATTCAAAAAAATGAGGAGAGGCTTAGGAACCTCCAGGACATCTCTAAACGTTCCAACATCCGGATTATAGGGGTACCAGAAGGTGAAAAGAAACAGCCATGAGTGGAAAACTTATTTGAACAAATAATAAAGGAGAACTTCCCCAGTCTGGCAAAGGAAATAGACTTCCAGGAAATCCAGGAAGCTCAGAGAGTCCCAAAGAATTTGGACCCAAGGAAGAACACACCAAGGCACATCATAATTACATTAGCCAAGATTAAAATGAAGGAGAGAATCCTAGAAGCAGCAAGAGATAAGGGGACAGTCACCTACAAAGGAGTTCCCATCAGACTGTCAGCGGATTTCTCCAAAGAGACCTTACAGGCAAGAAGGAGCTGGAAAGAAGTATTCCAAGTCATGAAATCCAAAGACCTACATCCAAGATTGCTTTATCCAGCAAAGCTTTCATTTAGAATGGAAGGACAGATAAAGTGCTTCTCAGATAAGAGCAAATTCAAGGAGTTCATCATCACCAAGCCCTTATTGTATGAAATGTTAAAGGGACTTATCTAAGAAAAAGAAGATAAAAAATAGGAACAGTGAAAGGACAGCAAACTCACAGTTATTAACAACCACACCTAAAACAAAAGCAAATCAAGAGGACAGCTAGATCAGGAGCAGAACCATAGAAATGAAGATCACATGGAGGGTTAGCAACAGGGAAGTGGGAAGAGGAGAAGGGGGGGGAAGGTACAGAGAATAAGTAGCATAGACGGTAGGTAAAAAATGGATAGGGGGGAGGGCAAGAATAGTAGGGGAAATATAGAATCCAAAGAACTTGAGACACGTGGTCATAAACTAAAGGGGGGAATTGTGGGGGAGGGGGTGTGCAGGGTGGAGGGGAATGAAGGGGGGAATAGAACAACTGTAATGGTATAATCAATAAAATATATTTTAAAAAAATGAACTGAGACACAGATCTGTCCCACTTCCCTTGGGACTTAAGTGTTTCTGTTCCATTTTTCCAGACCTGCTACTGAATTTAGTGAGTAGTTCACAGGCTCCTAGTGAGCTACTTGCCCCGGGCTTGACCTAGAGCATATGATGGAAGGAAGTTGCCGTTGCTAGACCCAGCCACACTCAGGCCCAGGTTTCTGGGAGCATGCTCCTTGTGCCGGGTTGATAAGGAGCTTTTGATTAAATAGCTGTGTAATTGCCATCAGAATATGTGGGTACAGGCATATTATTGGTCAGTAGATGCACAGATGTTGATTTTGTCTGAAAACAACCCAGGTGCCGATTTTTCCTTTTCAGATCATGTGTCCAGTGGGACTGCTCTCCACAGAGGTAGAGATACATTATATCTGGATATGTTCAAACTGACAAAGTATTGAACACCTTCAGTTTTGAAGGTATTGTATTGAGCAAAGAGATAGGTAGAAAGATGATTAAGATATGGTTCCTACCAAAGGGAACGTGCAATTACCTATTGAGTGTTATGTGCTAATAAGCCTCTTTCATAATTTTCATTTGATCCTTACAGCAACTGTGTTTAAGGAAGACGGCATTAGACTCACTTTAGACATAAGGAGACTGAGACCCAGCGCAGTTAAGTTACTGGTTCAGAGCAGCACAGCCACTTAAGGGAGACAGCCTGGGTGCAGACCTGAGCCCAAGCTACCGCTCGGTTTCCCCGGCAGTCTCCCGATGAGCCTTCTCCCAGGTTTCACACCCTGCCCTCTCACCGTGCCCTTCCTCTGCTGCAAGCCCGGCAAACGCCCTTCCTTCTCACTAGAGTAAGAGGCAAAATCTTTACACAGGCCTGCAGGAACCCATGTTATTCCCCCTGTTACCTCACTGCTCACTCCCCTCCACCTCCCTTTGCTCTGCTCCAATCATACTGGCCTCTCTCATTCTAGGGACCCTGTGCCTCTGGGTCCCTCTTCTCAGAGCGCACTTGCCCAGATATCCAAATGATGCCATCGTCCACTGCAAGTCTCTAAATAAGTCTCCCCTTCTCAGTGAGACCCCCTCTGAAGATGCCTTCTCCATTTTCTCAGCCCACTTTGTTTTGACCTTTATGCCATTCTGATCTAGTTTGTGTCACTTTTTGTTAACTGTCTTTCATCATGTTCCTGTGTGATGCATGAGTATAAGTTCTGTGGGGGTAAGACTCCCCCCTCCCCCCACTGTGTTCACTGCATTTTCCGAGCATCTCCATGATGCCTGACACAGAGTGGACGGACGTTCAGTAGGTGTTCATTGACTGAATGAAGATGAGTGAAGCTCAGGTTTGCCCAACTTCAAAGCCAGACTTGCTTATGTTTTTATATCAATACACACTCATTGTTTAAGCCTGATAAGTTGTCCTGATTACTTTCAGGTGCATGACTATGTAGAATTATATGGGAGAATCAGAATAACCCAGACAAATATATGTTGAGCCAACTTTCTTTAGTTTTAAAATCAGTCTTGGCCTAGTTTTAATGAAGCTGTCACTTGTAGTTTCTCAAGTGACAATAAGGCCGATCAGATGTGGTCAGGAACTGCTGACAAGCTTCCACATGTGAGGATACAGCCCAGCATTGAAGAGTGGCATTTGTGTGTGCGCACGTGTGTGCGTGCACAAGTGTGGCTTTGTCCCCTACAAAAGCAGAAATACTGTGCTCGTTATTTCCAGCCTTGTTGAAGACAGACATGAGAGGGTGATTAAGGAATCTGGTACCTTAGCCAGTGTATTTGGTGAGTAAGAAAGGATGTGGTCTTAGAATTAAGCTACAAGTTTTACCACCCTGCTATTAAAAATATTTAATAAAAATCATATTTCTTTTTTTGGAAAAAATAGGTTATTCTTGATGAGAATTTGACCTCAAATTGTCCGGAGGTTATCTATGAAATTAAAGAAGAAACCCCTGTTTTTTATAAACTTGTTCCTCATCCTAAGAAGAATATGTACATCTATGTAACAGCTGGAAAAGAGGTAGGTAAAAATACTGGTTATTGCTTCTGACTAATGAATAAAAATCATTTAATTGATGTCATTACCTAGAGGCCAAGCTTTTACTTTGAACTGCCGAGTTTAAACATTGCTGCAGGCTCGGAGGAGACGGGCGATGGTCCAAAGTCACAGAATTAAAAACATTACTGTCAGTAACTAAGCAAGAAATATCACCTATTTAGACAATTTTATTATTGGCTGTATTTCCGATGCCAAGTTTTGCAGAGGAGGGCGTGCTTGCCAATGGGTGCATAATCAGCGAGGTAACTGCATTTACACATGTATTGTGTGGGCACTGAATGGTTAGGTGCATTTATGACTATACCCAGCGGGATTGGCTCTGGAGTTTGGGGTTAATATGGGGCCATAGTCTCATACACATTCATTAACCAGGAAATATATGGCACTTGGCCTCCCTCTCTTAATTGACTTGGCTGTTTTAGTTTTCCTTCTTGCTTCTGATTCCTGAACTACGAAGGACACCTTTTTACATATCATTCATTTTTACCAAGCGCTTCACTAAGGGAAGGGGGAAACAAATTAATGTGTATTGAGTCCCTGCTGACTATGTACAAGTCACTGTTTTGCGTGTGGCCCCTCTAGATGAGGCACACAGAACTATGTACACACACGTATAATAGACAGTGTTAACGAAAAGTGTTAGTAATTTAATGATATGAAATTACCTTTGCTTTGTATATGAAGAATCTAAGACTTGGAAAGGTTAAATAGCTTGCTCAAGATTATATATGGGTTAGGCCTTGTCAGGACTAGGACTTAAATTATGCCCTGATCTTTTAAAGCCCATGATAAATGAGATCAAATCCCAAATTTGTGAAAACTAAAGAGACCGTTCTGTCATGGTGGTTTTAAGCCATGAGTATTTGAACATGCAAAGTACAAGGAAGACTTACATAATTGCATAGGGGATGCAACAGATGCTTCCGGCCTACCCCAGTTTTTCATTCTGTTATTTTCCAACATTTTGAGGACAATAGCAATGACGTTAATCTACATGTGCTGTTAGAGCCACAGAGTAGGTATGTGAGCACTTTGTAGTTTCTGGCATTCCTAGAAGGGCCATATTGCTCTTTGCATGTTAAAAAGTCAGTTGTGTCAAAATGACCACATCTGGCAACTGGACCTCACGTACCTTTGCAACCCAGTTCTCCACCAGACAGAGTCTCCTTTACCAGCTTGCTTCCCCATTCAAAAATTTTTTATTATATTTCTTCCCTAGAGTTCCCATATTGAGAAACTTTTATCTGCTCAACAAACTGCATATATTCAGGAACAACCCCCATTCCCAGGCTTTCTTCATCCAGACTATCTCAAAGGTAGCTGTCGGAGAGCCGGCTGCGCCGCCCCACAGAGCTGATAAAATGCCAGCCCAGCGCCATGACCCTTGAGGCCTGGCTGAATCTGTGCACGTTTTCCCACTCAGCTTTATAAATCATTGCACATAGCTCAGTTACTGCCTTCCGTGGGACCCAGGACTGGGGGGATGGGAACCATTGGGAGAGCCTCCAGTAGCTGACAGGTTCTCCACTTTCTGAAGGTGAATTACTCTCATCTATGGTCGTTCGAAGCCTGAAGTCCTGAGGCAAGTTTTCAACTGGGCATCAAAGCTGGTTATTCCTACATTCTTCTCTTAGGTTTACTACTAGATATCTTATCAGTAAGACTCTGCTTGGGCCAGGATAACCTGAGGAGAGATAAAACCTAAGGAAAAGTCCTTTCTTAGATTCTTGGGCAGATAATAAGAGCCAAACTAACATGTCCTAGTTCATCCATACAATGGTGTAGTGTGTAGCTGTCCAAAGTAACCGTGTGAAGATATATGCGTTGCTGTGGGGTAGTCACCATACTGTGTTCAGTTGGGGAAGCAGGTCCAGTACAGTATTTATAGGGTCTTCTTTTTTACATGGAGGTACATGTGTGTGTGTTTAAGTATACTATATGGCAATTCTTACAGAGTACTCTAGAGATGCATATTCTACTAAGTGCTCTGAGCAGAAGTTGTCCTAGGAGCATGCGCTTAGGAAATTTGTTTTACTTTTTCAGTGTAAGGTTCCACATGTTTGTTGGGCCGTGGAAGCTTTTCTCACTGAGCAGCAGCAGCCAGCACTTACTGAGCGTTTAGTATGTGCCAGACCGTGTTTGTAATAACCCCATGGAGTCGGCAACACAGTCACCATTTCACAGATGAGAAAACAAGGTTACAGAGATTATGGGACATTTATGAAAATCCCCAGAATTAAAAAACTGTTTTGTGAGCTACAAGGAAATATCCACATTCTGGTTAATTCTGGCTCAGGCTGGTGGTATGCCTGGCATGTCCATCCGCAGCACTGAGAACTGAGAAGTGGACAGGCATAGTTATCCTCCATGAAGTCAACTTAGAGTCAAAAGACATTCCTCAAGATAGCTTGTTTTCCTCACAAACCCCTTCTTGACCTCTGTTTCTCCAGCCTTTTTACACACTTACTTTATACTTTATAATTTCTAGCATCTATAGCTTCCTGGCTTAATGAGTTCCACGGTTTCTATACTACCTGCTTTGGGATTCTGCCTGCAGTGACTGGGCCGTGTGACACTCATGTCCCCGCCTCCCACTCTGATTCCTGGCTCTGCCTGCAGCCTGCATCTGCCCAGCACCAGTGCCCACTCTGCGGGCTGCTGTTTCCTGACCACTGGAAGAGATGACTCTAGGGGCAGGGAATGATTTAGAAACTGCCCCTGTTTCTTTTAGTTTCAGCTCCAGTGCGGGGGGTATGGCAGGCACTGAGGCGATGGAGCTACCCCTGAGAGGGGTGTGGGAGGGTTCTCCTCACTTCCACGGCCACTAACAACCTCCTGTTCCTCCTGGGTCAGAGCCTCTCGCCATTTCCAGATGCTTATTTCCAAAGTACTGTTGCCTCTCTCTGCATGCAACTAGTTGACCTGGTTCCATGATCCCTTTCGTAGTCATTCTTAGCCGATCAGAAACCTGACTGCATATCAGACTCACCTGAGAGAGCACCCCAAAATACAGATTCCTCTGCTGTGCCCTAGACCTACTCAGCTAGAGTCCCAAGAGCAGGGGGCTGGGAATCTGCATGTTTAAAAGCTCCTGAAGTAATTCTGATAAACTGCTTCCTACCTTGGGACTTGGGACACCCTGCCCAGTGTCATTATGGAGACACCCAGTGTGGGGGCAACATTGCCCGCAAATTTCCCCCCGTCCACCATGGATGAAAGTGAAACTACCAAGACATGATCTGCCAGGGGAGGAAAGGTGGCTGATCCCTCAGAGGACGAGGGCCAAGAGCCCCCTGCTCAAGGGGCTTTTATTGGGTTGCTTTGCACAAGAATACAGGTAAGGCTCAAACAACAGATGGCATTCAAAGAACTATGAGAGCCCTGGCTGGTGTAGCTCAGTGGATTGAGCACGAGCCTGCGAACCACATGATCGTGGTTCGATTCCCAGTCAGGGCACATGCCTGGGTTGCGGGCCAGTTCCCGGCAGGGAACTCACGAGAGGCAACCATACATTGATATTTCTCTCCTTCTCTCCTTCCTTTCTCCTCTAAAGATAAATAAATAAAATCTTAAAAAAAAAACAAACAAACTATGAGGGCTTATTCTCAGCCAGGGTCAGATAGCTAAAGAGCCATAAAACTTTGAGGAACAAACTTCTTCCTTGGACCCTTATCATTTAAATGAGAGCATTCTAAACAAAACAGGTTTCACAGGATTTTACATATTCTTCCTTAGGGCTGATCACCCAGGGAACCTGCCCTTTCCAGCACAGGGCTGCACTGCCTTCCCCAACATAGATTTTTAGGCTTAAGTGGATTAGAGACAGAAATGGAAACTTGGACTATGTCAGAATAGCTGGGGGGTGAGGGTCCATCCCCCCTCTTTCTTGCAGCCCCCCAACCCCGAGTCCTTCCATGTTGGCCTCCCAAGTGATCGTGTCTGGCTTAGGTTGCCCCTCCTCTGAGGGGTCATACCCATCATAGACTAACTGACCAAGCATCGGGGGCAGGAGATGAAGCAGAGACAAGCTTTGTCTTCTTAGTGGCTTGCATTCTGGAGGTCACTCACTCAGCCTTATCTGTGGGGGGGTGGTTATAATTCCTGAAACCAGGCAGAGCGGTTCCCAACAATCCAGTTTGAGCCAATAAATGTCTCTCTGTGGCCCTTCATCAGATAAGGTGTGGTGGTTTTTCTGGTATTGCTTATTATTCCATCTGAACTGCTGTCATCTTTATTTTTAGGTGAGGAGAATTGGAGTTGCAAACTGCAATAAACATAAATCCTGTTTGGAGTGCGTGGCCGCATCAGACCCTCACTGCGGTTGGTGCCATTCTCTGCAAAGGTATCTCCTGAATTCTTTCTCACTGGCTCACATTTTCAGAAAAGCGTCACATGGCAAAGCGCTTGTTGCCCCGTGTTAACAGTTCACTCCAGTGACCTGGGGGACTGATCTCTTCGCTGACTAAAGTATCACTGTGTAGTTCGAATTGATTCCCGGAGATGTTCCCAGCCATGTTGGTGCTTTAAATCATTTGACCCAGACCCCTGGGGGTCACCTCCTCGGAGGGTGGGAGAGGCAGATATGTGACTTAAAGGAGGGTAGCCTGGATCTGTCAGTCAGTCTGCTTTTACTTTCTACAGAGTTCTCCCCGATTTGAGAGAGAGGTGAAAGGCACACCCTCAGGGGAGGTAAAAGAATAAGGATATTTGAAATTTTTTGACTGAATCCTCATAGTGTCACATATTCGGTTGGTGCAGTGGAAGCTTTATTATCGATGATGTTGTCTCTGAATGCACCGTACAGCTGTGGGCCTGGTACACAACCTCAGGCTCTGGGCAGAATCTGCCCAGCCTCATCGTGACTTACGATGCTCGTGACTCATCAAGGCTCAGGGGCAACTTGGAGTGGCTTCCTCACCATGGCAGCTCCTAGCATCACTGGGATCGGCCTGGTTGGATTTGCTGTTACTATGGTAACCCAGTACTTGGGCTTTGCTATAGAAGCAAGGAGAGAGCCTGAGCTAGCTGCAGCTCAGGCAGAAGAAGAAAAAAAGAACCTAACAGTGTCTGTCAGTTCGGCTCTTTCAGTTTTTAAAGGTAAAAAAGGATAAGAAAGAGTAGAACAGGTGGAGAAGCTGGAGGCAGAACAAGGGGGCAGTTTGGAGGAAGAAGAGAGGGGTAGGAAGAGAATTTGGGGGCCTCTGGAGGAGGAAGCCAAGAGCAATGAAGGGAGAGGGGGGAATACAATGTGAGCAAGAGGTTCAGGAAACAAACTAAAAACATGGGGCTGGAATTAATTAAGAGTTCATGGAGGAAGTCAAAAGCTGAGCTGCAGCAAGACACATAATTGCCTGTGCCTTTCCCAGCGCTTCCTTACCGGGCTGTTTCCATCAGAATCACGGGCAGACAAAAGAAGCAGGGCCAGGAAAATTCTCGTGAATAATTGTAACTGGGTGGGCAGGTTTTCTTCTTGTCGTTTGTCCAGTCGTGAAGAGTATTTCATCGGCACACACCCACTAAGCTGTTTTGCTCTAATCTTCCCACCTGGTCCCACTTGCACAGGTGCCCTGTCTATCTTAGTGGAGCTACGTCCAGGGGTTCATCCAGTGACAGTGCGGCGGTGGTGACTGAACAGCCATAAAGAGCTAGTGGCTACTCGACTGGCAAATGCAGGACACGGGAGATGTCCGGGCTGGCGACACAAATTGGGGAGTTTGTAGTGTTTAGATGGGACATAAGGAAGCCTTCAGATCAGGCGGTGGGGAGGCGAGTGCAGATTGAGGGCAGATGTAATTGGAGAACTGAGCACTCAGGTGGGTGATTCTTAGGGGTCTGGGAGATGAAGAAGAAACAGGGCAGAGGAGAGAAAAAACTGAAGAAGGTGGTCTCTGGGGGCCCAGAGAGAGAATGGAGGAGGGGGTGGCCCACTGCCTGGTCCAGCTGAGAGGTCAGGCAAGAGGAGAAGAGAATCGGTCCACTGGACTTAGCAGGTGACTGTGACAGTGACAGTTGGGGAGGGGGTGCTAAAGCTGTGAGTACAGATAACAAGAGGACAGAGCAGAGACAACTCTTGAGAGGAGCTTGCTGAGAAAGACGGCAGAAAACACTGGAGGGAAATGGAGTCCAGACAGTGCTGTTATTTATAAGGGGCGTGAAATAGCAGCATGTTGGGGACTATTGGGAAAGGTTCTGAGGAGAGGGGGAAACTGATGATACAACAGAGAAGAGAAAGTTGTCGAGTGTTGTCTCTCAGCAGATGAGGGAAAGCATGACCTAGCACACCGATGGGGAGGCCAGCCTCACGCAGGAGTGTGAGACAGCTCCTTCTTGGTCCTGGGAGGGAAGGTGAGAATCTGTGCCCGGGAGTAGGTGGGTGGTAGAAGCATGTACAGTGTATTTTCATATTGCTTACATCATTCTTAGTGACTTAAGACAAGTGAGAGTGAGAAGAGGTTGGGGGGGGGGCGTTGAACAGAGAGAAGGTGTGAAATAGAGTGGGAGAGAGAACGGAGATGGGAGATAGAGAATGATTTCCAGAAAGCGTTAGGGCCCAGTTGAGGTTGGTGGTCTTGCTTTTGAAGTGGAAACAGTAAGCATGGTTTTGCTTTCTTAAGCCAAGTTCAGCTCTGTTGGCAAAGTAGGTGAGAGTTAGGTGGAGCTTTTCCAGGAAGTCCTTCAAGAGGAGACAGAGGGGCCTGGGAGCTGAGGGTGCACGCAGAGGGTGGTCAATGATGTTGACTTGGACATTGATACTTATAACAGTGAACTCTGGGCTTTAAGCTCTAAGTGAACCTGAAGGAGAGGAGTGAGGGATGTGAGAAGGTGGTAGGATCTGTGCACTGGAGGTTGCAGTTGGGAGAAGACTTGTTGGAGCTAGGGAACTGGAAAAAGGGCAGTGGACTGTGGGGAGCTTGAAATTAAGTTCGGCTCTGGAGTGGGCTGCAAGGAAGCTGTGACTTGAGGGGAGGGCCTGGTTTTGATACGAACAAGAAGGGGAAAGGAAGAATGGGAGAAGAGGTTGAGGGCATGGGGCTTTTACTGATGGTGGACTCTGAGTTTCAGGCTTCTACAAGCCTGCTCACTGGTTCCCTGGCTTTGGCTCTTACCCCTTCACCTCTGCAGGTTAAACTCCAAACCAGATCCTATCATTTCCCTGCTTAAGCACCTCCACTCACTTCTGTCTTAGAATTCAGTCTGCCAGGGCCTGCTTCCAAGGCTTTCCGCAGCCTGGCCCTTTGCTACTTCTCAGACCTCTCTGGCCACTCTCTCCTTATGCCCTACCCTGGCCACACAAGCTTCCTTTCTGACTGAAGAGTGTGCCAGGCTGTTCCTGCCTCGGGGACTTTGCACTTGCTGTTTCCTCAGTCTGGAATATTCTTCTCCAGATCCTCCCATAGCTGGCTCTGGCTTGATCATCAGGTCCCAGCACACACACATCTCTGCGGGATTCTCCAGTCTGAAGGAGCCTCACCTTACTCACAATGACATCAATGCTTTGTTGTCTTCGTGGCCCTACTGCTATTTGAACTGATTTTATTTCTGTCACTCACTTTATTAAAATGTGAATTGCGTAGGGACCTTGTCTTATTCATTATTGTATCCTCCAGAATCTGGGACAGTGCCTGGCGCATAGTAGGTATGTGTTAAATGACTGGAGTGGACTGAATGATTGGGAAACTCTACCAATGGCTGGAGACTTGTGTGTGAAGACTGCAAAACGCTCTGGAGGTGTGGACTGGTGGCCCTTCCCAGCCGTGTCGGGTTACTCGGTTTCAAATTGGCTTGGTTATGTCCTAAGATTAAATAAAACTAAGCTTCAGATCCGTGACTCACGTTTAGCTCCCAGCACCATTCAAAATCAGGAATTCTAAAGGGGGATGTTTTCTTATAACTGTAGAGCATCCCACTGTGTTTATTTTAAATGCCACAGATTTATTTAGAAAAATAACTTATTTTCTCTGTTGAGAAGGTTGAGCTTTCTTGCATACGTGTGTAGAAAGTGAATTTGTTGGGAAGGTGGGGTAAGAAAATGATCTTCATTTCCTTTTGATGGGGTGTTAAGAATAGGCATTCAGTATAAGCAGATAAAAAGCAACTAGATAAACAATGAGCTCTAAAAAGTCTTGTATTTTATTGTTGGAACTTCAAATCCAACCTGTATTTTATTGTCTGTGTGGGTGGAAAGTAAATTTTTGCAGACTGAATATCTTGGGTTTGGAAGCAATTTCTCAGCTTCTCCCATATTGCAAAGCATAGCACATGTGTTCAGTTATGGATTTCCACAAAACTGGCAATCCCAAGCCAATGAGGGGGTGAGGTTCCAAAAGTTCATTTGCAAGTTTGGCACTCAGAATGCATTTTCCCATAGAAACAGTGTCATAAATTAAGGACTAATTCCCATGTCAGCCCACAAAATTCAATTCATTTAACTTCAACAAATATTTATCAAGTATCTACCAAGAATCCAATATGGGAAGTCAGATAACTAGGTGATACTGGGAGAGGTCAGTTGTCATTCTTGAGCTTAAGGAATTCACGCATTAGCTAGGAGACAGACATGTCATTGACCAATGTTCATCATTCAGCTGTACATCCAATCAACAGGTGTTGCTGGAGCACCTACAGTGCGCTCAGCCCTGTGCCAGGTGCTTGGGATACAGTTCTTTCTTGCCTATGTGGTCATCCCCAATGAGGGATGTAGACACATGTATTGGTCAGGTTCCTGCTGCAATAATACTGAGTAACAAACAAAGTCTTAGTCATTTACAAGAACAAACATTTGTCTTTGTTTTATTTTTTGCTCATGTTCAGCGTTAGCAGGCATGGAGGGTTGTGAGGTTCAAGCTGCAGGTTGTGACGTTCAAGAGTTGGATTCACTAATGAGCAAAATAAATTGCTGAACAAAAGAGAAACAGAGGCATGAATACACGGAACAGTCTGCCAGCTATCAGAGGGGAGAGGAGTAGGGAGAATGGATGAAAGAAGGTGAAGGGATTAAGAAAAAATGTATACATAACACAAAGACCGTGAAAACAGTGTGGCGATAGTCAGAGAGAATGGGGGCGGGGAATAGATGGAGGTGGGCAGAGGGGAGAAAATGTGGGTGGAATGAGACTTTGCTTGGGGGGATGGGTGCATGATGCAATGTGCAGCGGATGTTTTATTGAGTTTGTACATTTGAAACCTGTATAGTTTTATGAACCAATGTCACCCCAATAAGCTCAATTGAAAAACAGAGCTTGATTCAGGTCTGCTTCACATATCTCCCATTCTACACATGCTCTTCTCACGGCAGAGAGCAGAAGCCCAAGGGGCCAAGCTAAACTCTGCCACACATGCAAAGCCTCTGCTCATGTCATGTTTGCAAACAAGCTGTGCAGCCAAGCCCAGTATCAGCAGGGTAGGGAAATACACTCTGTCTACTGTAGTGGGAGACAGTGCGAAGGGACATGCAAAGGCTGTGGATATGTAATTCTAGCACAGGAGAGATTGCAGAATTGGGAACGATAATCCAGTCTACCTTAATAAGTGAAGGAGCTACCAATCTACCAATATGTAAATAGATTATAATTAGAGTTAGCACAGAGGAAGTGAAGGGTTTCATGCGGGCACATGGAAACCATCTAACCAAAACTTAAAAGGTCAGGGAAGGCTTCCTGGAGGGATGTCTAAGCTGGACCTGAAATGTGAGCAGATATTAGCCAAGTAAAGAGGAGGGAGGGGAAACTGGCACAGGGAACAGGCTGTGCCAAGGCCAGGGTCTGTAGGCTCATGGGCTTGGGGCTCAGTGGGGATAGAATGTGCAGTCTAGGCGGGGAGTGTTGGGAAATGAGGTTGGCATGATAATCATGGCAGAGGCAGATGAAGCTGGGTCTTATAAACCATGTTAGAGAATTTGGATTTTGTTGGAAGGACTTTGGGGAGCCATTGCTGGGCTTTAATTAGAAGACAGACTAGATCAGATGTGTGTTTTAGAACATGCAAAATAGACCAGAAGGGTCTATCTGCTGGAAGCTGCAGATCACTTAGAAGGTGGTGATAAACCAGCAAGAGACTAGGGACTGAATTAGATGATAGTGGCAATAGGAAGAAGTGGGTGGATTTAAGAGCGATTTGGAAGGTAAACTTGACAGGACTTAGTGATTAATTGGATTCCCTCTTGAGTCTGACATGCTAAAAATAGGGCCAGAAAATGAAACATAAAATATCAAGGTGGCCACTGTTTTTTCTGGAAGATGTATTCTTTCCCTTAGATCTAAGTCCTCACAAAAAAAGAAATGATATCCAAACATCCACTGGATTGCCAGTGTGCCCCAGGCTCTGGACTAGGCACTAGGCTGCAGCCCAAACAATGGGCACCTAAGTCAGTTGGGGAGGGGCTTCGAACAGATGCCAGGGCTGAGCGTCCGAGGGTGCAGTGATTAGTGCTCTTTTCCCAGCAGAGCAGAACTTTGGTGTTGAGATTATAGAAGGAGTGGGGGTGTCTGGCTTGGGTTCAGAAGGATATGGTGTCATTAGGAAGCAAGATGCAGAAGAAGCAGCCTGTTTGGGATGCACAGCAGTACAGGGGCCACTCTCACACTGGCAGCAGGAGCGGCGCAGCGCAGGAGGAAGGATGCAGATCCTGGAATTAGTTCGCTTGTGATCTGGTCTGGGCTTCTTTGTGGCCTGCAAGTTTCTCATCTTTGTGATTCTTCTTTGCTCTAAAGCAAGGTTTTAACCTCACAGAATTGCTGAAGGAATCAATTCAGATAATGTGCATAAAATCCTAGGCATAGTGCCTAGTAAGCCTTACTGCTCACAGTAAGTACTCAAGTAATGTTACCCATTATGGTGGTGGAACCCCAGAGGAGGCAGCCCTTACTTGTAACAAAGGGTGAGAAAGGCTTCGGAGAGGAGGTGGCATGAAATTAGGCCTTTTAGCTGAGAAGACTTTCCCCATGGGATGGAAGGTGTGGGGGGCACTTCAGGCAGAAGAACCAGCCCAAGAAGATGTTTCTGAGGGCAAGGAAGATTGACTTCTGTCACTCCAGCACTGGCGCCAGGAGGCTGGGTGGAACCAGGGTGGGAAGGGCTCTGAGTCTGGACGTCGTTAGGTGCTTCTGAGAGCTTACTATATTAAAGGGTTTGTACCAGAGGGTTGACATGATCATACTTGTGTTTTAAAAAGAGGATTCTGAAGGCACAGGAAGACAAATGATCTATGTTAAACCTGAGCATCAGTGGCACCATGCTGCCCAACCCTGCCCCTTCCAGGGTCACTTTCTTTGGGTACATTTTGTAAAGAGTGACTTTGTGTCACATGCCTTCCAGAGTCTTCTTCCTGGCAGCTATTTCTCCAGATTTCATGTACCTCCCCACCTCTTCCAACACAACTGCAGAGCTCTGCGAGCTTTGGTCCCAGTCAAGTGATGGAACCGGAGCTGCATCCTCTGCAGAAGATGGTCCACACACTCCTTTATTGTCCTACCCTGTAATGCTGCACCCTGCACAGGACATGGACAGGGTGGGGACAAAGCCCCCAGACATGCTAATTATAAGGTGTCTGTAGGCTCTCCTTGATTATTTTTATACATTTAACACTTGCCCATGTTCTTCATGTTTCTTTCATGGTAACAGTTGGTAGACCTGCAGGCAGCCTCTGGTAGCAGTTTTTAGGTCTTCAGCTGCTGGTGGTTTATTCTACACGTGAGACTGTGAACAAGATCATTTCTCAACTCAGCCTAACAGCAGGAGTCTGTGGCCAGTCCCCGTCAGACTTTCTGAAAGGCTTGGGGGTAACAGAAGGAGATTTTGAACGCAGAAGAGAAAACTAAAATTTGAATGCTAAACATATTTGTGCCTCAGAATAACAATAAAAAAGAGTTAAGTGATTTGCTTACAGACATATCCAGTTCCTTGCATTGCTCTCCTATCTTGAGGTCTGCCTTCTCTTCTCCAAGAGACATTCCTTCCTCAGGCCTCCCCACAGCAGATCATTAACCCAAAGGGCAGTGGGCTATTGTTGCCCTAAAACTTGACCTAGACAACCCATGGGGCTTGGTAGCCTGTGGCACATTCTCCTGAAGCCTGTGTTACTGCAGTCCAGTCTGTTATCAGGAGACAGTGTGCAGCAGAGAAGGCCAGTGAGGGCCTTTCAGTGGAGGTGTCCATCAGCTGTGCCCACTTAGTCTTCAGAATGCAGTTGAGTGCCCCTTCCTCAGGAAGCCTGCCTGGAGCCAGGCCCAGCCAGGAGACAGGGTCTGCGTGCATGGAGAGGAACAGGCTGTGTGCTGCACCTTCTAGCCCATGGTGCATTTCCACCTCCTGGTACCTTGTGAAGTGAGTACTATTACCACACCCACTTTAGAAATGTTGAGCCTAGGTCTCTTGAGAACGTGGTATTTTGTGAAGTTATATAGGAATAATGTAACATTAGTATACATAATTTTTATGGGATTTGATTTGAAAACTTTTATTTATGACTTGGCAATTTCTGCTTAGTTTCATAAATTTTTTCAAACTACCTTTTAAAACGTGGTTTTACTTTTTTGGGAAGTTGGATTTAAAAGCCCTCTTTTCAGCAGGGAATTTTTCAGGAAGTGATTGCATATACTAGATCGAGTTACTTTGCTTTACAAAAATGCTTACCCTGAATATTGAGGCCTGTTATTTGCTATTATTAGTAAAATCATTGGTCCTGAGTTGGTTAATGCTCCCATGGTCCATTTCCACCTCCTGGTACCTTGTGAAGTGAGTACTATTACAACACCCACTTCAGAAATGAAAAAACAGCCTTAGGTGGTGTATCTGTTTCCCATTGCTGCTTTATCAAGTTACCCCAACCTTGGTGGCTTAAAACAACATGTATTTATTCATGGTATGGTTTTGGAGGTCAGAAGCCTGCAATGGTTTCACTGGGCTAAAGTCAAGGTATTGGAAGAGCTGTGTTTCTTCTGGAGGCTGTAAGAGGAATTGTTTTCTTGTCTTCTCTAGCTCTGGAGGCAGCAGCCTGCATTCCTTGGCTCATGGTTCCTTCTCACACCTTCAGAACCGCCAGTGTAGCATCTTCTGATCTCCTTCTCTGACTCTGACCGTCCTGCCCCCTCTTTTAGGGATCCTTGTGAGTACTTTGGGCCCACACAGACAACCCAAGATAATCTCCCCATTTTGAGACCCTTAATCACCTCTGCAAGGTCCTTTTTGCCATGTATGCTAACATACTCACAGGTTAGTATGCCAACATACTAACATACTCAGAGATCAAGACATGGGTATTTTGGGGGGCCATTATTCTGCCTGCCAAAAATTGAATACTTAGTGGAACTGGTTTTCAAATCTAGGTTTAGCTCTAGCTGCCAAGCTAGTACCATTATCTACCTCTGTAGCAAAAGGGAAGAGAAATAAGAGACATTATCCCTCACAGTGGTGGGAGGTAAGGAGAGAGCCTGGTCCAAGTGAACCCTTCGTATATACGACTGGTTCTGCATAAGAAAGACAGCGGGATTCAGGGCCTTCCTGAGTTGTAGAACCCTTCTGCCTTGAAAGTTAAGCATCCATGCACTTATTTATTGCACACCTCGTGTGTGTCAGACACTGTTCTCAGCAGTAGGATTCTCTAGCAGTGAAAAACACAGTCCCGCATTTTTGCCCCTATGGAGACCTTCTAATGAGATGCATTAGTTTCCCAGGGCTGCCGTAAGAGATGACCACAAATTCAGTGGCTTAAAACAAGCAGATTGAGTCTCTCATGTTTCTGGAGGCTGGAAATCCAAAATTAAGAGGTCAGCAGGGCCATGTTCCCTCAGATTCTAAGGGACAATTCTCCCCCTGCTCTTCCAGTTCCTGGTGGCTCTTGGTGTTTTTGGCTTGTGGCAGCATAGCTCCATCTCTCCCTGTCTTTGCACATCCCTTTCTCTTCGTGTGTCCAAATCCCCCTCTCCTTTTTCTTATCAAGGTACCTGTCACTGGACACCTTAAATCCAGTATGATCTCATCTTGAGATTCTTATTACATCTGCAAAGATCCTGTTTCCAAATAAGGTCACATTCTAGGGTTTTAGGTGGACATGGATTTGGGGAGAACATTATTCAACCTACTACATGACGGAAGATGGACAAGGTGAAACGAAGTTCGGAAGGAAATAGAGAGCCCATCAGATGGTGATCAATGCCATGAAGGAAAATAAAGCAGAGGAAGGGGTAGGGGGTGCTGGCCGGAGGCAGGGGAGGTTGCGACTTTCAACCAGCAAGACCCTGGAAAGCCTCACTGAGAAGGGGACACCTGACCCAAGACCCAAAGGAGCACATTCAGCTTTGGGGATGTCTCTAGCTGAGTGTCCAGGAAGGCAGTCTGAGACAGAGGACCATTCTGATTCTGCATTCACTCCTCTCCTTCCAATTGCATCTGAAGTCTAGGAAGCGACACTCCTTTGCGGTCCAGTGAGGCTCTAATGACAGCAATAATGATAATAATGGGATTTGGGGGCAGCCCCTCCTCCTCATGTGAGGGCCCCATTGTGCTGACTAATTGTGTAGAAGCAAGTAGGACAGCTGTCTGTGGGGTGGAAGCAGTGGGGAGCAAAGGCGAATAGTTATTCTGGCCTCCGGGCATCACTGAATTACTCTGGCAGGGACTAAGCTGCATATGGGTTCCCAAGAATGCCAGAAAGGTTTTGGAGCCTCTGAACCCTGGAGAGCAGTCTTGGGTGAACCTGAATCCCGTGGGTTCTTCACTATATCAGCTCTTGGAGGAGCTATAAATAAATCTTACTTATTTCAAAGCAAAAGGTAAAGAGGGAAAAAAACCATTAAGGGCCACAGGTGCACCCTTTGTATCCTGGCAGTTGAAAATACCCAGCACAGGCGGGAGGCTCACCTTCCACAGAAGCCAGTTTTGTTTGGAAAAGGAGGCGCCTGTGGTCCTCAGACCTCAGCATCCAAACTGCTCGTCAGTGCCATCTCTTTAATTGATGCTCTCTGACTGGGAACAAGTACCATTAGGAACACCCCTTTTAGTAAATATATGTTTTAATGGAATAGATTTTTTTGAAATGACCTCATCTCAGGCAGCAGGCACTTTCATAAGTATGTATTGATTAGCTTTAAATTCCTCAAATGTTTGCACTTGCCTTTGCGACCTGGCATTTGTCCTGTTCCCAGACACTCCCCATGTTCTTTCTTTTGTAATGTTTTGTTCTGTTTGAACGCTGGTGTTCTGCTGTAGTGAGAGTGGGCCATTTCTGCTGTGCCACACGTGGTATTTAATGGTGCTTTTGGGAGGATGGGATCCTCCTGTTTACAGGTGGGAAAACCGAGGCCCAAAGAGGCTGGGGGCTATGCCCCTGTTACATGAAGAGTGTGTGGGAGAGCAGCTCTGAACCCAGATCTTCCTGATTCAAAAGGCATCATTTCCCATCTCTATTTCCATGCTACCTGTTTTGTTTAAATGCCTCACTTAAATTCTCCAGTTCATGGTTTGCATTTGGAAATAAAAATTCCAACTTATAGTACACTCATCACCCACAGAAGAGCCACATGGGATGAAGGCCACAAACCCCTTTTGTGTGAGCGGTTCAGTCTGCAAGTGTGTTTTCTGTGTGCTCAATAACTCCAAGTTTCCAGACAAAGGCTGGTTTTCCACCACGCCAGTTAACGGGCCAACGCAGTGAACAAAAATCAATGGAACAACTTATGCTGGTATCATGGAGACAGAGACAAGAATTTAGTCACTTTAAAATTTAATTCTTAATTCAATTCAGCTAACGTTTGTTGAATGCCAGAGGTGGGCCAGGCCCTCTAGTAGGCCCTGGGGAAAACAAAGATGAACAAGGCTCTGCCTTGGAGAAGCTCACAGGTTAGTACGGGAAGCAGACACTGAACAAATAATTTCATTCCACCCTGGCAAGTGCTCTCACAGCCGGTGCTCAAGGTGTGGAGAGAGCCCCAAAGAACCCTTTAGTCTTGGGATGAAAGACAGCTGTGATTAAAAATCTTCCAAGAAGGCTTGAACTGCATCTGCCTTCTTACGTGGAAAAGGCATACTGAAGGTCGATCCGGTGCCTGTGGGCAATGCAAATGGGCTGTCTGGTTAACCTCGGCACCCAAATCCCTGTCTCCTCACTACCATTTGGTGTTTATTTGGATTAGGTCACTCACATTTTTGCCTAAATTCTTTTTACTTGCCTGTGTAATTAATATAACAACAACTACTACTCTTTACTGTACACTTCAGTGAAATAGTTATATGTTTTTGTAACACTCCATGGGATAAAGACTAAAAGGTAATTAATATAACAACAACTACTACTCTTTACTGTACACTTCAGTGAAATAGTTATATGTTTTTGTAACACTCCATGGGATAAAGACTCATATTTACTGGCTTTTTGCAGGTGAAAAGCCTGAGACACTGAGATGGCATGTGATTTGCCCCAGGTCACTGGCCTGTAATTGACAGAACCACTCTCTGCTTCCTTCCTAAGTTCTAAGCAATCTGGTCTTTAATTCCTTGTAGAGACCAAGCTTTAAGTTAACTCAGGGTCTTGGCACATGCTGTTCCTTCTGGCTAGAATGCTATTCCCTCTGCTCTTTTTGTGGCTAGATTATTGTCATCCTTGAGCTCTGAGCTGAAATGTCCTCTTTCTTGACTAGCCTGTTTAAAGTGGTTCCTCTCTGCTATATTTTCAGTTCTGCAGAAGATTTACCTCAATTTGAAATTATTATTATTTTTTTAAATCCCCACTCCATGATATATTGATTTCTATACATAAAGGAAGGAGGAGAGAGAGAGAAAGAAACATTGGTCAGTTGTCTCCTGTAAGCACCCCAGATGGAGAATGAACCCACAACCTAAGTATTTACTCTGACCATGTGTCAAACCCACAACCTTTTAGTGCACAAGATGATGCTCCAACCAACTGAGCCACCCAGCTAAGGCTCATTTTAGAATTATTTTTAATTATTGTCTGCTGGTTTGGTTTCTGTCTGCACCTCACTGGCATGTAAGTTCATTGAGAGAGGGACTTTTAAGTGGCTTATACATTGATGTGTGCTCAGTGCCTACTACAATGTTTGGTGTCCAGTGGGCACTCAGTAAATATGGAATGAATGCCAGATATGGTACCAGGTTTGGGGGGCGCAAGAAGAATAAGATGAGCCTTTCCCTTGGGGGACTATAGTCCAGTCAGAGAGATAGGCAGTCAAACTAACAGCTAATGCAATGTGCTGTATGTACAGTGCCATGGGAATGAAGAACAGGGAGTGACTGCTTTGCCCAGCGGCCAGGCAGATGTGAAGGAGGTGACATTGAACTAGTTGGAACAAGGAACACGATCTCACCAAGTTTTGCAGGCACCAGGGCATTCTGGGCAGTAGGAACAGACATGCTAGAAAGAGCTGGAGATGCTTGCACTGCATGAATTTATCGAATAACAGCTCTCTGCTAGGTGGGATGTGCTACATACTGTATTAAGGATGTATGTGTTTAGGAGCTTACAGGCTAAATAGAGAGACAGGCTTATCAATGACCTGGGATGCATTGGGAGATGCAGGCAGGGACTAGATCATAGTGTTGGGGTAAAGAGAGGAGCATGGAAGTGTGTGTTCTAGGCTGCAGGTCATGAAAAGGAGTCATGTGGGTAGAGGAGCTTGCTATAGACAGAAGGGTACCATTGAAGATTTTTAGGTAAGAGGTGATAGAATCAGCTTTGTGCTCAAGCATAACCTAGAAATCGGTGTGGAAGCCACTCCTAGACTGGAGCCCCTGGAGGAGGGGAGGAGGGAGACCAACTACAAAATTGCCACAGGGGCCCAGGGAGAGGAGATGGGGAGGGCAGAGTGCAGGAGACAGCACAGAGCAATGCTTAGCATGAACAGATCATGATCAATTGAGTGTGACAGTTGAGAAAAAGAGGCAAATAAGGCCAAAGTTTTCTCATTTGATCCGCCATTTTGATTATTGCTCCTTAACCGGGACTGGGCAGTGCTTCCCAATATGCTTGACGAGGTGGCCCTGAGTCAGAAAGCTGGATGATGGTGCGTCACTCAGGCCCAGCTCGGAAGGTTGCAGAGTACACTGGCATGTTCCAGGCCCTGAGGAGTCCCACAGCAGAGAAAGGTAACCAGCGTTGCCCAAACTTCTTAGCAATAGAACCCTTAACGTAACCCCCCAAAACAACCCATATGACACATTTTGAGAAATGAAATAAAACTCATATTTTCCTATGTGGCTCATGCTCTGGGTGGACCTAGTCACTGTTATCTTGGCATGTATGATGCTGCTACCCTGGTAAAAGTTGGAGGACTTTGGCATAGGAGTGAGAGAATGGGTACCAATGTCAGACTGCTGATGGTGAGGATGATGGTAAGGAAGATGGTGAGGATCAGTGAGTTAATTCCTGGAAAGCCCTAGCAAGTGTCTGGCTCATCAGAAGGGCTTAGTAAATGTTAGCTCTTGTGAGAGGCAATTTAGAGTAGTCGGTGAGACTGTGGACTTGGAAGCTGAACTGCCTGGTTTTGTGTCTCAGCCCCTCTGTTCACTAACTCTGTGATCTTGGGAAATCAATGAAGAGCCTTCTGTGCCTCAGTTTCTCCCATCTGCAAAGCAGGGACAATTATTATATCTACCCATAGGTTTGTCGTAAAGAAGTGAACCAAATCACGTTAAAGAATGCTACCTGGCATGTTAAACGTTTTTGCTTTTGGAAAAAAATCTAAATTGCCTCTGTTATTAGCATAGTTTAACCATGACTTTTAGCTCCAGTGACAAAAATGCCATTTTTCAGCTTTCTCAGCGGTGCTGTGGTCTTGTATTTTGGCATTCCCCTTTCCTGAGCCTGGAGGCTTTGACTTCAGGCTTAGCTTGTCTCCATGACTTCTATTCTCTTCTATCCAACTGAGCTCACTTTCTTCATCTCAGGGACTGACAATGTTAATGAAAGTCCCCTGATTTCACGGGGGTGCCTGGCCTCTCCTCTGGGCTCTGTGCCTTTCCTAAAAATACAGACCTCTGTTTCAATTCACTTGGTGGAAGACCTTGGGATGCTCTTGTAGCAAAACCTTCCCCCAGCGTGGACACTGTCTCTTGTTGCTCAGAGAAAGGCTGGATTGTGTCCTTGTTAGAAGTTTTCTGATATTATATCAGTATAGAATGTTTGGAACAGGTCACACCAACTCCCACCTTTAAGCCAATTACCTGATGTTTAGTTATCAGTTTCCTTCAGGGACTGCCTACTCTCAGTGAACAATTATATTAGAGGATGCTGATGAAATTCGAGGGGTCAGAAGTAGAAGTTACATTTCTGAGTGCAGTTTCTTTTTCAAGGTTGAGTAAGTGGTACATTTTTGCTGAGAGATTCTGCCATAATAGAGTCAGATTCTCAAGGTTCCCTAGCCGGCCCATGGGCATTTCACCTGCCCAGAGAGCTTTTTTTCAGAGGTGGGTCTCCCCCTTCTTAATGTTGGCATGAAAACAATTAATAATTTAAGCCATGCCCATTAAATGGTAGAAATACTGTATAAGTACAATTCTGTAATAGTAAATTTAAAAGTTGATCCGGCTGGGCACTGTTCCCAGACTACCAGCTGAGCTGAAACACGAATGAGTAAAGAAGAACTGCTGTATGATGCAAATGGCTGCCATCTCCTTGTTTTCTGCTACTTTTTTATTGCAAATACATAGTAGAGAAGTAACATTATGGATAAATAGGTGCTGTAGACTAACCTGGAAACCTAATCACTGTTTATAACATTATTTCTATGGGGAGAAAAGTGTGTTCCCTGTTACGAACAGGTGGTTTGCAAGCAAATTTTTAAAAACACAGTAGATTTGTAAGTTGGGGGCCTCCCAGAATATTAACCTATAGCTGGATATTCTGTATTCAGGGCTAGTGATCCATGAAAATGGGACGCATTTCAGAATCCCTACCCCTCCCATACCCTTGTTGCCCTTTTCATCCCTGAGACTCTGCCTCACCCTCTTTCTTCTCTGCCTTGGGTCCTCATCTCTGTTGCCTCCTCCTGGCCAAGGCCCAGCCCTGCGCCAATCACTGTTGAGACCCCAGGAGGCTAGGAGGATGCCTACTGTCTTTATGCTTAGGCGCCTTATTAAATGGCAGCGAAGGCTCACGGGAGGCCATGCAATGGAGTGGCCAAATATATGGTTCTGAAGCCAGACTTTGGTCACTTGTGGCTGGGTGACCTTAGCATGTCATCGCAGATCTGTGAGCTTCAGTTTCATACCTGTAGAATGAGGCTCTGTGCGGACTAGTGGGGAAGTACTAAGTATGCACACTCAGACCAGTGCCTGGCCTGTGTCCCCCACCCAATGCAGGTGCATGAGGGTTAGTTAGCAGAGGATGTTGGGGTTTAGACAGATTTCCATAAACTCAAGAACAAACCCATAGTATGAAAATACTTTCTGAATTCTAAACAGCAAACTTAGAAACAAATGTCTGAAATCTCCCTATTCACAAGTTGGGGCAGGGTTGGTTGAAACATACTTTATGGGTGGGGGAAGTGGTAGTCCATGTACTTAGGTCCCTGAGTGGCAATATCAAACTCTTACTGTGTTTGAATACATTAAACTCTACAGAAGATTTTATGGCAAACTGATAAGAATAAGCCTTAAATGGTTACATTCACTAAATTATTTCCACATACAATGTTTTTTACCTAAGGAAAGTTTTAAATTTTTTAAGTAACTCATAGGTTTTGTTTTTTCTTCATGCAGTCTTTTATTTGCATGTGAGATGGTTTCATTTCTAAATTTGCAAATGCGCCTGTGTTGCACATTGGCCTAACCATGTAAGCATGAGATCTAGCTGGATAAGGGACTAGAAAACTAAAGTACTGATTGGGGATCTTGGGATAAACTTGCAGTAGTGGGTGGAGCAAAGGCAGCAGAGTGAGGCCCGGAAAGCAAACCTGGCTCTGCCATGTTCTCCAGAACCCGCTCGTCCCATTCTGAATCCAGTTTCCCTCCAGTCTGGGGCCCAAAGAAAATGACATGAAGCCAGTTAAGAAATCCATCTCCCTGGGGTGCCTCATGGAGGATCCCCCACACCAAGCCTTGTGTCTGACAATTCGATTTTAATTTTATTTGTGTGATGGCATGAATGTTTATGCACTGGACCATTGCTTTTTTTTAACGATTTTATTTATTTATTTAGACATAGGGGAAGGTAGGGTGAAAGAAAAAGAGAAAAACATTGATGTGAGAGAGAGACATCAGTCGGTTCCCTCTCATATGCAGTCCAACTGGGGACCAGGCCTGCAACCCAGGCATGTGCCCCGACCGGGAATCAAACCAGCAACCTTTTGCTCTGCGTGACAAGGCCCAACCAACTGGGCCAAGCCGCCCAGGCTGGTCATTGCTTTTGTTCATACATAGGACTCAGAGGGTTAGCTTTCAAAAGAGATCATTTCAAAGCAAATGGTTTTGTTTACCAAAACGTGGGACCTCTGCAATCTGCTCCCCTCTTTAAGAAACTTGAAAATGTGGGTAAATGTGCTGTCATGAAGATTTTATAATTTGTGATGTTGGAGAAGTAATAAGACACTGCTGGTGGTTGACCATCTGGTTATACATTCTTGGTGTCATGGTTTGTGTTTTTATTTTTTCAATTTTAGTTTTTAACTGGTGAGAAACAAGGAATGGGAGTTTAGAAATTTCAAATTTTTAAACAGGAAATTCATGCTTAGTTCCTTAGCATGGTTATATTTTATTTTTACCTTATCCAAAATAGGAAATGATAAATTTATTTTATATACTCGTGTATGTGTGTATATATGTGTGTATGCATATACCTGTATGTGTATATACACTTACACACATAACTAAAAACTTGCACTCCTGACTTGTTCCCTCCGTGGCCTCGGATGTGGACTTCTAATGTGCATTGAAGGCAGTCTCTTCACTGTAGGTAGGAGTCAGACATAAGTCAGAGGAAAACTCCAGAAACAAAAATCACCAACAGAAAAGACCTATAGAGATTTCATTTTTCATCCATTCACTCAAACATATTTATTGAAACCCTAGTATTTGCATATCATGCTGCCAGACACTGAAGGATTTGCTGAAGAAATATTAAAGACAGTCTCTCTTCCTTTGAGGAGCTTAGCACTTACTTGGGGAGAAATGACATAGACATATGAAACAGTTAAGTTGTAATTCAAGGCACCATATGATTAAATACCAAAATGTGTGGATCCAACAAGAAATGCTATAGGAGTTAAGAAAAGGGAGTGATAACTCAGTGGCACTACTGTTTTCTGCCTACAAATTGGCAAATTGTAGCACTATTTGTATGAAATATTTTACACTTGTTTTTTTGGCAGCCTTAGGCCTTGACTCCCAGGCAGCATTAAGAGCCGACAAAAATATTTGCACTCTAATCTCTATAGAGCTAGTGGGGTTTTTTTTCCTTATAGGCAGAGGAAGTCCTCATACAAACCAGAGTGCACATGACTGGCAGGTAGTTTTTGACAGTCATAATTTTTTCAATTACAAAATAAGAAATCAGCCTCATCATTCTCTGTTTTCCAGTACAATGGTACTTGTCCCCTCCCTTGCAAACTCCCCCTAACATTGAGAGGTGGTTTAATTTGAACTTAATGTCCATGACATTAAGCTAGCCATCAAGGGTCAGAGAGACTTATGGCTTTGAAGAATTGCTGATGGAAATCCCCATGGTCGTGATGTTGGAAAAGGACGTGACACGGAGGTAGGTGAGTCCAGACACAGGCGTGCCCATTGTGAGCAGGGTTCCCCTGAATGTCAGAGTACGATCACATGCCGAGAATATTGTGCTCGTGGATGATGTTTAATGAAAGTGACTGGCTTCCTGTTCTATTTGTGTCATATTCAAATTAGCACAGAGCTCAAAGACGAGCCATGTAGCCTAAATTCTTAAGAATTTAAAAAAAGAGGAGGAAGAGGAAAGAAGCACTTGTGAAATGTCAACGCATGTCAAATCCTCTCAGGGACTCCCCACTGCTGAATGGAGTTATGATTTGGTTGCGCTTCAAGCTTATGATTCATGGATTTCAGTTTCTTCTAAAACTGAATGCAGTGGTTCTTTCCCACCTCTTCATTTTTACCACAGGCCTCAAGGAGGCCTAAATAACAGAGACGTTTTGTTTTTTTTCTTGACATTATTCAATGAAATGTCTGCAGAGTCCAACAGCATTTGAAAATAACATGGCACTTGATGTTCATTCTCTTCGTTGGGTTGGCAGCCCTTCCGGTGAAGCAAGAGTCCCCAGGTTAGCAGGACTCGGAGTGCCCGAGACAGCAGGCAAACCAAGTGACCTCACCACTCCGCTTCTGCTGATGTTTATTGTAGTGGTTGGCCCCGGCCACAGCTTGATTTATTGGGGCATCCTCTGCTCTGGCCAACTTGGGAAAATGGCCTTGGAACGTGTTTCCCCCATATCTTTTGATATAATTTGGTGTGTGTGTATAAAGAAATGTAGCACATAGATATGGGATAGCTTATCAAGTTCTTGGGAAGACTCTGTCTTTAATACATTTTTTAGAATTATCATACTACAAAGCACAAAATAACTTTTTGTTTTTAACTACAAACATATTACAACAATAGATTTGTGTTCTGGAGTGAATTGCAAACTGAAAATGTATACAATATATAAACCCTTTCTTGGGCTGTTTGTTCTTTGCTAGTTTTTTTCTGGAAGGGAGCTCTTTAATTTCAGAATCCATGAGAGGATGTGCTTTCAGTGTTTGGAGACGTCATCTTGAGAGATGGCTCTCTGCTCTGAGACATGATGGAAAAAATGCTCTGCTGTTTTCCTGTTTCTTTTTGTGGTTTTAGTATCTCCTTCCTATTCTCACTCAAAGTCAATAATCCACTATACAAAGCCTGGTATTTTGCACCAAAGCCAGTATGTGAAAGTTTTAACTAATGCATGTGTGGGGTTGCTGTTTTGTTGCCCCGCTTTTTTTTTTTAATAGGTGTACTTTTAAAGATGATTGTGTACATTCAGAGAACTCAGAAAACTGGCTGGATATTTCATCAGGACCTAAAAGGTGCCCTCAAATTCACATATCTCGAAGAGGTAAAGACAAGGTAAGAGGAAAGATTTTAATTTGTCTCTATTGTAGTGTCTCATTTTGCACCATTGATGTTAACTTCCTTCTGTGTGTAAAATGTCTGTTAGCAATCAAATACGCTCAGTTAGGAGAGTCATTCATTTAGTTGACTCATGTAGAGTGCCCCTTACTCCAAGAGCTGATAGGGACGGGGCAGAGACCAAGACACGTTGTTTGTGGACCTGCCCATTCTCTTGGGGAGCTGCAGATGACCCTCAATAGTTGGATTTAAAGAAGAGATGAACTTTTAATGTAGTAGGAAAACATACTGATTAAAGAAATAGAGGAAAAAAGAAATTCAGACTCAGGGTCAATAAGGTGCTTAAATGTGGCTTACTGTAGAATTTTGTTTTGTTTTATGGTGCCTTTTCCTTATGTGTCCAGGCATCTCCTGACAGCTATCTTATGAACATGGCTTCAAGCAATATTGGTAGCGGGGAAAGAAACCAGTGTGGGCAGTGAATATTGCAAGTGGGGCCCTTGGAAAGGAAGCTGGGGGGGCTCTTGCCAAGGCAGAACTGCCAGCCCTGTCGTTGGAGTAGAGAAAGGAAGAAATGAGTATATTCAAGCATTTTCCGATTCACATACCAACCATGTCCTACAGGAAAATGGAATTCCTGCCTTGCTATCTCAGCAGTGCTGTAAGGAGACGTTTTCTCCCTAATTATGGCTCTTGTGTTATGAGTAATTGTACAGAGTCCCCATCCACAGCCAGCTGACCTGCCTGTTGAGCACTCTCTGTTTTATTTGAATGTCACATTAACAAGGAAATGGGCCACTTTCTTTTTTCTCTTACACTTTGCCATTTCAAATAGCAAGAACCATACCACTTAAGATGATTTAACATTTAATAAAGGAGAGCCAGAGCATTTAATGAGTGATAAATAATAAATGGATCAAGCTTTGAAGTCATAACTGATCAGAACTGAAGGATTTAAGGTTATCTGGTGGTTGTCACTTTCTGTTGTCTTCCTGGGAGGCATGTTAAAAAAAAAGAACTTTCAAAGCCTTCATTCAAGCAGGCCTGAGTGAACAGATTCTGTTAAAAAAAGGTGCTTACGGCATCTAAGCAGAGGTGTGACCTAATTTTTGTTCTTCTTATTAGTCTGAAAAATCTTGGGTACTGATGGAGAATGATAGAAAACACTGTGATCCTTGACTCTACTCAGGACTCTGATGAGTGGTTAAGATTGTGCAAGATTTTTTCTTTAATCATCTTAAAAATGTTAAGGGTAAGAATTCAGCTAAATAAGTAAGGGAAAGTAACTTGTTTATTAAATAAAAAGTGCTGCTTATACAATTTGCTTGCCTAGCTCTGGGTTTACTAGTATAAATCCGTCACCATGTATGTTTGGTCTGGAACATACAAAAAATGTTTAGCACCCAAACAACCACCAGGACTTTCCTCCCCACCCGAGTCCCACTGTGGTTCATCCTAGTCCCTCTAGTCTGTTCCCACACAACCACTACCTTGGTCTCTCCGGCTCATTGTCTCTCTCCTGGTAAAGGAGATGAGGATTTAGTAATTTGAGTAAAGCTCATCTCTGAAATCCACTTTGGACTGATTATTTTAACAGAGTTGATAAGATGTTTGACTTGTCTCTTGGTCGCACTATTTCAAAAATATTTCTGTCCTGTGGTCATTTATGACTTACCTGAGACTCTCAGGACTTTGTTTATCTAAGTACTACCTGATCCTGACCTACATAGATGGCAGTCCGTGGTTTCCCTCCATTCTTTGTACTAGCTCTCTTCACAGAGTGTTTGCAAACTGCCCATCACATGCCTCGTAACATTCTAGTAACTTTCTGGGTACAGAAAAATCCTATACAACACAAAGATGCTGTTCCCAAGAAGCTTTGTTTCTATATACAAAACAATTAGAAGATAGTATATTGTCATCTTTGTTAAGAAATTGACATTAAAAAGAAATAACTAGAGCCATTCCAATGATCTTGGAGGGACTTACATGAGGTGGTGTTGAGTAAAAACAGCAAGCTGCTGAAAAGTATGTGTAGCACGATCTTGTATTGATCAAAAGTCCCTGTATAAGTTAATATGTATGAGCCTCTATGTGGTTATTTGAGAAAAACATGGAAGAATTCATTGCTGGCTTGCAAACATGGGCTCCCTTGATGAAATGACTGAGGTAGTGGAGAGGGAAGACATAGACAAGTTAAAAAAAAAGAAAAGAAAAATGAAATCCTTACACACACAAACAAAAAAGGATGTATGGCACGTCCTGTTTTTGCGTTATATAAAATTATGTTTGTGTGTACCGGTAAGGAGGTTTTAATCTTCAGTAAAAATGGCTTATACTGATAAAAACAGGAAAAAGACATACAACTGAGGTATTTCCCACAGACAACATGGCTTCTAATGGAGAGTCACTAGACACCTTTTATCACAAATCAGAATGAAAACAAAGAATTTCACCATCACTAATACACTTGACACTGTTTTTCAAGTTCTGGCCAATCCATTAATAGAAGAAAGAAGTAATAGAAATAATTATTGGAATGGAATAGACAAAAATATCACTACTTGCCACTCTTAAGTGGTTATATACCTGCAAAATCTAAACACATTAGCTTTTATAACTATTTAAATTAATAAAAATAAAATGAAGTGCTAAGTGTTCAGCAAGCATTTAAATATAAATAACCACCCTGGCTGGTGTGACTCAGTGGATTGAGTGCCGGCCTGTGAACCAAAGGGTCACAGGTTCGATTCCCAGTCAGGGCATATGCCTGGGTCGAGGGACAGGCCCCAGTAGGAGGCGTGCAAGAGGCAACCACACACTGATACTTCTCTCCCTCTCTTCCTCCCACCCTTTCCCCTCTCTACAAATAAATAAATTTTTAAAAATTGAAAAAGTATCAATAATTTTACTTACTTATGAAGTAAAACAAACTGTTAATGCCCATTAATAAAAGATTCCATTTATTAGAACAACAGAAATGCTGTTATGATCTTAAAGGCAAAGGTATATACTCTGTATTTAAAATTATTTTTAATAGGAAATACATTTTGAAGACAACTGCCAAAAATAGTAATTTTTACAACAGCTTGTACTAGTGATTTTTTTAGTAGTAATTAGAATGTGAGGCATTGGTCTATTGAGGCTATTTATAATTCATGATAAGGAAACCTTATCAATTAAAAGCATAAGCATAAATAAAAATAAAAGCAAAAACACATAAGGTGTTTTCTTGGAAGATCTAGAAAATAGCTTGACTGTATCCAGACACTGGGATACTGTTTCTTGGCGGGAAGATATCATAAAAAATGTCACATCTTCCTCAATCTGTTTTTTAGATTTCATGTGATCCCAGTGAAATTTGAATAGACTTGTCTTCAAATTAATATAAATTCATCTGGAATAATATGAACAGGTCAAGAATATCCAAGATATTTTTCAAAAAGGAAAATTATTTAAGCAAGACCATTTCTGTATGATTCTAAACATATATAATGACAATAATTCAGCCCATGATTCTGTTTTAAAAATTGGAATGTACTTTTAACTCTATAAAATAGAGCAAAAAGCTGAGAAATAGATTAAAAATTTTTAAAGATCAAATGCCATAAAATAAGAGAAAACAAAATTACTTCACAGAGGTACTAGGATAGCTGGCTGACAATGTGGAACTGTAATTCAATTCACATTTTACATTGGAAATAAAATTTAGGCTAATTAAGAAATCCATATGTAAAGCTGACACAGAATAACTAGCAGAAAGTATAATTGAGCATCAGATAATTCAGAAGTATAATTTTCTTAGCTTTGAAGTAATAAAGTATGCAGTACCAAAAAGAAATCCTCATACTTGACTTCTAAAAATCTATGCAACAAAAAATAAGAAATAACTAAAGCACACACTTTAGGAAAACATTTGCAATAGGCAAAATATTAATTACAAGGTATTAAAGTATGGAGAAATTAAAAAGAAAAACATCACGGCACCAAAAAGTAAGTAGGCAAAGCACATACCTGCACAAGAAGAGGTTTAGAGAGTTAGACATAGATGGGCAATATGCTCAACTTCACCAGTTATCAAGTAAATACAAATTAAAGTGATAATAAGATATGCTAACACCTAGTGTTGGCAGTGCCAATTAGCACAATCTTTTTAAAAAGCAATTTGACAATATGTTTCATAAGTCATAAATATAGTCATTCTTTGAAGCAGCAATTCCAGGCTTAGAATTCCAAACTAACTTGAGAGAAGAAAACCCAGAAGCATATAGATTCTACTGCAGTCGCGGTCATAGAGTTAGAAACCTGGAATTAACAGAACTGTTTGGCACTAAGGGAAATGGCTAATTAAAATGCGGCATGTTGATTGGCCTGGTAGAATGTTCATTGCTGCCTGTGGACATTATCTGCTAATTAACACTCAGAGTCTCTATCTGATCCATTGTGTCTTCATTTTCTCTTAGTCCAGCATAGGTCAAGAAAGAACTACCAGTCTGCTAAGGATTCCCCTGTTGGGTTTGTTAAATCATTGCTTCAACTTTTTAACCATACTCACCTGGAACCTCAAATTATGCAAAAGTACCTTCAGCTTCCTGGCTAACCCCTCCATCCACTGCACCTGAAAAAGCCGTGCTGACTCCTATTGTCAGCTCACCACAGAACAGCTGTTGCCCCCCTGGTGCCCAGAAACTGTTCTCGCTGAGGCCATGGGGAAGTCTATGGAGCTGTTCCAGCAGGTGCCAGTGGTCCTCATCCCACCTGGTGGACTGGCTGGCTTCCTGACACCCTCTCTTCCCTTGCACATGCCCCCCATGCTCTCTTCCCTTTGGCCTGCTTCTCTGGCTGCTTCTCTCCCTAGCTTGAAATATTAGTTATTTCAGGCCCATTTTTGGCTCTTCCTCTCTCTGGCTCTCTACTTTACCCACAGGCAATCTCATCTCTCCCCACAGCAACATGTTCATGTCCCCCTTTATCGCTACCTCCACGCTCCAGGCCTATATCCTCTTGATTATCAAACAAGTCTCTTAAACTGAACACATCCAAAGTTGAAATCTTGAATTGTTGTCCCCAAGCTGGCCCCTCCCTGTGTTGCATCTCAGTGCATCACACCTCTCGCCATCCATTTGCTCACCCGAACCCTTCATATTCACAGCCCCATTTCCAATCTGCCCGATCCTATCTCTAAAGGGCATTTTGATCTGTTCATTTTTTCTCATTTCCACTGAACTGTCATAGCCCAGCTTCTTTTATTTAATGACCTCTTAATACTGTATGGCCCTAAAATGAGACGAGCTTTACTCTAGTGGGCTTTTCCATGCTTCTGTTAAACTATAAGCTCGCTGAGGGCAAGAACTGTAGCTGTTTGATCCACTCAGGTATTCAGCACTCCTTGCAGCTGTCGGTAAGAGCTTGTTACCGACATGTTAAGAGCTTGATAAATATTTGCGGAATAAATGAGTGTGATAATTACAGTTATGTTAAAATTACATATGTGAGGACTGGCAGGAAATGTGGAAAACTTAAAACAGCAGCTAGAGATGAGATTGAAACAAACCTTCTGGTACTTTTGTTATACCTGAACAGTAAAATACATTTAAGTTGTATATGTATACAGAATAATATGTGATATGACCGTGTGCTAAGATGCACGGTACAGATATGAATGCAGGGTGGAAGAAGGCAGGCAGATGAGAGTTTAGCCAATTGTTGAAGAAGAGCTGGTGGGAATGGCGTGGGGATGTCACTAGCCTCAAGTCCCTAGAGATGGTTGGACTTTGGTTCTTCCAGGTTGGACTCTAAGAACTTGCCTTCTTCCAGTGTAACTCTATGTCCTGGAAACAAAATTCTATGGAAATGGAAAGATGGGGCTGACCCCTGGGCTAGAATAGATTAAGCAAGCTTATCAGAGGACAAAAGACAGTAGAATTTTAGGTGGCTCAGCGGAAAGTCTGGGCAGAGGTCAGAAGCATGGCAGAAGACGGACACCTCCCAGGCTGTCTGACACTAGGTTCTCCATCCCAGTTATAGGGTGCCCGCTTCCCACCAGATCCCCTCCATGCATCTGAGACAAAGGGGCCCACCACTGGTATGTTAATTCCTTTAATTTTCCTTTTCAATAGGAGAAATATGCCTTGCTCCTCTAGTTAGTTCACTGCAGGGAACATTGCTGCACAGGAGATGCCGGGTTTTGTGTGTGTGTCCCCTGTGCACACACACACAGCCACCACCTCCAAATCTGAGCATATGCTTGACCACAGACAAAGACTTAAATAAGTTTAAATATAGATTTCACAGTCCACCTTCTTTAACTACAAACTAATATTAGAAATTAGCAATAACAAGTACAGAGCTGACACCTGGAAAATCAAGGTACACCCCTGTGGATGAACCCTGGACCAAAGGGAAACAAATGGAAAAGAATCATGTGTTTGGGTGGCAATACCTAATATCATAAGATATAAATTCTCCTAAAAATTAATGTGTATGTTTGTAGTACAGTTCCAGTGAGACTCAGTCTCCTTACTCCCTTTGGAAAAAATGATCTTAAACATTTCATAGAAGAATAATGTCTAGGAAATTATGAAAAGAAAATTATGGAAAAAAGGGTAGTAAATGTCATATAGTAAATATATTTAAAGTCATAATAGTAAAACTTGATGGTATTGGAATAGAAGTAGATTAATAGATAATTGGACCAGAGCAGAGTTCAGAAATAGATTCTAGATCTATGCTAACCTAATATGTGACAAAATGGTTATTTCAGTTTGGGGGGCAAAAAGAGTTTCTTTGTTTTGTTTTGTAAATGGTTGTGACATAGCTGGTTAACCATCTAAATAAAGATCAAGTTGGACCCTTATCTCATGTGATTTATAAAAGTAAGCTCCAGATGGATCAAAGATACAAGTTTTAAAAAATAATAAAGGTCGTGAGACAGCTTTATATTTGCCTGTAAGCAAGAGTGTGGGAAGAACTTCATAACCAAGACACAGAACTTGTATTTGATTATTTATATAACATGTTGTGTAAGGTGAAAGATAGCACACTCAAGTCACAAGAAAAACAGTAGATTGGGAGAAAATATTTGTCAGTGATATGACATGTAAGTATTAATATCTATACTATATAAATATCAGAAAAATACACAAAAGAAGAAAAATAGTCCAAGAACTAAGAGTATGTGATTCACAGAAGAGCAAACCAAGAAGCGACAAAAATGTCCTTCTTTATGTCGGCAACCTCAGAAGTTCTTCCACGGCTGGTCAAAGGGGGAGTTCACTTAAGGCTCTAGAATGGATGGAAATGAGTCAAAAACAATGATTTGGTTCCTGAGTCATCCTCTCTCCCACACCCCAGGCTATGGTGACTTTGGTGGGAAGCGTCCCTCCCAGACGCTCGGGCTGCGTGGTGAGAAACGCAGACACTGGCAGGGAGCTCTGCAAGGGTGAAGGCCGGCCGAATGAGACCTGCTCCTGCAACATCCTGACCACAGCATCCTACAAAGGTAATTGGGCTCTTTGCTGCTTTTTGTTAGAACGTGAAAAAGGCGAGAGAACCTCCCAACTTCAGATTGCCCAGAGAGCAAGTTAAATGACAAAAAATCAGAATAGTCCCACGCTGCAGACTCACTCTCTCCCTACTTTTCGCTTCCTGCGTTTCCCCTCAGTCCTGCTCACCACTGCCCTGCCTATCCCATTACTGCAGGGCCCTACTGTCAAATGTAACTGAGAATGACAGAGGATGGTAAGTTGGGTAGGTGAGTAGGGTAAAACCAGGGACCAGTGGGCTGGTCCTACCTAAATGGTTCAGAGAATTCAGACACCTGAAGAGTTGCAATGGCCTTGGTGAGAAGAGAAAATAGAGTGGCCAGTGCTTTATTATCTTCAGTTCCTTGCATTCACTCATTCATACAAAAAGTATATATTGAACAGCTACTACGTGCCAGGTATCATGCTAGATGCTAGGGATACAGTAACCAAAAAAGGCTGACTCAGCCCTTGGTCATGGTTTTTATAGTCTATTTTGGGGCTAGAGACAAGTAAACAGCTTGCTGCAACGTAGTGTGAATACGGGGACTAGAGCGTACCATGGGAAGCACGTGAAAAGGATGCCAAACTGGACTTGGTGGGTGGCAGAAGGGCAAGGAAAGCTTCCTGGATGATGAGTAGAGTTGAGTCAACCAGAGAAGAGGGGGCAGAGTATTCCAAGAAAAGACCTACTAGTATGAATGGCCAGGAGAGAAAAAAGCTTTGTTTGAGGAGCCAAAAGAGGTTCTGTTTAGCCAAGGCAAATGGGGTAGGGACAGGTGGAAAGCACATTGAGGAAAAATGGATACCAAAGGAGGCACAAAATAGTCATTGGCAATCAATAGGTTTTTGTTGCATGAATGAATGAATGGCTGCAGGTGGAGAATGGGCCAGAGGAGTGAAAGGCTGAGTTCTGACAGATCAGGGAGAAGAAAGGCTGTTGCCTTGGGGGTGGGGGGGAGGGGGTATGAGGGGGTGCAGACAGTGAGAGCTGAGATGGAGGCAGTGGAAACGGAGAGGAGTGGATGGAGTCCAGAAGTAGCTGGGAGTTAGAGTAGACAGACTGAGAATTCTTGAGTCCCTTTGGGTGAGAGAGACTGGAAGTGGAATCAAATTCACCATTCAGTCCTTCTAGAATCGGTGAAGATCATAATGAAGCTGAGTTTTGTGGTGAGAGCTGGTGTTACCGAATTTACTCAAAATCCCTCAAAAGGGAACTGAATGCACCAGGCCAGAGAGCCCAGCTTTAAAAATGCCTCTCAGCTATTGGGCTCATGGTGGATGATTGTGTCTGAATTGCTTGAAAAATTATTTCTGTTTTCCACATTTTTTCGTCCATACCACACCACCCTTTTGATGTGCTTCTAGTTAATTTTGGTCATTAAAATGCAGGTCTTGCTCACCTATTATAAAATGTGCTTCTGAAGTTTTTGCGATTACCTTGTAGAGCCAGCCAGGTGCTTTTACAGCCTTCATCAATAGCACTCAACCCTTCACCTGCCTTTTTTCAAATGCCTTGCGTTCTGAGCAGGCAAACTCACTTCCCACCTCTTGCATCCAGCCAGCCAACAGCCATTGCCAAACTATTGTCCATGGCCTAGAGTAACCTCACCTCTTTCACCAAATCTAGTGCCCTTCTGCTTTGAAATGCTGGGGGAAAAGTCACCTCTTCATGCAGCTTTTCTGGATTCTGCTCTAACTGTCCCGGTCATTCTAGCACCCACCCTGGTCTCCCACAGGCACCCCAGGGGCTGTAGGGACTCAGACCACTCCTAGGGTGCTTCCTTGACTGCTCTCATTGTGGCGTTTTTTTTCACCTAAGTTATTTTTATCCCTTCCAGAATAACTGTAAATGCCTGTAAATAAGTAAATGTATTTACTTCCTGGTGATATTTCCCAGTATTGTTCTGTGCACAGTCGATACGCTGCAAAGTACAACTTTTGCTTGTGTTCATCACTGGACACTTGTAGATTCTGTCAACATGTTATTTTCACTGGCTAGCCCTCAGTGCTAAATGTCTGTGCATTTGTTCTACTAACACTTAGCAAGTGTCTGTTCTGATGCTCTTGCTGAGAGGTCAAGCCAGCCCTCCAAACCTCTTGTCTTAGAGGACTATCATTTTACACAGACCTACTGTATGTGAGCAGAATTTTATGGAGCGTCCTGGCTTTTGGAATGAGTTGTGTTGCTGTAGAGAGGCAACTTAGTCAGAATTCTCGGACTTGTGAAAGTGCCCAGTACTAAAATTTCACTAAGGAAATGAGGAGTGCCCAAAGTTAGGCCCACTTTTTATTCTGTCATTTAAAAAAAATAGCATCATCTGCTAGCACCCTTAATTTATTAAAGGAAGAAGATATTAATACCAAAATAGATGACAGTGAAAACATCACAGAGTAGCACTGGTCCCTGGTCACCACAGGATGCAAAAGGCACCCAAATCCAGCAAAAAGCAGTCATTCTGTGAGCAACATGTCAAACCACAGATTCCCGGCCTTACCCCAGGTCTGCTAAGTCGGACTACTGAGGAGTGTGGCTCTGGAATCTGTATTTTCATCATTTTCTCAAGTGATTTTGACAGACAGCTGGGTTTTGGGAGCATCTTGAATAGGGTACCAAGTCAGTTAAAGAGGCACAGGAAATAGGACATTTTTCTAACGCTGATTTAGCACACTGTATATCTCTGTGACTTTATTCTTCGGAGGTTTTCTAACCAATAGGTAGGTTTTCAAATGTTTGGTAAGAAAACCTGCACCAAAGATTTGGCGACAGTTGGCTCCAAGCAGAGCGCAGATCCCAGCCCATGGGAGCCACCCTTTAGAGTATGTTAGGTAATATTTGTGGTGTGGATTTTTCTGATGGTGCACAATTTCCTGCCTCACATTCTGATTCTCGTGTTCTAGGCACTTCTTGCTCAGTGACTTGTTTTATTCTTATGCTGTGGCCAATTACAAGTTGAGATAGTGATCCCGGGGAGAGTATGAGATGTAAATGGGCTGGAAAATGGCTTTTTCCTAGTGATTATCCATGGGGGGCCTGGAGCGTGAGGTGGGCCCGGGTCTGTTTGGAGCCCTGTGCTGTGCGCTCTGGCAGCCTGACATGCATGGCCCCCAGGAAGGAACCCCACACTGACTGAACTGTGAGCCAGCAGCTGGTGCCCCTCCACCCTTGCAGTGGAGGCCAAAATATTTATCTTTTGCATTTACAGCTTTGCCGGTTGATAGCAGGACTCCACCATAATGACTCTTTTCTCCCCCTTTGCTCCAGATGTTTTAGTTGTCAACGTGACATTCTCCTTCGGTTCTTGGCATTTATCAAAAAGATTCAACTTTACCAACTGCTCGTCATTAAGAGAGTAAGATTTTATTTGAAGTCTACATATTCTCTCATTGTTTTTAATTTATTTATTTGCTTTACTCCTCAACTTCCTAAAGAACTCTTTGGTGGAGTAGAACTTTCTAAAGTGCCTTTTGGAGCGTGGCCTAATGGGAGATGGGAGGGCCCCTGAGCTCGTAAGCTTGCTCGCTCAAGCCCCGGTGAGTGAGGCAGAGCAGCTAAGGAGCACACAGCTGTGCCCAAGTGTCTCTACCAAGAGGGAAGTACATTTGTCCAAGACCAGAAGTAAGTACAGTAGGCGGGGGCTGCTAGCTTCTCCCCTGATCAGAATGGCTTTGAGAATCTGGGTCCAGAAAGAGGGTCTGAGCATGAGATGAGGGGAAATCATACTCAAGGAGAAGGACAAGATGAAGTCTGTTTCTTCAAAGAACTTGTTAGACCCCAAAAGAGACAAATGTATAGTGGTTACTAGAGGGGAAGTGGGTGGGGAGAGGATGAGGAAGGTGAAGGGGGTCAAATATATGGTGACTGAGAGAAACTAGACTTTGGGTGGTGAACACAATGCAATGTACAAATGATGTATCATAGAATTGTACACTTGAAATGTATACAATGTCACACCAATAAATTTAATTTAAAAAAGAACATGTTAATTCTGCCCTCCCCCCCACACATTTTTTCCCACCATGTTTGGCCCTAATGAGCTACATAATCCCCTGAGTTAGTACCACAGCCTCACTCCTTTCTTATAAAGCAAAGAGAAGACAGAGGAATATGTTTCTCAGATTCCTGATTTTCCAGTTGGAAGATGGGGTAGAGGTTCCCATGGAAACAATGGGAAGCTCTATTATTAGTGATTCTGTAGTTCATTCAGTGGTTTGATTGACCAGCTCTGTGAGTACCGAATGTGAGCTCCTTCGGCTTGGCCTGGGGCCCGTTGTTTCTTTGGGGAAAATGAATTCAAACTCGAAAGTGAGTTGGGGGGCCACTCTGCAGCTATTAGGTCAGGGTCCTCCGGAACTTATTTGTACCCATGCGGGATTCAGTCCAGTTATCTTTAATAAACAGAATGAACAAGGGAGTGAAAAAGAAAAAAAAACTCAATACAGAAAGCCCCAGAAGTCCATGGAAATAGGAAAAAGGGGAGAGAGTTAAATAGCATATTATGGCTTAAAGAGAATTGAAACAATGCAGCTCTCCATCCCCAGTTGCACCAGACAAAAGCAGTGACTTGCCCCAGGTCCCATAGCTGGGTGATTAACAACCAGACCGCAGACCCACAGCTTCCCAGAGGGTGAACACCCTTTCCTTGGGTACCTGCTTCCCTTAGAAAAGCAGAGTACAGCCCTCACACTAGGAGGGGCAGGGAGCAGGGGAAATAGGAATGCAAATCACAGCCCTGTATCTAGCGCACTTAGGTAGCCAGAGAAACCCTGAGCCTAGGTTTTCTTCTTCCACTGAGACTGCGGTTGCTGTAGGTCAGGATATGAGAATGCTTAGGCATTTCTCAAAGACAATATAAAACGTAAGTAGTATCCCCTTTCCCTGCACTGGTCCTTTCACTGTCCCTGGGCTGAGCCTTCCTTTGGCTTCCCGGAGCTGCTTCCAGACCAGCCTCTGTTTCTCTTTCTGTTATTTAACTCCAATTATCCTATAAGTGCTTTTCAGCTTTCCACTGTGACCCATGCATGATAGATCATTTGGTTAGTAGACACAGTTCTTCCTCAGTTTGGTTAAAAAGCAAACAGTGGCATCCCATTCCCTCTGCTAGCACTTGTGGCCTCACATCTGCTGGGCAGTTGGTGGTGTTATCACTGATACTGGGGTGGGGCGAGGAGGGTGAGACCAATCTCTGGAGGGAAACTTACCTCAGGGTAAACAAATAGCAGTAGGAGGTTCAGAAACAGATTCAGTGGGTTCCTGAAGTCTACCTGTCAGGGAGGTGATCCCAGCCTCCGGTTTCCATGGAAACACCCCTGCAGGTGTGGTGGCTGTCAGTCAGCCTGAAGGCTCTATACCCAGTCGCAAAGGACTGTCCCCTCTCCTCTGGGTTCATCAGTCTCTTTAGGGATTTTTTCCTTCTTTCAAATGCTCACCTGTGGTCATATCACAGAGGGGAATTCTAGGATATGGAGATTTTCCTAAAACGGCAGGAATTAAGCTGGTTTTCCATGTTGCCAGGTGCCCAGTGTGTGTTGGAGCAGGCTGTGCTTGGTGTAGGAATGGGAGGTGTGTCCACCCGTTCACAGCGTGCGGCCCGTCCGATTCCTACAGAAACCAGGTAACGGGACGCTTTTGGTATCACACGGTATCGTCAAAATCGGCATTTGCAGCGCCCCGGCTGATCTTTGGTGTTTATTTCAAACTCTGAATTTCCCACCTGTGTGGATGGACATTGAAGGGACATTTTTCATTTCAGGAACCTTGCCAAGCTGTGGTGGAGAGGCGGGCGCCAGCCCAAACGACAGGAGGCAGAGGCTTTGCGAAGAGTAACAGAACCCACCCTGGCTCGCAGGTCAGACCTCTGTTTGAGTTGGTCCCACAGAAATCCCCCCCTTAGGTAGCAATAACAACTTCTACTTTGGGTTCCTTTTAAAAATTCCCTTTTTTATTTTCTACCGAAATTCCCTTTTTTACCTTTGGTTTTTAAACCAAGTTTCATTTAATTGGCTCAGTACATCAAAGGTGGCACACTCACATAAAAGAAACGAAAATTCCGTAACTGTGAGAAGTGTTATTCCGGGAGGAGGAAGAGTTTTAAAGATGGCTTTGTGGCTCCCGAGGGGAGAGTTGAGGGCAGTGAGACACGCAGCACTGAGGGGACTGCAGTGCGGACCGCATCTTCCCATCGCATTTCTGGGGACACGACGAGGGAGAGTGCACAAGGCCTGCACACTGACACCGTCGGGTTGCCTTTCTTTGCTTTGTGGCGACAGTCTAACCAGTGGTTTATAACTCCGAAACAAAGAGTTGTTTTTATGTAATATACGCACCTTCCTTTCTACTTCTCAAAAATGGTTATTTTCCATGAAATTTCCTTGGAAATTCGTCTTATTTTCTCTACCGTAAATCACCAACCTCCACTGACAGACATGTTTGCAAAGAGAAGAGGAAACAAGGTAAACACTTTCCCACAGACACAGGAGCTGCGCTTAGAGAGCAGAGCAGTGCAGGCTTCATTCGGGTGACAGACGTTAACGGAGCGTCTACTGTGGGGTGAAAACAAAAAAGGGACAAGTTCTTGTTCTCATTAACCTTGGGGTCCAGTAGGAGTCCATGGAGCAACATAAGAACAACATGTTTTCTTTTAAAGGCTCAGTTTTCTGTTTCATGACTAATCTGTGGCCTTGATTTATCCATTTGCTGCTACTTAAGGTCAAACGCCAATATAAATAAGTAGCATGCTTTCAATGACAACAAAAAGTTGATAGTAACCAGGTGAAATTAAGTAACAGGCAAAGGGAATATGAATCAAAATGGATTATGAAGTTACTTATAGGCATTTGAAAAATTAGATGTGCCAATATTTCAGACTTTAGAAGTCTTTGAGGTCTTGTTCACTGTTGGGCTTACTAAGTGACAGGCCGTTCTCTCCCCACTGATTTATGAAACTAAGGTGTAGTGACAGAAACTTGAATTAAGGAGGCAGTGCTTTAAAAAAAATGAAACATATCTTCTGTTGTTATTTCAGTTTTTTAAATCTTGGTGAAATACACATAGAATAAAACTTAGCATCTTTATCATCTTTTATAAGTGTGTACTTAATAGCGGTAAGCACACTCTCACTGTTATGTGTGCTGTCACCACCATCCAGTGCCAGACACGTTTTCTCTTGCAACACAGAAACTGTAATTGAAACAATAACTCCCCATTTGCCCTCTACCAAGGCCCTGGCACCCACCATTCTACTCTGAGCTTTGTTACCCTAGGCGCTGTATATAAGTGGAATCATACAAGATTTGTCTTTTTGTGACTGGCTTATTTCACTCAACGTAATGTCCTCCAGTGACTGGACATACATTGTGTAGCATGGTCAGATTTTCTTTCCTTTTTTAAGATTGAATAACATTCCATTGTGTGGATAGACCGCATTTTGCGTATCCAGTCATCTGTGGGTGAACATTTGGGTTGCTTCCACCCTTTGGCATATTGTCGCTGTGTGTTTCTTATTGTGGGAGTTGGGTGTAGGTTCTGGATGTCAACCCCCCATCAGATGCATGATGCGCAAGTATTCTCTCCCATTCTGTAGGCTGCCTTCATGTTCCGTTGACTGTATCTTTTGCACAGAAGTTTTTAATTTAATGATGAAGTGCAATTTTATTCTTTTTATTCTTTTGTTGCCAGAGCTTTGGATATCATATCCAAGAAATCATTCCCAAATCCAGTATTATTAAGCTTTCCTTTGCATTTTCTTCTAAGAGCTTTATAGTTTTAACTTTTAGATTTAGGACTTTGATCCATTTTGAGTAAATTTTTCTATATGATATAAGGAAAGAGTCCAGCTTCATTCTTTTGCAGGTAGGTGTCCATTTTTCTCAACACCGTTTATTGAGAGACTGGTGTTGTCTCCCTGTCAAAAATCATTTGACTGTACGTGCGATGATTCATTTCTGGGGTCTCTATTCCATTGACCTGTGTGTCTACCTTTATACCCACAACACACTATTTTAATTACTGTACGATTGTAATAAGTTTTGAAACCAGAAAGTTTGAGTCCTCCAACTTTGTTCTCTCTCAAGATTGCTTTGAAAAAATCTCTCTCAAGATTCTTAGTTCTCAAAAATTAAACTTTTATTTGAGATAATTGTAGGTTCATATGTAGTTATAGGAAAATAATAGAGAGAGATCTCATATATCTTTTACCCAGATTCCTCCAATAGCAACTAACATCTTGCAAAACTGTAGCACAACGTCACAGGCAGGATATGGAGAGTGACACCAGTCATGACCCAGAGCAGCTCTGGCGCCCCATGTTGGCGGTCTGTAGCCACACCCAGGTCCCCCCCCCCCCCCTCACTCTCCATCTCTGACCCCTGGCAACCCTGATCTGTTCCCTGTTTCTATGGTGCTACACCCAGGCGTATCCTCCCAGGCAGAATCACCCAGATGTACCCTTTAAGGATTGGTCTTTTTAACTCAACATAATTCTCTGGAAATTCATCCAAGTTCCTTTATGTATCACTAGTTTGGTCCTTTTTGTCGCTGAGTAATGGTCCAGGTAATGGCTTTTAAATTTCTTTTATTTTAAAGGGAAAAAGATAAAATCGCTGAATGAATCCTGGTTTCCTGTACTGTCTTCCTGTATCTTTTGACCTTGATACTGTGTGGTTAAAAGACCTGGGGTCACCAAGAGAGCAGGAAGAGGCTGAAAATAAGCAAAGCTCAGACCTACCTATCAGCAGTGCTTCCCCACGGATGACATTTCTCCTGGTTTGGAGAGTCATTTTGTTGACACTCAAATGTTATCTTTAAACATGACTCAGAACAGAACCTCAATTTTGGTTGATAAGGAGTAGAGTACTGTTTGTCACAGGCAGAATTTCTCATGTCATCTGAACACTGTGGTTTTTTCATTATCATGTGGAATGTGAACACTCAGGTTCCTAGTTTGGGTCTCCATGGTGGCCTTGAATCAGTGATCACCCTCTTCCCAGCAGAAACGTCATGGAGAGCTTTCCTTGAAGATGTCTCCCCACATCACTTACGTGCTGAGAGCTCAGTACTGTGCCAGGCACTGGAAACATGAGATGTGAATGGGGGGGGGGCACAGTCTAAAGCTTCATGATGCTGAGCTCTGGTTGATTCTTCAGGTGTTTAAGGCTGATTCTCAGGTGTTTATGGAACACCTATTAGCTTCCATTTTACTGGGATCCATGCATATGATGAGGACGACATAAATAATCATGTACCTCTCTTGCCATCAGTCTCAAGAATCATGCACATGATCACATGAGTAAGCATACAAGATAAAAAATGTTAACACAGGGAAAGTACCAGAAAGTACATGAACCCAGAGAGCTTCTCTGTGCCTGGGGCTTTATCTTAGCCATTCCTGTTTATTTAAACCCAGTGCCTGGCAGTTAAAAACACTTAATCAGTGTGGTTGGTTAAGTCTTTGATTGATGGATGGATTGATTGACAGAGATGGCATTTCAGCTGACCTTTAAGGGATGGATGAGAAGCCTCCAGCCACATGGAGACTAAGGAGTAGGTATTCTGAGTAGAGGAATTAGCATAAGGAAAATCATAGTTGGGGTTCCAGAAAACTCTAGGGCACTCATTATTGGAAACCCCAAGTGACTCAATTTGGCTGGAGCAGGTTGCAGGAAACTGTGGGACATAGTTTGAAATGACCTTGGAGCCTGCATCTACAGGGCCTTATTTGCCAGGCCTGGGAGCTGCCGCTTGGTTCCTCAGTGACAAGAGAATGCTATTGAAAATCTTCTTTTTGGTCTTATGTGTCCATGGTTCTGATTCATGACATTTAACTTTTTTTAATGTATGAATGTTCTCATCCAAGGACATGATACTTATGAGATAGGGTTTCTGGTTCACTCCCAATTTGGGCCCAATGCTGTTGCACAGATTTGTGACCTATGACCCATGCCCGTACCCTGACCTAAAAACAAGTGCCATCATTTACCAGGGGGCTACGTTATGGAAAAGCATTACCATTAGGAAAACAAACTCAAAACCCAGTGTTTGACCAGTGTTTGACCTATGGAGCAGAGGCATTTTCAGCTGTAAAGGCCAGTTTCTCTCTGAGTTGGCCGGCCCCTCCCCTCCCCAACTTCTTGGCCTTCCTTTTCTTAACAGCGTTACCCTGGTGATGCTGCCTGCTGAACATGTCTTCCCTCAAGGAATTTACTTCCAAATTGTTCCTTTCTTTCTCTTCCTCCATCACTTTTGAATATGCATTTTACTTTCTCACAAGCAATCCAAATTGACCTTTTCAAGGACCTTGCACTTAAGAGTGAAGTTAACTTTAATATGCACCTGGTTAAGTAGTTTCTGTGGGCCTATTGGGTGCTATGGGATCCACTTCCAATTGCTCGTTTGTTCCTTCATTCATTCAAATATGTTCATTGAACACCTACTCAGTGCTAGACAGGCAAGCAAAAATGTGTGCCCTCTTGGAGCTTATGCTGTAAAACTCACAATATTTTGGAGGAAGTAAGATTCATTTTTAGGTAGCAGTTGAGTGTGCATAATAGAAAAAACAGGAGAAGGAATACCGGAATGTACCAAATTGAGTATTGAGAGATAATATCTGTCGAGCCTATGCTGTATCCTAAGCTCAGAGTATCTCTTTATTTAAGCCTCATGAAAGACCTATTTTGCCCACTTTATAGAAAAAGGAATTTTACGGAGGATAAGTCCAAAGTAAATGACAGGCAAGCGACTTGAACCCAGGCAGTCTGATGCCAGAGCCCACAGTTTTAACCACTGCTCTACAATGTATGACCTCAGCTGAATATAAACAAGTATTAAACCAAGTGTTGATGATGAAAGTCAGCCCAGAAAGGAGGAAAGTTCTACTGACTTCTCTTGGCATGTGGTGCTCAAAGCCTGCCCCGTCTGTGCCATTGACAGGTAAGATGAAGACCCGCAGCCTGGGCAAATGCCTTAGTGTCAAAGCCTCTGGGGGAGATGGGTAGGTTGCGGTGTGTCATAGCGAAGGATTCAGACCCAGGAAGGCCAGCATCTTCTCCAGGACTGAGACTGGAAATTGGGGCCCCGAAGAGAGTGGAGCAGCCAGAGCCTCATGCTGAGAAACCCATCAGAGGGGTGGATTTTGAGTGGTTGGGTTCAGTCTGCAAGCCGGGGTCTCTACTGGACAGGAAGAGCTGCCCTCCCTGGTCAGCCAGTCCAGGCGGCCAGTCCAGTTCAGAGGCACCATGCTGGGAAGGTTCAGTGACAAAGGGTAACAACTTCATGGAGTGGCCTTGGCAGCCCCAGCCTGGGCCATGTCAGCCTCACCTCAGAGTCCCCAGGTTACAGAGGTGAGCCTTGCTCTCTCAGCACAGGCCTTGCTCTGTCACCTTCTCCGAGAAATCTCCAGGTCTATCTCAGCCGCCAGTGCCAGTTCCTGGGACCAACTGGAAGTTACACACCGGGTTTCCACGGTCCATACCAGGGGCCCCAGCAGCAAATGGACAGGCTTTTTGATCCATTTCACTTTCTAATTTTTCTTTGGTGGGATTGTATTTTGCTACTTTCCATACCTCCTCTGCTTTTACACTTTTTCTTCTCTACTGCTGGTTGATACTCTTCTCAATCTTATACATTTCACTAATATATTACTTCTGTCCTGCTCAGTCATTAATAAAGACGTTAAATAATTCTGAGCCGAATACTCACCCCTGTAGAGCCCGACAGGACACTTCCCTTTAATTAGTTATGCTGCCTTTCATCTCTCTAATGTCCTTTGGTTTCAGATTTCCAGCTGGTTTTGAATCCATGTGACTATTCTCGGCCCTGTTTGAACTAATTTCATGAGCGAAAATCTGAGAGACATTTTACTGAGTGTTGATTCAGGTCCAGGCCCACAGAGAGCTTGACCGTATTCAAGTTTTTTGAGCAGTTTAATAGAGTACAATTTGGTCTTAATAAAATGAGCGCTCCTAATGTACCTCTTTCCAATATTCTTTTCAATCATAGCAGTGCTTTCTCCATTAATGTCATGGTAATGCGACTCGTGTACTCTTGCTGTCAAGAGTAATCCTTTCCAGGCCTTTTCAAAGACGCCCGTTTCTCAGTGGTTATGCTGTTTCCAATAACTTAGAATGGCTTTGTTTAAAAAAATACTAATAGTCGGATATTCTGTAATCACCTGGTTAACCAGTTTCTAAGGTGCTTTCTTGTACAAAACAGGGAGTGATTAAAACTTGCAAGCAACGAGAACTCATCCTATTTTATTAACTGCTTTAAAATTGTGTGACCATTTGAAAATAACTCTTAAGTGTATAAAATGTAACTGACAGGAAGTAGACCATGCTGAGGTTAATTGCTAGACACCAGAGGGCTGTGAGGGTTACAGTCTATGGCATTCTGATTTGATGTGTGAAAATCCTTGGACACAGGGAGGGGGAAGAATCTCACTATAGGGCCTAACATATTGCCTTTTTCTGTCGAACTAAGTTGTGTTTTTAAATTAACCAAACCCTTCCATATAAGTTTGTGGGGGCTACTACATCATGTCAGATTGTGAATTAACTCTTGATCAAATACAAAAATCAATCTAAAATATTAAGTATGTAGAACAGTTGAAGGGAGCTCATTCCTTGCCTTTCCTCTATACTGGATTTTAAAAATCTTTATCAGTAAACATAGAAAATGTTATATTTTTCTAAGAACTATGGCAGTCACATAGCACAGCTGTGTCGCTACCCACCCTGTGTGTGTGTGCTCAAACCGTGTCCTTAGTGAGGTCCTCTTGTAGCTCTTTGACTGGCTTATTAAAATCAGAAGAGGCTCTCCAAGCAAGCAAAGGACAACTAATCTGACCCTCTTTGAAAGCATCTGCTCTCATGAGATAGGCCAGGGCTGGGTTCCATCCCAGACACCAGTGGAGACTTCTCTAAACAATAAGGTTTTAAGTGACATCCTCTTGAAGTAGTAGCAGGGCCATCTCTACTCAGGGAGAAAAAAAAAGTTAAGAAGGCGACGTGTCAGGTCTTCTGATGGTGTTTGTACGGCCACTTAAGGAACAAATATAAGCCCCTTAAAAATCTGTGTACATTGGTTGTAAGGCCATCTTTATTCTCTACTGAGAGTAGAGAAGTAGTGTTTACTTGGTGTGTTTGAAAATTTTGCTAGAATAGATATCAACAGTATAAATATAAGAAGTGGAAAGGACTATCCAGAAAGAAACCTGGGAATCGCATTTGGCTGGGGTGTAAATGTGAATCTGCATTGATGTGCTCACAGAACAAATGCACGGTTTCTCTTGTCCCCCTAGGAAGACAGTGGACTCTTCTAGTGTAGGAGTCGGCAAAGTTTTTCTACAAAGAGCCAAGCAATGAATATTTTAGGCCTGTGAGTTATGAGGTCTCTATCATAACACTTTAACTCTGCTGCTGTCAGGCGGAAGTAGCCACAGATGATATGCAAATGAGTGGGCGTGGTTGTGTTCCAAAAACACTTTCTTTGTGGACACTGAAATTTCTGTTCCATGTATTGACATATGTCATGTAATATTACTCTTTTTTTGACATTTTTTCTGGGCCATATTGGAAACAAGCTGTAGACTGGATTTGGCTGCTACAGGCAAATTCAGTAGCTGCCCCCACCCCCACCCCCTGCCACCTGCCGCCAGCACCTAGTGCCATCCCCGGAGCCCTGTCGGTGCTCAGTAAATACTTGTTCACTTGGCTGACATGGTGTCAGAGCCAAGAGTAAGCCTTTTGCTATACAACACACACTTGACATTTGCAAGGGATTTATCTTTAAGTCTTTGCTAATCCTTCCATTCCAAGGACCACTCTTGCAGCTAATTTCCCCCATAAAATGTACTCAAGTATGACAGAATAATTAAAGTGACCCTTTCAGGCCCTTCATGATTCTATAAATATGGGGCTAAAGTCTTTACTAAGCGATTAAAATAAATTCTGCCACCAAAATCAATTCTCTGTCACATTACATCATTGCTGTGATGACATGAATTTACCTCAATTTGCAAATCCAGCCCACAGTGATAGTGAGTGATGGTGACCGCTCTAGCACTCAGCACCTGCGTGTGCCAAGGAGCAGGATTATAAAGTATCCCTCCGTGGGCAGGCCCAGGAGCCCAGCAAGGGCATCCTGGTGAGTGTCACACATAGAGAGAAGCAGAGGACATACTGGGCTACTTCAGCGAGCACATTGTAGGCAGGTGTTGGATGTAACTAAAATACTCCCGGCACCATAAGATGCTTCCTCTTAAACTTTACCCTCCTAGTGGATACACTTGGTGTGTAGGCCTTGCCAAATTTCACGTGATTGTGTGTTGGGGGTTGTTTTCAAATATCAGGAGTGTGAGTATGATTCACTCACATTGAAGATCTGTGGTACTTTATATTGGCCAGAATCTTTAAATGTTCTGTCCTGTTTTCATCACCATATTATGGAAGAATGCAAACATGCTGGAAGTGGTCTGCAGAAGAACCAAAAAATGATGAAAATGATAGATGGCAACATCTCTTAGAGAAAAGTGAAAGAAATCAGGGTTGTTCTATCTTTGTAAAGGAAAATGATTTTTTCTATCAAAACAAGGTAATTTTTAAAAATTTTTTTATTTATTTATCTTTAGAGAGGAAGGGAAGGAGGGAAGAAGAGAAATATCAATGTATGGTTGCCTCTTGTGAGTCCCCTGCTAGGAACTGGCCTGCAACCCAGGCATGTGCCCTGACTGGGAATTGAACTGCGACTGTGTAGTCCGCAGGCCTGCGCTCAATCCACTGAGCTACACCAGCCAGGGCAACAAGGTCGTTTTTTAAAAAGGGGATTTGATTAGACATTGCAGATGGAGAAGTGAGGTGCATAATATGGGGCTAGGTATCAGGTGATTCCAGGAGAAACTTACTTAGTAAAGAAAGGCCTGAAAAAGTTAGTAATGGCCACCAAGTAGGGAACGGTGGTGTCTACAAGCTGTGGAGGGGCGGTGGCAGCCACGTGGTTCCCACATCCAGCCACTTGGTATCAGGTGACTGAACAGGGTGATGTCCCAAGGTTCTCTTCTCTGAGGTATGCTCCTTGATTCGAACAGCCTAGCTGAAACAAGCAACAGAAACTGCTTCCTTGGGAATTAAATCTATCCAAAATGACGTTTATTTTAACTTAGCGATGAGTCTGTCTTCCGCCGGTGATCAGTGGCCTCCTTGTCTCCTCCTCCGTCCTGTGTGGTGGGTCGCCAGGGGCAGCGAGGCAGTGTTTTTGGAGACTCGGGTGCCATTCACTCTTCAGGTAGAACGTCAGACTCTTCAACTCTATTTTCAACTGTCTTATGAGACATAGATTAATTGGTTTGACCTCATGCTGTCACATGTTGAGAGACAAGAATCTTCCACGTTCTTCCTCGAATTCATTGATTTCATTAACTACTGTCTGCTTGTGTTTGCAACATGTAATTTCCCAGTGATTGCTATGAACTGCAGCGCATAACAAGATCTTTTGGAACAATGCCATTTCTTAGCTTTGATCTTGTGTTTTAATGTTCATTTCCAATAGGTCTTCTACGTCAAGTCCATTGAGCCACAGAAAATATCAACCTTAGGGAAAAGAAACGTGGTGGTCACGGGAGCAAACTTCACCCAGGCGTCACATGGCATCGTGATGGTCCTGAAAGGAACCAGCACCTGTGACCAGGACGTGTGAGTGCAGAATCAGCGGCTCACTCTCGGTGGCGTAGGAGAAGGCTCAGTCCTATGCCACATGGAGTCTCTCTGTTGTCAGAGTGTTTCCATGTGCCAAAGTGGACCAGTTACTCTGCATATTTGACATAATATAATTTTTATAAATAATATCATTTATACATGACGTTTGAGATTAACCGTGAGAGAATCTGTCCCATGTTGTCACCCCCCAAATCTCCACACACAGGTTCAGGGTATTGACTGTTTGGAGCCTTGATTCATTTTCATTAACAAAATCAAGTACTTTGAACAGCAAATGTCATTTTGTTGATGATGCTTTTAAAGAAAGCAGTTGAGTACCTCAAGATTTTGATGGGAAAATTTGGCAACTCTTCCAATGGATTGCCTAAAGTTAAAAAAAGAAAATTTATGCTCCATTTTATTCTTTAGAGCCTTCTCTTTATTGGATTGGTTTCAGGCCCACATACTAACCAAATAGAACATCACTTAGTGTTAAAAGATGAAAGAAAGAACAAATATCCCAACACAAAAAGTATCTGGTCAGTGTACCACTTTAATATAATTATTTCTATGACTTCTTTCCCTAACTCATCTTTTCCATGAATCTTTTGAGACAGAAAAAATTTCAGTGTCTCACTGACATTCTTGTACAATGTCACCGACCCCCCAAAAAGACATGTGATAATAACACAGTAGATAATTTGAGTTTTCTGCATGTTAGCTTTTATAAGTTTGGGCTGATTTGAAATAAAAGATGCTCAGTCTCCATGAAGGATAACTCTGAGCGTGTCCCACCACGGGAGTGCGTTGAAGACAACCTGCTGAAGCGTGGTGTTTTGGTTTTTAACTAAAACAGATTTGCATAGCATCTTCGTCTGTCACACTTATATACTGATTTTCTGTTTTAATTCATTGGCCACATGTGACTGCCATCCCCTTCCTTCCTAGCAGTACATTTGGGATATCCGTCACCTTTGGGGGAAAGCTGCCCATGGGTGGCGTTCCTCTGTCCAGCTATTGACCAGAATCATCAAGCACACAGTAGCGGCTGTGTCTAAGTGACACGGGCATTTTTGTTCCATTTTCACGGCTGAATACCTTATTGAAAATCTTTCATTCTCTCTAACAAAATCTGAAGTTGGACACCTGTGTGTTCACTGAAAGGCAATCAGCTCCACTGGAAAGTGAGTCATTTTTCAGAGCTGTACCCCGTTTCTGACTCTTTATGCTCTCATTTCAATTCTGAATGTGTCTTGAGAAACTGCCGTTATTAAATTAAATGAGTAACAGACCTTTCTGCATGTAGCATTTCACTCACCACATTTGCATGGTGCACCCAAGTTCATGAGCAGTAAACATCATACTCAGTTAATCCTGTATCTGAGTTTGTGCTGTAATCCCACACTCTTTTAATACAGTTTTTTATAAGCCTAATTATTCTAAAAGACAAATACATGAGAAATAGTAATGGAATGACCTACATTTCCACCTCTTTCCTTCTAAAATTTATAAACAAGTTTGAATTTTAATTATCAGACATTTTATGGTGAATTTCCAAGAACCACAATGTAAACCTTAGGTAGTGTGAGTACAAACTGACTGGTGGGTTTCTTGAATTTGCCTTACTGTGTGAATCTATTACTATAATTTAAAGGCTGTGTGCATTGAAGTTAATAACATGTGCATATTCATCAGTAACAATAAATTCTCATGTAGCATAATTATACTGAGCGCTATTCAGACACAGCCCGGTCCTAATGATTCAGAGGGCTGCTGTAGATGTGATGCACAGAGGGAGCTGCAGGCTGCAGAGGCAATGTCGTGCAAGGCTTTGCTTTGGCTCCTGAAGGGTGACAAGGGCACACCCTGAAGATGTCAGGAGCCCCCAGGACAGTCCCAGCTAATTTCCAGTCTGGAGCAACTTGGTAGGCAGCTTGGCTCTGATGGCCGATTGATTCTGAGATGCCTGGGCTCTTGGCGTGGACTTCAGTCACGGCCTCTTCTGCCCTTTGCCCAGCAGCATTCCCAGCTCCACCTGGGTTGGGCTGTATCCTCCCAGTGCTTGACTGGGACTTCTGCTTTTTTCAGTTTTTCATTAAGGACATTTCCAAACTTACACAAGAGAGGAGAGTGTGTGAACCATTCTGTACCCATCCTCCATCCTCAGAACTTACCAGCATTTGCTAATCGTGTTTTATCTATCTCCTTCACACTTTTTGAAGGGAAAGGAAGAATGGCAGCTGGAGTTTTTCAGAGCATATCCTAGACACTGTATCCTTTCACTCATAAATACTTCAGTACGCCCTGGCCAGTGTGGCTCAGCGGGTTGAGTGTCAGCCTGCAAACTGAAAGATCACCTGTTTGCTTCCCTGTCAGGGCACATGCTGGGTTGTGGGCCAGGTCCGCAGCAGGGGGCCAGCAAGAGGCAACCAGTTGATGTGTCTCTCCCTCTTCTTCCCTCCTTTCCCCTGTCTCTAAAAAATAAATTAAATCTTTAAAGTTTAAAAAAAAAACCTTCAGTATGCATCACATACACATGGTACCATTATCATACTCAAGAAAATTAACAGCCATTTCTTGATATAACTTAAGACCCAGTCCATGGTCCAGTTTCTACTGGGGCTTCTTAAGGACAATGACTACATGCCCTTCTTACCCTACTTCTAAGGAAAATGCAAATAAAAACAAAAAAATGCACCAAAGAAAGAGGAACCTTGCCCCAGATGTGCCCCGATGGGACAAGTGGCCTCGATGAATCAGCAGTTGCCTGCACTGTCTGCTAGTTCAGCAGCTGCCGCTTGGTCGTCAGCTGCGCTGTGTGTCTGTGTCATGTAAGAGTTCCTTTTCCACCCCTTTCTAGGATACAGGTTAGCCAAGTGCTAAACGACACCCATATGAAATTCTCTCTGCCATCAAGCCGAAAAGAAATGAAGGATGTGTGTATCCAGTTTGATGGTGGGGACTGCTCTTCTGTGGGGTCCTTGTCTTACATTGCTCTGCCACACTGCTCCCTCCTCTATCCTGCTACCACCTGGATCAGGTACTTTCTAGATTCATAGTTTTCTCTCGTTGTGGTTGAAAAGGTCACATGCATAAAGATCGTGATTTCACTCAAATTAACCTAGCTATAATTCCTATCTAAGTTCCTCTCGCAGAATTCCTCCGAGGGTTTGCTCCTGGAAGACACGCCCACACCTGAGGGACAGGCCGCTTCCCAGTGTCCCCGGGGCACCATGAGCATCCTGGTTGGGCCTTAGCGGTGGCTGCCAGTGAGCTTGGAGCAGAGTGCTGGGTCACGCTGCGGTCTCTCTCCCGATCACATACGTCTTCCAGTTCGTAGAATGCTTGTTTGGCTGTAGTAACTATTCTTGGCGCAGTTTTCTGGTACAAACATTGAGCCCTCTTCACAGTCTCACTTCTGACCAGGACACAAAGCTGCTTCTTTCTCGCATCTGTCACTTTAAAACCACTAGAGTAAGCTGTTTGAGTAATTTGAGGAGGTACTGGGAGCCATCTAAATCAAAAGGAGTATCGAATTCTAAAGATGCTCCCTAAGTGAGAAATGGAAATTTCAGAATAAGCTCTTCCAGATAGACTCCAAGAAAAAAAATTTCTTCCTTGTTGCATGTAAATTCATGTTCAGGTTTTGGAATATAACCCTAAGGGTGTTTTCTTCACCTAACACAGCAAGATACTGTCTGGATGAAACTACAGATAAAGATTTGTTTAAAGAACGAAAGAGAAGAGAAAAACAAAAAAGAAAAAGAATCACCTCTAGTGTTCGCATTTACAGTTAAGGGACAGGTGGATGTATCAGGTTGCTGGGGTTGCCACAGCAAAGCGGCGCAGACTGGGCGGCTTCGGTGACAGATATTTCTGCCTTCAAAGTTCTGGAAGCTATAAGTCCACGATCAAGGTGCTGTCACGGTTGGTTTTTCTGAGGCCTCTCTGCCTGGCTCGTAGATGGCCTTCTCCGCCCTGTGCCTTTCTGTGTCCTTGTCTCCTTTTTTTGTAAGGACCCCAGGTATACTGGATTTGGGCCCACCCCAGTGACCTCAGGGAACCTTGGTTCCTCGTTTGAAGACCCCGCCTCCAAGTGGGGTCACACTCTGCGGGGCCAGTGATGAGGACTTCGACAATCCCTCCCGTACCAGCGGCCTGAGGAGAACGGACATTTCCAAGCCGAGGCTGTAGCGTGGCAGTCCTCGCCCTGGGCCCCCTTCCTGCCCGGGAATGAAGGCACGCGTGGGTGTGGTACTCTCCACAGGCTGTGTGCTTCATCTGCTGACGTGGTCAATGCTCCCAAGCGGAAAGGCTCTACTCTGAGTGCCACCTTCTGCAGATGAAGAAACTGAGGCGTGGAGTGTTCCAGTGGCTTTCCCAGGCTCCCAGGGGGTGGTGCTCTAAGACAGGGGTCCCCGACCTCCGGTCTATGGGCTGGGACCCGTCCAGGCCTGTTAGGAACTGGGCTGTGTAGCAGGAGGTGAACTTGAATGTTATGCGCACGAACCATCTTGAAACTACCCCTGCCCTGATCTGATCCATGGAAAAACTGTCTTCCACGAAACTGGTCCCTGGTGGCAAAAAGTTTGGGAACCGCTGGTCTGAGACACCAGCGTTGTACTTTGCCGTAAAACGAGAAGCTTTTTGCTGTCCATTCTGAGCCCACGTCTCCCAGTGACTCCTGGGCAAGAGCATGGCTCTGCAGTCTGGCTGTGGGCCACGCTTGGCTTGGTTTTCTAATGATGGTGACAGGCTGGCGCGGGGCCAGCTCGGCCTTTCCTCCTTGTGGCTGGAAGGTTCAAGGCGCAGTGTCTTCCCCCTGCCCTGCACAAATTGTCCTGCTCCTGCCCGCCTCGCAGCCTTGTCATCACGGGCCCGGTGGACACCCCAGCCTCCTGTCCACCGGAACAAGTGTCTAGTGACTTACATGAACGGGGTGTGAGGGCAGCCTGAGTGCGAACAGCTGTTTATTTCATGTCTGATGGCCACTTTGCTTATATGTGATTGTGTGCTGGGGATATCATTTGACTTGTGTGATTATTTGACTTGGTTTGGGAGAGAAAAAATGTAGCTGTTATTTATATGGTTTACCAAATAAGAATACTGTATATACTTTTAATGTCATTTATAATTTTATCTTGTCTAAAGTGTTTTCTGTCTCCCTAAATAAAATATAATTGGTAGGTTGAAAGTGTGATTTTGAAAATTGTTAGGTTGAAGAATCTTCATAGAGATTAAGGAGCAATCAAACAAAATTCTGTTCAGTAAAACCTTTTCAAGGTACAGCTGATGATCTGAGTATGTGTGGCAACACAACACAACAAAACTCAAAATTCCATAAAGGAGTTTGTGCATTTTCCTACAAATTGTGACAGGATCCCACATGAATTTTTATATGTGTGCATCTTAAAAACTATGACTTTGTAGCCAGTATCATTAAAGACTTCTAAAATTGTCCTGCATTTGAAATTAAGATTTATTAATTTGCTCTCACATAAAACTGAGTTTAGTATGAATAAATTGATAGATTTGTTCATAAATGCAAAGGCCTGTGTGTTTACTATGAAACTCTTGTTCTTGCTTTTTTTCCTTGCAGTGGTGGTCAGAATATAACCATCGTGGGCCGAAATTTTGATGTAATTGACAACTTAATCATTTCCCATGAGTTAAAAGGAAACATAAATGTAAGTCCTCAGCTACTTTGTAATCCATAATTTTGTTTTTGTAACACTAAAATATGTTGGGGGATATAATTTATTTCTGTGCCTTGAGACATTATATGCTCTTACCTGTTGCATAATGTATCTATCAGTGCTATGAAAGAAATAATAAGACCTTATACTTGAGGTTGAGTATTTCGAGTTGCACAGAGGAAAGAGGAATGAACTTGGTATGACAAGACCTGCCATTTCCTCCATGTATGACTTATGGCAAGTCACTCTAATGAGAGAGTGTTTACGAATGGGTATGAAAATGCCTTGTGAGTGGCGAAGGTGCGATGCAAAGAAGAATGGCAGTTCTGTGAAAGGCAGGCGCTGTTCCCAGTGCACAGAGAGCTGCTGTTCAGAGGGTCAGCGACCTGCGAAGGCCCCAGTGGTCTTATCACGGGCTTCTTCTCTTGCCATTGTCTCTTTGACCCGACTTGGTCCCTTTCTTCCGACCTTGCCTTCCCTTGCCTTCCATCTCCCCCCACAGCAGTCTGGTGCACTCGACCTGTCCACTTCCTGCCAAAGCTGGCAGGTCTTCGAGCAGTCACAGACCTGGACCCTGCTTGGGACCAGGCGGGGTTCAGCCCTAGACACAGGAGCCCTTCCTAGTCGTCCTTATAGCCTTATCATAAACGTAGCCACCTACTGCCGCACTTCAGAGCCAGTTCCGAGTCTCACATTGTATCTGATTCCAGACCACAGTCTCTGTGATGTGAACGCATCCCGTTGGTGGTTTGCATAGATTGACTCTTTGACTATAGGCATTGCCTGAAGTTGTGAGTGGACTCGCTCTCCCCTCCCAGTGCTGTTACTAGATCGAGTAGAACTTACTGTGCATGTACTGTGGGCAAAATATTTTGGTGGGCACAGGGAAAACAATAAATAAGATAGTCATATCACTTTCATGGAAGGAAATGGCAAATCTGAAGCAGCATTGAAAATTGAGAGCATGGGATATCCTTACATTTTAGGTCTTCTGATTCCCAGCCAGCCCAGATGTCACACAAGTCCAAGGAGACACTGGGTGTTTGCACACAAAAGAGAAATTAAATATGGATGGAATTCAGAATATCTGTGGAGTGGAGCAGGATGGGTAGGGTTTGGAAAGGTGGGAACAGAAAGGCCAGTGCAGGTGCAGAGGACAAGGGCAGATCACTCCCAGGCCTGGGACGGGAATATGTCAGCTGGAACCCAGAGGATGGGTTAGGAATGAGTCAGAGGGGCGGCTGGGAAACTTGGGCTGTCAGGGAAGATCAGTCTGCGACTTTGCCCTTAATTCTCTAGGCAATGGGCAGAATTGAAGACCCCTGAGCAGGGAGTAACTAGAGTATAGGTTATTTTGGCGATGGTGCATGGGATAGTTTGGAGCGGCAGTAGCTGAGGAAAGGCCAGAAGACCAATAAGTGTGCTCATGCAAAGTCCAGATGTGTTTGAGATGCTCCACTGTCCTTTGGGCTGTTGTCAGTAGTGCAGGTCTAAACTGCTGGGGAGAGTTTGGAGCTGGAGATGCCAGAGCCATCCGTAGGCTGCCATAAGGGGAGAATGGGCACAGCACCGCAGGAGTGACAGCACAGGGGAAGGAGAGAAGAGCACCCGGGAGGGAATCTTGCAGAGTAGCTTCACTTTAAGGAGTGAAAGCAAATAAGGTGGCCAGTGAAGGTGGCCAAGTTGGTTGCTTGGAAACTAACAAAAAAGAGCATTTCCTGTAGTGGCAGCTGGTAACTAGTATGGAAATCTAGCGAGTTGAGGATAATGAGGTTAGGGTGGCCCCATCACCGTAATCTTTCTAGAAGACATTCCTAATGAGAAGCCAGCCCACTGGGGTTACAGCTGCTGAGAAGGTTAGTGGTTTTCATCACAGCGCTGGAATGTGAGGCTGGAATTTGGAAGGGTGTGAAGGAGGAGGGAGATTTAGCTTCTCCACACCTCAGCCCTTCACATCAGGTATTCCCACCTACTGCTTCTTCCTACCTCCTTGTTGTATGCCAGTACTAGAGGGTAAAGAAAGCGGAAAACCTCCACCTGAAAAATTTCTTCCCATAAGTTTGATTGCTCTTCTATAAAATGTTTGTCAACCCCACTTTGCCAGCAGCTTTCTCTGCCTGTCTCTCTCCAGGCCTGAAAACGCCAATATTTATGTTTGTTAGTTTTTTAAAAATAAATTAACTCGAAATTGGGCCACACTTTTAGCTTTGTTTCCAGCCTTCATGCTCTTCTTTTCACAGGGAATGCCTTGTCCCCTTAACTTTTGTTCTTCCTGTTTTCTGTTAGGCCTGCAAAACCTTCTCTTCCTTGTGGTAAGTGATTTCTGCTGAGGCTCGGCTGGAGGTTCCCCAACGTGACTCAGCCGGGCTGGCTCGCAGGCCAGCTGCCAGCCTTGCTGACGGCTCCTCTCCACCTCTAGGGGAGTTTCCCTAGGGGAGACTCAGCTTTGATGGCTAGGATATACAGGCCCCCTGGTGCAATGTCTTCCCCTTTCTCTAGCTGACTCCTTTCTGCGTACCATCTTTTTCTCATTGCATAACCTCGCTGTTTTCATTGTTCTTAATAATATTAATAAAAATAATAGCTAGTGTTTGTGTGCCAGGCACTATTGTAAGCATTCTTGTGTGGATAATCTCATTTAATGTAGCCCTTGTTTAACTTAATGGTCCCTCATCTCATTTAATTCAATGTAAGGATAATTCAGCTCTGCAAGGTAGGCAGTATTGCTGTCCCATTTTACAGGTGAGAAAACAGAGCACAAAGAAGTTCAGTTACCTGGGTCACTTAGTTCTTAAATCCCAGAGCTGGGATTCATTAACAAGATTGTTACATGCTCCCTCAGGTCTCTGAAGATTGTATGGCAACTTACTGCAGTTTCTCAGCCCCCAGTTTGAAGAGTTCAAAAGTGCGCACGAATGTCACCGTGAAGCTGAGAGTTCAGGAGACCTACTTGGATTGTGGAAGCTTGCAGTATCTTGAGGACCCCAGATTTACAGGATATCGAGTTGACCCTGAGGTGGACACAGAATTGGAAGTAAAAATTCTGGTATGTTCTTCGTGTTTCCTGTGTGCTCTGCCCCCCTCAAATGTAAAGGTGCACTGTTCACTTTTGTTTGTGAATTTCCATGGGCACCCTGATTTCTTCATCTTCACTTTGTTCTTCACAGAAAGAAAATGATAACTTCAACATTTCTGAGAAAGACATTGAAATTACACTCTTCCATGGGGAAAATAAGCAGTTAAATTGCAGCTTTGAGAATATTACTAGAAATCAAGATCTCACCACCATCCTCTGCAAAATTAAAGGCATCAGAACTGCAAACAGCATTGCCTCCTCTTCCAAGAAAGTTCACGTGCGTCACCTGACCTTCCTCTGTGTCAGCTTTACATTACGGGGCAGCGGGGCGGGGAGAGGGGGCATTCTTTGGCTAAGCCAGAAGCCAGAATGGAATCTTTCTTGGATCTTTAGATCCTCACTTTAAATAGAAGATGCATAAAACTGGTATGGCGAGCCCAAGCATAATTCCTCTGAAGTAGCTGCCAGAATCCATCCTTGTGCCTATTTGAATGACAGAGCAGCGAACACCTCATTGTGTATATAGCTAATGAGTCTTGATGGCTTTTGTTCCAGCCATACGTCGAGACTGTAGCATCTGCAAACAGAATCTCTAGTCCCATTGACAAATGAGCTGTCATTCTTTTCCCAGATGCAGAGATGACATGTCTTAGCAGAATCCCAAAATGGAAGCTCTTTAGCACAATCAGAGGAGCATTTGAGTCTAGGGAGACCAGATAATCTATGGGTGGTGGGCTGCTTCCTCCACCATGAAGTCATACTCCCTGAGATTAATCTTTTCCCAGATATCTTTGAGGGTCCTGTCACTGGTGTATTTATGTCCTTCAATAAAGAGAGGGGGCCATGGGGAAGGGAAACATATTAGAAGTCTCCCTTTATAGTGTTCTTGCCATATGAGGATCTACACAGGCCCTAACAGAAAAAACAATGCTTTATGGTCCATAGTCATAAATAATGGGATAAGGGACCAGAAAAAAGAACAATAGACCGAAGGCAGAACAAAGCTCTGTTCATGTCCCGGCTGCATAGGTTGATAGCCGTGTGGCCTGAGATGAGTCACTTAGTTTCACTGAGCCTCCTTTTGTCTTCTGTTGTGTGGTGAAGATGGTAATAATAATGATCAAATCAGTAACGACTACTAAATTCACAAGGTCTCCCCCACGTCCAATGAGTTGAGAAGAACAAACGTTGGGTTCTCCCGTATTCGTAAAGTAGCTCCTGAGTGCCTCCACTGGGGGCGGGGGGGAGACAGCAGAGAAGGAAACAGACAAAAAACACTCTCCTTCATGGAGATGACCTAAACAGATACATGGCAGAGAGAAATTAAAACTGTGTTAGATGGTGGTAACTGTTATGGAGAAAAACGAAGCAGGGAGAGGCGTAGGGACCGTCAGTTTCAGAATGGTGGAAAGAAAAGGTCTCCCTTTAAAGATGGCGGCACTTGAGTAAAGAACGCAAGGAGCAGAGGAATGAGCCAGCCATGGCTGTCTGGGGTAGAGTGTGCTAGATGGAGGGAACCGGAGGTTGCCAAGGTCCTGAGTCGGGAGGCTGCCTGCTGCGTTTGAGCAACAAGGAGGCCAGTGAGGCTAGAGTGGAGGGAGCAAAGGGCAGTATTCTGAGGGAGCTGGAGAGTTAATGGTGGGAACCAGGAGAGCCGACAGATCTTTGGGTCCTCAGGCCTATTTTGAGGATGAGGCTTTGGGCTCTGAGAAGCCTCTAAAGAGTTTTGAGGAGGAGTGCCATGAGCTGATTTACTTCAGTGATGTGGAACATTTAGTCTTCAGGATGATGCTACAGTTTAAAAATGAGGACAGTGAGGAACCATCTCAACTATCTCAAGCCCCCACAGCTGCTAAGGAGAGCAGGTGGCAAAGCTGGAATTTAGGACCCGGGCCCTCTTTCTGGGTCCAGATTCTGGGCTCTGGCCACTTTGCTCAGACGGCTCCACAGGGGCAGCTATGGCTCCCAGGACGGAAATGTGCCTTAGTACTTGTCTGTATATAGATGCGAAACCAAGGCTTGATATATACTTTTACCCTTTACTAGTTTTATAGAATTTTTATAAGCAAAAACTAAAATTGGTAAAGGCCCTCAGGGATCGCCCCGGTGGAGTTGCCAAGAAAGAGAAAGATGTAGACGAGATAAGTCATTTGCCTCCTTGGTCAGCAGCTAAGGGGCTGCTTACCCCCACATTTCACTTCTTTAAACCCCCAGGGCACAAAGGACCAAGATTTGAAACCTCTAGGTCTAGTCTAGCACACCTCGATGACATCTGGAAACCAAGGCGCAGTGGATGTTCTTCATTGGCCCAAGGTCACATAAGCTAATCTGTTCCAGAGATGGGACTTGAACTCAGATACCCTGCCTACCTTCCCATCTCTTTGTTTCGTGGGGAGACCCCTTGGGGGAGGGGAATCGTGTGAAGAGATGGGGCCCTGGCTGGACCCGGTCTAACGGTGCTCTCTGCCCCGCTAGGTCAGACTGGGCAACCTGGAGCTCTATGTTGAGCAGGAATCAGTCGCTTCCCCTTGGTATTTTCTGATTGGGCTTCCCATCTTGCTTGTGATTGTCATTTTTGGTAAGTACCCTGTTTAATTTTTCACAAAACTTATTCCCTAGGGCCTCTCTTCAGGCAGGCAGACTTCCAGCTTTCAGGGGCTGTTTGCTTCAATTAATTATTAATGGACGAAAACCCAAATCAAAACTTGGGACAGGAATGATAGGTACATGTTGAGGGCTCTCTAAATGGTTTTATCTCTTTAGAATGCTTTAGGAACAAAAGGCTGGACTACGAAGACGGTATTTTAGTGTTTGAGAAATATAATCCACATTGCTTCCCAGGTCCTTTGAATTGTAATGACAAAAGTTCCAATTACATTATTCCCTCAGAATTCTGGGATTTTGGACTCCCAGGACTTGGCCATCTCACCCTGCCACCCCACCCCTCCCACCTACCCCAGCCCTGTGCTTCCTGGCAGAACCGTGTTTCAGCAGTGTGATCGGTACTATGAATTCAAATGTTCTAGCCCTGGCTGGTGTAGCTCAGTGGATTGAGCACGGGCCTGCAAACCAAGGGGTTGCCATTTCGATTCCCAGTCTAGGGCACATGCTTGGGGTGCAGGCCAAGTCCCCAGTAGGGGGCACGTGAGAGGCAGCCACACATTGATGTTTCTCTCTCCTTCTCTTCCCCCTCTCTCTAAAAATGAATAAATGAAATATTTTAAAAAACACAAAAAAATGTTCCAGGGCTCATCCAAGCATGAGGCCCCGTGGTGGTTGCTTACTGACTGAGTCCAGCTAACTAACGTGTCTTGTTTGACCACACAGCATTTTTAAAAACTTTGGTGTAGTTCACAATATTTTAAAACTAGGTTAAAAATCTCTTGAAAATTTGGATGATCTGCATCATTGGATCCCAATTTTCCCATAGCATCAGTTTGCTGGAGCTGAGTAGCAGCTACCACTTGAGAGAGGGCTTATATGTTCAGCGTGTTTTTGCCACAATCTCCACTGCTCTCTATTGCTCTCCTCAGGTCACTTAACTCATCCGCGTACTTGGTTCATCTACGTAGCCATTTAGTTTGTGACTTGTAATTCTGAGATGCTTTTCATTTTAAGTCTGTTTTCTCTTGTCTTCTTTGAAAAAAGAGCTCTTTTCCACAAGTAATGTAGCATTTTGTATTTTTTGAGTTAACCCAGGCATTGCCTTTCTAAGGTTTTCTGTTAATAGTTGCTAACATCTCCTTCTAGATCCTCGCTCCCTCACACATCCACTCTTCCATCTCCGCACCCATTTATTTACCTTGTGTTTAATGAGTATCTGTAATGCTGCTAATAACTGCCAGTCTCTGGCGCTGGGAAAGATGAGTTAAGGCCTGGTCCTCTGCCTTGGGTGGTCCTCAATCCAGTTAAGGGCAAGATTTATGTGTGTGATTAACTGGTCTAACGGAGTGAACTCATTTTACTGGGAGCCTGTTTTGCCCTGTTGATGACCATTTCAGGTATTTTGTTACGCTCTCCTCAAGCTGTCTACCCCTATTATGTATCTGAAACCCAGGATTGGGCTCGGTTTTTAATCAAGTCTTGTCTGGTGCAGGCTGGGAGTAAGAAGATTCCTCGGAAATTCCAAATTCTGGGCTCCACTTTGAGAATCGGCTACTCTCTGATTCTAAATTCACATCCACTTTGTAGCTTACTAGGCACCTGTGATCTTGCTCTTCCCCACCCTTCACTTGGTTTGTAGAGATTGTTTGTGCTCTTTAAGGTAACGTGGGTTTAATTTAACATGTTGCTCCTGGCTCATCGGCATCTGCAAAGCCCTTTAAAGTTCTCATCCCCTCCTTGCTGTGACTTCAGGCAGACCTGTCGTCAGCAGCTCGAGTGAGTACACTCTTCAGTCGTCAGTCACGTTGGGAGTGAAAACACCCTCCACACCTGGCCTAGGCCTGCCACCTATGAAACATCTGCACTGTGGCTTCCCCTGGAGATTTCAGTCACGAAAAACTCACTGCTTAGTGGGTGTGACCTGCCAGCTCCCTTTACATGCAGTGAGCCAGGGTTGCCCTAAGAGCAGGCTGAGGAACGTCAGTCCCAAGTAATGCTCCTGGGAGAAGGGGTTCCATGATCAAGTGAGTTTGGGAAAGACTGCATGCCCAGCCTTTCTTGAAGAGGTACAATGCATATTATGGTTAAGACTGTTGACTTTACAAAATGGTCCAGGGAAAAAACTGTATTTAATTTATTTCCTCCAATATGACTCCCATCTACTGGTGCAGGGTCCTTTATCATGAAATTTCTATTAAAAGGAGAAAAACTTTCTAGAATAAAATAATGATAATTGACAATTATTGAGTTTTTTAAAAAATATGGTCTCAATATTTAAAATACTAAGTTATTTTCTGTGAGTTACTTCTTTTAATCCTCTCAATATCACAGTGAGTTAGGCCCTTTGGCAGATCAGGCAGCCGTGCACAGAGATGCTAAGGAACTTACCTGGGGTCACACAGCGAGTAAATGGCAGAGCAGCGAATGAAGCCCAGCCCTGAACCTGGCCAATTCACTGCCTGTATGGCACAGGTAGAAGCAAGATGAAGTGGAGGAAGAAGCAATCGTCAGATGCAGTGCTTCACTGTGGACTGCTCATCACATCAGCCCACCCGATCTCTGCAAGTTTGGGTTATGTAGCCAGCTGGACCTGTGGTGTCTTTCTGCATTTGTGACTCAACTTTATTTCTTCAGCAATGTTCAGAAACATTAAAAAAAACAAGGAACAATATAAGTGCCTGGCGCTGTAGGGAAACTTGGCTGATTCCATTACTTTTCAGCCAACTGGGACCTTTGGTTACAAGTGAAGGTTATTTGATTTAGTTTTCAATTTTAAGATAAGTGGGGTTTTTTTGTTTTTCGGTTGCATTTTCTGTTACGCTTCAGAGGGACCCGTCACAGGGGATTTTCCTTTTTATGAATTCCACCTCTTAAATGCTATTTATTCCCTCTCTGTCTCTCTTTTTCAAAAAAACGCTGTAAAAGTGGATTTTCATTTTTCTTTTTGTTTTTTAAGTTAACCTGTCAATCTGACTCTGGCTCTCTGTCTCCTCAGTGGCTGTGGGGGTTACCAGACACAAATCCAAGGAGCTAAGTCGCAAGCAGAGCCAACAACTGGAGCTCCTGGAGAGCGAGCTCCGGAAAGAGATCCGTGATGGTAGGCTCCAAAATTTTATTTATAGAAAAACAAGTCTTTTTCATAGTCATTTTTTTTTTTGCTCTTAAGTGGAGATGGCCTCAGTAATGAGAAGTGTTTGTGTAACATAAGGCAACCGAACAGCGGGGTCTGGGCCTGCCTTGGTCTGTTACTTCAGCACTCCTCTGCAGCCAACCAAGTAATTATCTATTGTTTCTTCTCTAATAAAAACCAAGGTCATACTTTGCGTTAGACAAAACAGCAGAAGATTTTATCCATTTTTTTTTTGGAGTTAAAATATTGCTCTTGGGATTCTGTTTTGCAGGCTTTGCCGAGCTGCAGATGGATAAATTGGATGTGGTTGATAGTTTTGGAACTGTTCCCTTCCTTGACTACAAACATTTTGCTCTGAGAACTTTCTTCCCCGAGGTAAAAGAGCATTGATCATGTTCCTGAGGTTGAGTCTTGAATAATAATGAAGGTGCTTGTTGCTATTGTGGAAACGGGTGTTTGCTTCCAAGGCAGCTGTAGATGATGTGCTTGGTATAAAACACAGCTTACGATCGAGCAGAGCAGGCAGAGGGACAGTCATTAATTGGATCGATGGGACGAAAAGCAGTGGTGGGTCACTGGCAGTTACTCTTTGTCCAGTAACAAAAACCTCAGAGGGACAGAAGTTCAGAGTGATGATTTTTGCTTTATTTTGCTACCGGTTTAGAACTGAATTTGTAGCTGAGAAGCCAGCTAGTTTATTTAAAAATCAATAAATTGTAGGCTGGCCAATTTGTTGTGTTTATCTGCATGGCTTCCATTGCAGCTACTAGATTATTCACTATTACTTCTCAATTGGAAATGAAAAGCACTGCTGGCGGAGGTAGGAAAGCAGACACGTATAGTGGAATTTGAGTTGATAACGGCCGTTTTTAGCAGTGTAGAGTTTTTATGATTCTCTCCAGTAGTTATTTCTTAGCTAATCAGTTAGTATCCTCCTCATTTAGTAAGAAATGGCTGCATGAGATGACGGATTTTATTAGGACTCCAAGGAGTCATCTACTCTATGCTTTTGGGTTTCAGTCTCGCTTCTGTTCTAACACCTCCATTTTCTCACCCAGTCACTCAGCCTTCCTCATTGACCCTCCCACACCTTGGGCGAGGTACACTCATTCTCCTGTCATCCCCGATGCATCCCAACGCCCCAGCCTCAGCAGACTGCCTTTTTTGTCTAGAGCTGGTGACCACAGGAAAGGCCCAACCTCTGGAACACATAACCATCCGTTATCGTGATTAAACCGAGACTTCTGAGCAAAGCCAGGAGTCTCTCCAGGCAGAAAGATAGCACATATCACCTTATCGGAAGCTTCTCAGCTACATTTGGCCAGAAACCCAGAGTTTGGAAACCCAGACACACGCAGCGAGCAATTTCTACTTTCTCTGTAATTCCAGAAGTGGGCACCATGATATGTGATGTTGTGTCTGGAGGTTGGGATACTGCCATAAAACACCACCATATTTTTTGTCCAATCCTTACTGTTGTAAATCAAGAAGACTGTAAATAAGACTTCAGCTTTTTGCACTTGGAAAGTATTTTTTTTTTAAACTTATCCTCCAAGAGTACCAGGCTCCAAGACATGCCATTTGCCACCTCATGCATTTCTTCAGAACACCGTGCAGGGAAGGGAGTTCAATTCCCTGAATCAGGATGACAGCACAGAGCCTCAGCAAAGCGTGCCTCACAGGCCCTGTTTCCCAGCTCTCTGAGATCTCCATTAGGAATCTAATAGCAATAAGATAACCATTTTGATGGAGATTTCCACCATCAACATGAGTACTGTGTGGGCTTTTACAGTTAATGATTCCTCTTGAGCACTGAAAAGAGTAATCTGTGACCTGAAAAAGAAATTTTCCAATCTTCTAAATTCAGTCATCAAGAGCAAGATAGAGTGATGAATGCAAAGGAACCCTTGTTGAGAGTGTTAAAAAAAAAATCCCAGGAACAATTCTGCATGATCTTAGGATAGTGGTTTTCAACCGGTGTGCTGGGAGGATTTTTAAAGTATGCAATACCGGACTCTTTAGTCAGGGACACTGACCTCTCTTCCCTTAGAGTGGCAAATAAAGAAATGACAACAGCCAATATAACAATAGCTGTCAGATGTGAATGAATCAAAATTATATCTATTTTTTTGTCAGATGAGCAAAAAATATAATGTATTTTTTGGCATGCCACAGAATTTTTGTAATTAATTTATGTGTGCCATGCGACGAAAACGGTTGAAAACTGCTGCCTTCGGAGAAGAGAGCGAAGGCCGCGAGACGCCCCACTGGCTCAACTCCGGCTTCTGTATGATTCGGAAAGGCAACGGGGAAGCCATTACAACAGAAGACAGAGGAGTCATCATTATAGGACAAAACCCAGAAAAAACAAACATACATTTTTCAGAATCCTTTCAAAAGACCTAAGTTGAAACTGAACTTACAAAGTTAAAAGCTACCGTGAACAGGGGAATATTTGAGTATTCTATTAGGACTATGCACTGAAATGCATGCCAGGCTGCAGATAAGTCCTTCTGTTAATCAGGCCCTTTGTGAGAGATCAGAGCCCCCACCTCCAGCCTGGAGGCAGAGGGAAATTTTGTGTAGTCAACACCTACCAGATAACAAAATGCAAAGGAAGTTGTAGGTTCACAGTGGCCAAGGTGTTACTAGTTCCTGGTTCTCACCTAGCTGACTAGGTTTGGCTTTTAAGGCCTTGCTTTTCATTATAACTGACTACTTTGTTTTGTTGAAAGTAAGACAAGAAATGAGAGTAAGCAGAGTACCTGACCTCCTAGAAAAAGAAAGGAGGAGTCTTAGAAAAGCCAAAGCAGCATTTTCCTATTTAAGGTCCAAAATTGATCTGTTTGAACTGCCCATCTACTTTAAGTCGGTTCCGCAGAAGAATAGTAGAAGTAGAAAATGCAAATCTAGAGTTGGATTTTTCTGCCTATTACTAAGGGAAAGTGTGACCAAAATAGTTGAGGTCTTTTTGCTTGGGCTGAAAAATAAAGCAAAAATTCTCTGCAGAAGAAATTTACTTTAATAAGATAAATAGCCCAAAGTTACAAAAAGAAAGAAAGAAAAACCTGAATATTTGTTAGTTTATTTTTCATTCTGTTGACTCATTTAAAGTGTAACTCAGCATGCTTTTAAAATTTAATCATTTAATTCCATTAAGATTTAGGATACATTAAAAAAAGAAAATTCAAATTTAAAAGCTTATATCCAGGAGCTTCATAGCACAGCACATTAAAATATTTTTAGAAACGAGCAGGACAACAGTGTTTTGGACTGGTTTGACAAAAGAGAGTGATAAAAACAATAATAGCTGAGATTCAGAATTCACTATACATTCATTTATTTAATTTTCACACCACACCCATGAGGTGGGAATCATTGTTCCCCCTCTGCAGGTGAGGAAGGGCACTCGCAGAGGGTTGAAGAACCTGCCAACAGTGATGTGGAACCCGTGTGTGATGAAACCAGGCCTGGAAGCCAGTTAGTTTGGCTCTAGATTCTAGCTTTTAATCCACCCACTCCACTCCTTCTTGAATAACATTGTATATGGGGACAGTAGGTACTAGGCTAGGACTTGTAAAATTTTACCAGCACAATTCCTCATTCATGCCTAGCAGCTAGAGGGCTTGAGGAGTGGTTTGCATATTTGCATAATCTCTAACCACCACATCTTTGAGTCAGTTCTTTCAAAGTGTGAGCTGCCTTCATCTACCAAAAATAGGACTGATGCCATGATAATTATTCTTCTTAGAGGCTTTCAGAATGCATTGGTGTTTCTTGAGAGCTGAATAATTATTTGTTATGTATTAGAGAATATGCCCATGGGCTCTTCAGATTAGTAAATAGTGTCTCTACTTTATTAAAAACAGACTTTGGTGTTGTAACAAAAAACACTATTCATTTCCTTTGGATGTTATGAATAATAAAAGTGTCTCCTTCCTCTCAGTCAGGTGGCTTCACACACATCTTCACCGAAGATATGCATGTAAGTCTATAAGTTTTCATTTTTAGCCCATGACTGCCTGACTTTCATAGTGTCGTCGTCATCATCATCATCGTCATCTGCATTATGACTTTGGATTTTTCTTGTGGGTTTTTTGGATCATGAATTCAATATGAAATAATTCATTGTCTTGGAAAACCCATTGTGGATCTACTTTCTAACTTTAAGTTACTATATTATGTTATATTATATATTAATTATATTGTATGTTAATTATATTATATTATATTATATTATATTATATGCCTTTTTTTTTTTCCAGAACAGAGATGCCAGTGACAAGAACGAGAGTCTCACAGCTTTGGACACCCTAATTTGTAACAAAAGTTTCCTTGTTACAGTCATCCACACCTTGGAAAAGCAGAAGAACTTTTCAGTGAAGGACAGGTATTAGTCAATTTATTTATATTTTGAAAGTCATTAAGTAGAAGAAATAAAACCTAAACTCCTTATTATTTTATTTCCAAACCACAACTTGAACTTGGCATCTTGCTTGGTTGGGTGGTCATGCAGCTGCATGTCTGCATGTCACACATCACCCAACAAAAATCCCTGTTGTAAAGATGCACACATACAACTTCCCTCCCCTCAAAAAAACCCTGAAAAACCCCAACACCAAGAAAAAACATGAGTCCTAAATCAAAAAAGCAGAAGTACTATTTTTTATTTTTAAAAACACCTTGAAAATTTAGGAAAGACATTCACTTCTTGTTACCACTCTAGTTTAAAGTTCAAATGCTGAAAACAAAGAAAATACCCTGAAGTTGACATTGCTGTGTAGTTTTTATGCATGGAGAATGAAGGTGTTTAAACCTAGACATTAACAAAAAAAGCACCCCTGGACTGCCCCCCATTGCCCCTCAAGCTTCCATGTGTCAAGCCAAGTCACAGCTGATGGCTAACCTCATTAACCAAGACTCTGTGTTTTTCCTTTCCTGTGTGTGCTTTCTGTCATCTTTTTCTGTCTTTTTTGTCTTTTTCTGTCTTTTTTTCACTTTCATTGGGGTCTAATTGACTTACAGCACTGTGTGAGTTTAGTGTATACTGCATGATGATTTGATGTAAACATATTGCAAAATGCTTACCACAATAAGTTTAGTTAACATCAAAATCTCATATAACTACAAAGAAATGCCTTTTTCCCTTATGATGAAAACTTTTAGGACTAATCTCTTACCAGTCTTCCACTACACCACACAGCGGCGTCAGCTGTAGTCATCACGTTGTGTTGCATCCCCAGTACTTACTTGTCATTGGAAGTCAGTACCTTTTGACCCCCTTTGTTCAATTCTCCTTCCCACCATCCTTCCTCTGCCTCTGGTCACCACAAATAATCTGATCTCTTTTCCTAAAAGTGAGATCATATGTATTTATTTCACTTAGCATAATGTACTCAGGGTCTGCTTGGGTGGTTGCAAATGGCATGATTTCATTCTCATTCACGGTATCTAATCTTATGTATATATAAATATATGTGACACGTCTTCTTTATCCATCCATGTACGATGGGCTCTTGAGGGCTGTTCCCATGTCCTGGCTATTGTGACCAAGGCTCTATTTTTAAACAGGTGTCTGTTTGCCTCCTTCTTAACCATCGCACTGCAAACCAAGCTGGTCTATCTGACCAGCATCCTGGAGGTGCTGACCAGGGACTTGATGGAGCAGTCCAGCAACATGCAGCCTAAACTCATGCTAAGACGCACTGAGTCCGTGGTTGAAAAACTCCTTACAAACTGGATGTCCGTCTGCCTTTCCGGTTTTCTGCGGGTAAGCGTTGCACCAACCACCTATGCACCCCCCTCCCAGCTCTGACAGTGTCAGAGGTAAGACAATAGGCAGTTATTTTTAACAGAGGCTGATGTCTTGATGAGTCCTGAGCATTCCATGGTATCGTCATTCGCTTGCTCCTAGTCTTGCTCCTTACCAGGAGTGCACAAGGGGAAAATAAACATTGATTTGCTGTAACTGGCCTATGCAAGGGCAATTCATTCAGAATTTCCTCAAAATTTTATTGTGGCAAGAACAATAAACACAAGAACTATCCTCTTTTTTTTTTTAAAGATTTTATTTATTTATTTATCTTTAGAGGGGAAGGAGAGAGGGAGAGAAACATCAATGTATGGTTGCCTTTCGTATGTCCCCTGCTGGGAGTTGGCCTGCAGGGAACTGGCCTGCAACCCAGGCATGTGCCCTGACTGGGAATTGAACCGCGATCCTCTGGTTCACAGGCCTGTGCTCAATCCACTGAGCTACGCCAGCCAGGGCCAAGAACTATTCTCTGAATAGATTTCTAAGTGTTGTTATTTATAAGCATGATGTTGTACAACAGATGTCCAGAACTTCTTTACCTTCCGTAAGTGAAATATTGTAGCCATAGACTTTGGAGCCCACCTCACTTCAGTGATTAATAACCAGAGCCCAGTTGGTCCATTTAAGAAAGTGTACTAATACCCTGGCTGGTGTAGCTCAGTGGATTGAGTGCTGGTCTGCGAACCAGAGGATTGTGGCTCGATTCCCAGTCAGGGCACATGCCTGGGTTGCAGGCCAGTTCCCAGCAAGGGACGCATGAAGGGCAACCATACATTGATATTTCTCTCCCTCTCTCCTTCCCTTCCCCTCTAAAGAAAAATAAATAAAAATCTTAAAAGAAAAAGCGTAGTGACTGGAGGGAATATTTCAAATACTGAAAAGAACACACCACTCTCAGGGCCCTTGAAGCATCTGGGAAATACCCATTTACCTACCAATGTGCTGTAAGCTAATTACACTCAATTCTAACCAGTCATTCCATATTAAAGCAAGTCCCCAAAGAGCCGTCCGCCCCTTGAGTTCATTTTGTTGGAGTTACTGTAAGATCCTGGCTATAGTCTAATTGAATCTTAAAATATTTTCAAATGTAAACTTTCTTCAGAGTCCAGTGATTTGGAGAGTGGGGGCTGGAGCCTACCGCTTGGTCTGGAACTGGGGCTCTTCCATTTACTGGAGATCCCAAGCTATCCGAGTCTTGGGTTTTTATAGCCTGTAGAACTGGAAGAAGAATATTTTAGACCCATTCTGAGGCACAGATGAGAAAAGGCTTGCAACTGCTTAGCACTGAGTAAGCCCTCCATAAATGTTGGCCATTATCATAATAAAATATTAACAGGAAAAGAAAAGCAAGAGTGTTCTGTTGAACTCAATCTTCCTTCGGCCCTCTGAGGCCCCTGGTGCAGAAGGTTCTTATCCTTCTTTAATTTCACCAGCCATCCAGATTCCAGCAAAACTGCATAATTGTATATTTGTAGCTCATTTTGAAATCTAATTAAACTTTGAATAAGATATACTGCTATGCCACAGGTTTTAACAGTGCTACTTAAGTTCAGATCCAAAAGCAGCACTTTAAATAGACTGTGCTTAGTTTAATGTTTAATGCAATCTTACAAGTAGATGCACAACATTTTTTTTGCCAACCCCTTCCTCTCCCAGCGCAGTACCCGTTTATTAAGATTAATGAAATCTGTCTTCTTTTCTGTTTACTTGGTATAAATCATTATATGCTTTTGGGAGGTGCTGAGTGGTTTTTTCTGGAGTGAATATTTTTTGCTTTTCCCCAATCTAGCTTCAACCAAGGCTGCTTCTAAATAGGACCCTTCTACACAAGACCCTTACCCAGTTCCCTGGGTCTTAGTCTTGAGAGGCAGGTGGCTTCCCCACCACAATGCCACTGAACCAGAAACTCTTGGAGTGGGGCCCCATTATTCATGTTTTCTAAGCTCCTCCAGATAATGCCACCTGTCTTACATTTGAGAACTCTGGGCTAGTAGAATGAGCAGTGGACTAGGAGTCTTGATTAGAAGCTGCTCGCTTTAAATTCATCTCAGCCCCAGCTAGCTGTGTGTCTCCTGGTGTGGCAGTTCCCGTCTGGGCTTCTATCCACCAAATAAGGGGCATGGTCCTTGGTTTAAATTCCTTTCCAGATCTTTCTTCTGGGAATCTTGTGATTCTTACCCTGAGCCCTCAAGGTTTGGGGCGCCTTGCTCTTGCTGCTCTTGGGCATTAAACCTGTGAGGCATTCCAAAAATCTGGTCTCCAGGCCCTAAAGGCCACCACCTTGAGCAGAGGATTGTGGGTAAAGATTTCACAGAGCTGATTGAAGAGTATCTTGAGCACTTGGTGATTAGCGGGTGGTGTGCTCAGTAGGAGGAAGTGGCATTGAGCCAGTGGGCGATACTTTCGTTTTTAGTGGAATAATTCCCTCTGCTGTGAAGGGCCCCAGGGGCCCGAGGGTGTGTGGGGCTCTGACGGCCCAGTCCCCCTGCTCTACCCCAAGAACATTTGACTGGGCACCACTGGTTCTGAACCTCCAGGTAGTTACTCCTGTGAACCTCCCAGGATCTGGGGGTAAACCAACAATGACATTAATGACTGCCGTGTATTGAATGTGCCAGACATCATGCTAAGAACTTCGCTCACCTTTTCTCATTTAAATCCCATGAGGTAAGTGCCTATATGGCCAGTTGGCATACTGTGGGAGTCAGGCCACACAGAATAGATACGACTTTGCCCAGATACTGCAGCTAGCAGGTGGCAGCGCCAGGGATCCAGAGCTCCTAGCCACAACACTTACTGCCTTCCCAGTGATGCAGGTTCCTTCTTACAGGCTTAAGAGAGGGTTTAAGGATGGAACAAGATCACAGGCGTTGAAAGCCTCTGGCTCAGCCAGGGCCAGAGTCGGGTCTCACAGCAAAAGGCCAGTGAAGGGGCCAAGCTTAGTTGCCGTCACAGGAGGGGAAGGGCAAGGGTGAGTAGGATTCTGCCCCAGGCCAGCTCCCTAGGCCACTGTGCATGCCCTGGTCTGAAGACACCTAAGCCCTCAGTAGGTACGACTAACCTAGACATTGTGTTCAGTGGTGACAAAGAAACCTCATGGCCCTGTGGTTTCCTAAGCCAGCCACACGTCAGGGGCCCCTAGGAAGGCGTTAAAATCATAGATGCTCAGGCCTCAGCTCTCGGTGTTCTGGACCTGTAGGTCTAAAGTAGGTCCTGCATACCTGAATGTTCAAGGAAAGCCCACAGGGATTCTGGTAACAAGTATGCAGGGCTGTAACCACCTGTATACACTGCTATTTACTGGTCTCAGCCTAGCTGACCTCTGATGGATTCCTGACTCCAGCTGCCCCTCCACTCAGCCCCCAGGAAAGCCCACTGGCCCCCTGACTCCATCTTCTAGGGGCATATCCAGCCCTTCACAAAGGTACTCCCCCATCTTTGATGTGTGCTGGAGGAAAAGGAGAAGCAGAAGCTTTAGGTTTGTGGTCAGGACATTACCCAGAAGGGCAGAGGGATAGAGAAGAGAGCGCCCGAGTTGTGAACCACTAAATAAAGGAAGTTTCTGAAAAGAATTTAACTGTTGGGTACTAATTCCAAATCTCGCTCCACCAGGGAGATTTCTGAACATTCCACTTCTGTCCTGCACTACCGAGGAGACTCAGGGCTGTATCAGCAGGGGAGAGAGAAGTGGTAGAGGGCGCCCACGGGAGGGTAGCGGGGCAGAAGGGGGCAAGAGGAAGCTCCAGGCCTGGGGAGGTCTCAGTTCTTAGAGTAAGTATAGGGGGAGGGATAGGGAAGCGGGGGCAGGGATCCATGAGACTTAAAAGGAGTCTCAGTTTACATGTTCAGGGGAAAGCAGGCGTGGGGTCCAGGGATCCTCCTTTCAGAGCCAGATGTCGTGGCCGTAAAGCTTGGCTTTGTAAGCTGGTGCCTCAAGCCCTAGTCATGTGGCTGGCTTTTCCTCATCATCACCAGGGCAGTTCAACTTCCTGGTTCTGGCTCGGCTCTCCCTCCCCCATGTAAGCTGTCTAATGTCTGTTGCTCATAGAGGGTTTATCATTTAGCAAAGGCTGCAGCAAAAGCAGAACACAAAAGCTACCCCTTGGGCTGCCCAGACTTCCTTTGAGCACAAAATGGCTGCCACCTGGAGGCATTTCAGTAACAACAGGGGTGGCAGCCCCTGGTCCAGGAGGAAGGGCACGCAGCACAGGTGTGGAGAAAGAAGCCATCAGGGTGGCTGTGAGATGTTCGGCAAAGCCTTAGAGCAATGGGACTGGCTCTGTCCAGGGGAATGAGGGCACGCACATTGTGTCCCCGCCCCAGCAAAGGTGCCCCGGTGGGACTGCGCACCCTGTGTCTGGAAACGGCATGGGACTGGCCGGCCAGGCAGGCGAGATGGCCCAGTGGAGTCACTGAAGGCCGCTTCCTGCATGAAAAGCGGGGAACACCAAAAACAGCCTCCTTGGCAAGTCTCTAAAACATCGTTACGTTTATTCTCGTTACCAAGGCTAATTGCGCATTTTTTAAAATGCCATTTATTTTCGGTTTTTCTAAAAAAAGTAACTAAATAGGAACAAAGGTTGAACCTCTGCATCTACTCAGTATTCTATTGCGTGCACTCCCCATGGCTGTCGAGGATGTGTGTGCGTTTGGGTGTGTGCGCGCACACGCGCTCCTCCATTTTGCTCTCAATCCGAAGTGGAGCAATATGTATTTCCTTGGGAGTTCCCTATTGTCTGAAGAACGCTGCCTCCTGTCTCCTGTCCTACAGCCGTAAACTGCAACTGTAGTTCTTTGGAAAGCGCAGCGGATCCCGCAGACAGCTAACCGTCGTTTTGTGTCTTTTCCAAGGAGACTGTTGGAGAGCCATTCTATTTGTTGGTGACGACTTTGAACCAGAAAATAAACAAGGGTCCCGTAGATGTAATCACGTGCAAAGCCCTGTACACCCTTAACGAAGACTGGCTGCTGTGGCAGGTCCCGGACTTCAGTACCGTGGTACGTTTGTGCTGGAGCTTTCCCTGTCAGACACGGAAATAAGCCTGGCTGTGAGTTAGAGGATGGGGTGGGGGCTGGGGCGTCCTTTAAAGCGAACTGATGTCATTCCTACTTGTGGGAGGTCTCACACGGCTCGTCAGTTACAAACAGTAGTTGATAAAATATTAACACGTGTTCACATAATAGGCTTTAATTACTGGGATTGGGGGAGAAAGTATTGTAATGATGCCTATGGTACTCATCAATTTCCAAAGGTTTTAATATCAGGATTGCTTATAGCTTTCAGCATCACCAGAGAAAATGCAAAGTACTCCCTATTCAGTACTTATAATTGCAATCAGAATTTCTCAAACGGCTCTGCTCTGGAAGACAATGTGTGAAGATATATTTCAACCAAATTGAGGCCGTCTTATTTTAGAAAGATAACACAAGACAAATTCCACTGTGTTCCCCATGCAACATGACGCCCTTACTCTGTTTTCATGGACTGCTTACACATGTTTGGTGTCATGCACTTAATGTTCTGTGAGCTCATAGTTATTTTTAGAGGAAATCTGTACATCACTGCAGGAAGATGCCTGCCTGGCTGCTGCGGGTGGGGCTTGCCCATTTGAGAACTTCCTTTCACCTTTCCCCACCCCACCCACCTTCTTCTCTCCCTACAGGGAGAGGGACCAATTTCTTGCTCATACAGGAATTCTAGAAAGCCAGGCACGTTCCAAAATGACTTAGGGATATTCTGTGCTTTTCTGTTAATGGAGACTTGGGAGAGAGACTGCTGTGTTTTGGTTTGATCTTTAGCTTTATGGAGACTCTGGGTTTCTTCACAATCTCATTAGTGGAGAAGGAGGGAAAATTACAGTTAGGTTTTGGAATTGCTCAGTGAGGGAACTGTCTGTCTCCTGTGGCTCTGCCCCGCAAGGCGAGTGCCGCAGTGTCATTCTGGAAGAATTCATTCCCTAATTGGACAAGGCACCACGTTGCTGTAGACTGTGTTATGGTTATGTTCTCTGGTGGGAGAAAAGTCCACAGATCAGCTGTTTTGAGTTCTCTGGCACTGGAAGATACAGCTCACCCTTCACTGCAAAGAGCACCGTCTGCAGTGGCCAGCCAGGAGACGGGAAGCTGAGCAGAAAGTCAGCAGCTCTGTTTTCTGTCTCCACATCGGCTGCATGGGAGAGGCACTGGGTGCAGTGGTTCTCGGACTTTAGTATGCATCGGAATCACCTAGTGAGTTAGTAAGCACCAATTGCTTACTAGGCAAACTCTAGGCAGCACCCCAGAGTTTCCAAGTCAGTAGATCTGGGGTGTGGCCTGAGAGTTTGCATTTCTATTTTTAGGAGCTTTTGCTCTTTGCAGGACCACATGGGGAAAACTATTTGAATAGCGGTTAACAGCCAGGACTTCCAAGCCAGGCAGGTTTGAATTCTGCCTCTGCCACTGGCTAGCTGTGTGACATAGGGAAAATTTCAAAGCCTCTCTGTGCCTTAGTTTCCTCATCTGTAAAATGGAGATGATGATCACTGTGCCTGCCTGTCTCGTGGGTGGTTGTGAGGATTAAAAAAGTCTGTATTCTGTAAAGCACTGAGAACATTGCCCTGCACATGAGTGTGATTTAAAGCTTTATTAAATTTAATTCACATCTCTTCGGGCACTGCTGAGAAATGCAGATCCAGACAGATTAATGCCTGGATCCTTCCTTGGGTCTGATCCAATCAGAGTCTCTGGGATGGAGAACCCCTGTGGTATCTTAGAGAGCAAAAGATGGACTTTGCATCTGGGCCTGTTGTCTCTGCTTTCACTGATCCTGAATTCATCTTCAAACCCAGGGCCTTGGTCCTACACCAGAAGATGTTTATGCTTTTACTTTTAGGCATTTTAGGAGCCCCACAGATTCCCAAAGGCAAATACTTGCCAGTGAATGTAGGTCAGGAATCCAGCAGTAATTTACTTTCATGGGAACATGAACCTCAACAGGAAGGGGAGGAAAGGAGACGGGGTTGGGAGTGGGGAGAAGTGGAAGCCCTGAGGCAGCGCTGCAGGTCCTCGTCCCTTTGACACTCTGCATCTGAACACTTTTCCCCTCTTTCATTCTGAAACATCATTTTACAGTCAATTAGGACCGTGTGTTTCTGATTTGTTACCAATGAACTCACCATCAAAGTGTTTCCTGATGTTGAGGAAATTCATGTCGACTCTTGGGTTCTTTTTTCCTTTATGGCCCCCGGGAGAAAGACTAATGGAAAATTATGATTTTAGATAGCCACATAAGTCCTCCTTTTCAAATATGGATTTGCCATCAGCGGACTAAAGTTGAAACTGGAAAAAGGACGGGCCACTTCTTTCTAGGGGTCGTGTCTTTGACAGTGGATTTTAATGCTTTTATTGGATCTGGCCCAGCCTCTCTTTCATGGTGGATGACTACACTAGAAGCTTGGGGAAGGTGCATGATCCGGGCTACACTTGTGTGACAAAATGTTAGCAGAAGGTCAAGATAAAAAATGTAAAGTTTTTCATTTCCTTTCAGGCTAGTTCCGCCAGCCTTAACCATCACATCGCTTCTCCCTCCTCCCACTCTCTCACTTGAATTCCCCCTCCCTGGCATGTAGGCCCAGTGGTTTGTAGTTTTGATTTTCTAGATTTGCCTGAGGTGGTTAAGTCATTGAAAACCAAGGTATGGTGAGCAAACCGGAGTGCGAGAGTGTGTGTAAATTCTGTCAAGGAAGAAAAGCCAAAGAAGAAGTAAGAGCAGCGTCACGGCAGTGTGCCCTACGGCAGTGTGCCCTGTGGCAGCGCGCCCTGCCAGAGACACTTTTTTAGAAAGAGGCCCCCACACTCCTGTTTGGCTAAACGCGCAGAAACACAGCACCTCATATCACAACCTAAAAAGCAGGCTTCACACCTCTCAGTTTAGGCTGTGTTCCCCCTGAGGTGTGGGGTGTTTTGGAGCACACAAAGACGCCCTGCCAATTTCTTGTACATGAAATTGTTATAGTAACAAACGGGCTCTGCGAAGTCATTCTTCACTCCCTGCCTCCTGGGAGGAGAATTCCTCTGTCTCTCCTCAAATATAAGAGAGGTCCCGGAGTCGCACTTACTCTGGTACCATCGGAGACCTTTGGTTGGTAAAGTGGCGCTGCAGGCTGGCGTGCAACTGGGTGCGGTGCCTCAGGTCCGGCCTCGCGGGCGTGGGCGGCAGTAGGCCGGTAACCCGCTGGACTCTGCTATCCGGGGATTCCGATTTGACAGCTAGAAGAGGAATAAAACCTATTCCTCTACGGTTTTTCCTTCTCTGTAAAATTTTAGGTATGTGTGCTTTTGTTGCTGGAGAAGTTTGGGCCCTGAGCGTGCTGTGTCGAGAGAATGATTTAGGAGCGGATCGCCCGCAACTTCGGAGGAGCGAGCGAAGACCTGAGGATTTCAGTTCCAGCAAAGTGCACCACAGGGGAGAAAGGACATTTACTTCACTCTCAGAAAGAGATGAGAAAACTCAGTAACTCGTAGCAAGTGTGCTGAATTAGCAAGAGGAGGCTGACTTGTAATCAGAGTTAAACAAGAAATGGTTTTGTGAACTCTTAAACCCAGGAAATGAGCCTGCCAATCGCTGTATCTGAGAGATAGCATCTTGGCAGCCTGGGCAACAGTGTTCCAACAAACATATTATTGCCCTCATTCTCATATCTATAAGAAAGTCTTTAAGGTTATTAGAAATTCTTGAAAAAGCAGAAATACATGTGCCTACAGAAGTCTTACTGTCTCTACTACGATTCGGTAAAGGGCAACACCACCCTGCACCCATCTCCTTTTCCCCTAGGAGTTACTGTTGGAGGGGGGTAACGATGTTCATTCACATAGAGCACGGCCCTCCCCGTCTCCAGCAAGAATTTCTCGGCTACACGCTCCCTTCAGCACCGTGGCTTCCCCAGCACGCCCCAGCCCCTGGTGTTCTGTTTAGTTTGTCCTTTCAGAAGATCCATTATCCCCATAATTAAACAACCCACTGTCCCGATTAAGTCATTGTCTGTTACTTCAATTATATCCCTTTGTTCATTAAGTCCTGATGTTTGCACTTCAACAATCTTGTTTTTAATACTTCTATCATTTGTGGAGAAACAGTGAAGTTAATTAACAATTCTTGAGCTTCCCCCCCCCTTCTTCTCTACCAAAGTGCAGATCATTTCCATTATGACTTGTGATAATAGTGAAACCATTACTAACTTCATAGTTACAGTTTTGAGCTTCCTGATCAAAGAAGTGAAACCATTTTTAATAATCATTTTAGGTAAGTCATTCCCGGGTTGATGGCAAGCAGTGGAAAATGAAAAATTAACGTTAAGTGAGTGCCTTAAATGACTTTCCTCTTCGTACCTTTCTCACACCCATAATCATGGAATTTAGAAAATGATTTAGTTACCAAAATGCAAGAGATTTAATTTTCTTCTTTATGGCTCAAATGTGATTCTATTACTTCATTGTTAAGGATCCTTGTTCATACTTGTGCCCCTCAGAGAATGGTAACTTCTATAGCAAAGCATGATGGAAGATAAAACACATTTTTTCAATTTGTTTTTTCTTGCATCGTCAAAGCCAGCATTCCATTTGAAGTTACTATTACCTAGAGCAGGGATCAGCAAACAACAGCCTGTGGGCCAAACATGGCCCTGCTGTCTGTTGTTATAAAGTTTTATTGGAACAGACCCATGTCCATTGATTTACTATCGTCTGTGGCTCTTCCTGCTACAACTGGAGAGTTGAATGGTTGTTAATAGAGACCATACAGGCTGCAAAATCTTAAATATTTACTATCCGGCCTTTTACGGAAAGTTTGCCAGTCCTAATTTGGAGCTTGATGTAACGGAGGGAAATACTCAGCACCGGCGACCCCGCCAGCCCCCGAAGCCTTGGCTGCTCTCCCTCCCTCTGGGGCCACAGCCACAGAAATGCCTTGCCACGCTCTGTGAATCTGAAACTCATAAGGCACTTGGCCAAAACCCCCAAAACTGTGAAAAACTCATATTAACCTAAAATACTGAAACCAATCATTTGGGGCTAAATCACACAGATTCTCACTTGATTCTAGCATGAATAAGTGTGGGCAAATACTAGCAAGTAGAGGAAAATTTATATGAGAAACTGAAACTTAAGGATATTTTTTTTTCTTCAAAATGGAAAAGACCTTTCTCCCTTGTTAATCTGTTGGGCAAAGTACCTTGATTCAGGAAGCCTGGGGTTCTCTGCCTTTGATGGAGAAAGGAAAAGTGGGGAGAAAGTTGAGGTTGGCAGGCAAGAGCAGTGTTGGAGGGGATGTCTGGTTGCATGTCCCCGGGCTGCCAACTCTAGCTGGAGAGAAACCTCAGATCAGAAGCTTTTCTGGACTAGTACTTCTAACTCTGAGCTCATGCTGCTTCTACTGAACTTCTGGAAGTGGCTTTTGCGCTCACGTGTGTGCTCGCGCGCTCTCTCTCTCTCTCCAGTCTTGTATAAAAACCAGACTTCCCCTGTGACCCTTATTTGTCTCTGAAATGAAATTAGAAATACATTGTATAGGTTTTGCTTAATGAAAATAATTAATGGCCTAAGACCCTTTGTGATAAAGTTGCTGGTTTGTAACAAATTCTTTGAAATTACTTTCTAGGTATTAGAAGGCATTACAGAAAGGATGCAGCAACATCCCTGCCCTTATTAGCTAAGAATACGGTTGAGGAGTAAATAAGGTAGCTGAATCAGCCTTTCCCCCCCAAAATGTGGGGAAAGTGTGAAAAAAAAGCCTCTTCCCCTGCTTGTGGTTCCTCCTCCCAGCCCTCTGCTGCCTTATTTTTCTGCCTCAATATCTGAAACCACCACATTGTGCAAAAGGCCACTGGGTAAAGCCCCTAGTGAGCCAGGACTCTGGTTGCATGTCCAGGGGGAGCTGTGTGGCTCGGTGCAGAAGAGGTGAGGTTTGGACTCTGACCTTCTTGGGTGTGAATCTGGGCTCTGCTACTTTACTCTCAGGCTGTGTGACCTTGGGCAAGTCACTCAACTTCTCTGAACCTATCTCCTCATCTAGAAACAGACAGTCATAAAACCCAACCTTGTACATTTGTTATGAGATCAGGAAATAATATGTGTAAGACATCTAGCTATCTTGCCCAGCACAGAGAAGATGCTTATGTATTATTATTATGTATAATAATTTTGTTTTTGTTTTTTGGTCTCAGCTGTTTTTCTTGTTAACTCTAAGGTCTGCTAAGCAGAAAGTATCTCCTCACCATTTTTTCTGGTTGGTTATTTATTGATGATGGGGGATGCAATGAGTTGGTTAGCTGAATCCATTCTAACTAAAAGCTTATGGTACTATTCAAAATGTTGCCCATAACTCCTATATCTGGACACTCACAGCCTATGGCAGACAACATCCCGCTGGACAGATGTGAGTGAGAGACCACAATAATAAACCTGAACAACTCCCTCCCTAAGGGGCTGGTTTGTGACATGTTATGAAAGGGCCCTCCCAGTCTGGTGTTTCTCTCGGTTCTGAGCCAAGTGTTTTCCAAATAGCCTTGCCCTTGTAATAATCCTTCTTTGTGGGAGGCATGTTCCTGAATCCATTAGGATATGATTCTGCTGCAAGAAATGAAGACTGAAATACCTGTGGCTTAAGCAGTAGACAAGCTTATTTCTCTCCCTCACGAAGTCTCTGGGTGGGCAGTCCGGCACTGATGGGCACCTCAACTAGGGCATCCTTGCAGACCCAGGCTCCTCCTCTCTTACTGTCCGCAGGTCAGCTCATGGTCTAAGGTCTTCTGCTTTCCAGCCAGCATGTCCTAAGCTGGGCTATAGAAAAGGGGGCGGATGGTCACAAGATATCTTTTAAGTTTCCCAGAGGCTGCCACAGAGCACATCCGCTAGATCTCATTGGCCAGAACTTCAGCGCATGGCCATACCCAGCAGCAGCAGAAGCTGGGAAAGGTCGTCTTTATTCTGGGCAAACATGAGCTCCATAAAAATGCCTGTGGGTATTCCAGATTGAGTGGGTTCATGCTGGCCAAGGTAAGGAGGCGGAGCCTCCTCTACCAGGCTGTCCCTGTCTGCCCTGTCTGCTCTGATAGCACTTACTGAGAATCTCAGGCACATTGGGACTGCCCTGCAGAAGTTTATTGCCTTTATTGGCCTTTTGGTTTCAAAGCTAAGAGTATTGACATATCCTAGTTGTGCCCATCACCAGCTCTGCAATCTTGGGCACATTTCTAAACCTCTCTGTGCCCCATTTTCTTCAATCATTAGGTGAGGCTAATGATACTACCCACTTTATAGAGCTGTGGTGAGGACTAAAGAAATTAGCAAAGCATTTAAGGCAATTTTCATTATATGGTAAGTGTTTGGTAGTGCTGGCTATTACTGTTAGAAAACTAAAACCTTGTTAGAAGAGAAGTGTTCTCTTTTTCATCTTTGGTTTCTATAAATAGTGCAAGTCTTCTCTGTCATATGGCAGGTTGTGGTTTTGGAAATGCAAGCAGGTTCTTCAAGTCCTCCAGGCTCCATTCTAGGCTTGCTGACCTAGTAGCCTGAGTAAAAGATTGAAGTTTACTGTTCACCAGTTTAATTAGAACTGAAGCCAATTATCTCCATGGTTCAAAGGCTTCCTTGTGTACTGCTGTACATATAGCTTTTTTCCAGACCCAATTCAAATGTCTCTTCCTCCATGCAGCCTTCCCTGATTTCTCTCCCTTTGAAATCCCTCCACCAACCTAGAGGTAATAATTTCTCTGAACTTCTAAAATACTTCTTCTATACCTACTATTTCTACCTGGTACTAGAATTCCTTGTGTATATCTCACAGTTTTCAAATACTACCCAGGCGGTATCAGTGCCAGGTTCTCCTTTGTATCATCTACAATGCCCTGCACACAACAGATGCAGAGTAGTTGAGTGTCAGTGAATGGATTTATCTACCACGGCATCAACAAGGTGAGCTCTGTCAGTTGGGGTGTGTTGAGCTGTAAGTAAGAGAAAATCCAACTAATGTGCCTCTAATAGGCAGAGTGTGGACTTTCATCCGAGAGCAGAATGTTCGTTCGGAGGTTGTAGCCCCAAGGCCGGGTTCTCCACGGAGCAGTGTCAGGGCTCTGAGTCACCATCTCCAGGCTCCTTCAGGCCTTGCTCCTACTCACAAAATGGCTGCCACAGCTCTAAGCACTGTGGTCCCTCTTTGTTATGTCTCTTTGGTCAGACTGGGTCACATGACCAGTCCCTGGTGAAAGAGAAAAGAGTTGCTGCTTGTCAGTCCTCTTTTCTAAGGTCGAGTCCGGGGCCAGTGTTGACAGCTGGCTTCTGAGAGCAGAGGAGGAGGAGAGATGGCTGCTGGTTGGACTGCTGACCACACCTGTCGCCCAGGCTTTGCTGTTACTTTCATGCCAAGGAAATAGGGAGAGCCAGAGACGTTTCTCTTAACAGAGAGGTAGATTTATGGTCAAGAGACCAGAATACATTTAAGAGCACTTTAGCCTCTTATGAGTGTTGAAAATTAATTGCCATCTCATAGATTTGAACCATTGTTTATTTACAAAACATTTTTATATTTTGAAAGACAGGATCACCGAGCGTTTAAGAGCACAGAGCCGGAGTGGCTGCTTCACTGTTTTCTTGCTGGGTGACCTCGCCCAGTTTCCTTAACCTTTCTGTGCCTCAGTTTCTCACCTGTAAACGGAGAATAATGATAGGCGATGCCATAACTTTGTTTCTGAGATTAATTTACATATAAAACACACATCATTTACAACCGCACTCGGCACACAAGAAGCACTCTTTAAGTTGCTATTATTACGTGTTCTTAATCAGTAATCCTGTCGCTCTGTTGAGATAGAAACAGTAAGAATTATAGTCGGAGATGCTAGATGTCCGGCCCCTGCTCCCACGGCTGGGAAGGCGCAGGCGAGGCAGGTGATGTCTACACTTAGGGTGCCCAGCCCTCTTGACCTCCCTCCTCGGATTCTCTGTGGGACACTTCCTGAGGGTGATAGGACCGCACCTCATGGCTGAATTTGTTTATACATCAAATAAAGTGTGAATTAGACAATTCTCTGAGAACAAGGACTGTCTTAAGGTCTCTCCTACTCCCAGTCCGTGCCAGGAAGGAGGGCACAGGGCAGACTCTGGTTACCTGGGTCTTGAAGGGGAGCCGAAGTGTCGGCGACAGGAACCGAGGCCCAGGGGCGGGTGGTGCGGATTGAGGGCCCACTTTGCGGGCGGCTACGTTGTGCTTTAGGGAACCGCTGCTGAGCGGTAAGTGTTAACAGCGTGAAAAATGAATACAAATCAGCTTGTAAATCATGAATTTACTCTCAGAATTCCCTGTGGACTCCATAAAATGTCATTTTACCTTCTTCCCTCCCACCTGGCTGTGGAGGCAGCGGCAGATTTACATTATTTTACAGCCAGTTAAGATTTTCTTTTCCTTTGGTTATGTTTTTAAGAAGAATATTTATTTCCCGTAAAGACGTGCTTTTGTTGACAACAATGGTGCCCTTCAGGCAGCCACACGGTGCTATTTCCCAAACACCTATGAAACTGCTAAGCAAGCAGGAGGCTGCTGGGGCCCTGATGGCAGGTGCTCTGTATTCGTCCACAGCCAAAGCCCCGTGAGGCAGTTCAACCAAGTCGCCCCGGTGAGGAGACCGCCCGGTGGAGGGCTGCTGGGGACACGGGCAAGTCTGCTCAGGCCTGAGTGGGCAGGGCTCTTGTTTACCTTCCCATCCTCTCCCAAGCCTCTTCTCTGCTGGGATCTAGCTTAGGACTTCACTTACAGCCTCATGTAAGACAGGGGGCCTGGGCGTCTGCAGGTGGGACCAGAAAGTGTGAGGCCAGGACCAGGCAGGGAGGAGGAGGGACCCGTCACGGACTACTTCATGGCCCCCGGCTCCGCCACTTAGGAGCTGTGTTTCTGGCACAAGGTGCTTGGCCCCTCAGTGCCTCAGGTTCCTCACTCTAAAATGGGGGTGATAATTATGCAACCATCTTCCCGAGGATATTGAGAAGATTTTAAAAAGCATGTCTTGAAATGCGTTTGGCCTGTTGTCTGGCCCCAGAGGTCTCAGTAAATGCTACTAAGGAAGGAGGCAAGAGAGCAGACTTTGGCATGAGGCTTCACCGTGGCCTTGGTTTCTTTCAGACAGGCCGCCCAGAAGCTAGCTGCCCCTCTTGCCCAGAGTTCCCTGCCTTCTCGCTGGTCCAGCATTTCAGGCTTTGTGAGCAGTCTGCATACCTTCCTGGATGGCGGGGACGTGGGGGACCGGCTCAAACACAAATGTGCTCGAGAGCAGACACGGGGGCAGCCGTGTTCGTGCCGGGAGGAAACTCACAGGCCAGACTGAGAGCAAAGCTGAACCTCAGAGTTCAGGTTCCACTGATTCAGAGCTTTTTAAAGAGTTTTTTAAAATTTATCTTTAGAGGGGAAGGGAAGGAGAGAGGGAGAGAAACATCAATGTATGGTTGCCTCTCATGCGTCCCCTGCTGGGAACTGGCCTGCAACCCAGGCGTGTGCCCTGACTGGGAATCGAACTGCGATTGTTTCACGATTGTTTGGTTCTCTGGCCTGTGCTCAATCCTCTGAGCTACACCAGGGCTGATTCAGAGTTTTAATCATTTGGTTAGGACCAGACCCAGGTGTTCTCTTGCGTCATTGGAAACAGGATTGTAGGGGCAAGATTTGAAGGCAGTAAAGAGAAGACACACCCCTGAGAACCCCTCCAGAGTTCAAAGCCCTTCCTGTGTCACTGATCCGTAAATCGTATCCTTCCGAGCACTCAGGAGCCAGACGCTTTTCCCAGTGTCTCCTGGCTAATTCAGGTTGTCATCACAGGAACGCTGGGAGGCAGTTCCCACTATTATTCCCACTTTGCAGGCGAGAAAGCTAAGTAACAGAGAGGTGACCCAGCTGGTTAGGGGTGGGGTGGAACTGAACCCGGAGTCTGACCAGAGGGCCGTCCTTCTGCCCATTATGTTTGCTGGCAGCGTCCTCCTTCCTAGACAGATGCTCAGCACGCCCGAGTCCCCTCTGCTCCATCCAGCTCCGTCTCTGTTTCCTAATGTCAGTACTGACAGTAATAATAATTACTATAAGCTGTGTGAATTAATGACATTGCTGTTGTTATCATCTGGCCCTTCCCGGCAGCCCGTCCCGTGTCAGGCCTTTGACGTGCTAGAAGGCAGGTACTGTTGTTGTGAGCACTTTACAGTCGTTACCCCTGAGGATCCCCATTCTTCACATTATTTGTGTTTTCAAATTTTTTAACATTTTCAGTAATCACTTTGCATTCCCTCATCACAGCCAGGCTCAAAAACACTAAGTAATCGTGCCTTTCACACGGTACCCAGGTGCTGTGCTAATCACAAAATACTCGTAGCGCATCCGTGCCTCAGTTCCCCCAAGGACCCATAAACGTCAACGTGGTTGTTTTAGATGTGGCCACCTGTACTTAGACAAAGGAAGTCTGAAATTGCTCTTAAATTCGTTTTGAAATGTTCCCTAGTTCAGTGTTTTCACACATTCATGAAGGCCGCACTTCCCCCATCCGCCTGATTTCTGGGCCTGGCTGCGCTGGGAGATGTTAACTGACAAAACGTTAAGTAATGGCCCCAAAATGTAAAGTAATTAATGTGGGGATAATAGTACAGGGTGGGGATCTCTGTGTTTTAATGAGGGCTCGCGAAACCGTCTGAGGGAAGATGTTGAAAGCGGAGGGGGAGATGAATATTACCATAATTAATGCTGCATATTAAAAATGCCTATTAAAAAGAGTAGCCTCTTCTGCCCAATCAATACACAGACCCTGTAACCTTTCCCGTCCCCTGGAACTTCACTGTGGGACTCTGTGGTTCTATTAACCAAAAGGATAATCACCAGTCTGCCCTCACTTACTGTGGAACCTTTCCAAGTTTGGGGAGATTTTTTTTTTAGGATGAAATTAGAAATCCCCATTTTTAGAAAATTTATGAGTGTATATATTTTACTCTCAGATATATTTATTCAATGCTAGTTCTGTAATGAGAGTTTTGACTTTCTGTTTTTCTTTCCATTATCCCTGAAGAGAATGGATTATGGCAAAAAGATTAAAGTAGTGTAATGCAATGCAGTTTGCTAATGCCTGTATTAGTGGGACTCACCAAGGTCTGTGTCTTTTATGAACACCTTTCAGATTGCAATTATCTAATAGACTTGGAAACCTGTTTATATTCTTGCAGGCATTAAACGTCATCTTTGAAAAAATCCCAGAAAACGACAGTGCAGATGTCTGTCGAAATATTTCAGTCAATGTTCTTGATTGTGATACTATAGGCCAAGCCAAAGAAAAGATTTTCCAAGCATTCCTCAGCAAAAATGGCTCTCCTTATGGACTTCAGCTGAATGAAATTTGTCTTGGTAAGGCACTGCCCGAGCTGTTTTGTCCCAGTCCACAGAGGAGCACCCTTGCTACCCACCTCCCTCCCCACCCCCCTCCGCCACCCCCAGTGCAGAAACTTCCATCCAGGGACGCTCATCTGGCCTGTCACTCCCAGAGGACACGGCTAGGGGCCGAGAGACTGCACTGCTCTGCAGAGAGCATCATGATTCTTCCTAGGAAGCATAATTCTTCAAAAACACTGGTTTTCTTAATACTATGTTTGTAAGTCATAGTGAGATTTCAAACCCCGAGACCGAAGGATTCACCTTGCATCAGGAAGTAAAAAGAGGTGTAAATCCGTGCCCTCTGTGTGTGTTGTGTTTCACATTGGCCTTGGATTTGTTTGTTGTGATACTCAGTGTGTCATTAGTGGGTGGCTTAGCCTCTCGGTGCTAAGGCCAACAAGCTAGAAAGGTCATCCTCCTCTCTGCTAATCTCATCCTGCATTAAGTATATCCTCCACCCTCCCCGAACATGAAGCGGCATCTGCTCGGAATTCATTTTCGGGCACTATTGGTATACTGCAAAGGAGAGCATATGTGTGAGCCAACTAACACGGCTCCACTTCACTCAAATGTTCATCAACATTTAAAGTTGGTCTGCACACAGCCCTCGCAGGAGAGCGTCATGGGATTTTGTAGCAGATAATGGGACAGGGAGGAGAGGGGACTCCCATCAGTGACAGACAGCACAATGAGGTTCATCTCCCTTCATGTACAGTTGTAGCCTCCACTGAGCAGGCAATTAAAATCATCCCACCCCACCCTCCTGGTCAGACCTCTTGCTTAAAAGGCCACTGAGAGAAGCCTGAGGGTAGGGTCTGGCAAATTTGAATGAAACCCTATAAATGTGTAGCTTTAAGAAGGCCGAACTGCTATGGCACCTCTCTCCTCCGCCCTCTTTTGTTTGCTTTCTTCAGATGGACTGTTGGGCACTTGCAGACCAATTTAGCTCACCGGTTAGATGCAAAGTCAAAGGGGCAGCTCCAGTCCTAAGCCTGCCTCTCATAACCCTGACCATAAAACAGAAACAAAACAAAACTCAGGCTGCTGGCCTGGCTGATAGGTTGCTAAATGTTCCAACAAATATTTACCACTCCATTTACATCTAATCTATTTATGAGTGATATTTGCAAAAGTGACAGGGTAGCATTTAAAATTTCTCATTGCAATTTTAAAACAACTGAAATGCTCTTTTTTTCTCCAGAGCTTCAGGCGGGCACACGGCAGAAGGAACTCCTGGATATTGACAGCTCCTCTGTGATTCTCGAAGACGGGATAACCAAGCTTAACACCATCGGCCACTACGAGGTAAGAATGAGGCTTAGCCCCCAACGTCCCATCCCTCAGCCCCAATCCTAACTGGACGAGGTCATCCTGGTACCTTGTAAATTTTTTTAAAAAATTCCAGGACTCCCAGCCATTTTCTAGAACAGTTTGCAGGTTGCCTTTCTCTGGGGCAGAAGTTCCCCTTAGTTGCTCGTTTGGAAGAGCCTGTGGATTACTGTCTCTCATGGTCTGCTGGTTCCTCCGGGTTCCTCTCTCCAAAAGCTTTGATTTTCATGTGCGCCCATTGCTCTCCATCCTGCAGTTTAGATGAGAAATTAATTCCCCATGACAAGATTCTCTGGCCTCTCAAAACACATTTCTCAGCAAAGCCTGAGAAGAGTTATCATTTAGCTTGATGCTGAGTAAAGCCTGTAAGAGTCTTAGGGCTTACCACTGTCCCGTGTTCACGGCAGACCACACCTTTCAGTAGGGTCCTTTTTTCTGAAGAGGTTCTACATTTCCTGTTTGTGATATTCAGCCCTACCTCCTTTGGCCCCTGACCCACATGCTGGGTGAGTGGCGGTGTGGGCGAGGAGTGCAGGTGGCCACTCAGAGATCTGAGAACCCTTAAGAGAGTGAGACAGGAGGCAGGGAATGTTCCTGGACACCCTGGGATAATGGTAGTCATTCGGGAATATTATCCAAATCTTTGTCAAATACCTACTATGTGCTAAGAGCTGGGGATGCTTATGAAGAGAAGAGAGCCTAGGCCCTGCCCTCACAAATCCTACAGCCCAGGGGAGCTGATGGAGAAGGGAAGAGGAGATGAGTAATGAGGCAACACCTTACAGAGGAATAGTGCTATGGCTCAGAGAATCTGGGGAGGCTTCCTGGAGGAAGCTATGACTAAGCCAAGACCTAAGCTTAACCAGGATGAGGTGGGGTGCCAGCACACCCGGCAGAGGTGGGAGAACATGTGGTTTTCCACAAAAATACTTCAGCTAAAATTTGAGTGGGGCAGGGGTGGCATTGGGATAATAATAGTCAGCTTTCTGGAGCCCTCACTCTGGGCTGCACGCTGACCTTAGCATTTCTCCTTATCTCGGCTCATTCCATCTACTAGCAGTTCTATGAATTGGCACTGTTATTAACCCTCTTTATAGATGGGTACAGTGCGGCTCAAGGAAGTTTACTAACAGTAGCTGACAGAGTGAAGATTTTGATCCAGGAAGCTGGGCCCCACGACCTGTGGCTTCGCCAGTACACACTGCAACTCCTCAAGGAGGAAGCCAGAGAAGTGGGGGCAGAGGGCAGAAGAGGGGGTGCAGATCATGCAGGCCTGGTCAGCTCCTTCAGGGGCTCAGATTTTATCTCGAGAATAGTGGGGAGCCACTGGGGAATCTTAAGCAGGGGAGATTTGTGTTTCAGAGGTGACTGTGGCTGCGTGGAGGGCGCAGATGGAAGGGATGCAAACCTGACAATGGGGAGACCCTTTAGACGCTGTCATTAGGAGAACTGCAGGGGAGGGGTGGTGCTGACCAGAAAGGGCACTGTGGCTCGGGAGATAGATGCAGGTGGAGGGGTTCAGGGATGGGTGGGAGTTGGACACCACAAGCCACGTGGGTGGGAGAGAGCCCAGGTGAGGGACAGGTCAGGGTGGCACTCAGGGATGGCAGGGCAGATACATAGGTGCAGGCGTTCTTCCAGAGACGGAGAAGACAGGAGGAGCAGCTTCCAGGTCACTTGGAGGGTCGGTGGCACCCCCTGTTTCATGGCTGTCAAGCCCCAGGGAGACGTCTGCACCAGAAAGGCCGTTGGCCCCTGCCAGGCACCCCCTCAGCCAGGAGGAAGGAGCACCTCAGCCTTAGGCTCAGCTGAGTGGGCTTCTCACCCAGTTCGGAAACAGCTGCTGTGGGTGGCAGCTGGGCGGGCGCTGCCCCTGCAGCCTTTGCTGGAGGCTCCTCACAAAGAAGGCTGTGGATTAACAGCTTGCTCTGGTGCTCACCCTCCGGCAGTTCAGACTTTCAACCTCGGAATCATCTTGCCGGGAGCTGTTGTTCTTAGCTTTGGAGATTATAACTCCCCCTCAGGGAACTTTCTGAAAGTTCAGTAGTATTCCTGTTGCTGGGCCACACTGGGAAAAGCAATATTCTAAGGCAGGGTGTCAAACTCATTTTTACTGGGGGCCACCTCAGCCTCAAGGTTGCCTTCAAAGGGCCAAATGTAATTTTAGGACTGTATAAACATAACTACTCTAACAGTTAAGCAAGAGCTTGGCTCTGCCACCCGGTAGAAACAAGGTGCCGGCCAGATAAAACAAGGTGGAGGGCCAGATTCGGCCTGCGGGCCTTGTGCTTTCCACCTGTGCTCTAAGGAATCTAGTGGAGAGACGGACATTAGAGCAGGTGGAAGTGCTTAGAGAGGAGCTTATTGTGGCATCAGTTTGAAGTTCAGGTTGCAGACCCCCAGCCATTTCCTCCTCTGCTCATGTCTGGGTAGCCAACTGTGTCAGCAAGTTTGGAAGGAGCACAGCCCTCCTTTGGTGCTTTCGGCTCAGGTGCTTGCCATGCTCAGCTGTGTGGGGAGAGCTGGGCACCCTGGTCAGGTTTCTCAGTGTCCCCTGGCAACTCTGTGGCACGGGGCGGGCCCCAAAGGAAGGTGGAGTGACCATCACCTCCGTTAAGGGGAGACAGGGCAAGCAACCCCGGCAGGGAAAACAAGGGCCCACCACAGCCGTCTGCAAGGCAGGGAAGGCTGTTGAGAGAGAGAGAACATCAGTGTGTGCTGGAGACGTCCGCCGTGCTAGACACCTCTGTTGGGGGATGATAATGAAATTAATCCAGCCTGTAGTCACTTCCCATCCAAATGATTTATTGGCATCATACCCTAGCATTACCACACGGTGGTAATAAATGACAAGACTAAGATGCAAGGGTTTAAAGGATTCTCCTTATGTTTACAAAGCTAAGCTATAAGGGAAAAACAAAAACAAAACCAAAACCAACAGGGAGCTTGAAGGAAATGGGGAGGTCACTGGGCCCCGTGAGTCCTATGCCTGGACCATCTCGAATACCCTGTTTTCCAAACACTGCTCAGAAGAAAGCAGCCACCACTCTCGCCACCTAAATCCATACCTGGTTCGGTGGCACCCCGGCAGTTTCCACATCGGGAGTGTTTGACAGGGCCAGGCTGAAACGTGCTTTCGCTCTCTCGTTAGAGAACAATTTCCTCCTGAGTGCTTGCATCTCCCTCCGAAGAGACAAGATGCTAAGTATCACTCATATTCATTTACTCAAGTGCCCTAGTTTGAGTTACTATAAGTGCTTGAAAGCAGAAAAAAACTGTATTTTATTGAAAAATGGGGTCTAACTCAAGAATTTTAAGTGATTCAGCATCATCTTCCTCCAATTAGCCCTAATTAGTGAGGTTTTAAAAGTTAATCTTTAGTGACAGGCCAGTTCCTCCTAGTATCCAAACACAGTCTCTGCTGTGGAGTGTGAGCCTGTCCTTGTCTCCTCGCTCGGTCCTTGGGGCGCATAGAGTGGAGCTGGTCTGCTTTGGATGCGTTACTGTCCATACATTTGAAGAGCAGGTTTCTACAGGGAATCTGGGAGCACAGCAAAAATATAGCATCTCATGGGCCAGGTGCAGGTGGCCTCCAGAGCTCTGAACTGCTGGCAATGCCCTGTCACCTACAGGATGGCAGCACCCTTGCCAACCCTGGGCATTGGCACGGTAGCTTTCCACGATGATAACACAGCAGCCCGTGCCCAGCATCGGTCACATGCGTGAGCCCAATTCATGCTCACAACCAGTTTCCATCAGATGAACACAGAGGAGGGCGGCTTTCTGCTCTGGTCTCATTCTGTTCGGTGCAGACAGTGGAGTAAAGCCGGCGTCTTTAAACACATTAAACCAGAGGCATCTGTCTCCCTATAATTAAGTCCTCCCGCGTGCTTCTGTGACTGGCTATTGTGGTGCGCGTGTTGGCTGTGAGGGGAACGCGCTGTGTTCTGGGACTGTGAGGATGTGTTGGGGCTAGAGGGTGGTTTTTCAGGGTCCAGGCCTTTCTTGCCCTCACCCCCGCCACCCCCTGTGACCTTTTACTGTGCCAAGTTATTGCACCCACAGCCTGCTGTGGGGTGGTGTTAAGTGTGTATGTAGGGCAGGTGTTGGATCTGGCAGGAAGTGTTCTCTACAGATTCTCACTCTGAGCTGTGAAGTTTTGAGGGGCATCTAACCGTTGTGTTGTTGAAGAGTGTGCCTTATGACCAGTGAAGTGGTCAGTGCTAATGTCAAAGCTGTCACTCAAAGGACACTTAGAGCCCATAGGAATGTCCCCAAGGGCCTGCTGAGTAAAGTAAGTGGTCCTTCCGTACAGGTGTGTCGTGTGTGACACTAGAATGAAGGCATTGCACCATCTCTAAAGATTTCCTACAGAATGAAGGACTTCAGATGCTGATTTAACAAATGTGTGGAGTGCTTGTATACCGAGCACTGTTCTAGGTGCTGTGACAGACAGTGACTCCTTCAGTCCTCTTTGTAGCCCGCTGAGGTAGATGCCCTCGTCTTCCCACCCTAAGGCACAGGGAGGCTAAGAAATTTGTCCGAGGTCACATAGCTCTCCTCACTGATGTCCCAAGGCCAGAAGCAGATAAAAAAGGCATTGCATCAGGGCCAGAGGGATACCTTTGCTCAGAACCAGGCTCGCAGCCCATGCTCCCAGCCTCTGAGGCAGCCTGGCTACAGGGCTGGGGCCAATTTAGGATAAATCTTGGTAGTTACCTTCTCTGATGTCAAATTCAAAAGGGTAATTTCTCTTCAGATCTTATGATGGCTCCCATGTCTGTGAGTTTATCAAAATACTTCCTTATTTCTAATCCTACTTTAACATCACTCCTTGAAGATGATGCTAGTTACCGTCATCAAAAGGGAGGCCTCTTTCAGGCGTCCAAGAGCTGACACCCCCAGCCCAAAAAGAACATGGGGTGCACTTAGCTTCCCAATTTCACACTCACCGCTGGAGGCCAGACTGCCTCCCAGAGGACGGGCTGAGGGCTCTCCCTCTCAGTCCTCATGGAGTTTGCTGATGGGCCCAGACCTGAGTCCAAGTGCACAAGAAGGAAGCAATTTCAGTGTCTTCAAGAATCCTTTAGAGCTCAGCCTGGCTGTCCAGGGCTGTGCGTGTGATTCGATGTGTCTGTTGAGAATGCTCTGAAGAGCTCGACCCCCCATCACTGAAGAACTGAGCAAGGTCATCCTGCTGGCCCTGAGAAGGATTCCCATTTCATCTGCCTTCGGCCTCGGGGTGTCAGCCAGAAGAGCCAAGGAGGACGATGGCGTGAGTGGTGTCGCCGAGTGGCCGCCGGGACAATGCTAGTAGAGAAGAACTGTTTTTACATAATAACCGTTTTCAGAATGAGAGATACCAGCAAGGGCTTCCACACAGGGATTTATGTTGATTATTGTGTTTTCGTATCTTTTAAGGAAAAAATATCTCAGTCTATATTCATAATTAAATATGACTATTTTTCATAAAATTTTAGGCTGAAATTCCAGCTTTCCTTTTAGGCTAAATTGATGAAATCATCAATATTTGACCATATTTACCTATAAAAGTGACAGTTTCATAATATTAAATATAAGTCCAACCTTATAGTGCTAGAAATCCATTTTTATGGAATGATCTTCAACTTATGCCATAAAGTTAGTATTTTAGCACAAAGAAATCTCACCTTCACTTCAAATGGTTCGGACGATGTGTAGCTTCTGCTTATTTCAAGACTTCAGTTGTCGACGGGTGTCCATTTCTCCCAATTCGATGGTGGGAAAGTGCACGTCCATCTCCGCAGCGGTCCAGCACGGTCAGCCGCCGCTGAAGGCGTGTGGCCTTGTTGTGACGTCACATTCTGGAGCTCTGCAAGACTGGGAGGAATTTAATTTGAAATTGCCGTGTGGACCAGTTCTGCTCTGGGCCCGAGGAGTATTCCTGCCTTCGATCCACCCAGTGACATTAATCTTTCTTTGATTTAATTTGGTTTTCATTCCTCAAGTGGGCGCCCAGAGGATGCTCCCTGCCTCACAGGAGCACAGGAGGATTGATGAGTCACTTTTAGGAGCACATTTGGAGCACCTCGGGTAGAACAAACAGCATTATATTTTTAACACTTTGGATTCTGTGACACTCTTCAAAAAGACGTTTCTGTCTTTAACTTGGTAGCAACTGACTTGTGCGAAATACAAAATGAAGCCCACCCCACCCCCCAAACATCTGTAAACACACTAGTTTTGTGTCCGTGCAGTGAGGTTGAAGTATCACACGGGGGAAATGCTGCACACCTACAGCAGCTGAGAACGTTGGAAATACACTCACACATATCCATGCTCAGAAACACACAACTCATCTGCTAATGAAATGCTTTTACACTTGCTCTCGGAAGATAATTTCAAAGTAAAATTTCCCTGGGACAAGCCGCGCCTGTGAGCTCTCAGTGCCTGCGCACAGCCCCAGCCGTGGGTCGGTGCCAGCTCTGGGAGAGACGTTTGAACTTTGGCAGTGCTCCTTATCAGAGGGCCCATCCGTGGCGTTTGTGATTATAGAGTACGGGTGCTCGCTTTTGGCAAACAAAGCATCCCACAGTAACAATATTGGCCCAACACTCAACGGGATCCATTTGGGATTCATTCTTTGACAATTACCCAGAATGAATCACAGCTTCCTTTTATAAAAAGATATTTGTTGGCTTAGAAGCAGATCATATCCAGCTCTTTGTGGGGAAGAATTTTGTAACTATGTTCTAACATTCTCATAAAACCCAGAGTTGGAGGGTTGCTAAGGGGGAGCCTGCACAGTGTTCAATTGCATCAAATATGGAGGAAAATTGAAAAGTCAGCCAGAAAAGCAATGAATGGCTCAAGGGGAGAGGAGAGGAAGAGCTCAATAAAAGTCAGAGCCTCACTCAAGACACTTTACAGAGGGCTGAGGGTCACAGCCCTCCCCCCCCNTAAGGGGGGGGGAGGGCCCCCCGCCCCCCCCCCCCCCCCCCCCCCGCCTAGACCCCTCCCCACAAGATGTCATGAACACCAGCAAGTAGTTGGAGGCCTGTGGCCCGAATTCAGCAGCTGGCTGGCCACAGCTGGCAGGACAGCTGTGCTCTGGGGCCTCTCAGGGCTGGCTCCCACTCTGTTCCTTCCTCTGTGGGTGCAGCCCGAAAGGGCTTAGGCCTTAATCCTTTGTGCTTGCTAAGGAGGTTTGTACGTACTGATAGCCAATGCACAGCAGCCCAGAAGAGAAATCTGAGTTTCTACTTTTTTTGCAAACTGGGGAAGGCAGATCCAAATTAGTATTAGAAATAAGAACAGCCTTAGAGCTTTAGGGTGGTGGGAACAAGCACAATCCCAGAATAAAGGTGAGGATTTCTGTACCCGTGATCTGCCTCTTCTTTTGGGGGAGCAGCACCTCAGTGCAGTTTGCTTCTCCCAAGGATGGAGGCCTGCCTCTACATCTTAGCGTCCAGCTTCCCTGGGCAGGGTGGGGAGGGCTACACTGGAAGGCCTTCTGGCTCTGGCTTCCCTGGTCCCAAAGGCCTCAGGTGAGAACTCTTGTCTTTATCTCTAAAAGAGGCTCCACACAGGCATTGCAATAGTGTGTCAAGGTAGTAAAAGCATTTATTTGTCAAACGTGTACATTTTAAATCTGTGGCCCTTTTTTAACAGTTCTATTGAGAAATAGTTTATATACATAAAAGATCACCTTTTTAAAGTATACAATTCAGTGGTTTTTGGTGTACTTACTGAGCTGTGCATTCATCACCGCGGTCTACTGTCAGAACATCTTCATCACCCTGAGAAGAAGCCTTGACCTCATTAGCAGTCACCCCTCGCTCCTCCAACCCTTACTGGAGGCAGTTAGCAGTCTATCTGTAGAAATCTGCCTGTTCAGGATATTTCATATACACGGAATCGTGCCATCTGTGGTTTTTGTGTCTGTCTGTCTTCTCTCATTTAGCATGTGTGAGTACTCCTTTCCTTTTAGTGTACGGCAGTTCTTTGTAGTGTATTCATGCAATGGAATAATACACAGTCATTAAAAAGGGACAAAGTACTGGGAGCAGCAACAACTTGGATACACATCACAGACCTTAATATTGACCCTAAGAAGCTAGACACAAGAATATGTACAGAACGACTCCATTTACCTGACGTTCAAGAATGGATACAACTCACAGTGGTGGAAGTCCGAAAAGGAAGGGGTAGTTACAGCCTGGGAAGGGGTTGTGGAAGTACTTCTTAGGACCTTGAAATACAGTTTTACATCTTGATATGGGTGGTAGCTACACAGGTGTGTAGTTCGGTGAACATTCATTGAGCTGTACAGTTTATATCAGTGAATGTTAAGTACTTTCCTTTAAAAATTAAATTTTTATTTTAAAATGTATGCAATTTTTATGATTTTACAAACTGCCTTTTCAACATTTCATACACCTGCATAAAAGAGAACAAAGCGTAAGTGTACTGCTGATGAGCTGGAACTCCTGTAGCTGCCACTCAAGCCAGGAAGTAGGACACTGCACTAGGGCCAGCCAGAAGCCCCACCCTCCTGATCAACACCCCCGCTCCCTTCTCTGAACCTCTGGCATCGTAGTCTTGACTGGCTTTTTAGTTTTTACGTGAATGGAATCACATAGTATGCATTCCTCTGTGTTGGGCTTCTTTTCTTTTGCTCACGGTCATTGTGAGTTTCATCCACCTGGCATGTAAGTAATTTGTTCATTTTCATTGTTTCATTATAACATTCTGTTGTGTGAACATACCTCAAAGTAGTTGCTCATTCTGTTGATGGCATTTGAGTCATTTCCAGCGTGTGGCAGTCACAAATAGCACACTCTCAGGCTGCGTGCTGGTTTCTGCTGGGCACACACCTAAAAGGGGACGCCAGCTTTGTGGAGACCCGTTTCAGCACTTACTAACACAGCAGGAAGCTCCGAAACGAGGGTGGCCCAAGCATCTCTTGTCCTCTGGGAGCCGGAGGTGTATCTTAGCATGGCTTTGTCTCCCTTCTTCCAGGGGAGACCAGCCCCACTGGCCCCACAGCATCTTGGCCTTGCAGCATCGCACTGCCTGGTCCATCTCCTCTGCAGCCCCAGGGCTCCTGACAGCAGTGTCTCCCTCACCGTCACAGCTCCACCTTCCGGCACAGCACCCAGAACACAGGAATTCTTGATAAATATTGATTTAAAAAGTGAGATTGTGCAATCCAGCCAGCCATCTAATTCCTGACATTGAGAACTATTTGAAATTTTGACAACTCATGTATTTTTTATCTTTGCTTTCAGATATCAAATGGATCTACTATAAAAGTCTTTAAGAAGATAGCAAATTTCACTTCAGGTAACCAACATAATGTTAACCTTTTGTTCTCACTCAGTCTTAAAAAGTCTCACCTTTGCCTCTCAGGAAAGGTGAGACTGCATTGTTGCCATGTAGTTCTCTGGAAGCAGAGAAAAGCCATTCCGGTCTGTTTCTAGTCCTGAGAATGAGAGCCCTGCAAGGAGGACAGGAAGCCGTAGAGAGTGGTTAGCCCAGACACCCAGCACCAAGGAAGTTGCTGCCTCTCAGCAGCCCTAACCTCGAGCAGAATCTGTGTCTTTGGAGCTCCTTGCCAACTGCTCAGTAGGCTGGGGCTGACAGGAGAGAGCCGGCACGGTGGGGGAAGCCAGCAGATAATCATATAGCCCTGCAAGTGCTGAACAAACAAGATAATCGGGTAGACAGCCCAGACCTCCCAGTGACAGCATTTACAACATTGCCACAAAGTGGAGACAAGGGAAACTAAAGAGGGAGCTTTTGTGGGAAAGTCACTAAGCCACTCTCTGAACTCTCTTCTGCCTCCCTGACGGCTGAAAACACTGGGGCAGTGCCCTGAGAGAAATCCCTGGGCCCAGTTCCAGGTTTGTTTCCAGAGAAATTATAGCCCCGCCAAGACGAACAGTCCTCAGCCCCCAGAAAGGTTCTGGGCCTCACTGACAGGGCCCCTCTCTCGCACAGTTAGAGGTGGGGCTTCCTGATTCCTGGAATCAGTACTAGAGGGAGCCTGGTGGGTCCTACCACCTGGTCACAACAAACGGGGGATACGGGGCTCCTGATAAAATAGACTGGCCAGTTGGGTAGGTTGCAGGACAGGTTGGGGACTCCAGCACCGTCCGTGGTTACATCAGGCTGGAGTGACAGAAGCCATCTTGCACAGGGTGGCCGTGATCCTGGCATAGGGAGACTTGTGCTTGTGTCATGGGGAGTGGAAGAGCTGTGTTGCAGGCTTCAAGGACAGACTTCTGCAGAGCTCGTTATTTGGGGATCTTGCCTTTGGATCTCTTCGCTGGAGCTTCAGGCTGTCAGCACCTCTGTTCCCTCTGTCCGGCCCTGCCGAGAGCCCTTATTTTGATCACTCTGCTGCTAACCCTCAACACCCTCCTGCCTTCTGTCCTTTCCCTACCGCCTCTGTCAAACACCCAGCCCAAGGTGAACCCAGCAGCTGGCCCTTCCTGAGCCTGTTCCCACTGTTTCTCTAGGCGTTTCGTCCGCCTTCCCCACAGTGCTACCCTCTCTCCTCAAAGCCCGACCCACACAGCGCTCCTGGCCATCAGCAGATGACTTTACCCTGTACTTCATGAGAACACAGAAATCAGAACTCCCTCAGCAACCAGCAGCAAACCTGCCCCCTGACATGTGTCTGCCCAGTTCTTCCTCCGCGCCTCCCCTCGCCCCGGGCTGCCCTTCCTCCCACCCAAGGCCTGCCTCTGCCTGCGCTTGGTACCCCACCTTCTGTTCGACCCCCGGGCATTTGTACACTAGTAATCTCCTGCGGCCTGCACTTTTCCTCCCTCAGCTACTGTATTTTTTTCCCATGAGCATTTCAAGATGTCCCAGTCTCTCATCTTCAGAAAAAAAAAAAGCAAATCTCTCTCTTGCCTCCACTCATCACTCCCCTTTCAGCCATGTTTCTTGCCAGACTACTGTCTCTTCCTGCTACTCTCCCACTTGCTCAACGGGCCGCACCTAATTGCCCTTCTTTTGGATCCTAGACGGGGTCAAGTTCCTTCTCACCTTTGCACCTGTTTCCCCCACCTCCGTTTGCCTGGCTTACTATCCATTCATTCAGGTTCGGCCCCAACATCCTTTCCTCAGGAAACTCCCAGGCGAGGGCAGTCCCTTGTTAGATGCTCTCTTGGCGAATAGTTATTCTTCACAATCTTTATCACAGTTGTAATTAAATAATTGTGTAATTAGTAGGATGGAATTCTCTCATTGACTAGGATGTAAAGGCCAGTAGGGCGAGGATGAGGTCGGTCTGTCTCCCTGTTGGATGCCCGTAGCCCACGGGACACAGTTGGTGCTCTGGGTGTCTTTGGTAATGATCGGCAGCGGGTCTTTCCACAAGTTTTCACACTTCCAGGGACAGGGAACCGGCTTCCCACTCCAGTGCCTGGTCCAATCTTTATATGGTTTTTTAAGACCATAAGACATAGCAGGAGGGGAGATGCAGCTGTGAAGAGCTAAAGCAGAAGAGCTCAAGTCGCCTCTTCTCAGCACAAACGGGGCATTTATGAGAAGGCAGATTAGTCTGTGGTTCTGTTTTTAATGGGCTGTTTTCTCTCCCCCGGTCTGGCGCTCAGATGTGGAGTACTCCGAGGACCACTGCCATTTGGTGAGTTCGGCTGTGCTCCTGGCTGCACTGGGCGCCTTCTGCAGCATGAGCGGTCTCCTCGGGTAACACTTCTGCTCTGACTTCCTTTAGATTTTACCAGATTCCGAAGCATTCCAAGATGTGCAAGGCAAGAGACATCGGGGGAAGCACAAGTTCAAAGTAAAAGAAATGTATCTGACAAAGCTGCTGTCGACCAAGGTGCGCGTCCTGTCCTGGGCGGCTTTTGTGGCTGCCTTGGGGTGTGTAACATGTTCGACTTAATTTCCACTGAAGTGTGAAAATGTTACAGATCCCTTGTACCCTCTAGGGAAGCAAAATGAAACTTTAAATTGTAAACATTTCCTACCCCCTTCTTCTTCTTCTTCTTTATAAACTGCAAAGATAACAGCACTTTTCAAATTTCTACTGTAACACCTCTGATCACAGATTTAATATTGTTCCCTGTCCCTTTAGCCACCATTTCACTATTTTTTAGGTTGACAGTGTAATTACTCCTTTTTTGTTGTTATTATGAATGAGCAATAAAACTCCCTCTTTGAATTGCAAATAAAATGAAGGGGAGAGTCAGTGACTAGAAACCTCACTGATTTTTTTCATTTTAAAATTAAGAATTCTGTTCACATATAAAAGTGTTACCTGTGAGAGTCAGTGGAATACTACATTGGGAGATTTCACTTTACCTGGCTTTTAGGGGGATTAACAGAAGTCTGCGGTGACCCCCCCTCCCCCACCATGAAATGACTAGCAGTATAAACACTATTACCTGCACCTGGCCCTGGCCTCCTGCTGACGGGCTTCTCCCAAGGGCAACAGAATGCCTGCATGGTGTTTAGTTGATTTGTTCACTGGGTAGAGGACAGACAGAGCCTCTTGATTTTCTCATCTGTGCCACCAAGCTCTGCCTATTTGGTTTCTAGAAAACACTCAGATGCTTTGGAAATTACACAGTGAAACACCATGATAGAAATATACGCAGCAGGAAAAATCCTGGGAACAGAGCACCATCACTTGAGTGCTTCGGGCCGCACGTGATGAGTGTGAGCCAAACATCCGTGGCTTCTTGGTTTATGTATGAGCCTTACCCTGGCATTTCCACTGCTGGAGTTTTCCAGGCTATATCGTTCCTTGTGACTTAACAGTGTTTATCAGCAAGACGCTCTGAACCAAATCTGAACCTGAGCCTGGATTTTCAGGCCCACTGGCCCACACCGTGAGTGCTGGCCTCATTGGAAAATTGTATATGCTTTTTCTTCAGCTTGTTTTTCTCCATTCTGCACATTTTCTCTGAACTTGGATTTGATTTTCCATCATGTTTTCAAAACCAATACCCGATTTGTTTTAATCTCCCAAATCTGACATTCTGTGTCTTTCAGGTGGCAATTCATTCTGTGCTTGAAAAACTTTTTAGAAGCATTTGGAGTTTACCCAACAGCAGGGCCCCATTTGCCATAAAGTACTTTTTTGACTTTTTGGATGCCCAGGCCGAAAACAAAAAAATCACAGATCCTGATGTCGTACACATTTGGAAAACAAACAGGTGAGAACAAACCTTAGGTGAGTACTGACTGTGTCCGAGCCCCAGGGACTGACTCTTAACTAGGAGGAGGACAGGGTACTTACAGTGGCTTCATTTATCCCCGTGTCGGGGCCTTGTGGCTTGTAAGCTACCCTGTCAAAGCCGTTTCTTGCTGTTACTATTTTAAATAAACAAAACTATTCTTATGCAGAGCTTCCTATTCCTTAAGTTAAAATAAACAAAGTGTTATATTTCACGCATGAAAGACTTTCTTTAGAATGTTAAAACAAGTTTAGCTTGACCAGCAAAAGATGAGAAATTAACCGTATTTTGTGGTTTTATCATAGTTTTTTATTAGAGAATAGTTTTCTATTAGATTTGTCCTTCAGAGAATTAATCATTTTGCAATTTCCAAGCTTTCTATATTCAGTCTGATTCTGTATAGAAATTTCTGCTTCTATTTGGTCAAATACCGTACTCAGATTCCATGAGAATGAGCCAAAGGATTGTGCTTTACTTAGTTTTTTAACACTTTACCTTAAGCTAAGGCAAGGCAAGGCATCCAAATTTATTCTAAATTTCTCCTCAGGAGGGAAACATAGCTCATTACCTCTATTTGAAATGTTCTTTGCGCGTGAGCAGACTAGGACTCAGAGTTACGGTGTAATTACTAGAACTCCTCAGTGCAAGCTCAAGCCCTTCAAGCATTAAGGTTAGCCAGACCATTTAAAATAAGGATTAAAAGCTGAAATTCCAGGGAGGTGGGTCTGACCGTCTCCCCTTTAATCCGAGTTTGTCCCAGCCCCACCCTGGCTCTCTCCCTTCCTGTGCCCCAGGCCCTGCGGCTCCCGCACCAAGACAATGGCATCTGAGCAGATGCAGTTTCGGGACAGCGGGGCTATTGAGAGGCCCTGTGGCCATCTGATGGAGGTAGTTCTAGGTCCGAGTGTCGAAGTAGATTATGAAAGGACTTTGAATGTTCTGAAAGTTCATATTCAAATATTTATTTGGATAACTACTATGTGCCAACTACTACTAGATGCTGGAGATATAGAAATGAGCTAAACTGACAAAAATCCATTTTCTCACAGAGCTTGCACTTTAACAGGTGGAAACAGACAATAAATCAAATAGGTAAATCATGGTAGATTAGAAGGTGATTGGTGCCCTGGACAAAGTGGGAAAAGAGGAAAGAGAGGGACAGGACCAGGTGGTCAGAAGCCCCACAGAGATGACATGTGAGCCAGGTATTTAAAGAAGTGAAGGCGTAAACCATGGGGCTATCTGGGGCCAGACAGTTTCAGCAACTGAAGCAACAAAAGCAGATGTCCTGAGGCACATGTTTGCCTGAAACACACGGAGAACAGCAAGGGGGCCAGTGGAATCAGGACTCCGGCAAAGAGCAGGAGGTGAGGGCCGAGGCCTCATCAGGCAGGGTTTTATTGGGAGGAAAACGGAGAGCCCAGTTTTGAGCAGAGGAGAGACAGGATCTAATTGTATGTCGAGAGGGTTGCTAGTAGTCGTGAGAGACTTAGCTGCAGAAGCTGGGACAAGGTGGCGGCTTAGACCAGGGTCTAGCACTTCGAGTGAGAAGAGGTCACACTCTCAAGATTGGCTGAGCTGTTCTCATTGGTAATCATCATCTAATACAACCCAGGACTCTCTGGAGAAAATCTTTGTCTCGTGAGTGGCCACCTTCGGATTTCTGCTGTCCTCCCTCCTAGTGCTCCACCAGGTTAACCCTTCCTTGTTCTGCGTGAGGCTGCCATCTGTTGCTCGGTATGGTTGGCAAAGCAGACCTGCACACTTCAGTAACGAGGGCAGACACACCCTTTGCAATCTGATGAACACAGCATCTGTGTCCCAGGAATGGCCATATCTGAAAAGACATTTCTGTCTCTCGGAACAGCCTTCCTCTTCGCTTCTGGGTAAACATCCTGAAGAACCCACAGTTTGTCTTTGACATTAAAAAGACACCACACATCGATGGCTGTTTATCAGTGATTGCCCAGGCATTCATGGACGCATTTTCTCTCACGGAGCAGCAACTTGGGAAGGTAAGGCCAGCTCCAGTATTTCTTGTATGAGTCTGAAGCACTCTTTCTTGTAAATATTCAAGTAATAAACAATTGGTCAAAATTACACCAGCTAAAAAGAAATAGTCAATTATGTCACTGAAAATGTTTTTCTTTAAAATCTGTCTTATTTCTATTTTAATCTAGTTTTTAAGGGAAAATCAAAATAGTTGATTATTATACTCACCCCATTGCAGAACTCTTTACCATAAAATATAAAGCATTCTGCAGACACTAATAAACTATAAATTCAAAGTATAAAACTTCTAAAATTGGCCTAAATTAATTCCATCTGAATATCCCCCCCAAAATTTACTTGAATATAACAAATTGTTTTGGGGAAGAAAGTCTCACCTAAGATTTCAACCACTACCAGTTTGTCAGTTTATAATCAAAATATCAATATTGTTTTTACTGTGGTTTTTCTTTGCTGAGCAAAAGCCTAAGAAAGCAAAGAAAGATTAAAGTGCAGAGCAAACTTGGAGAGGGATGGATATTTTGGTCCCGTTCGGGCACTCCACAATCTACTACACGGAGCAGTATCTGTAGCTAATGGACTTCAGAAAGTCTGTTGAAGCCAAGCGGTGTCTTTTGGGCAGAAGGGTTTTGGGGGTGCCTGCAATGCAGTGAGATCGATTAAGACCAGATTGACTCCTGGTCTTAATCTAAACTCGCCATCACCCCATTTCTTCAAGACAAGCCCATTTTTCACTGTTGTCTTTCTAAAGTTGCCTAGTCTCTCAAAGTAGAGTCTTGACTCCTCCTCCTTCCTCCCTCATGAAGGAAGAGGTTCCTTTGGCCAGCCTCTGCCCTGGTTGGTTACTGCTCACTTCAGTCTTGAAAACGTCTGTCCCTTTCTTCTCATTCCTCTGTCCTCTCCTTCCCTCCCCACCCCCACCCCCGCTCCACTGGGTTAACTGCCACCTGACCGGTGGCCTTGCCCCTCTGTCCATCTCAACTCCCCAACTTTCCCTTTTCAGTGTCTCATGTTCTCTCTCCAAAACACAAATCAAATCTTGTCAGTCTCCTGCTTAAAACATTGTAAATACCTCCCATTACCCATCACGGCCCTTTCTGAGTGGGCTTCAAGTCTCTTTTCTGGTCTCATCATTTTTTACACACCCCACACCCCTTCTGTACTACCAATTTTACTTTTCCCAGTCTACCATGAACTTGTTTCATCTCCCTTTGCTCGTCTCTTTCCTGTCTCATGACACACCTGAGTAAAATCGTACTTATTCACTCACAAACATTTCACTCATCCAACATGGCTTCTTAATGTGTACCAGAAACTGTGGGAGACTCAGATCAGCCTCAGCTTCTCTATCTGTGACCTTTGCCCTGAGGTAGTCCCCACAGACTTTCTTCATTTGACCAATAAAGTTCTTTTTAGTACATAATGCATTGAAAGCCGCTTAAATGTTTATTTACTCAAAGTAAAAATTGGCTTCGTTTACTGATTACTATGTTCTTGGTATATTTCAATTAATGCTCACAAGAACCACATAAGGTAGTTAATATCACCCTCATTTTATAGTTGAGGAAATTGATATTCTTGGAGGTTACAAATCTTGCCTAAGACCAGAAAAAGTTACTACAATCCCTGATTCCCCCAATGCCACAATCCCTGCCTTTGCTCCTCGCCCTGGCACCTAGTTGGTTGCTGGTCTCCAAGTGGGCACTGTGTGTCTGTCTCCTCTACTATAGAGTGCAAGCTGCTAAAGAGCAGGTCCCACCCCACTGTTACTCACCTTTTACCCCCACTGCCTGCCCCCCAAAATCTTTAATAGTGATGGTATGATTTGCGGGTTCTGCTTAAACTTGACAAATGAAAAAGAATCTCAGTACAGGCATGATTCACGCATCAAGCCAATGATACAGCCATTCAAGCCATCGATACATTTTCAAACGTATTGGGATGTTAGCCCTTATTACTGACTTAGCTATCTCCCTTGAACAGAATTTTCTTTTTTAACTTTTGTGAAAAATCATGAGTTAAATCACTTATTTTTAAAATATTATCACTGTAATAATTGCATGGAGACATTCAGGGAACTTTTGCAAAATCAGCTATCAGATCCACCTATGGTACCGACCAGGTGCTTCCCTGAGGGCAGTGGGAGAGCTTTACAATCTATTAAGTAAACAGGACAAGCCACTGCCAACCACTTACCACTTCCACGGTTATAAAAAGGGTTCACTCGGACCCACAGTCACATCTTTTATAAATGTCAGAATTCACAGGTGGGTGAGGATGAGAGCAAGTTTTAATTCAGGCTTTTTACAGCTATTAGTAATGAAGTATGATTGAAATAAGTTCCATTGTTACCGTAACTCAGATCATGCAAAATAATAATTTTAGTTCTTTTATGAGAGGAAGGCAGAATATATTAGCATTTAATCTGCCTGAAAATAACAGTGACTCACCAGAAGTATCTGGATGGCAGTCAGTCACTCAGTGCACATTTACGAAAGCCTACTGCCTGCGGAAGCCTCGTGACCCAGCGGCAGTGGTAGGGGTGGGGGTGGGGGCTCAGCTACATTGGTATTGCGATGAATTCCCATGGTCCTTTTACTCCTTTTGTGGTGGTTGCTTTTTTCTTTCTCTTTCCCTCTCTCCTTTTTTATAGGAAGCACCAACTAATAAACTTCTCTATGCCAAGGATATCCCAACCTACAAAGAGGAAGTAAAATCTTATTACAAAGCAATCAGGGATTTGCCTCCATTGTCATCTTCAGAAATGGAAGAATTCTTAACTCAGGAATCTAAGGTATGGGTGGAAAGTAGAAATAAAATCTTTGGTTCCTTTTTTTTAAAAGTTTCAGAATCTCTCATCAAGCCTTTTTTTTTTTTAAGAAACATGAAAATGAATTTAATGAAGAAGTGGCCTTGACAGAAATCTACAAATACATCGTAAAATATTTTGATGAGGTAAGGTTTTTACACACTTAAAAAAATTGGTATGAATCAGTCACCAGGACTGGTTGTAAAGCATTCTGTAGGTCTCATGACAACTCTGGCATCCCGGATGGCCAGAAAAGGGAGGCCAGGGTGCCTGCTGGGGGATCCTGGCACCAAGCCAGACCCTGCAATTGGCTGCCGCCCCTTTTTTAGTTTCACGTTGCCCACTTTCGGACCAGCCTGAATTTACATTTGAGTTAATGGGCTACAGCCACATTGACACAAGCTAACTTTGATGAGTCATGGTCCTATTAAGAGGGGCCAGCTTATGCTTGATTGTAATCTGCTAAAATGAAAGCTAAGCTTGTTAAGTCGCCTAGATTCTGTATTCAATAATTATATGAAAGAATGACATTTTTCTAATTTAAGCAAGTATTTCAATAAACCATTCTCCTTAATGATTAAAGCTTCTTAATATGGATTTTTTTCTTTGGGAATTCACACAGACAGTCGTCAGATGCCTTAACATATTTGTTTCCAAATATATGTTAATTCCCCCTTCCCTGATTCCCCCCACTCAGTCATGCTGGGCCAGGCTATCCATGTCAATGGTGAGAATAGCTCACCAATTCCATTTGCTCCTTGAAGATCAAGTGAAGAGCTAAGGTAGGGTAGAGGCAATGAGTTCCTTAAACATGATAAGCATCCCTCTTTCCAGGGGTCAGGGGTTAGAAGGGAAGCACTGGGGAGGGGAGGGGAGGGGAAGGGAGAAAAGAGGTGGGGAGAGGGAGAGGGCGAGGAGGGACTAGACTGCCCAGGCTGGGAGGGGAGGGGTGGGAAGGGAAAGAGTCATCTCTGACCAGGACGCCCCTGTGCCTGCTGCATTGAAGACGTACTTGCCTGCATGTTGGCTGCCCAGAAATGCTTGCTGTGCTTGGAATGGCTATGACATAATGCACAAAACAGGGCCTTGGAGGTGTGGCTCCATATTTGTAAGCAAACAGTTGGTATTTCTTGCAAGCTTCTATTTTAAGCCAAAGTGTTGTTGATCCTGTGATAATGACTTAGCAAAACAACTTGCAAAGTGAGTATGTAAATGATCAAAGAAAATGATGGCATCTACTTCAGAGTTTACCACTCACAGTATCAGGAATGCAAAAAAAAAAAGAACTGTAATGCTAAAACCACAGTATCTAAAATAACTGTTCTAATTGTCAACAGATTCTAAATAAACTAGAAAGAGAACGAGGGCTGGAAGAAGCTCAGAAACAACTCTTGCATGTCAGAGTCTTATTTGATGAAAAGAAGAAATGCAAGTGGATGTGAGCACTCTGGGGCCTGGCTTAATCTGGCAAAGTTCTTCAGACGACCTGAGAGCAAAATGGCTGCTTGAGCTACTCTGCGCCGTTAATTTTTAAAGTTTGCACATAGGTTTCACTTTGAGCACTGTCTGTAAGAGACCAAGGCACATGCACAGCTTTCTACTGTGCCTGTGTGCATAGTGTGGGAACCCTTTTGTAAATAGAGTTGAAGTGGTTGTTGCAGACAGCCTCCTTGTTTACAGAGAATACAGGGCCAGTAAGCAAGTGTCGGTATTGTAACTACAGTCTCCACTTAAGCACAATGATGTAAGTGGTTTTGTTTGAAAACTACAGCTAGGTAGCACTTGTGACTACACCGCACCTCTGCAGAAAAGGGACACTGCCAGTGAGGAAACAAAATGTGAATCGTGTCATTTGGAAACAAGGCAGAGGTGTTAGGGCAACCTTGAGGATTTGCAGCAGTGAAACGTCCCATAGTAGTTCTTGGAAAAGTCGATGGCGGAATTTGGTAGTGTGTACACTTAGCATTTGTGAGTGTGTGTATGTGTTTTTAAACCAAAAACTAACAGTGTTGCAACATTGTTGAAAGGGCTCGTGTTTTTCAGTGGTCGCCAACTGCACTCCATCACTCACCTCCATTTCACTAGCGGGCTCTAAAGCAAGGAGAGCAAGTAGGCTTTATTTAAATGCACAATGTTTGATCCAGACACTTCGTCTTAGGGTTATGTTCCTTCCTTTCACTTTATTTTTTCAAACTGATTGCATTTGATAATGGACATGATGGGTGTTTAAAAAATCATGAGTTCATTTCTGTCTAAAAACTTTGATCAGATCTGTGGAGAAGTAACTCACTCCCCTAATCCTACATTTCTATCCTAGAGTCTTCTTGCTTTAGAGTTCTGGTGAATCCTGTGGTTATAAATACTTGTGTGTGATCTAAAAAAAAAAGATACATTTTACATTTCATGAAATTGCTGTTCACACTGGAGTATTATATATGAATATATATATTTGAGGTCCAAGGCCTGAAAAATATTAGTATAAAACTTGGTATCTTAGTCTTACTCTGTACTTTTTGAAAGTATTCCTCACAAGAGAAAGAATTACAAATACTCATCTTATTCATGCCTTTCTTTTTAAAGAATTTCTTATACAGTAGTCTTTTTATTGCTGATTTTTTTATTCCTGAAATTTTGCTGCTCATGACCAATTTTAATACCACTGTGTTTTCCTTCTAGTCAATCAGAAGTCAAAAGCGTACTTAGCAACTATCAAACTTTCCTTGTGGCACCTTTTATTCTTGGTGCCCCCAATCCCAGTTTGAGGAAAGTCATTTTTTCAAGTAACAAATAAAACATTGACCACACATTCCTTAAAATAACTTACCAACACTGTACGGGATATCAGGATTTAAACATGAATTTGTCTTAGATAAATGCAATTTATTTTGCTCCTCAATATCTGGTAAGAAGTGAGAGGTGACACCTCAACCAACCGAACAGAGAAGAAAGCAGTTATGCCCTTCCCAATCCTGTCACTTTCGACCAATGGACACACCTCAAAAATACTACCAAATAGGTGACTTACAAGTGTTAAGGTGAGAGGTCTGGCCCCCACCCAAGGCTGCTGCAGTCTTGATGTGAAGGTGTTCAGAAGAGAACAACCGCAGGAGAGTTGAGAGCCAACGGTAGGAGAGTTGCCCAAAAGACTTCCCCTTCTTGAGGGTACAGAAATGTTAGGAAAACTTGTAGGAAGAGCTACAGCTTTCTCTGAGTATTTTGTAAAAGCTCCATGAGGGTGTCCCCGTCCAGCTCTCTGGCACATGAGTCCTGCGTGGAGACTTACCTCCTCTTCCAGGGACTGTGCTGCTGGGAACTTTGGGCAAGTCACTTACCTCTTTGTGCCTCAATTTCTGTGTAATATTTCTTTCTAGCCTACCTCATTGAGGTGGTGTGAAGAATCACTAATGTATGTAGCGTGTTTGTCAATCCTCCAGTGAAAAGCACTATCTAGATCATATTTTGGACCCCATTAGTCAAATGCAGTAAATGGCCAAATTAGATGTGTGCTGAAGACAATCAGTCACTGGGTCCATATTAAATAGCAACCAGAGAAACAAATGACAAACAATTTATAGTTTCAAGTTTCTTTGCATATTTTTTTGGTGCAAAACCATTTATAAACTTTTTTTTCCTAACACTAGTGTCTACAGCAGCATTTAAAAATTCTGTTAATTTTTCCGTATTAGGGATTTAAAGTCTATTTCTTATTGTATACCTGATTGAAGCTGTTCTTGGAGATGAATGTTTTAAATGTCTATATCCAAAAAATAAACATTTTGATGTAAATATGGACTCTTCTTGCCTTTTTTTCTTCCAATTTTCTACTTAATAATAGGTTTGGGTTTTTTTTTTAGTTCAAAATGGTTCCAGGGAATTTGACGTGTTTTTCAGGTGTGTATGTGAGTGAGCAGCTACATTATGCAGGGAGTGAAGTTAGTTTCCCCTAAATGACGCCGAGGGCTGCTCGGCTGCGCTGCTGGCCTCACTGTCACCTCGGAGTCTTGACTGGGAAGACTTCCGGGTAACGGACACTTCACTTGGTTTGGCAACTTCAGCTCTGCCCAGTGGATGTGAAGTTATTCCAGCAGAACTCCTTTAAAAGATGATGTTACATAAAAAAGCAAATGATAAAATACTTAGGGATGCACAGAAACAAAACATTTATAGTAATTTGGGTAGATCCACAGCAGTGGGAGGCAAAGAGTTAAATACCAACAATACTTCTAAAGGGACCCCACTAGGTTCAAGATTTACGGTGAATGACCTTTTGTCTTATAAAGCCACAGGATTTAATTATTTGTACTTCGTTATTTTCTGTTAGTTCTAATTCAAAAGTCAAAATCAGTGAGATCTTCTACACTGCTAAATATAGACTGTATGGTTGAAAAATCAAACACAAGACCATATATCTAGATAAAAAATATTTATTAAGCTCTTTAATAAATTATGTGCAGAGATTTTAGAAAAGGTAGTGTTTTGCATTTAGATATCTTTAAGTTATATTTTTTAATGCTGATCTTGAAACTGTCATCTTTTTTCAAAAACTAGAGGTTTATAACTCTTATACAGTAAGCTGGAAAATGTTTACTGACCCCATTATTGCCAAGCATCTCAAAGAAGAGGAAGAAGTATGCCCATGTTCGTTCGACATGGGCATATTTCAGGCAAGACAACCCCAAAATTCAACCAAGTAAAATTAATAAAATAATTTAAAAATTTGATTCCCTAAGTAAATATGTTCCTTTTATTTTTTAACATTCTGAAAGGACTGTCCATAAATACTCTAAATATCTCTGAAGCTGTGTTCATGCTTCACTTGTCATTAGTGTAATTCTAACACAATACAGCATCTAGCTGTCACCCACATGCATGCAATACAGCACATAGCTGTCAGTCACCTTTTCGTGAGGTAAACTCAAGGGTTTTGGCCAACAGTAATAAAGTATCTAAATGCCACATGGGTTAAAACTTCAAGCTTTATTGAGTCACTGATTTCATTCCTTTTGATCTGCCTTTTTCTGAAAAACATCATTCCCCAGGTGACCCGAGTTCCTCTAGTTGTTTTCTTTGTGTTGTTTCTAGTTCTTCTAGTCTTTTCCGAAGTAGAGAGAGTTCCCTTTGATGCTGTTCCTCCTTAAAAGCACAGAAAAAGAGGTTAAAAAAAAAAAAAAAAACCAACACAGAAAAGGCTTAGAGAAAGAGACTTAGAAAAACTGGAAAAACAACTTGGGCAGCAGCCTCGGTCCTTTGTCACTCGGGCCTGCACATCCGGCAAGGAAAGGAGGGCCACTTGAGCGGTCTGAGAGCACAGAGGCGCGGCCGGACTGCCACCCAGCTCTGCTGCTCGCCTGCCTCTCGTTCTAGCCTCAAGCAAACCACAGATCTGTCCTTCTCCAGGTGTAAGATTCACCAGGAAGTGAATTAGAAAGTAATCATGCAGGGCCTATAGGTACACTTACATGACAACTTTCTAGCAAGACTGGAGTTTAATGGTTTATGATAAAGAAAGCACTCGGTCTGACATTCAGTTCAGTGACTAAAGTCTTTTATAGCATTACAAAGTGTAATTACTTATTAATAGTTCATCCTCTGAAAATCATCCAACTAATTTGATTCCTTCAATATCTCGAGGACTTCATACAGTAGAGAATTAGCCCAGTTTTAGAATCAGACAGATATAGGTTGAAACTCAACCCTGTCCATTATCAGCTATGAACTTAGGGAAGTCACTTCCCCTCTCTGATTCAGTTTTATAATCTATAAATTTGAAATAATAATACCTTTCCTCAAAGCATTTTTCATTAGGATTAAATAAAATACTGTATGAAAAATGCACAGTGCAGTGCACTAGTCAATGTGTGGTAGTAGTATTATATGAATGAGATACAAACTTTAGATTACTCAAAACATGCATCAATCTAGTTCCGTTTTAATTGCTCAATAGATTTCACTCCTACCACCATCGCTAGAAAATAGAATAGATTCATATTGATTTTGCTTCTCAGCAAATTTCTCTCATAAAGAAAAATTCGAGTTTTTTCCTGCATTAACAGGTACAAACTTAGAGAAACACTGGCCTAACTTCTGCCCTAAAATAAATGCTCTTACCTGCATATGGGGAGGGAAGGCTAGTTCCCTGCCTGGGACCACGGCTGACGACTGAAAGCTATCAGGATTGGCAGATGCTGTGGCAGGTATGTTGGGAACCAAAATTAAACTTCGAAATTCATTATGTCTTCTCTGTATATCCTTTAGTCTTTTTCGAAGCCTTGTATATTCTTCAAATGGAACATTTTGTCTTGAAAAGAAACAAAGTGTTTCTGTTCTTTAATACAGTTATACTCTATTGAAGAACAGTAGGATTCACAAAAGTTGGAAGAGGAAGGGAAGGACTACTAAATTATAAGGTTTATCGGTATATAATACATATAAAATTCTGTTTATCAAGAAATAAAAACAAATATGAAATGACATCTTAATTATATGTATTCTTGTTACCATTGTATTGCAGGCTATCAGCTCATTTTGAACTTTTATTTTACAATTAATCAAAAATCTCTTGATACTTGTATTTTCATTTCTACTCCACTTCCCCAGCCCACGGTGCTGAAAGGAGACAACTGAGCCCCAGGGGGGCCTTATTTACAGGAGGGATGGAGCACATACAGAGACAAACCAAGTTGAATCTTATTAAATTGACATTTTTAGGTAAACTATGGTCACATATAGGGAATTTCCTGTTGTTCAATGTACTTTTTAAAAAATGTAGCTTAATGACAAAAGCGAAGTCCCAACATCAGGGGAAATAGGATGTAGATAAAAGAGCGAACTTCTCAGGCCTTCCGGGCCCCCTTTCAGACACAAACTTTCTGACTGTCAACCACACCAGTAACCACAGTCTTCCAACCTCTCAGAGCGCTAGATGACCTGTGCCACAGCGGCCCAGTCTTGGGTTGATAGTATTTCAGAATTAATGATCATGAAACAGGTAGTAAGTTGAATTTTGTTTTAGAATGAATTTGGTGGCATCTTACTTTGGAACAGTATTATTATAAAGTTGGCATTAATTCCACAGTCTAGAAACCTCTTGGTTGTTATGAAATAACAACTACTTACATTTTGGTGATTACACTCAAGAAGGCCAGAACACATTTCAAAACATCACTGCTTGATAAGGCAATTTCCATTGCAGAAGAATCTGATGCTGTCTAAATGCTGAGGGGCCACCACTAATTAGCTAAATTTGCAAAGTTTTTTATTATTGACTTGAATCAAACATGTCATCAATGCCACTACCACTAACTTAATATGGGAAATCTCTGCTCAAAAATGGTGACGAAGATTACTAGCTGTGCTTCGATGTCAATAAAAAACCACAAGTGATAGCCCTCTGATGTTTTTCCACACCCAAAACTAATCTTTGATTCAAAGTGGCAGCCACTGTTCTAGAACTTACTATGCAATCACTGCAACTGCCCTGTCGCAGCACCAAGAACTCACACCGCCCCTGGCTACAAAGCCAGAGACGGCCCTTCCTGTCAGCCCCACCCTATCACCAACACTGGAGGTGTTGGCTGCCTTTGGGTTTGAAAGAGCATTCAGTGTGTGTGTGGGGGGGGGGGGGGAGGAATGAATTAGGAGTATAATGAATAGTTTGGGAATTCTTTTAAATGTATATTTAAAAAAAAACACAAAGTGCATAATGCCCAGAAACAAAGTTCTATGATACCAAAATAACCACATGGGGGATATATGCATACAAACACATTACCTATTTAACACCTGATTTTCTGTTTCCAATTCTTCTTTCTTTGCCTCCAAGACTTCTATTTTCTCCTGCAGTCTCTTCAATTTGTTTTCATGAAGCGATTTTCTCTAGAAAAAACAATATGAGAAAGTATGTGAAGACTTTCCTTCCTAGTTGAATAAAACTATTATTATATAATGGCGAATATTTTACTCACCAAAATAATTTTATTTAGAGATGAATCTTTTCAGTCACAACTAGGAACCGAGATTAGTAGATATGACTCTTAACTGAAAATTGCAAAGGTAATAAGCCACAGATCTACCTCTTACCCTCAACGTGACAAACAGAACTGTTACGAATGCTGAACAAGAAAACCGGTATCAATTATTACATTGCTGCAAATAACAAAACCTAAAAAGGGAAGGAGTCAAATTTTATGTATGAAGTTTGCCCTCTACCTGATAAGGAATCATGAGCTCTTCATTTTCACATAAAATATCATGTGTTTTCAAAAAAAACCCTAAAACAAAACTTAAAAGCATGTTTGCAATTGACAAACTGCTACCAAAGCAGTAAATTAAAGGATCAGAAAGTTAAGAGAAATTACAGGCGCATTTCCATTTAAAAGTGTGCTTTCCTGAATACTTAAAAAATTAAAAAGTAAACTTTACAAAGGGAAAATTTTTTAATATGGAAAATCCATATATAATGCAATAGCAGTATATAAAAATATTATTTTTCAGTTCTATGAACAGTTGTTTTTTACAGGAAAATACCTATTATGCTACATATCTTTTAGTAGCTGCAGGCAGACCTTTTAGGTATTTGTTTCCTTACCTTTTTTTGGTTGTTGCAGTGTAACAACCAGGCTGACAGAAAAATGCACAGAACATAAATGTAAGGCAAAAGTAAAACCACAAAGCAAATGCGGGGGTTATGACCTCACAGATCAATAGGACTGCTAAACCCAAAGTGCCCCTCCCTTCTTTTTTCAATCTCTGTCCCCTCTGTCCTCTGACAAGTGGTAGGCTCCCCTTTGGAAGCCTACTACTTCGCTTCCAAAGCTATGATATACTTTTGCCTATTTCTGAACTTTATATGAATGGCATCAGTTTACATTCTCATACAAATGGCTTTTTTCTTTCAATCAATATTGTGAGAATTATTCATGTTACTGCTTACAGGTATAGTTCATTCATTGCTGCATACTGTGTTCTATTAATGAATATTGTGTAGTTTATTATTTTACCCAGTCCACTATTAAGGGTCACCTTGGTTGTTTCCAGTTGGGCATTTCCTGCTACGGGCGTTCCTTCCCATACTTCCCATCGCTTCCTATCCCCCCGCGCCCTAGCTTTGTGACTTCGCCCCTGTCCTCCAGCAAAGGAATTACTCTTCTGTCCTTAACCACAAGTATATATTTATACATTTATGGGTAATTTAGGACTTTGCCTGTCCACCCACCCACCCATGTCAAAGAAAGGAAATCACTCCCTTGTATCTGGGTTTTTTGTTGTCGTCTAACACTTTATTTGTATGGCTACGCAAGGTACTTACTGACTGTCACAGTGCTTTCCCATTGTTATGCAATCGTCCATCTCACAGATACGCAGCATTTTACACACTCTCCTACTTAGGGAAATTTGAATGTTTCCATTTTGAGACTATTATGAATTAAGTTTCTATGAACGTTCCTGAACATGTTTTTGGTGGATATATGTACTCATTTCTCTTAAGTATATACTGAGGAGTGAGTCAGAGTAAGCATGTTTTAGCTTCTGTAAATATTGCCAGTTTTCTTACGTGGTTCTACTAATTACAGGAGAGTTACTACTGCTTTACGTCCTTGCCGACACTTGGTATGGTCAGTCTTTAAATTTCGGCTATTTTGGTGGAGTAGAAGTGTTGTCAGCGTAGTTCCAATTGCATTTTCTTGCTGTCTAATCAGGGTGTTTACACACAGTGGCCATGTAGATATACCTTTTTTGAGAAAGGGCTATCCAAGTCTTTTGCCTTTAAAAAAATTTTTAGTAGTCTGTTTGCTGATTTGCTGGAGTTCTTTATGTATTCAGAATAAGAATCCTTTGTCAGATATACAGGGTGGGGCAAACATAGGTTTATAGTTGTGAGCATGCAATTTATTTTTTATTATTGTACTATTCTCCATACAAACAACTTTAAACCTACTTTTGCCCTACCCTGTATGTACTGCAGACTGACATTCTCAAAGTCTGTGATAATATTTTCTTTCTTTCTTTCAAGGATGTCATTTTATTTTATTAAAAAGTCCTTAATTTTAATAAAATCCAAATTATCAACCATATCTTTGATGGTTAGTGCTTTTTATGTCCTGTTTTAAGAAATCTTTATTTATACCAAGATCTTAAGATTTCCTCCCCAAGTTTTCTTCTAGCAGCTTAATATTTTTAACTTTTCACATTTGGATCTGTGGTTCCTGTTTAATCTAGTAAGGTTGGTTGAGGATAACCAACTGACTCAGCACACTTTGTTACCAAGGATCATCCTTTCCCTGCTGCAATTCAGTGGTACTGTGTGGTAGAGCAGGTGTTCATATTCTCGTGGGTCTATTTCTGGTCTCTCTTCTGTTCTGTTAGTCAATTTGTTTATCCTTATGCCAATACCACACTGTTCTCATTACTGCAGCTTATAATAAGCCTTAATATCTAATAGTGAAACTCCTCCACCTTTGCTGTTATTCTTTATTTTTTTTAGGTTTTTTAATTTAATTTATTTATCTTTAGAGGGGAAAGGAGAGAGGGAGAGAAACATCAATGTATGGTTGCCTTTGGTGCGTCCCCAGCTGGGAGATGGCCTGCAGGGAACTGGCCTGCAACCCAGGCATGTGCCCTGACTGGGAACCGAACTGCGATCCTCTGGTTCGCAGGCCTGTCCTCAACCCACTGAGCTACACAAGCCAGGGCTGCTGTTATTCTTTTATATTGCCTTGGTTATTCCACTCCTTGGTACTTTCATATACATTTTAGAACCTACTTTCCAATTTCCACAAGGAAGTGCTGAGGCTTTGATTAGGATTATAGTCAATCTACAGACTAATCTGGGAAGAACTGACATCTTAATAATGTTGACTCTTCCAAATCATGAACATGCTATAGTTTTTTGTTTTTTTAAATCTAGGCCTTCTTTAATTTTTCTTAGCAACATTTGTAGTTTTCAATGTAGAAGTCTTGCACATCTTTTGCTAGATGTGTTCCTAAGTATGTTTGTTTTTTTAATGAAAGTATAAATGGTAAACATCTTATTTTCTTTTTAAAAAAATTTATTAATTTATTTTTAGAGAAGGAGAAAGGAGGGAGAAAGAGAGGAAGAGAGACATCAGTGTATGTATGGTTGCCTCCCACGCCCCGCCCCTGGGGACCTGGCCTGCAACCCAGGCATGTGCCCTGACTGGGAATTGAACTGGTGACCCTTTAGTTCACAGCCCGCACTCAATCCACTGAGCTACACCAGCCAGGGCAACATCTTATTTCCTGATGTTTGTTGTGTACATGAAGTTAGATAGTAGTCATCAGGGAAATGCAAATCAAAACACAAAAGGTATCACCTCACACCTATTTGAATGGCTAAGTATCAAAAAACAAGAGACAGTAAGGATGTGGTGAGGATGTGGAGAAAATGGAATCCTGTGCACTGCTGGTGGGAATGCAAACTGGTGCAGCCACTGTGGATAACCTTATAGAGGTTTAAAAAAATTATTGAATTACCGTAAGTTTTAGCAATTACACTTCTGGGTATTTATCTGAAGAAAACAAAACATTAACTCAAAAAAGATACAGGCACCCCATGCTTACTGCAGCACGGCTTACAACAGCCAAGAAATAGAAGCAACCTCAATGTCTATCAATAAATTAACACACAAGATATGAGATACACACACACACAATTATTATTCAGCCACACAAAAGAAAATCTTGACATTTGAGACAACACCAATGGACATTAAGAGCATTATGCTACATAAATTAAGCCAGACAAAGATAAAGTAACACATAATCTCTCATGTCATGGAATCTAAAACAAAAGCAAAGCAAAAGATGTCCCGAACTCACAGACACAGAAAACAGACTTGGTGGTTGCCAGAGGCAGGGTAGAAGGCACATGAAATGGGTCAAAGGGGTTAAAGGTACAAACTTCTAGTTATAAAATAAGTCACAAGGAAGTATGTACAGCACAGAGAAGTTCTCATCACAAGAAAACTTCATAACTATGTGTGGCAATGAGTGCTAACTTGACTTACTGCAGTGATGACGCCACAACAGATGGCCCTCAACTTACAAAGGTTTGACACATAATTTTTAAATTTTATAATGGTGTAGAAGCAATATGCAGAATAAATTACATGAGATTCAACGCTTTATTATAAAATAGGCTTTGTGTTAAATGACTTTACCCAATTGAAGGCTAATATAATTGTTCTGAGCATGTTTAAGGTAGGCTAGGCTAAGCTATGATGTATTAAATGCATTTTGGATTTTTGATATTTTCAACTTACAATGGGTTTAACAGGATGTAACCCCATCAAAAATCAAGTAGCTTCTTGATATTTTATTTTATCCAAATACTGAATCACTATACCTGAAACTAATATGTTATATGTCAAATATAACAAAAAATATTCTTGTGCTCTGTAATAGCCTAAGATGGCAAGTATAGTAAATGCATCCATGAACACTTAAATTTAGTTATCTTTACAGAATTGTTAGAAATAATAAAAAATAAATAGGATAACCAAAGAAGATAACTGATGTTTTCTGTTACCTGACTTTTCCCCAGCAATCTTTAAATTGCACATATTAACTTTAATAGTTTGATAGATTTGTATTTTTACTCATATATAATGGTATCATATGTGAATGAGTATTTTACTTCCTTTTTTCCAATTTTATACATTTTGTTTCTTTTTCTTGGCTTATTACACTAGCTAGTACTTCCAATAAAATGCTGAAATAAATGGTGATAGTGAACATATTTGCTTTGTTCCTGAACTTGGCAGGGTAGGGGGAGGCAATGAATATTCAAGCAGTAAGTATGATGTTTGTAGATACAAATATCTCTTCTATTCCTATTTGAGTAGTTTTTATCATGAAAAAGTGTTAAATTTTATTAAATTGTTTTTCTGTGTCTATTAAGATGATCACAATACTTCTTTGTTCTACTAGGGTGTTGAATTACAATGGTCAATTTTGAATGTGAAGCCACCTTATAATACTAAGCTAAACCCTACATACTCATGATATATTACCATCTTCATTTATCACTAGATTCAGTTTACTAATATTTAAGATTTTTACATCTAAGTTTGTGATATAATTCTCTTTCCTGATAATAATTATATTGGGTTCTAACCTCAAAAAATAAGTGTGGATTATTTTCTTTTCTATTACCTGGGAGAGTTTGTGTTAAGAATTGTATTATTTCCTCTTTATGTATTTAGAAGAATTTATCAGGGAAGCCAAATGCACCAGGCATTTTCTGTACAGAAAGTTTTAAATTAAGGATTCCATTTCTTAACAGATACAGGTCTATTCAGACTTTCTAATTCTTCTTAACTAGAAGAATTATTTGTTAAGAATTATTTGTTAAGATGTTCTTAGAGGAATTTATTCATCATTTCATCTAAACTGCATAATTAATTAGCATAGTTGTTTTGATAATATTCTTTTATTTTAGTATTTGTAATATATATATAGTGATATCCTTCTTTTCATTCAAGATATTGTTCATTTGTGTCTACCTACCTACCTACACACCTAGCTACCTATTTCTGGGGAATTTGGGAAGAATCAGACTAAGGCTTTATGAATTTCATCAATCTTTAAAGAATAATCAACTCTTAGCATTTTAAGATTTTGTCTATTTTCTATTTTCTGTTTCATTGATTTCTGCTCATATCTTGGTGATGATAATGCCTGCTGTTAAATCTATCCACTGAGTTCATAATTCAGTTATGTTTTTTAGTTCTAAACTTACCATTTTTTTAACCAGCTTTTCAGTTTTCTGGTACAATTCTGAAACGTTCCTTTTATTCCTGAGCATATACAACATGGTCATTTTAAAGGCTGTATCAGGTAATTCCATTACCTAGATCTCCTTACAGAAGGGTCTGTGTGTTGGCTGTTGTTTCTCTTGATTTTTGATGTTATCTTATTTTGTTATGTGGCTGGGTATTATTATTATTATTATTATTATTATTCACAGACTTAGAACAGTTTTAGATCTACAGAAAATTTTAACATGATGTAGCAAGGCCACATATATTCTCTCCCTTAACTCAGTTTCCCCATTAGCACCTCACACTGGTGTGGTACAGTTGTTAAAATTGATGAACCAACATTGATACATTATTATTAATTAACATACACAGTTTACATTATGTTTCATTCTGGGCTGTATGGTTCTGTGGGTTTTGTCACATGCACAGTGTCCTGGACCCATTGTTACAGTATCATACAGAATAATTTCACTACCCTAAAAATTCCCATGCTTTACCTGTTCATCCCTAGTCTCTACATGCCACTACCCCTGGTAACTACAAATTCCTTTTTTCTGTCTCCATAGTTTTGGCTTTTCCAAAATGTCATATAGCTGAAATCACACAGAATGTAGTCTTTTCAGACTGGCTTCTTTCACTTAGCAATATACATTCAAGGTTCCTCCATATCTTTGAATGGGTTGCTTGATAGCTCATTTCTTTTTATCACAGAATAATATTCCATTATTTGATATAACACAGATTTTTTTATCCATTCACCTATTGAAAGATATCTTGGTTGATTCTAAGTTTTGGCAATGATGAATAAAGCTGCTATAAACATTTGTGTGCAGTTTTTTTATGTGAACATAAGTTTTCAACTCATTTCAATACCTAGGAGCATGACTGCTGGGTTACATAGTTAAGACCATGTTTAGCTTTCGGAGAATTGCAAAATGGTACACAATGGCTGTACCATTTTGTAATCCCACCAGCAATGAATGAGAGTTCCTGTTGTTCAAATACTTGCCAGTATTCAGTACTGTCAGTGTTTTGGATTTTGGTCTCTATATTTTTTATTTAGAGCTGCATATTACATATAAAAATTGGGAAAGTAACTTAAAGCCTACAGTGTTATTTTCCCTTAAGGTAGATTTACATGTGTCTTTTGGGCAGCTAGGAACACTAGCCATATGGATAAATAATCTAGTTATAAAGGCCGAGATGACCTGAAGCTGTGCGTCAGTACATGAAAGGCCAGGCATGCCCTTGTTTCAAGAGTCCCAACCAAAGCACACCTGAGAGGGAACCTGAGTCCCTCTCTGGCAGATTCTGAACTTCGATTTTTGTTCCTCAAGCCTGGAAGGTCATCAGAAGTTTTGCTTCACTTCTTAGCTGTCTCTTTTAAGAGAGCTCTATGGGAAAAGCAACCCAAATGCCTTGTGCACCTCTCTAGGTTTCCCACAGCTCCAAGGTAGCTGATTCTTCTCCACCCTTCATGTGGATATTTTTAGAAATATTTATATCCAAGTCTTCTCATTCTCATGTGGAGAACTGACCCACATATTTGCTAAAGTCTGTAAGGGTATCTTATAACTCCATTAGCAAAAGCATACACTCTTTTTAGTTATTTTACCTCAATTAATAGAAGACATTTTGAATATGGTGATCCTCAATACTTCATTATTATATGACCATATAAACCTGCAATCTTAAAGTCTAGTTATATTTCTCCATTTGTATTGCTCATTTAAACTGTAATATAATACAATTTACTTTCATTATCAACAAATCTTTTTTTTTTTAAATATTTTATTTATTTATCTTTAGAGGGGAAGGGAAGGAGAGAGGGAGAGAAATATCAATGTATGGTTGCCTCTGCCGAGGACACACAATGTATCGTGTGTCCCCTGCCGGGAAGTGGCCTGCAACCCAAGCATGTGCCCTGACTGGGAATCGAACCGTGATCCTCTGGTTCGCAGGCCCGTGCTCAATCCACTTAGCTACACCAGCCAGGCATTATCAACAAATCTTAATGGAACACATACACATATGCAGAGAAAGAGAGAAAGAGGAGATATAAAATATAGAGATTTCTGAAGAGAATTCCAGTCTGTAAGTACAAAGTCAAGACAGCATGCTTTCTAGAAAGGATAAAAAATGAATTAAGGAGAATCTAATTCTATAGAGATGTGGATTCAACATCTCTAGGTTGGAAGAGGGTTTCCCAGCAGGGAAATGTGTAAAAAAGCAGTTTGAGAAGATTCATATGGTGTAAGTGTGTAGGATAGATTCTGAAGTTTGTCCCTTAAGAGGTACACCTGGAAATAGGCTTCCTGAAGACTGGGCTCCCGGCAATGTTGTCCTCATGCCCACCAGTGTAGAAACCACCATTTACTGAGCACTTACTGTATGCCAGGAACTGAGCTAGAATGCAGTAAGAACATTGGTTGGTTGGGTGGTTGACTAAAAGACCTGATAAATGTCTTAGATTCCTTCCCTATAATCATTTCTTTACAGACACCCTCATTACCTTGACCCAAGTCTCCCTCTTCAAACTCACCTGGAAAAACTCTGACCCTGTTAAACATAACTCTCTATTGACCATTCCTGGACCTATACAACTGAACACAGTTGACCAGCACACAACTATGCTGACTGGTCTACCTTGTGTCAACCACCACCAACTTCAAATGGACCCTCGTGCTACCTGGCAACCCCACTAACTTTCCCTAATCTAATCACTCTCCTAACTCACACTGTTCTCTTATAACTTCTTTTCTTCCCTCTAATCTCTAACATCTCCATCCTTCAGTCTGAGCTGATGACCCTGATTCTTTCTGCACTAAGAAAACAGCAGTCAGCAGAGAATCTCTATACATTTCCACTACTTCTGTCAATTTACCATAAATTTATAATGATATATTTTGTCTTTTTTCCAGTTATCATAGATACGCTGTGTTCCTATCTCTCCCACCTCTGAGTTGAATCTAAGACCCTTCTGCCTATTACAGGATATCATTCCTGCAAATCAGTTTTCCCCTTGCTACTGAATCACCCACTCCTCTTATTCCTTCTACATACCAAACGGACTGCTCACTTTCTCTTTTACTTGCTCACACTCCGTCTGTCTGGAACCGTCTTCCCCTCCATGGAAAACATGGCATCCTCCTTCCTTTCTTTCAGGTCTCTGCTCAAATGTAACTTTATCAGAGAAACCTTCCTGACCACATACATAAAATACATAAAACAGCATTCTCTCCCATCCTTCTTTTTTCCTCACAGCACATACCTCCACCTGTTACATATTTGTTTCTTTACTCTATGTCTCCCACCCACTACAACGTAAACTCCCCAGTACTGGGGTCTTTATTTTGGTATTCCTGTATTCCTTTATTTCTGAATAAACGTTACCTGGTACCTAGCAGGTACTCAATAAATTTGTTGAATAAACTGGCTAACTAAATTCAGAGAAACCTTGTAGTGAAGAGAGTCTAAGCTAGGATGTTAGCAATAGAAATAAAAAGAAATGGGGTAGGAGAAAATGTGAGAGACGTCATACAGGAAGAATTCACATGCTCCAGTGACTGTGTGAGATTGAACAGTGTCTCCCAAATATTCCTGTCCACTCAGAACCTCACACTGTAACTCTGATATAATAAATGTATTTGATCTTTGTCCTGGGTTTCTGGCACAGAGCTGCTAAAACCCTTGGAATAATTTCCAGCATGAGAGGAGTGTCTTTTGTCCCTCATAACCAGCCCTTTTTCATCACACCCGAGTTCAGGCTACTGAGGTGACTTAGGGTGGGGCCGCTGGAGGGCCTTGAGATGGGGCTGGTCACCAGACAGACCAAGGCTAAGAGGATAGAGATTAATCTCCCTAAAAACCCTCCCACCAGGAGACCCGGAAAGCTTCCAAGTTGGTGAACACACTGATTCGCTATGAAGGCATAGAAGCCCCACGCCTCCCCTCTTACGCAGCATACCCTATGCTCCTCGTCTACTTGGTGTTCCTTATTTGTATCCCTTAAAGTAAACTGGTAAATATAAGTAAAATATTGTCATAAGTTCTGTGAGATATTCTAGCAAATTATCAAACCCAAGGAGAGAGTCATATGAGTTCCTAACTTATAGCCAGTTGGTCAGAAGTACTGGGAGCTTAGGAACTGGCATCTGACCTGAGGGAAGTCTCGTGAGACCAAACCTTTAACTTGTGGAATCTGACGTAGTATCAGAATTTAAATGAATTGCTGGATAGCCAGGTGGTGTCCAGAGTATTAGAAAATTGGTTGGTGGTGCTGGAAAATACTCTAACGTGACCTTATTTGAAAAAAGGGTCTTTACAGATATAATCAAGTTAAGATGTGGTTAAACTGGATTAGGAGAGGCCCTAAATGCAATATGATGGTGTCCTTATAAAAAGAAATTTGGACACAGGCACACAGGGAGAACACCTTGTAAAGGTGGATGCAGAGAGTGAAGTGATGTATCTAAGAGCCAAGAAGCACCAAGGCCTGCTGACAGCCATCAGAGCGAGGAGGGAGGCATGGAGCAGATTTTCCTCTGGAGGAAGCACGGCCCTACTTGCACTTTGATTTTGGACTTCTAACCTCCAGAACAATGATAAAATAAATTTCCATTGTTTTAAGCAATTTATTAAAAAAAGACCACACAGGTTTTAGTAATTTGTTATAGCAGCCCTAGGAAGCTAATACAGCTATTGACTACATTTGGGGGAAGGGGGCCTTCAGGAGGAACCAAACATCTGAAGCCTGAGTGACTGAAAGAATGATGTTCTACTGGAAGACATGCAAGTGCAGAGGGCTAAGCAGCTGTAAGGACTGACTTTCATTTTGACTTCAGCTGTCTAATATAATCACAGGATAGTCAAACGAATGCCTTAGTGTCCCAAACATTCTGACACAAAGGAGTAATAGAAAAAGCAACAGAATATTGATACAAGAATCAGAGCTGGGATTCCCCTTTTATCACCTTCTAACCAACACTTTTATTTTTTTAAAGATTTTATTTATTTTTAGAGAGAGGGAAAGGGAAGGAGAAAAAGAGGGAGAGAAACATTTATGTGTGAGAGAAATGGTATCAGTTGCCTCTCACATGTGCTCCGACCAGGGACCAAACCCACAACCCGGGCATGTGCCCTTGACCAGAAACTGAACTGGTGATCTTTGGCTTTGCAAGATGATGCCCAGCCAGCTGAGCCACACTGGTCACGGCTCAAGGACTCTTACATAATCACGCTTAAAGACCACATATCTCTGAGGCCTTCCTTTTCCTGTGGCTTCTACCACCTCACACTACAGCTTCTACCTCTATGACCACTCTCCTGTAAATCAAGCTCCTCTTTTAAGTTGGCTTAGTTCTCAGTCCTCTTATAAATCTGCCATCATCTCCAAACTCTCAAGTGTCTATACATCTCTAATCTGAATGACTCATCTCCAAGCCTTACATCCCACAATTTCTTGTTATCTACACAATATCTTCACTTAGGAGTCCAGGACATATCTACATGGATACACAGCCATCACTTCATGTCTGACATGTTTTTAGTCAAATGTATCTTCTCTTTCTATTCAAATGACACATGTTCTTAATTCCATTATATAACTCTAATTGTACCCTCTTGTGGATAAAATACTTCCATTTTTTCTCTTTCTTCTTATTTAGCACAATTGGTTATAATTTTTTTTCTTCAGAATATTTCTAGAAGTTACCCTTCATCTTCATTCCTATACCCCAAGCCCAAATTCCAGACTTCTTACCTACGTTAAATATACTATAATAGCTTCCTAACTGGCCTCCCTGTCTTCAAGCTTTCTCCTCTCTGGCGTGTTTGTGCTGAAACATTTGTGTGCACCTGGGAGTGATTAATAATATTCTTTAGGTATTGCACATTATCTTATTTCTCCAATTAGGTTATATGGTCATTGAAGGCAGAAATGAATCATGGCTTTTATTTTCCCCTCAGTGTAAATACCAAGCCGCACAACATAGTTAACAGGTATTTTACAACTTCAAGACTATGATTCATTAAAAAAAATTCATAACAGTATCTAACCAAGAATTATTTCAGAGCCATATCTTTGAGTAAAAATAATAAGCTGTCACTTTAAGTGACTTAAAAGGAAGAGCACAACTCACTGCGCTCACACCAGATCTACCCTCACATCCACACTTCGCCTGTGTGGAGAGAAACTACAGAGAGAGCTGGGAACACGTCCCGACTCCAGAGACCTGGTCAAACTTTTCCAAACAAATCATCACGGCAAATATCACTACGCAAAGACTCTGTCAAAAAACACTTACCAGAAATGATCTAAGCTTTGTACTTACAAGGTTGGAGTCATAAAAAAAACAGTGAGGCACCTTAATCTAGCCCGTGGGAAAAAATAAAGCTGCTATCCCCCAGTTACAAGAACCTCTCCTAGGAAAGTAGCTCTAAATAATTATGCTTTCTATCCTAGAGTTAAAATTTGGTGACTTGTTTTAGTCTTCCTGCATTAAACAGTTATAATTTTTGTTCTTTAAAGAACCTAAAATGTCTGTTGCACTCTTATGAATTATATTTATTTAATATTGTAGCCAAAATTTTCATATCTTTAACTTGAGTGGGGAAGAGAGTTTGATGTAAAAAATTATTTTCATAGTGATTATTTTGCCACAAGAAATAACACTCATGTGTACTATGCCAACAATAAACACAAAAACAGTAAAGTATTTGGAATCAAAGAAAATGGGAAAATAAAAGAGTAATAGTGCCCTCACCAAAAGCAAAGGACTGAGAATAGAAAGATGCATAGGTTTTAGTCACAGCAATGATTTGTACTAGTCAAGTGACCTTGGCTACCTACCACTTGAGTTTCCTAATCTGAAAAATTACCTGAATGCTAAATTCCTCCCAGCCCTAAAATTATAAATACTTCAAAAGTTGTAAGCCCTTAGCACAGTGTCCTATGTGGTGGGACAGTTCTTGGTCACGATTATTCACTTAGTTAAGCCTAAACAATATCTATGGCTTCAAACCATAATCCACATATCACACTTTATTTTTTTTTAATATTTTATTTATTTATTTTTAGNTACCTGAATGCTAAATTCCTCCCAGCCCTAAAATTATAAATACTTCAAAAGTTGTAAGCCCTTAGCACAGTGTCCTATGTGGTGGGACAGTTCTTGGTCACGATTATTCACTTAGTTAAGCCTAAACAATATCTATGGCTTCAAACCATAATCCACATATCACACTTTATTTTTTTTAATATTTTATTTATTTATTTTTAGACGGGAAGGGAAGGAGAGAGGAAGAGAAACATCAATGTATGGTTGCTTCTCGTGCATCCCCTGATGGGAACTGACCCCTGCGGGGAACAGGCCTGCAACCAGGCATGTGCCCTGACTGGGAATCGAACCGTGATCGTCTGGTTCACAGGCCCGCGCTCAGTCCACTGAGCTACACTAGCTAGGGCCACATATCACACTTTAAAAAGTGAAATGAATATTTACTATGCTCATACCCATCATTTGGCAGATATTTCAGTAGGAAAATAATTCATCTTAGATCACAATATTAATAAAAGGTTATTTTGCAGACTTCTTAAAATATCATCTCCTCTCTTTCTGGTATACCTGCAATTAATTGATAATCTCTCTCACCACTGGATGTCACTTGTGCTCCAACAGAAGTCAACCCTAACCTCAATAATTAGAATCTGATATTTAAGATACTTATCTCTAAAACCTCAACACAAACATTGCTCTGTGAAAGATCAAATCAGTTCTTATAATTTCTAGTGATCTCTAGCTCACATCTGGCTTTAGTGGCTTCTAGGCATCAAATGGTAAAAGAAAGTATAAGTAGAATTTCTAAGATCATCCCAAGCAATAAGAAAATTCACTGATATCCCAACAATACCCATACAAAGCTCAGTACTTCCCTGGCCTGAAAGAAAGAAAAGTGATATACACAGGGAGAAACAACCACACAAACATTTATATTTGATTATAAAACATTGGAATTCCCATTTGTAAATGCTATTTTCTCATCTCAATGTTACACTACTTTTAGCATCCCACAATGCTAAAATGTCATGTATAAATATCAATTAAACATCAGTAAAATCTCAGTTTTAATTATACACTTTATTCTCCTAAAGTAGTTAATTATGTTCTACTCTGTAGAAATCACTTCAATGAGAACCACTTGCCTTTTTCTGCGCAGTTGCAGCTCGCTGCAGTTTCTCTTTGGCCTGATTGTACTTTTCTTCTCTGTCTGTAATGCGTTCGTGAAGCTTATGCTTTTCTTCCAACCACTGTATCTGTTTCTCTTCCAATGTCCTGTTGGAAGTATGGATGTAAAACATGGATGTTAACTCTTAGGATTAAACAAATATTATCACAAGTATAATCAAACTTACTACCTATAAGGCATTCAGAAAAATAATACAGATATTTGAAGTAAGAAATGTATTGGTTTCCTTAAAGAATAAAGAAGTTGTTCTTTAAGGGTTTTCTTAATACTATGGTCAGGGAGAATTTTAAAGGGCTGTCTTCTCTAAATGTCTTTTTTTTTTCTTTTAAGAATTCAAAAATCTATAAAGCTGATTCTCTAGAAAGAGAAAGTGCATTGCCTCAGACCCACTATATATTGTCAAAGGGTATTTGTAAGTAGCTCCTAAAACACGTTCAGCATGGAATCATTATTGACATAATTATATAAAACATAGCAGAAAAAATAGTTGTACATTAAAAAAAAAGCAAACTCTACTTTTCAACTTCTAGTTGTGCTTTTTCAGCTTGGCTTCTTAAATTTCGGCATTCCTGTTTTAACCTCTCCACCATTTCCTTCAGTATCTGGTTTGAATTCAGCAATTCATTCTCTGATTGTGTAAGTGAGGTCACTTGGATCTGCAAACTACTGATTTGCTTAAAAGAAAAGAAAGAAGAGAAACGTTAAGGGCACTAAGAAAATGTCAGAGAGGCAGAGGACACTATGCGTCTTCCCTCACAAATGACCCACCCAATTGATGTGCCTGTGAAGGCACCCTGAAATGAAACAATACACAGCAGCATTCGGTTTCACTAGCATAGGATCATTTCTTAATATAACCAGAAACAATCAACAACATATTCCTAAATCTGCCACCGAGTCCTCTTCTCTTCTAAAAATAAGCAGGCTGGAAGAGGTCCTGGGAGTGGGGAGAAGGTTTATTAGAGGAGAACAGAGAGATTTACCTTTACCTTTGCCCATGAAAAGTAGCTACATGCATTACTTGTTTTACTGTGTTCTGCTCTATTGTGCTTCGCAGATCTTGTACCTTTTTTTACAGATTCAAGGCAAGACCCCCCGCCCCCGCCCCAGCAAAGATATTCTGACCCAGTTTACTGCACTATTTGCTTTATTGCAGTGGTCTGGAACAGAACTCTCAATATCTTCCATGTATGACTGTAATTATCTGGTTACAAATTAACAGGCTGGGAAGAGTCACATCACTTTTAAATTATACCTAAATAATCTTCACTCGGGACACAGTAACACTTCCTCATAAGACCTCGTTTTTCTTTCACTATCTTTTAACTCATAGCCATCCTCTAAGAGAATTTTGGAAGCAGAGAATCAAGAGCCTCAGGATTAAAAAACCAGTTATGAGACTCAACAGACAAAAGGAACCAGATTCCTAATGGTAGCAAACCCAAGTAAGACAGGACTATATATCCAAAGAGTAAGTGACAGCAGAGTAATGTAAAATGGTATGTCTCAGATTTCTATTTTAGACTGAATTTCTCCATGAAGAGCTATTCAAGTCTTTCTTTCTAACTGGGGTTATAAATACTAAATCTGCATCACAGCTAACTGAACAAGCAACCTCCAAGGAACTTACTGTTTCTCCTTAGATGACAGAAAGCCCAATGCCAATGATACTAGATAACTTCTCTCGGAGAAGTATCAAACATTATGCCCTTGTGGTTGAGACTTAAAAACTGTAACTTCATATGCAAAGCAATGTCAGCTACTGTGTAAATACAAATCCAAAAACTGAAATCCTCACTACTTCATAATCTCAAAGGGAAAAAAAACCCATTTAAACAAAAAAGAACATAGAATTCAGTAAAGAACACTTTTCAGTGTTCTGCATATATAAATCTTTCCTGAATCCAAGTAACTTTAGTTAAAATATAAACTCCCTTCCAAAAGTACAACTCTCACATTTCCAAGGTATATGAAGAATAGCTCACAGAATGAGAAATATGAAGTTACAAGTCCAGTACACAAGGAACTTAAAAACCAGATGATTTTTCAAATCGATTTTCTTCTTTTTTCAAAAAGATTTTATTTAGTTATTTTCAGAGAGAGGGGAAAGGAGGGAGGAAGAGAGAGAGACACTGATGTGCAAGAGAAACATCAGTTGGTCGCCTTTCGCACACCCCCAACCAGGGACCCAGTGCGATGGAGGCGTGTGCCTTGACTGGGAATCAAACTGGTCACCTTTCAGTTCACAGGCTGGCACCACACCAGCCAGGGCTCAATTTTCAAAATTCAGAATATCAAAATACCATCCTTTAAACTATAATTTTAAAAAATCATCATGGGCCACAATGTATAAACATCTTAAGAAAAACAGCAGTTAACAAAAGACGCTCATTAGAATTTAAAGAGATTTAAATACTTATCTTTACATATCAAGTTCATCAATACATCATCAACTGTAGTGATTAGATTTTTAGAGTATCTATATATAAAATCCAATAAAGATTCAGAATATAGGTTTTAAAAAGCACTTACAAAATACAGCTAAACATCATACCTGTTTCAGTTCAGAATTTTCATTTTTCTCTTTTTCTGCATTTTCAGTGTTCACAATTTGCTGTTGAAGTTTTAACCTGAAAATCATAACCCAACAAAAGACATTACTAAGGATCCACAGTCCATATGGTTCACTGAATTAGGGAACCATTTTTACTGAGTCGTTGCACTAACACGAGGCACTGTGCTTTGAAAACTGGTAGGTAAAATGATAAAGATTTAGACTTCAGGCAGTCAAATCGTGTTCACATATAACTAAAATTAACATAAATTCCTGCTTTTGCAATGGAAAAATCTAAAAATTATGGTCATAGAGAAGATGAGAAATCAAGTCTGTCTAGGGAAATGAGAGAAAACTACCTGGAGATTAAAATTGATGGAAAGAAGTTTGATAAACATAGGGAACAGCCTGAGCAGATGGTCTTTGGTGGAAGAGCACATAATGTGTTGCTAAGGCATGTGCTCTAGCAACGTATGGGGGGGATAAAAATCAGGAGGGGTATCTCAGGAGGTAGGGATCCCAGTCCCACACTGGGCCACCCAACACAGGATTCCAGTGCCAGGAAGATAAATATCCAAAACTTCTGGCTATAAAAACCAGTAGGGATTGAGGCTGTAGAAGCCAGAAACTTCTAGACTTCCTGGAAGTTCCTTTTAAAGGTCCCCCTCCAAAGACTTACCCAGATTCACTCCCTCTGAGCTCCAGAGCAAGGACAGCAGATTGAAAGATACCAGAGACATACAGAGAGAAACTGACTTGCTGTCCCCTCAAAGAGCTGGCAGACAAGTGCCATATCTGAGACTCCAACACGGGTCACATTTTTTGCCCCAACCTGGCAATTCTGTGAGGCCCTGCCCCACCCAACTTGTGGGCCCACCCAAGCTGTTTCCAGTGACTTTTCCATGTGAAAGGCTTGTCTTGTCTCATGCTTCAGATTTTTCTAAGTTCTCTCAAACAAACAGCTTTTGGCTTCAGTGAGCCCTGTACCTCTCACTAAGCTGCCTCAGGCCCAGCACCAGCAGCAGCCAGCCTTGGTTCACAGCTTAGTCTTGAATGGGCACCTCCAAGACTAGACCAAGTAGCAGCCATCTGCAGATTGCTTTGTAGCTTATGCTGTGTGACCCCAGACAGACCACAGGAGGTGGCTGACCTTGGGCGTGCCAATAGCAATCAAGGAGTCAAGACTCAACTACAACAGGAAGGTGTACACAGCTCATACAGTGCGTGCACCTTGAGTACCCAGCTTGAGCAATAGGGGAGGCTGTGCCACTGAACCCTACAGGACACCTACTACATTAGGCCACTCTACCAAGCCAGGAGACAGAGCAGCTCTACTTAACACATAGACACAAACACAGGAAGATTGCCAAAATGAGGAGACAAAGAAACATACCCCAAATCAAAGAACAGAACGAAACTCCAGAAAAAGAACTAAACAAAATGGAGACAAGCAATCTACTAAATGCAGAGTTCAAAACACTGGTTATAAGGATGCTCAATGAACTCAGTGAGAATCTCAACAGTATAAAAAAGATCATGTCAGAAATAAAGAATATACTAATTGAAATAAAGAACAATTTACAGGGAATCAGCAGTACAGTGGATAAAGCTGAGAATCTAATCAGTGACTTGTAGTGACTTGAAACACAAGGGAGCAAAAAATAACCAAACAGAACAACAAGGAGAAAAAAAAATCCAAAAAAAAAAAAATGAAATAGTGTAAGGAGCCTCTGGAACAACTTCAAACAGACCAACATTTGCATCATGGCAGTACCAGAAGGAGAAAAGAGAGAGCAAGAAACTGGAAGCCTATTTAAAAATATAATGACAGGAGTTCCAGTCAAGAGAGAAGCAGAGGTAGACATACTTTGTCTCCTCACACAACCATAGAAAGAATTACAACCAGATCTCAAAACAAATAAAACCCAGAACCACCAGAAAATTAAGCTGTATGGAAGTCCTACAACCAAGAATTTAAAGAAGCCACATTCATCCATACAGGTAGGAGTGTCAGAGTCACAGAGACAGACACAGAGGTGTTACAGTGCAGAGGCACTGGCAGTGGCAGAACTGATGGTCCTGCCACTTAATCAATGTGGATTAACATATGGTGGATAAAAACTGAGAGGGACACCTTGGGGAGTATTGTTCTCAGCCCCAGGCCAGACAACACAGCCTAGGGTTCCAATCACCAGGCTCTGGCTGTGAAAACCAGTGGGAGTTGGGACAGCAGAAGAAACTGCCAGATTTTTGCCACTTAAAGGGCCCACACAGACTTAGAATGTATGCAAACCCACCCACTCTGGGTATCACCACCAGAGCAGCAGCTGGAGGGGTGCCAGTTGCATACAGAAAATGGACAAAGTGACTGGAAACAAGGCAAGTGCCAGGCAAACCTCCAGAAGCCAGGAAGGGGCACTGTCCCCTCTCCAATCCCTACTACCACCCACAGCCACAAAACAGTGAAGCTGGTTGCCCTGCCCTGACAATTAATCTAAGGCAATTACCTATTGAACAATTTACAAGTGCCTTTTCTACAATGGCCACACTACTAAATAGAGAGTAAAAAGCAGCTCTACCTAAAACACTGAAACAAATATAGGGAGGCTGTCAAATTGAGGAGACAAAGAAATATGCCTGAAAGGAAAGAACAGAACAAGTCCCCAGAAAAAAAAACTAAGTGAAACAGCGATAGCCAATCAGATACCTATCAAAACACCGGTGATCGGAATCCTCAGAGAACTCACTGAGTATGACAACAACATATAGGAAGAAATGAAGCTTACACTAAGTAAAATAAATACAAATCCACATGGAACCAATAGTGAAAAGAAAAAAGCCAGGGTTCAAATCAACAATTTGGAACATAAAGAAGAAATAAGGATTCAACCAGAACAGAAACAGGAAAAAAAAAACCCCACAAGGATAGGCTTAGGAACCTCTAGGACAACTTTAAACATACCAACATCTGAATCATAGGGGTGTCAAAAGGAGAAGGGGAAGAGTAAGAACCTGAAAACTTATTTGAAAAAAATAATGAAAGCAAACTTTGCTAATCTCATTAAAGAAATAGACATACAAGTCAAGAAAGTAGAGTCCCAAACAAGTTGGACCCAAAGAGGCCCACACCAAGATACATTATAATTAAAATGCCAAAGGTTAAAGATCAAGAGAGAATCTTAGAAGCAGCAAGACAAAAGCAGTGAGTAACCTACACAGGAGTTCCCATAAGATTATAAGCTGAACTCTCAAAAGAAACTTTACAGGCAAGAAGGGACTGGCAAGAAGTGAAAGAACAATTAGTAAAGCAAAGACCTACAACCTAGATTATTCTATCCAGCAAAGCTATCATTTAGAATGGAAGGGCAGATAAAGTGCTTTCCAAACAAGGTAAAGCTAAAAGAGTTTATCATCACCAAGCCATTATTATAAGAAATGTTAAAAGGACTTAAGAAAAAGAAGATCAAAACCATGAACATTAAAAGGCAACAAATTCACAACTATCAACAACTGAATCTAAAAAAAAAGAAAAAATAAAAAAGAACAACTAAGCAAATAACCAGACCAGGAACAGAATCATAGGTCTGGAGATCATTTGGAGGGTTATTAACTGGGAAAGAGAAGGGGAAGAATGGGAGAAAAGTTGTAGAGATTAAGAAGCATAATTAGTAGGAATAAAATACACATGGGATGTTAAGAAGAGTATAGGAAATGGAGAAGCCAAAGAACTCACATACATAACCCATGGACATGAACTAAGGTAGGGGTGGAATGCTGGAAGGAAGGGGGCTACTAGGCAGAGGGGGGCAAAGAGGGGGGAATTGGGACAACTGTAATAGTATAATCAATGAAATATACTTAAAAATAATGAAAGAAAACTTTCTTAACTTGGTGAAGGAAATAGACATACAAATCTAGGAGACTTCCAAACAATATGAGCCTAAACAGGCCCACACCAAGACACGTCATAATTAAAATGCCAAAGGTTGGCCTGTCTGGTGTAGCTCAGTGGATTGAGCGCGGGCCGGCAAACTACATGATCGAGGTTCGATTCCCAGTCAGGCCGCATGCCTGGGTTGCAGGCCAGTTCCCAGCAGGGGACTGAAAAGAAGTAACCATACATTGATATTTCTCTCTTTCTCTCCTTTCCTTCCTCTCTAAAGACAAATAAGTAAAATCTTAAAATAAAATAAAATGCCAAAGGTTAAGTACAAAGAAAGACTCTCAAAAGCAGTAAGAGAAAATAAGTTGTACAAGGGAGTTCCCATAAGACTGTCAGCTGATTTCTCAAAAGAAACTGCAAGCAAGAAGGGACTGGCAAGAAATATTCAAAGTCATGAAAAGCAAGGACCTTCAACCAAGATTACCCTGCCCAGCAAAGCTATTATTTAAATAGAAAGACAAAGAGCTTCCAAGACAAGAAAAAGCTAAAGTACTTCATCGCCAGCAAATCAGTATTACATGAAATGTTAAAGGGTGTGCTTTAAGGACATCAAAAATATGAACAATAAAATGGCAATAAATACATATCTGTCAACAACAGAATCTAAAAATCAATATAAATAAACAAGCAGAACAGAAACAGAATCAAAGATACCAAGAGCATTTTGATGGTTGCCAGGTGTAAACAGTGTTAGGGAGATGAACAAAAAAAGTGAAGGAATTAAGAAGTACAAACTGGTACTTATGGAATAGTCATGAGGATGTAAGGTACAGCATAGGGAATAGAGTAGCCAACGAACATATATGCCTCACCCATGGATACAGACAACAGGAGGGGAGGGGGGGGCTGGGTGGAGGATGGCAAAGGGAAAAAATTGGGACAACTGTGATAGCATAAACAATAAAATATATTTTTAAGAGTTCCACAGGAGTTTCTTTCACAGTAATCAAAATGTATGTAAAAGTTTCTTGAGAACAATAAAGTATATGGCAAATGTAAGGAAAAAAAATAGGACCCAAGTCTCCCAACACCTCAGTTACTGTCCCCCTCTCCCACTTCATCACATTGCAATTTTACTGATTTTAAATTCAGGATTTAAAAGAAAACTATCCAGTACAGAATGACATACTATATTCTATAGAATATATTATAAGTTTCATCCCTGAGATGAATAAACACACAATTTGCATTCGTCTCAAAGGAATATATTCTCAGATGGAACTCTAAAATAGAGTCTCTTTGGTGAGCAAATGACTAACCTTATAATATAGAAAAATTTTATGCTAAGTAGGTTAGAAGGACAAGACCTCAATCACTCTATTTTTTAAAACTCTCCAAACACTTATCTCAAATATAATTCATTTGGCACTTATTTTGAGTTTGGCATTAATAACATTTATCAACCCAATTAGAACTTTTCATTGAGAAGATAACATTCTCAAAGGCCTAGGCCTGTGATTTAAACACTAATAAGAATTCACAAATATTTGCTGATGGACTGAGCGAACCAACCCAAATCCTGGATTAGACATTTAAACAAGTAAGATGATTGGACAATAGGATATGGAAGAAACTATTATAACCACTGCTCTACAAAATCATGAAGATGACAATAAAGTAGAAAAAGCTGGGCCCCAGCTTAAGTCCAGAGTTAGGCCCCAAGTTATTTTAGGTCTGTTTGAGATTCTGGATACATTGGGCAAATCCACGAAACAGGACCCAGTTAAACAAGTATTTATAGCCTAACAGCTTTCTAAATGTTCTATAGTAGAAAGAGAAATAATTATGTCCTCCACACAAAGATTGAAGCCAAAGAAACCAACAGTAAAGAATTTCTGACTAGCAAGACACAAGAAGACTAAGGATACTACTGTGGTACAATACAAGACATGATGCACAAAGTTTTCTTCAGGTCACTTTGCTGAAGTGGTGCTGGGTTACAATCTAAACTGGTGAGAGACTTTTTTTTTAAGGAAAAACACTAGGATTCCAAGGGATAACAGAATTTAACAGAAATCGAAAGAAACTTTAATAGAGATCATCGGGGTTTAGAAATATGTTCAATGTCCTTAAATCACAGTAATAAGAGTTCAAAACAGGTAGATATTATTTCACAGTGCTAAGCTTTAGGAATAAAGTACAATACCTCTTGATTAGAAGGTTTTGAATATTCAAAATGTGTTATAATAAGTCAAAATACAATAATTCTTATAACAGAAGTGTAAGAGGAAAGTAAAGAAAACACAATTAATTCTCATTAGATCAGTAAAGGCTACATAAGAAAAATGCATTGTGAACTGGACCCTGAAGACAAAATAAGAGTCTGAGGTAGAGAAATTAAAGATTCAAGTGAAGAAGAGGATAATGGATGAAGCAAGATGCCGAGGAAACAAAGGGTGTGGGAAAATACACTACACACTTTGGAGGTAAAGTGTGTAGTTTGGAGGAGAAAGGATATCTTCATAAAGGGAGGGGAGAATGAGGAAGATGTAGAAATTCTCAGAGAGTGAGAAGCTGAAAGAATTCATACTCAGAAGTCTTTGCTCAGCTACAAGTGAGAGTGCAGATGAACAGTGGACGAGGTCTCCACTGAGAGGCCAAGGAGCCAGGCTAACAGACTAGAAGAAGAAAAGAGAGTACAAGAACTACCAGTCTCAATATCTTAGATGAGAATAGAGTGAATAGAAGAAAAAATTGTTTTTGAAGTGATCAGTTCTAAGGGATGATAAGGTATACCTAAGTGTAGGGCTACTAAAGTGGAATAAAGATAGAAAATTTCAGAGTGAAGATAAAATAAACTAAATAGCTAAGGTGTTAGATGGGTCAACAATACAGATGTTGTACTCACTAAAAATAGAAGCAAGTGATAGAAAATAGAAAAAGGTTGAGCCAAAAGTCAAGGTCTTTAGGGACTGTTGGGGAATATCCTGTAAGTCAATAATTGGAAAGAAAAATAGGAATAAGATGGACAACTACCAAAGGAAAGACCATTTTAACGGGTCAGTCAATGGTATGGAAACAAGACTGGGATTCAGAAATACTGACTTCCTTTCTTGGTCCCTACTTGAAGTTTAGAGAGTAAAGGAGGAATAATTTCCACTTAGAAGAGCTGCCAGGTAATACGCCATCAGGACAAAGTCAGGTTTCAGTAAGGGAGTGTTTAGAAGTATGTGGAGACTATTAAAATTTTTTTGGTAATGGAGCAGGGATTTCAGAGGTTCCAGCAAAAAATGTTAAGAGGAGAGCAGTCAAAAGGTGAAGAAGGATGAGTAATTTGGGGAATGAGAAAGTACCTGGTCAAGTACTTTATATTTTAGAAATAACTATGGAAATAATGGAAGTAGAAGTAGTGGGTAGACTGGAGGGCCAAGGTACAAAAGAAAATCAGCTGTGGAAGTTTAAGTGGAAACATTTGGAATAACAGTGAGATGGAGCTGTTCCAAGTTCTCTTCAAAGTGCGGAATAGCCAGTTACGGATTACTGCCTCGGTTTTATGTGGCAGGCAGCTGATATGTGTCATTTCAACATTCACATATTTACTGAGTGCCTACAAGTGCAGGGCCCAACCCCAAGTGTCACAGATATATCATTGCAAAACTAAGACAGAACTAAAACTAAAACTATCAATGCCTGTTCTTAAGGGACTGATAGTCTGACCGTGCTACCTGACTCTTTTGTCTGAAATGTGGCTAGTGAACTGAGGAACTAAATTTTTAATTTTTAAAATAATTTAAAAAGCTATATGTGGCTAGTAATTCCATATGATACATGAAGATTCTAGTGCTACCTCCTGGCTTCATTTGATGTGAGTCTCCACAATCAAGGGAAAGCAAAAGATACAGCAAACGAGAAGTTTATATTTGTGATTTCTCTTTTGTAAAGATTCCTAAAACAAATTTCGTAAGAACAGCAGTTCTTATAACAATCCACTGAAAGCAAGGTTCTTGCTTGTGAGCAATGGAAATTAATTTTGGACATTATTAACAAAAAGGGGCTTTCCTGGGTGGATATATGAAACTCAGTGAATCACCAGCAACCTCAGAATGAGAACCAAGCTAGAATAACTGACCAGAATCACGAGCAAGGAGAAGCCACAAGAACTGTCTGGCCTTTGAAATGCGGCCACATATTCTTCCATCACTTACTCTGCAGTTCAGCTTCTGAAAGAGAACTTGCTCAACTGGCCAAGTAAAAGTCTCCTACCATACTAAGATGTCATACAACAGACAATTTATCTCAAGATGGAGTACAAATAGAAAGGAAGATATATTAAATAAAAAGTTTTTCCAAAACCTTAAAAAAAATTAGAAGACCACAAATGGAAAATATAGATTTGACTTTAAGCAATGCAAAAGATAAGGGGTTTCCGCTATAGGGTATCTTAAATGATCAAGTTCCTTTTCCCTTAGTTATTACTGCTGTTTCCCCAACACACCTCCCTTCACTTCTGGTAACAAACTACTCAGTACACCCTTCCCCCTCCAAATGAAATACGCACAAAGCCTGGGCTGAGTCCTAGTGTCCTACCCCCCAGCCACAATGGCGGACCCAGGGGTAGGTATGTAAACCAGAGCGAGCCCTTTCCTAGATGTTCCTCACTTGATTAATCAAGTAAGAACTCTTGTTTTCAAAACACAGACTTGGCCTCACAGAGAAAGCAGTAGGAGAAAACACAGACACAGAAGTTAGGAGGGAGAGGGAGAAGCAGCCACACTCTGACCACGTTTGAGCTGCTGGATCAAGATGTACACGAGATCAGCATGATCCCTGTCCTTTGTACAAGATATGTCAGCCAACAAAGTCCTGCCCCACCTTTTTTTGCTTGATTTAATTGGAGTTGGGGTACTGGCATAAACAAGTTGACTATATACTTTATCTTATTTAAAATCCTATAATTTTTAATTGTTTTTAATATAAACAACTTTATAAATTTTACAAACTCATGGTGGGCTGGGGTGACCTTATGAAATACAGAATACTATTAGAATAATAATTTTATTCTCTAGACTAATGGTGAAGAAACCACATGAATGAAAACAGGAGACTAGTGTGTAATCAATAATTTAAAGCACCTGCAAAAGCAGCGATTAATCCTACTTATCACAGATATTTATTGTTTGTAAATAAATGGATACTTTTCCTTTATACAATTTAGACCTTTCATTTCCTTAGCATGATCTTTTTCTCCCCAGGTTGTCTCTTTCTGACCTACCACAGATTCTAAATAAGACAAGCTGCAATTATGATTATTTTAACAAATGATCAAAATAGACCTGGTTGATATAGTTACTTATAAATCAGAAAATCAGAGCTACCATAGGAAATAAACACCATAACTGTAATCATTCAAATTTTGTTAATTTTTGTTCCTTCTGCTGCATTTTATGTTCACTACTATGTCCTCATTTTAAAATAAGTTGGGGTCAGTTACACTCTGTAAATGACCTGAAGAAACAGGAGAAATCAAAGAGAAATTATCAAAGTGACTAACAGCATACAAAATGATTGTGTTAAAAAACATCTAAAGGAATAAAAGCTGTTTTATGGACAAATTTCAAAAAAACCTAATGGTCAAGTTGATTATTGTCAGAGACGGAATGCTTAACATTTTATCGCTATGGCAACAGATGCCCAAACGAGAAGAAGTAGTCTTAAATTTTAACAAAAAATAGAATAAGACATCAGAGTGAGGTTCCTGGGGAGAGTCTCTCTCTCTTCTTCCCCTTTCTGGAGAATGTTAAAGGAGAGATTAAAAAAAAAAAACTTACCAACTTCTGGCAAAGATGGAGGTGTAGATAGAAACACTGTGCCTCCTCGCACAACCAAGTTTAAAGACAACAAAGTTACAGTAACAAAAACACAACCAAAACACAAAGATTGAAGTATACAGAAGTCTGACAACAACGAACCATTCAGCCAGACTGGTAAGAGGGGCGGAGCCAGTGGCTGGCAGAGTCGGGTGGCACAGAAAAACTCAGCCAGACCGACCCAGGTGTGCAGGCGGTGGTTGGCAGATCCCAGGCATGGGGTGGCAACAGGCAGAACAAGTGAGGGCGCAAGGTGGCAGGCTGACCCTGGTTACACATTTGTGCTCAGATAAACCAGCAAAAGCGCAACAAAAGAGCAACAAATGGAAAAGTTACTTAAACAAATAATAAAGGAGAACTTCCCCAATCTGGCAAAGGAAATAGACTTCCAGGAAATCCACGAAGTTCAGAGAGTCCCAAAGAAGTTGGACCCAAGAAGGAACACACCAAGGCACATCATAATTACATTAGCCAAGATTGAAATGAAGGAGACAATCCTAGAAGCATCAAGAGATAAGGGGACAGTCACTTACAAAGGAGTACCCATCAGACTGTCAGCTGATTTCTCAAAAGAGACCTTACAGGCAAGAAGGAGCTGGAAAGAAGTATTCCAAGTCATGAAATCCAAAGACCTACAGCCAAGATTGCTTTATCCAGCAAAACTTTCATTTAGAATGGAAGGGCAGATAAAGTGCTTCCCAGATAAGGTCAAGTTCAAGGAGTTCATCATCACCAAGCCCTTATTATATGAAATGTTAAAGGGACTTAGATAAGAAAAAGAAGATAAAAAATAGGAACAGTGAAAGGACAGCAAACTCAGTTATTAACAACCACACCTAAAAGAAAAGCAAACTAAGAGGACAGCTGGATCAGGAGCGGAGCCACAGAAATGAAGAACACATGGAGGGTTAGCAACAGGGGAGTGGGAGGAGGAGAAGGGGGTAGAAGGTACAGAAAATAAGTAGCATAGAGGGTAGGTAGAAAACAGATGGGGGGAGGGCAAGAATAGTAGGGGAAATATAGAATCTAAAGAACTTGAGACACGTGGTCATAAACTAAAGGGGGGCAATGGTGGAGGAGGGGGTGTGCAGGGTAGAGGGGAATGAAGGGGGGAATAGAACAACTGTAATGGCATAATCAATAAAAGATACTTAAATAAATAAAGAAAGAAACTTACTTAAGACTCAGCAATCTCATTTCTAGATATTTAAACAAGAGATATCTGCATAAAGCCATGTCTGCACACAGGTTATACATAAATGTTCATAGTAGCATATTCATAGTAGCTCCAACTAACAACAATCCAAATATTTGTTCATCAAGAAAAGAATAAAAAAAGATTAAAAAATCATGTCAAATTCTACAGTGGAATAATAATGAGTAATAAAAAGGAATGAATTACTAATATGTGAAATACTATGAATAAATACGGGATTGCTTAAGGCTGGTTATCAGAAAGAGGTAAATTACAAAGAGACATGAAGAAACTTTTAAGGTGGTGGAACTGTTCTATGCTTCTACTGTGGTGATGATTATACAATTACATGCAATTACCAAAATTCATCAAGCTGTACATTTTTTAAATGGATGAATTTTACTTTATGTATATTAAACACCAATAAATAATAAAAACTTTTTAATGGCAAAACAGAAAGAAGTAAAGATAAAAGCAGAAATTAATGAGGTAGAAAATAGAAAAACAGTTGATTCAATAAATCAAAAGCTTAGTTAAAAATAACCACTGAACTATAGATGTGAAAAATGATTGAAATAACGAATTTTGTTATGTATAATTTACCACAATAATAAATAAATAAAGCACTACTGACGTACGAGAGGAAGAGACTTCTGGTCAAGATGGCAGAGTAGGTAAATGCTTGCTTGCCTCCTCCCATGACCACAACAAAATTACAACTAAATTACATAACAATCACCCTTGAGAACCACTTGAGAATTAGCTGAACAGAACTCCTATAACTAAGGATATAAAAAAGTCATCTGAGACTGGTAGAAAGGGTGGAGACACAAAATGGGCTGATCCCACACCTACATGTGGTTACAACTGGGAGAAATATCTAGGCCATGGATGTCCTCACCGATGTCTGAGGAGTCCCAGCCCCACACCAGGCTCCTGAACAAGAATACCAGTGCTGAGAAGATTTCCCAGATCTGGCTGTGAAAATCAGCAGGTATTGTCGGATGAGAAGGAGGGCTATTGGAGTCCCAGGCACTCCTATTAAAAGGCCTGTGCATAGACTTTGTCTCTTGACAGTCTGACTCTGAGCTCCAGCACTGGAGCAGCAGCTCCAAAAGCTCCAGGGACATATGGGAGGGGGTGAATTGCTGGCTTCAGAGCAAAGGCTGAAGGGGCAGGTCTCTAAGGACTAAAGTGTTGGCAGACCCACTGTTCCTTTATTGAGCCCTTCCCCCATCCAACCTGCAGGCACAGGCAGGCACCAAATCTGAGTCTTGTCCAACACTGGCAATCCCCTGAGAATCTGCCCTACCCAACCCATGGACCAGCCAGAACCTCTTTCAGGGGCTATTTCTCACAAGGTACCAACTTCAGTCCACACAAGACTTTCCTAAAATCTCTCAAAGGCCCACACAGCTCAAACAAACATGCCTTACATGCCTTGTACTTCTTACTAAGTGACACTGGAACTAGAGGCAGCCTGCCCCAGATCACAGCACAACCTCTCCCAGATGCCTGAAAGTCTAGCATGGACAGCTGCCAACTGCTTACTAGGTGCCCAGATGGGCACAGGTAGCAGCTAATGTGGCCCTGCACCAGAGCTCCCAGAACCAATACACCCAGTGGCAAGCTTCAGACCACACTGGAGCACCACCCAATTAGCACCACAAATGACACACCCAAAAGATGGACTCAGCAGGTACCAGAGCTCTGCTACAGTGAGTCCCACTCTGTGCAGTCAGCTCCTACACTACATCTACTACATCTACTGTAGTCACAACTAGTCCTCACAACCAGTTAGCCTGAGAGCCAATCCCATCCACTGAAGTGCCAATAGCAATCAAGGCTCAACTACAATAGGAAGGCACACACATCCCACACAAGGGACAGCCCTAGGGCACCTGGCTCGGGTGACCAGGGAGACTGTGCCACTGGGCCCCAGAGAACAGCCTGACAAGACTAGGAGATATAGAAAATCTAACTAACATACAGAAACAGACACAGGGAGAAACCAAAATGAGGAGACAAAGAAATATATCCCTATGAGAACACAGGACAAAACTCCAGAAAAATAACTAAAAATGGAGGTAAGCAATCTATGAGATATGGAATTCGAAACACTGGTTATAAGGATGTTCAATTAATTCAGGGAAGAATAATAGATAATTGATCATTATTTCAATAGATAATAGATTATTCTATTATTCTATAATAATAGAATAATAGATTATTCTATTATTCTATAATAATAGAATAATAGATAATCTCAGTGAGAATGTCAATAAAAGGAATAGGAAACTTAAAAAAGGAGACAGAAACCATAAAAAGAACTAGCCAGAAATAAAAAAATAACTGAAATAAAGAATAGATAAGATTGAATCAACATCAGATCAGATGAAGCAGAAGAAGAGTAAATCAGTGATTTGGAAGACAAAGTATCAGAAAACACCCAATCAAAACAGCCAAAAGAAAAAAAAAATTTTAAAGAGGATAGTCTAAGGGACCTATGAGACATCAAATGTACCAACATTCACATTCCAGAGGAACCAGAAGAAGAGAGAGAGCACAGGATGGAAAACATATTTGAAGCAATAATGACTGACAATTTCCCTAATTTGATAAAGAAAATAGACATACAAGTCCAGGAAGCACAGAATCCTAAACAACATGAACCCAAAGAGGCCTTACATCAGACAAAAGAAACTTTTAAACATAGACTATAAAGAAACAAAGAAATACATTTCATATTCAATAGCCAAGATACAGAAGCAAACTAAATGTCTACACATGAATAACTGGATAAAGAAGTGAATTAAGTTAGACAGAGAAAGACAAATACTACATAATTTCACTTACAAGTGGAATCTAAAAAACAAAAGAAATGAAAAATCAAAACATAAATAGATGTATTGATACAGAGAACTGCTGGTTGCCAGATCGGAGGGGGTTGGTATATTGGGTAAAAAAGTGAAGAGATTAAGAAATACACATTGGCAGTTAATGGAATAATCATGGGGATGTATGAGTAGCATAGAGAATATAGTAAATAGTATTGTAATAAACATGGGTGGTTCCAGGTGGTACTAGACGTACAGGGGGTGGGGGGAGGATCACTTCATAAGTCATATAAATGTCTGACCACTATACTGTATACCTAAAACTAATAAAATATTGAATGTCAACTATAATTGAGGGAATAAAGCATGTTCACAAAATAAGAAATGACTAAGGGACAATAAGCACTGAAAAATGAAATTAAAAAATAAAACACTATTTTCAGACCTTTGTGCAAATAAATTTGAAAACAAAGAATAATTTTTATGAAAATACAGATTATCAAAACTGATCCCAATAGAGATAGAGAACTTAAACAGACTGATTTCTATAGAAGAAACAAAGAGTTATCAAAGAACTATCCCAGAAAAAGGTACAAGCCTAGATGATTTCACAGGGGAATTCTACAAAGCTTTCAAAAGCCAGATAATTCCACTGTTCCCTATTTGTCCCAGAGCACTGAAAACCAAGCAAATCTTCCTACTCTTTTGTATGAGCAAGGATAACATTGATACCTAAGCCTGATAAAGACATTACAAAAGAAAATTATAGACCAAGTACTGCATAAAGCATCAACAAAGAGAACACACTGCCACCTTAAACAAAGAAAGATCAGAAATTATGGTGCATTAAAGATTAGGAAATCCATTGCTATACTATATTAATAGTGCCACAGGAGGAAAAATGATTCTCTACGGAGATGCTAAAAACCTTTAATAATCTGCAATATCATGGCTGATAAAAAAATCAGGAAAATAGCCCTGGCTGGTCTAGCTAAGTGGATTGAGTGCGGGCCTGCGAACCAGAGGATCGCAGTTCGATTCCCAGTCAGGGCACATGCCTGGGATACAGGCCAGTTCCTGGCAGGGGACACACCAGAGGCAACCATACATTGATGTTTCTCTCCCTCTCTCCTTCCCTTCCCCTCTAAAGATAAATAAATAAAATCTACAAAAAAAGATATATCTGGTCTATTCAGAAAAATATATATATATAATCCCACTGAAGGGAGGTTTGGAGAGAAAAGGTTGGTTTCAAAAACACTGGAAGGCAGAGCCTGACTATATATATACCCAAAAGCTAATGAGAAAACCAGAACTGCACACAATATTACACACTAGCAAACAGGCTTGTTTTTCAGTTATGAATCAGCAATCGTCAAAACCATGTGTATTCTAGGACTGAGAAAATAAGTAAATACACTACAAATAATGAAAGCCACATTTCTCGTTGTCAAAGAAACGAGTTACAAATAAGAAAAGCAAAGGCTAGAATGAACACCATGGTGTTGAACTGGAGCTGGAAATATAAACTCATGATTATTAGCATATACACATAGAGGAAAATATAAAAAACAGATAAAATGTGTTGTCTGTTTATACATAAATATATTTCCAAGTTCAGTTCACTGAGAGGGCCTTAAGGCCATGACACTGCACTATCAATAAGTACACCTAGAACTGAAATTCTGATTTTTAAATACTATTGTCCAATGTACTATGAAGGAACCAGAACACCTTAAAGAAATGACCAATTCCAGGCCTGGGGCAGGGAAAGTGTAAGTGAGTCCAGAACATCTTGTAATGTCAGAACACAGAGACGACCTCAAAAATGACAGGGTCATGTCAAAACTACATAGAAATCAACTTGAAAGAGCTTCCAGTAGCCACATCTGAGGTAATATAAACAAAAATAAATAAATTTTAATAAGAGTAAAAAATAAGAATAAAATGGAATAAGTAGAATAAATAAAGAATCTATGCATCCAAACTGATATGAAGACAACATTTAAAAAGAAAGGAAAGCTCTCCTTTTCAGGAGAATTCCAACTAATTATATGTAGAAGAAATGATGAAAAGGAAAACATCTTTTGGCAAACACTAAAGTAATAATTGTTCCAGGCAAGAAATATCAATGGATACTAAAATTAGTCAAAGAATGTATGATAAGAATATTTACGCAGTCTCAAAGTACCTCCCCCCCATAATCACATTGCAAAGAGGAGAAAGTAGTTATTTTAGAGGGAAAAGATCTGGCAGACACCACTTTAACCTGGTGATTAAAGTTAACTTCACCAATAAGGGGACAAATCATATCCCTATTGATATGATGCACTGAGGACATGTGGCTTTGACTTTGGTGTTATTTTTACTAAACATGTATAACTTGAGTTTAATTAAATGTATTAGTTAATAGAATGTAAGACAAACTCAAATCAGGAGATATCATGCAAAATAACTGGCCAGCCCTCTACAAAAGTGTTACTATGGTCAAAATTAAGAAAGAATAAGTAACAGCAATGTGTAATTCTGGATTGGAGCTTGGACCAGAAAAAGGACATTAGTGGGATGATTGGTAAAATTTGAATGAAGTCTATAGGTTTGGTAACGGTAATGTTTACTTGATTTCCTAATTGTATTACTGTTAACTTGGTAGCTTTGATTATTGTAATATGGTTATATAGGATGTTAATATCTGGATATCTGGGTGAAGACTATATGTGAATTCCTTGTACTATTTTTATAATGTTTTGTTGGTTCTGAAATTATTTCAAAATGGAAGTTTAAAATAGATATAAACATATATAACCTAATACTCTGAAGTTCCCTTCTGGCTGACTCTTCTGCCATCTGTGAAGCCCGCAATTTCTCTTCACACTGATCCTTCTCGGACTGCCTCCAGACATCGTATTCGGCCTTCATTTTCTCTAAATCCGCTAATCTGTTCTCGAGCTCTAGCCTAAAACAACAGATGACAATTATGTTACCAGAACTACAATAACGATAATATCATAGCAAAATGTGTTCATTTGCAAGAAGACTTAACACAAAATAAGGTAATTATGTACTTACTTTTCATCTTGTAATTCCACAAGTTTCTGATAACCTTCTTCCTTGGCAGCTTGTACTTTACGTATTAATTCACGATCCTTTTCTACTAAGAGCATTTTGTGGTGTTCCACAGCTGATTTGAGAATTTCATTATCTGACTGTAATCCTAATATTTTTTAAGGAGAAAAATGCACTATACTCAATCTTATTAAGATGAAAAATCACATGAGCAAACTTTCATAAGTTGGTAAGACAAAACAGTAAAGAAAGTAAGACACTCTAGATATATTTTCAAAAATTGATACACTGATAAACTTTTCATAAGAATGAAACCAATTAAAACTCAGAATTAATTTTTCTGTTATTTTATTTAGCCTACACACAAAAAACATTAATAAAAGGTTATAAACACATATACATTCACTCATTTGAATCTTCAGAGCTAGGGACATCAACCTGGACAATAGCCAAAGAGGTTTAAGTACTTATTTCACCTCTGATAGGGCTCTGTAACCTAAGCCCCACAGAGAACATCCTCATAAAGCTGGCTGGAAGCAGAATGAGTAAAATCAAAGAACCCTTCAAAATCTACCATACTAGCAGAACTATTAGATTTCTAGTAGAAATACAAATCGGAAGCTTTCAATTTTGTCCAATGAATTTACAAATCTTCCTTGTAATGAGATGACAAGCATTTTGCAGATAGAACTAAAATTTGTATTTAACTCAAATTTTAAAAAGAGTACAGAACTGGATCCCAAGTTCCTTACGTTCCTAAGAATATCAACTCCCTAACTCTATGTAAAATCATGAGTCAACATCAAGTAGAAATTAATAATGAAAACATTCATTCATCATAAGTTATATGTAAAACTACAGAGGAGTTAAACTAAAGACCAACTTGAGGACAGTTATAGTACAAAGGCAGTTTATTTAAATACTCAAGAAAAATCAGAAATAATATAATTTCTGAGGAATCTTGATGAGAAACACATTGTAAACACTAACCTAAAGCTTAAAAATAAGCCTAGGCTGAACTAGGCTCAATAACTGGCCCACAGTTATTGAGGGTCCACAGAAAAAAAATTTTTAATGTAAAAATTTGGTTTGGAAAATGATCTAGATTTAAAATTTAAATCACATGATCTAAATAGATTTAAAATTGTAAACTCAGGAAGTATGGAATTCTCATTGTAAAATTTCATTTAATTTATGCATTAATCAAGTAACTATAACATAAACATAAGATTGATTTTTAAAAAGATTGCAGAATGAACATTCAACATATAAACAAAAATAATCCATATGTGCTCTAACATTAAAACTCCATTAAGCTGAAAATCTGAAAATAAAAATTCAGTGTGATCTATTTTAATAATTTTAGTTTATATGTGAAAATAATAAAAAGCATGGGAAATTATATATTACCATCCAGTTCACTTTCAATCTTATTTTTTTCTCTTTCTAGCTCACTTTTAGCTCTTGCTGTTTCCAGTTTGATGTCTGTTATTTCTAGTTTGTTTGAATGTTTAAGTTCTTTTACCTGTTGATAATTAGAAATTGAAATTACCATTGGTTATTTTCTTGCCATTAACTGCTCCCCTAACACATCAGTAGAACGAGACAGCGCTGCGGTGGTGGGGTGGGGTGGCAGCTCCTCCCCCGGGAGGTGTTTCAGTGCCTGGAATGAGCCTTGGCATCAAGGGAACAGTTTTTTTTCCTAATAAAAGCAAGTCCTTTTTAAAAGTGTGTTGGTGACAAAAAGGATTCCAGGTGTAAGGAACAGCACCTAAAATGTTACACAGGTATAAGGCCATGGTCTCCTTGAAAAATAAGCAAATGTGTTATAGGTAGAGCAAAGTCTGGGCAGTGGCAGGGAATGAACTTTATATGCCACATAAAAGGGTTGCATATCCTGTTAGCTATTAAAGGTGGCACAGTTAACTTTGTTTCAGAAAATTAACTCTAAATGCAAATATGTGGGAGTAAGACACTAAAGAAACCAACTAAGAGGCAAAGGACTGACCAGGGGAACGAGAAGGGTCAATGAATTTGGTGACCACATAATGTATGTGACATGCACATGTGTGACGGTAGTGGGAGGAACAAGTATAAAACTCAGAAATCTAACTCAAACCTTTACTGTCAAAATCTGATTATTTTAAAGCCCCAAGTGAATGTAAATAATTGTCAATGTTTTCCTCATATTAACCCATCATATACCAATTTCCAGTCTTGCCTGCAACACCTGTTTTGGAAGTTGAATAGTTCTAGTCCATACGCAGCATTTTCAATAAACATTCCTCAGTCTTTCAATAAACATTTTACTGAGCACCTGTGACGTACTAGGCATAGTTTTAGGAGCTAGGGGTAGAGCAGCGAACAAGAAAGCTTTCCCTCTCCAATCGCCTACACTCTCCAAACATTTTCCATATTCCCTCCCTCTGTCTGGTAAGGTGCTTCCAAATTAGGTATAATAGTATCAGGAGGATTTAAATAATACAGATACAAAGGTTAGACAGATCCTCATTCTGACATATTATATTAATGTACAAAACTATGAAATCACACTAGAAGACCTTGAATGGATGACTTACTTGAGTGTAATAATAACCTAAAACACTGGAGTTGACAGTTAGAAAGAAATCAAAAAGAGGGTCTAGAACCCTGGCCAGAATGGCTCAGTTGGTTGGAGCATTGTCCCATAAACTGAAAGGCTGCAGGTTTGATTCCTGGTCAGGGCACATACCCTAGGCTGCAGGTTTGGCTCTGTTGGTGGGGGGGCACATACAAGAAGCAACCAATCAATGTTTCTCTCTCACACAGATATTTCTCCCTCTCTCTCTCCCCCTCCCTTTCCCTCTCTCTCAAATCAATAAGCATGTTCTGGGGTCAAGATTAAAAAAAAATGAAAGAAAGAGATCCTAGGGACAAAGAGAGCAAGGATGAGAAAGAAAATCCATCTGTGAAACATTTTGAAGTCATTGTAAGAAATGGTTTGATGCAAAATCCCCACTTAAAGGTTATAAATAGAAAAGCTTTACTGCTAACCACATTAAGATGCATCCCTTTCCAAATTAACTTGTAGATTGTTAAATGACACTACCAAAAACAAATACCTTATGCTGACATCAGTTTTGCATTTTGAAATCTTTCTAAAGTTCTTTTCTATGAAAGTTAAGTCTCATAGAACAACGCTTAACTACATGAAAGCAGCTAAGAAATTATATTTATTTAAATACTTAAATTTTCTGTAGATTGAGTTTTACTACATTATAATTTCATGGACAGAGAGAACTTAAATTATAAGTGCTTTAAATTTCTGACCACAATAAAAATCCATTCTCTGTGACAAATGTAATTGTAACTTGCTATTACATGCTAACTGTAAAAGGTTAGGAATGACATAATAGCTCACTAACAAACCACACTGTGGCTGCTTTAACTATAAAGTGAAAAATTACAGTTTTTTTATGTTGTAGAATCTTGATTAATTTCAACAAGAAATAAAAACCTATTTCTTAATTCTGATTTCACCCTGATATTTACTGAAAACGGAAAATACTTTTCAAATACACTGTAAGTACTGAAACAGAAAGAACAATGGACAGGAAATCAAGCAAGTGAAGCCTGCCCACAGGCCTACTTTTATCATTAAACTAGAGGTACACAGGCAGGCACTTGTCCTCTCAGCATTCATATTTACTAAGCTATGTACCTAGGCAAGTTTTTCTTTAGTGCCAAATTTGTATAAAATGAATGCACTTATACTAATATTAACTTCCTAAAATATATTTAAAAGGAATGATTTTATTTAATAAAAATGAAAAATTCCTTAAAGCATTTATTGCTGAGATATGACAAGCACACTTCCTATGAATAATCTGCACCAAACCCCGAACAGTCATAGCAACTTTTCTTTCTCCCTCGACGTCCTTGGTTCTTAACCTTCTTAGTGATCAGGTCTCAAAATGCGTAAGAAAACTAGGAATCTTTTCCTAAACAAAATGTACAGTGTTAAAATGCTGTATATAATTTCAAGAGATTCACAGTCTTCTGAAGCTTTTTGGGCTAAGCTACCTTGTTTTTGTTTTTCTTATGTTTTTTCTCCCTCATAATGTTTTCCATATAGATTATGGTCCAGTGCAAATTTGCTTTATGGTTTTGACACAGCAGAATGCAAGTACCCAGAGATGTCTGTCTAGCACTACTATCAGAACTTTAAGCAACAATAAAAAAATAGCAACAGTAGACATTTTACAAGGTTTCAGAATCTGTTGATTACATATACACAGAGAATGCAAGAAAACTATATATAAGCAAGAAATAGAAATATAGTTGAAAAATGTATTAATCAAGAAGCTCTTGGTGCAAATCCCAATAAGATAATACTTATATTCTTATTTTTTTTCAAAAGTCTGAGATGGTATGACCTCATTAATTTAGCTAATAAGGATAACTCTGTGGGAGGCTTCCTTAATGCTATTTTATTAGAATTCTAAAGATCAAACCCTTCATGAGGTAACTAGATGAAATATCTTTACAGTCATAATTCTCAGGCCATCTTTGGTATATTTTTTTAAATCCAAGACTCAGAGTCAAGTTGCCTTAACTCCATCAAGAAAGCTAACATTTACAAAACTGAATACACCCCAGGTGTTCCTTTGCATTGCAAATAACCGCTTGCTAGAATCGCAAAAGAATGCTGATGAAAATTTCAAGTTGCAAAGAAAACTGACAATCATGTTTGAAATATTATTTTAAATTTTATCCTCCTTCCGCCCTGGCTGGTGTAGCTCAGTGGACTGAGCACGGGCCTGCGAACCAAAGGATCGAGGTTCAATTCCCAGTCAGGGCACATGCCTGAGTTGCAGGCCAGTTCCCAGCAGGGGAGCCATGAGAGGCAACTAAACATTGATATTTCTCTCTCTCCCTTCCCCTCTCTCTAAAAATAAATAAATAAAATCTTTAAAATTAATTCTTTCAATGAAATCTTTTGACATGCAATATTTCAGATGAAAACTTGGCTTATCTAAAGTTAAGGATTGATTTTTAATACACCATTTATATGCAAAATAATACAAGCGTGCTTTTAAAAGACAGGCAACTCTTAGCAACGTGTATTAATGAGCAATAGTAAAATGCTCTTCTTCCTTCAGGAGAATAAGAGAAATCATCTATGTGATAACTCTAAAAAAAAAAGAGCAAGAAGGCTGTGTACAGAAAGAGAAAGAAAATCAGGATCAGGACACAAGGAAAGCCAGGAAGCTCATGTAAAACATGCTGCAAGGAACGTATCTGGTAATCCCCAAGAGAGTTAGAAGCCACAGCACAAGCCAGTTTATCCAATGTCCTACTGCTCTATGGTTGAGGTTATTCCAGCAATTCAGCTCAGCTACTCAAGTTCACACATAGTGTTTTGAAAATACTGAGTACTCACTATTTTTCTTTCTTTCTTTTTTAAAAAGATTTTCTTTATTTTTTAGAGAGGGGAAGGAGAAAGAAAGGAAGAGAAACATTGATGTGTGGTTGCCTCTTGTGTGCCCCCCACTGGAAACCTGGCCTGCATTCCCAGGCATGTGCCCTGACTGGGAATTGAACCAGTGACCCTTTGGTTCTCAGGCCAGCACTCAATCCACTGAGCTATACCAGCCAGTGCTATTTTTATTTAGAAAATTGAAGATAATTTATATAAGAATTGGAAGAAAAGCATGAGAAAACTCCTTGTATCCTAAATTTACTTATTTGTGTTCTGCGTCTACTTCTGTGCATCTTCTATTATTGTAGGCACTCAATATGTGTCTACTGAATATAGAAATAATTTGCTTACAGTTAACCAGGAAGAAATCAAATTATGTATTTTCTAGTAGAACTTACACAATCTTAATAGGCTGTAACGATTCTTAGGGATCAGTCAGAATACAGTGCTTCACTTCATCTCAAAGTTATGTATATCATTTTCTCATTTAAGGATATCATGAGTATATAACCATTGCCATTATCATTTTCTTCACCAGGTACTATTTATGTTCAATACCATATTTAATCTTACGAAAATCATGTAAGACATAGGTATTATCCCCAAGTCCATAGGTGGTGAGTGAGATGAATGACTTGGGCTAGAATTCAATTCATTTGATTCAAAGTCCATTAATTTTCCCATTGCCCTTCATTGCCTGCTCCAAAGTGATAGTGTTTAATTTCTAAATATATCTGAATCTCAACCTATAAGATCAATTATAAGACATTGAATTAAAACATTTTAACAATAAAAAACTCATTGCTTAGTTTTCACTTATTTTTTCTCATGTCAGCCATGTCTAAGAAATTAAACGAGATACTGGCTACAAAACCACTTTGTAAACTGTGAAGTATAGATATTCAAACAAAAATCTGAGTTGTCACTAAACATATAATCTGCGAATGTAGAAGAGTATGTGTTTGCCATGGAAAAACCGGGCAGACCATCTCCCAAGGGACAGCATCTAATCTCTGATACTGTGGCGTTCAGTCACAGAAATCTAATTTTGTCATCACACTTAAAAGACTCTCAAAATTAGACTCACATTAATAAAATTGACAAAGAATGATCTATCAAATCAGAATGTCAGTTTATTAATTACGAGAAAAAACTATAATGAAAAGTAGAGTGCCCTAAGTCTGAAAAACCAATGCACCCTCTTCCTGGAGACAAAATTCCATGGGAAGTCAAATAACAGTCAGAAAGTTGCTTGGTGATCATTCAGTTTAAGCTAATGGAATGAGATGAATTGTTTCATGGCCGTAAATTAAGCCAGATCAGTGCATTCCTTTCCACAGTAATAATGGTATTTTCAATGGGACCAGAGTACTTAAAACATCTGACTAAAACTCTGTCATAAACACCGCTTCAGTCTTCTCAAGTAATTCCTTGGCCAAAAAGATTATAATTAATACATTATTCCATTAGATAAGTTCATACACTTCTACCAAACTACAGTAAAATCCTTCTAGTCTAGAAGCCATTTTGTTTAAGGTGATTTTACACGTAACTCTGCTTTGGTAGAAAATACATACAGGGGTTAGCAAATGTAGGTTTACAGTTTGAGTACACGAAACAGAGTTTATTCTTTTAAGTTAGTAAAACTCTTGTAATAATCATAACCTACATATATTTTTCCACACAAAAAACTGGAAACTTACTTTTGCCCAAACTTGTATTTCACTGATACAGTAACCAGTCTTATTCCTAAGTTCTTTACGATGCCCAAAGTGCTACTATTACTACTACTACTACTACTACTAGCTAACATTATAATTATAATAATAATAGCTAATACTTGGGTGATTATATACTCAACACCATGCTAAATGCTTTATGCATAATATCTCATTAATCTTTGTCAGAGTGTATAAGGTAAGTATTACTCATTTTATAAAGGAAAACAATGTTTTCAGAGAGAACATGAATTACCCAAGGTCACACAGCTAGTAAGCAGAAGCAATGAAATTGGAATCATGTCTGTCTGATTCCAGAGCTCATATTCTTCCTCACTATAGTCGTCTATAAACCACTTCTGTCACTGCTATCCTGTTTCTGGTTACTGGACTCCTTACACATGTATCCTGCATTTCAGGGACTCATACATAAGTTCTTAAGAAAACTCTGTATATAAAATAGTTAAACCATTATATATATATTTTAAGTAACATAAATGCAGATGCTGCTAATTCTGATTTACTAACTTAATATTTATTAAGTGTCTACTGTGTACCAGCCCTTTTCCAGGAGCTGGAGGTACAGCAGTAATATAAGCAATGTCCCTGAGCTCTGGAACTTATCTTGGGTTGGGGTAGGGGGAATGGGAAAAAAAAGGAGAGACAAAAAAATAAATAAATATCAATATATTAGATAGTGTTCAGAGCTATGAAGAAAAATAAAGCAAATGAGGAGGATTAAGAGGGCAGAGGAAAAGAGAAGATGGCATTTTACAAAGTGAAGACAAGGAAAGTCTCTGATAAGGCAACATCTGAAAGAAGTCAGGAAACAAGCTGAGTAGATTCGTGAGGGAGGTCATGCCAGGCAGGAAAGCTCACAGGCCCTGAGTGGGGAGTGAGCTTGCTCAGAGAACACTGAGAAGGCACACAGAAGGCACACGGTGAAGGTAAGCAGAACTGGTCAGAGTCGGCATATATTCAGAAGGTAATGTAGAATGACAGCATTAAAAAAAGATCTCAGTACAACCAAATTTAAATACACAATTTTTTGTCATTATACAGTATCAAGCATTCTAAAGAATGAAGCAGAAACATAAAATGACTTACTTTACTGGTCAATGTATTTATTTCCCGTTCAGTTTTATGCAGTTTACTGATTAAAATAGTATTTTGTTCATTGCTTGATTGTAGCTCTTTTTCCAAGCGTTCAGCCTGTAGTTTAACTGACTGTTTTTCAGCCTTTTATTAAAACAAAATATTTTAAAATTGTTTCCTAATTTTTTACAATTATATACAAATAAAATAAGTACTATTTAAAATATGTGTAATCATACTACCCAAAATTATTCAAAATCTCAACAATACTAACACATACCAAAGAAAAATGTATTTTTCTCAAAGCATTTGTTTCAAATGAAACATGTGTGTTCCAAGAAATATGCAACAGAGGTATCTGGAACAAACAGCATATCAAGAGTCACCAGTGAAATAAAACTCTCATACTTCTTTTATGAATGCACTCACTTGATAACTATTTGCCCTTACTGCTGATATAATTCAGACATACATTTTGGGGGTTCCAAATCCACAGTAGATATGAAAATGCATACTGGAAGTAGAAGAGGGGGTTCATTTATAATAGTAAGAATTAAAAACTGAATCTAAAATCAATGGAGATTTTTTCTAAAAATGAGATATAAGAATTAAAAATCCTCAACTAATTTGTATCCTTTGGAAGTATGGGCAAAGAGCTCAATAACTCTTAACCTCATCACTAGTAAACATTCTCAAAGAACTTGTCAAAAAAATTTCTGGTTGGTAATACTCATAGTACTCTCTAGTTAGGAAGAAAAAACTAAATGCTTTTTAAAAATATTTCTACACAAAATACTTAAAATAAAAATGCCTGGCATTTAAAGTATAAGCTTCAGTTTTGTCACATCTCATTTCCTATGTATCTTAACCACTCTAACAGGCCTCATGGCAAGTCTTACACTGGGGCCACATACCATATTCAGTTACAGCCATCCCCTTTTTCTATCACCATGTAAATATACAAAGGATGAAAGGACGGCAACACAAGCGGTCTCATTCCGAACTGCCTCACATTAAAGACCAATTATACTAACAACTATAGTTCAGTACCAGTATATTCTATCAAAAGCTTTATCCTCCCCCCAAAATAAAAATATGACATCTTCCAATATACTCCTTGTACCAGCTTGCTGGCTGAGGAAAAAAAAATCACTCTTTTGGATATTGGATTTTAATTATAAGCTAAGTACCAACTAATTTCTTCCAAATCAAATCATTTTACAACTATCTGAATGAAAAAATAAAGCACTTTGGACTGCTCAAAACAAACTCAACACAAACTGGTGTATTTGTTACGTGTTAGACACTAAGACTCAGAGTAGGCATCTCTGAAAAGATGTGGTGAAAGGGTCCAGAGTATCTTGCCACTGTGGCATAAAAATTCTGTTGAGCCGAAAACATTTGGGAATCAACATATTTTAAAAGGGTTTTTTCCTCAACTCCTTTTATCTGCCTAAAAATGGAGTCTTGGAAAAGAATTTAACTGTTATAAATTCTCTCCCCAGGAGCTGCATAAGCAGGGAAGACTGACTCCTATCATGAGAGACAGGAAGTCAGCATCAGATAAGAAATCACCTAAAAAGACATTTCATAAAACTGTCCTGTTTCCAATCTACTCTCCTAAAGGCCCATTTATCTTTCCTAAGAGCCCTTTCTTCACTTCTCCTTTCCCTACTTAAGATGGTATCTAAGTCCCAAATTCTAACTGCCTCTTTGGGACACATTTTTCTGTGAACCTCCATGTACATATATGAATAAAAATCTATCTTTTCTCTTACTAATGTCTGTTGTCATTACTAACTCACAATCCCCAATCACTGAACATAAGTGGATGAGGCAAAAGTTTATCCTCTCCCACGATGGAAACCAAAAATTTTCTATGGAGAATACCTCTAGCAGTATCAGCCTCCATCTGCCAGCTCTTCTCTCTCTCTAATGAACTCAGGCAAATAATTCAATAAAGCCTTATGCATTAGTAGCCAAGGTGAATTTTATTCTCTGGCAAAAAGCTGTCACAGGTCTGTAAGTATGGTAGTTCTGTTTAAACTGGACTTAATGATTTTTAAGATCTTAAATTCCAGTATAAGAAAATAACTGCCTAGGAAGAAATTGTTCTTTCTGGTTTGAGATGACTTTAGTCTCCAGAAACTCAAATAAATTATTTTGGATTTTGCATATTCTACTCTGTGGCATTACAAGAGTTACGTCATTTAAGATGCGTGACTTGACTCCCAAGGACAAAATAATCCCTTTATGTAGGTGGCAGCATATTCACTGCTTATGAATCAATAGTTTTCTTCTATACAAAAAGAATATATATACTCTTGGGATTCCACAAATGTGTTGGCATTAGATTGGTGAGCATATACTTATTCTCTAAAAACCAGAGGCTTGTCAACTGCCCTTAAGGGGAGTATGGGGAAGCAACTGAAACCTTACCTCCAGGGATCGAACTGTAGCCTGCATCTCGGCCAACTGCCGCACCTGAATTCTTTGGAGATTTTCTAACTGAGTGCCAGAATTCTCTTTTTCAGCCCTTAATTCTGCTACTTCAGCCTCTAAATTTTTAATTTTCTGATACAAATGGCCTTTTTCTCGTATAAGTTGCTCCACTCGTTTGCTGTCTCTTGTGGGATCAACACTAATCAGCTGATTATGTAGATCTTCTTTATCTTTCTCCAGTCTTGCAATCTAATAATTTGAAAGAAAGCATACACCTTTAAATTATCAAATTTTCAGTCATGAACATGCATTATAAAGTCAGTAAATTAAAATTTAAAATTGTATAATGTAAAAAAGAAAGCCTAGGTAGTGAAATGAAGTACTACGATAAAATTCTAAAATGTCACATTCTTCATTCTGACTCAGCATGACTCAAATGTGAGGGCAAGTACCTTGTCCTATTTTCCCTTTATCTTCCCATGGTATCTAGCATGGGGCTTCATCAGTCACCAAATAAAATTAAAAATTATAAATAATACTATAAAAATAATGATTAAAATGTCAAGTATTCTTTTAAAAACTCATCACAACATTACAGTGGCTTATACAAGATCAATATGCTGATTACTGCTAACCTTTTCCTTATGTGACAGTAATTCTTGAACTAGTGCTATGCTAATAAAATTATCTATTCCAAGGCAACTTAATTCACCAAAAAAAGCTGTTTGTCCATATAAATAACTACAAATGTGACTGATGAGAATTTTTAAATAACATTTGAGAGTTTATTAAGACCCTAGTTACAACGACGGCATAGTTCCCAATTCTTAGACACATGAAAGAATTGAAAATCACTGCCCGAAGGCATTGAGAAAAGTCACCGGGGAACTTGTAGAGCAGGACCACCAGTGTTCTCGTTCCTACCAACCATGACTTCCAGATCCCATGGGCCTCCCAGTGAGTGGGTTTCAAACCGGTTCCTAAGGCACCTCGGAGGTGACTCACCTCTGGGAATGAGGGGGCCAAGGAGTCACTGTAAAACTCACTCTTTCCTTTCCTGATTTCCCAAACTGTGCATCCCTTACCACCACCACCGCCAGCAGCGAAATCTTTGTTGTTAACCAGAGCTACTCTTTTTAGTCTCCTTTTATATACATGAAGTTTCTTTAGACGACTCAACTTAAGGAAAGGATTCCATTATTAAAAAAAAAAAAACTAGAAACCACGGCTCTAAATACCACCAGGGTTTGTTTTGTAGCTAGAATAAGCTGAGAAGTTTCCCTCTAAGCCAAAAAGACTTAAAGTAAAGCCCTGCAACCTTGGCAAAAGTGGCCCAAGAGACAAGTGATTGCTCACACTGCTATGCATGAATCAAAGAAGTGTGAGTTCTCATCTGTGAAATGAGAGGTTAGACTGGAGGCCCTCTAAGGTCCTTTAAACATAGTGATTCCAATTTGGCTTTGGACATGTGGAATTAAAGATGTGAATAGGAAACAGAACTATCTAGCCAGCAAATTTTGCTTTCCAGAAAGATAAAATTTTCTTAGAAGGCAACTGTACAATTCAGAATCAAGCCCTCAAAAGCCCACATAATAAGTATCTCTCCTATTTTTCCTCCTACCCTTTAGACATAAACATTGTCCCTGGGGTTTGGTCCCTGACTACCTTTTTTCCTCCATTTCTCTTTCTTTTCAACTATTTGTGTGACTGTGCAAGTCACTTTTTTACTTTAGCCTCAGTTAAAATGAAGGGCTTGGGCTAGACCATTTAGCTTTTGCATAAGGTAATTCACCTAGGTCAGGGGTCAATGTACAACTCAGATTCAGACAATGGTGTCTTTTCGGAGTACTTGAATGAGTGCTGGGCTGAATGAGCTACACATACAATTGTACTTAGTAACATAATTTCTCTTGTCTTCACATTATGTACGGGTCAGAGAGCTAATGTTCTTGACCAGCATGTTTCCTGTATCACTACTTAGCCTCTAGTAGTTTGGAGGGGCTGCAGTGAGAGCTGAAACTATGGACTGAGCTGGCTAATGGCAGAGTCAGGATTATTAGGTCACACATTTACAACTCCTAAACCAGAGCTATCAAATCACTCCAACAAAAACTGGTCATCACTGCCTTCTAATTTCTCTATTCATTTACTGTCATGACAATTATTTACTGAGTATTCACTATGTACCCAGCACTGTTCCTAGCAGTAAGAACACATTAGAGAACCAAGCAGACGAGCAAACAAACACAAAACCTGTGCTATCAAGAAGCTTGTATTCAATCACTGCTATGACACTAAATTTGTCCCAGTCATCTGGGCACAGATCTCAGACACATCCTTGGTTCTTCCCTTCTCCGCTCTCCATCAGATTCACGCATCATCTTCCTTGAAAGGATAGCTCTGCTCCCAATCCTTTCTCTAAACTTACGAAAGGCTTTGTTTGAATTTCTCTTTTACGACATTTATCCAAATCTGCCTGCATTAATTCCTCCATGCTTATTTTACTCTTTTTGAGAATATAAAAGCTTACTTGGTGGGAAAAATTATGTATTAACCAATTTTACCTTTAAAAAATTGTTGAGGTAAAGAAAACTGAGCATAAAGATATCAGGAACTAGTGATAATTGTTGATCTTCTTTTTAAGAGATGGTAGCACAATTCTAATTCTCCACAGCACCCAAAAGAAAAAGGTCGTGTATCTAACTGCTCCAACCATCTTGGTTTTTACCATTTTCATAATGCAGCACAGAGAAATGGTTAAAAGTACAAGCATTGCCGTCAAATGGCCTAATTGTTTTTCCTTTCGGAATTTTAAAAATACTGTCTTTGGGTTTCTATTATTTCCAAAAAGAAGTCTGTTGCCATTCTTTGTTTTCTGTAAAAAATAGCTTTTTCCTCAACTATTTTAAAATTAACTTTTTATTCTTAGATAGTGGTAGGTTCACATGCAGTTGTAAGGAATAATACAAAGAGATATTGTGTACCTACCACCCAGTTTCCCCCACTGGTTCCAACACCCGCCCTCCATTTTCTAGAAAACATTGTGCAGAATTGGTTCTCATTTTTTTCAAATTGCTTGGTAGAAGTCTCCAGTGAAATCATCTTTTGAAAAATTATTAAATTACAAATTTAGTTTCCTTGATAGTTACATGACTATTTAAATTATCTATTTCACACAGAGTTGTATTAGTACGTGCCTATTTCATGTTTGTCAAATTTATTTGGGTAGAATTGTTCACCTCTATGTAAGCTAGTAAGATTACCTTATCATCCTTTTGATATCTGTAAGGTCTCTAGTGATACTTGGTTTCATTCCTGAAAAAGCTAATTTGTGTCTTCTATCTTTTTTGTCAGTCTAGCTAAAGATCTGTCAGTTTATTAATCTCAAAGAAATAGCTCTTTATTTCCCTGGTTCCCTTTATTGCTTTTTTTTCAATTTCATTGGTTTCTGCTCTTATCTTTTTTATCTCCTACCCTCTGCTTGCTTTGGGTTTATTTTGATCCTCTCTTTCTAGATTCTTAAGGTGAAAACTTAGATTATCGGTTTGACATTTCTTTTCTAATGAATGCATTTAGTGCTATACATTTTCCTCTCAGCACTGCTTTAGGTGTATCCCAGGTATTTTAATATGTTGTATTTTCATTTTTGTTCAGGTCAATCTATTTTTTTAAAATTGTTCTTTCATTGAATTATGACTCACAAATTACTTGAAGTGTCATTTCATTTGAAGATTTCCCTGCTACCTTTCAGTTATTGATTTCTAGTTTAATTCTATAGTGACTGACAAACTACTCTATGTGATTTCTACTTTTATAAATTGGTTGAGGTTTATTTTATGGCCCAGGATTATGACCCCTCTTGGTATATGCTCAGTGACCACTTGAAAACATTGTACATAGGTACTCTTATTGGGTGGAGTACAATAAATAAATAAATCCTGTTCAATAAATTAAAAAATTCTGTTCAATAAATGTTGACAGGATTCTTTCAGCTGACAGTGTTGTTCGGTTCTATAGCTATCCTAACTTTCTAATTGTTCTATCAATTTTTAAGAGAGGAGTCTGACGTCTCCAACAGTAATTGTGAATTTGTCTATTTCTCCTTTTAGTTCTATCAGTGTTTACTTCACATTATTTTGTAGCTCTGGTTCATATATATTTAGAGCACATATTTAGTATTCATTATCTTCTTGGATGAGTGGTTTCTGTCATTATAAACTGTCTACCTTTGAATTTTCCTTTGATCTGAAATCCACTTTATCTGATATTAATATAGCCATTCCTGCTTCTTTTAATTTTTGCATGATGTATCATTTCCTATCCATTTACTAACTACCTATTTGTTGTATTTGAAGTTTCTTGGAGATGGAATATAGTTGGGTCTTTTATTTTTAAAATAAACTCTATGAATCTATCTTTTGAGTGGTATATTTAGACAATTTACATTTATTATGACAATTAATATATTATGGCTTAAGGTTTCCTTTTTGTTTTATTTTTAAGTTTGTTTTCTTTATCCTGCCTTCCTTCCTGTGGGTTTCTTGAACATTTTTTTTAGGATTCCATTTTGATTTATCTACCATGTTCTGGGTATCTTTGTGTATAGCTTTCTTAGTTGTTGCTGTAGGTACTACATTATCTGTACATAAAATCATAGTGTGTTGGATTCACTTTATCAGTTCCAGTGACAGAGAACTTTCCTTCCTTTATATCACTTTATCCTTATTCATAATATAATTATCTTATTTCCTCTCCATACATTTTAAAACATACTGGACAGTGTTTAGAATTTGTGCTTCTAAAATCAAACAGAATTTAGAAAATTTACTCATGAAAAGAAAGTCTACTATATAAATACCCACAGTTTTGGTTACTGTGCTCTTTTATCCTTCCTGATGTTTCAAGGTTCCTTTGAGTTTTCTTTCTGTTTAGAAAGTCTCCCTTAGACACTTTTTTGGACATATGTGTACTGGCAACAGAGTCTCTTAGTTTTTGTCACTGTAAGAATGTCTTGATTTGCCCTTCATTCCTGAAGGATACTTTTGCTGGATGTAAAATTATGAGTTGACAGTTTTCTTTTAGAACTGGATAATGTTGTCACATGTCCCTCTAGCCTCTGTGGTTTCTGATGAGAAATAGCAATACCTGGGAATTGTTTTCCTCTTATATAAGGAAGGTATCATTTCTTCCTTGCAGCTTTCTGTATTTTTTCCTATCGAGTTTAAGTCTAATGTCCCTTACTGGGGATTTCATTGGTTTCATCCTGTTTGATGTTTGCTCAGATTCTTGAATCTATTATGGTGTGTCTACCAAAGTTGGGGTGGGGGTCAGGCTTTTATTTCTTCAAGCATATTTTTTAGCACTGTCCTCCTTCTCTTTTCCTTTCTAGGACAAAAATCTTTGATTGATTTTTACATTCCCATAGGTACCTGAGGCTATCCCTACTTATTTCTTTTTTAATCTCTTTTCTATAGTTTGTTTACATTGGGTGATTTCTAATATACTATCTTCAAGCTCACTGACTCTTTCTATCTCCTCCACTCTGCTGTTGAACCCAGTAATTGAGGTATTTTTGTTTTTTTGGAGGGATTTCTAGGTCTGTTCCTATTGATTGATCCTTTTCCTCTATTACGAAATGCATTTTTTCTGCTTCTTTGCATGCCCAGTAATTTTTTTAAAAAGTCTTTAGTTTTAGGTTCCCAGGAAAATTGAGCAGAAAGTGCAGAGCTCAATATATCCCTGTCTCCATAAACACAGCCCCACCCACCACCCACTATCAACACCTCACACCAGAGTGGCACATTTGTTACAACTGATGAACCTACACTGATATACCATTAACACTCATAGTTTACATTAAGGTCCACTCTTGGTGTTGTCTATCATGAATTTTGATAATATATATTGGCATGTACCCACCATTACTGTATCATACTGAATAGTGTGTGTTCCATGTATTCATTCCTCTCTCCCCCTATCCCCAGGGCAAACACTTCTCTTTTTAATGTCTGTATAGTTTTGCCTTTTCTAGAATGTCATATAGTTGGAATCCTGCAATATATAGCCTTTTCAGATTGCTTCTTTCTCTTAGTAATTTTCACTTAAGGCTCCTCACATCTTTTCATGGTTTGATAGCTCACATTAGTTTGGTACTGAATAATCTCCCATTGTTTGGATGTATCACAGTTTGTTTAATTATTCACTTAACAGAAGGTCATTTTGGTTGCTTCCAAGATTTTACAATCAGGAATAAAGCTGGTAGAAACATCTGTGTGTAGGTGGTTGTGCAAACATAAGTGTTCAACTCTTCTAGGTAAATACCAAGGAGTACAACTGCTGGATTATATGGCAAGGCTATGTTTAGTTTTATAAGAAACTGCCAAACTGTGCTCTAAAGTTGCTGTATCATTTTTCATTTCCAATGTCTGTTGTTCCACATCATCACCAGCATTTGGTATTGTCAGTGTTTTGGATTTGGGCCATTCTACCAGGTATGTGTCTCACTATTGTTTTAATTAGCAATGCCCTATCCACACACAGTGTTGAGCATCTATGCTTATTTGCTATCTGTATATCTTCTTTGGTGAAGTGTCTTTTAAAGTCTTTAGCTCATTTTTAACTTAGGCAGTTTGTGTTCTTATTGTTGAGTTGCAGTTCTTTGTACATACTGGGTTATAGTTCTTTATCAGATGTCTTTTTCAAATATTTTCTCCCACTCTATGGCTTGTCTTATCATGCTCTTGACAGTGTCTTTAATAGAGCACATGTTCTTACTTTTAATGAAGTCTAACTTACCAATTATTTCTTTCACATATCACGTGTTTGGTATTGCATCTAAAATGTCATCAACAAACCTCAACTCATCTGGTTTTTCCCCATGTTATCATATAGGGGTTTGATAGTTTCACATTTAGGTCTAAGATCTATTTTGAGCTAATTTTTGTGAAGAGTCTGTGTCCAGGTCCACTATTTTGCATGTACAGTTGTTTTAGCACCAGTTGTTGAAAAGACTTTTTCTTCATTCTGCCTTTTCTCATTTGTCAAAGATCAGTTCACTATAGGCCTGAACAGTGTGGTTCAGTTGGCTGGGCGTTGTCCACAAAGCTAAAGGTCACTGGTTCGATCTCCAGTCAGGGCACATGCCTGGGTTGCAGGTTTGGTCCCAAGTTGGGGCGCAAATGAGAAGCAATCAAATGATGTTTCTCTCCCTCCCTTTTCCCCCTCTTCCCTTCTCTCTAAAAAATAAGTAAATAAAATCTTCTAAAAAAAAACATCAGTTCACTATATTTGTGTCGGTCTATTTCTAGGCTTTTTGATATGTTCTAATGATCTATTTGTCCATTCTTCTCAATTATCATAGCTTTATAGTTTAGTTCTGAAGTCAGATAGTGTCGGTCCTCTGACTTTATTTTTCTCTAAGACTCTGTTGGCTATTCTAGGTCTTTTGCCTGTCTACATATACTTCAGAATCAGTTTGTCAATATCCACAAAATGCTTGCTGAGTTTTTCACTGGGATTATACTGAATCTACATATCAAGTTGAGAAGGAGATACACTTCACATTTTTGAGTCTCCCTATCCATGAACATGAAATATCACTCCATTTATTTTGTTTTTCTTTGATTTCATTCAATAAGTTTGGTAGATCTCTTCATATAGATATTGTATATTTCAAAAATATCTTCTATATTTACTATAATAATTAGCACTATGATTAATGCTGTCAGGAACTAATAATAATACCATCTTATTGAGTATTTACTATATGTCAGGCAGTACAATAAACATTTTGCACATGGAATTTCAAGTTTCCAGATCGTAGTTTTTAAAATCAAATTAGTTTACCTATTTTATATTTCTGCTTTTGTAAGTTTTCCCCTTTTCCCATATGTACTAGAATTGAACTTTCTAAATCAATAATAGAAAACAAAAACATTTTGTTATTTATTTACACTAGAAGGTAATAGTTTACTCAGATTTGAAGTTCACACTTTAATCTATTTTTGGAAGTTACACTCTCTATTCCTTCATTCAGTGTCTTAAAAAGAATTCTATTCAGACTGACAAGAGAACAGAAATAATAGCATTTGTCGCTTTCAGGCCCTGAGAGTTACCTTGGTCATGGGGGTCTTACAGGTGGGACGGTCGGAATGCTGGGAAGTGAAGGGAAGTACAGTGAAGGTGGGGAATGCAGGCGCTGCAATCACAGACGCCCTCAGACCACGTAGAGTACCTACATGCTGGTCTGACACTGAAAACTCTAGTGTACTAAAATCAAGAACAGGATCATATACTGAAGAAATTTGTGGACATGCAGTTTTAAATGAAATAAAATCTAGCATTTATGGAATTCTTATTATGCACTTGGTCCTTGTCTAAGTACTTTACATATTTTAACTCCATCAGATACGTACTATTGTTAACGCCATTTCATAGATGAGGACATTGACGCGCGCAGAAGTTAAGTCAGCTCCCGATGTCATACTAAATGAACACTTGAAACATTTCAAAATTTCACGTTAAAAAGTTTAGTTTTTGAGATACTCTAAACTGCATTCAGAGTTTAATTTTAATTAACAAAATTTCACAAAACCCTTCTAAAAGGCTGCCAAAAATCAATCACGGAGGTAATTTAATTTTAACTAAGGAGACTTTTGCCAATTGTGATGTGGTTCAAAGTAATCTGAGAGGGGTACAAGTCAGAGAATTTTCAATATTTTAGATAAAGGAACCATCCAGGTCCAGAGCACCATTCCAGAGAGAACTTCAGAACCTACTAGGACAGAAAGGAAGTGCTGTGAGCGGTTTCATAAGATCTACTGACATATATGTGTCAGGATAAGGACCACATCAGAAATGCAGTATCAGCTTTGTGCTACCAGTGTTAAAAGGGAAAAAACAGCATATGATAACAGGGACACAGAGTGGCTCTCCTTCTTGCTACAGGAACTCTGGCTTCTCACCTGTCCCATAAAAGCTAAGGTAGAGCTCCATCACTTTGAAGAGGATGACGAGGTAATCTCAGGGACCTGGCATTTTGTATTACGTCATTCTTGCAGGGCTCAATGCCCTCTCTTGAGATCTTAATACTTGCACACTGAATTACACTTGCTTCTTTCACTCATTCAATCTATCAGAATAATGACCTACACCTGCTCTGTATTGCTCTTCATTACTATTATTTGCAGAATAATATAAAATTAGACTCTTAATAACATAATAAAAACAAAATGGCATAACTTTTAAATAATGACTAGGCATTGAGAAATCATATTTTTTTCATAAGAAAAAGATACATTCTTTCATAAACATTATTTCAGAATATCATGAGGGAGACGTGAATTCCTGAAGTGTTTCTCAGAAAAACACGAACAAAAACTTCCCGAAGTTTCCCCTAAGAACCAATACACTAAAGGATATTCAGTTACTTCTTTCACTTTACCTGTAGAAGTGAAAGTACAAGTGTTGTATGAATCCTTAATTAATGAAAGAAAAAGCAATTATTTCAGTACATCAAATGAACATATTTTATGCTACTTAAATTGTTCAGATTTGAGAATGGCAAGAGTAGGCTTTTCTTTGAAAGTTTTACTGCTGTTTCATAATACACAATCAGCTCACTAGGTTTTACTGAAATTGTGTATAGAAACTGAAGTATATTAAGATAAGTGATCAAATAAAATACCGAGTAATCCGCTAATTAATGTAGATCCTGCATAATTAATTGGGAAGTAGATACAAAAGAACTTGGGTCTCATCACAAAGTCTCTCTTTTCTAGCCCCTACTAATTATGGCTTCCCAGCCAGCTGTTTACCCTCAGATTCCTAAGATGCTGCAGGGCATCACAGTTATGAAATTACCTGACTCTTTAAAATTTTTAATAAATATATTTCGGCCTTTCATGAGTAAAAATACACTAGCCATCAGATTTCAGATATAAGTTTCATTCTTTACAAAAACAATAATAATAAGAAGCTGAAAAGATACAAATAATCATTACCAGATAAACACCATGATTACATTTAAAAAGGCAAAGTATAAAATAAAGCACCACTATCTTTTTTTAAAATAAATTTTATTGATTATACCATTACAGTTGTTCTATTCCCCCCCTTCATTTCCCTCCACCCAAACACTCCCTCCCCCACCATTCTCTCCCCCTTAGTTTGTAACCAGGTGTTTCAAGTTCTTTAGATTCTATATTTCCCCTACTATTCTTGTCCTCCCCCCTATCTATTTTCTACCTACTGTCTATGCTATTTTCTGTACCTTTTCCCCGCTTCTCCTCCTCCCACTCCCCATTGCTAACCCTCCATGTGTTTTTAATTTCTATGGTTCCACTCCTGATCTAGCTGTCCTCTTGGTTTGCTTTTGTTTTAGGCGTGGTTGTTAATAACTGTGTGTTTGCTGTCCTTTCACTGTTAATATTTTTCATCTTCTTTTTCTTATATAAGTCCCTTTAGCATTTCATATAATAAGGACTTGGTGATGATGAACTCCTTGAACTTGACCTTATCTGAGAAGCACTTTATCTGCCCTTCCATTCTAAATGAAAGCTTTGCTGAATAAAGTAATCGTGGATGTAGGTCTTTGGATTTCATGACTTGGAATACTTCTTTTCAGCCCCTTCCTGCCTGGAAGGTCTCTTTTGAGAAATCAGCTGACAGTCTGATGGGTACTCCTTTGTAGGTGACTGTCCCCTTACCTCTTGCTGCTTCTAGGATTCTCACCTTCATTTCAATCTTGGCTAATGTAATTATAATGTGCCTTGGTGTGTTCCTTCTTGGGTCCAACTTCTTTGGGACTCTCTGAGCTTCCTGGATTTCCTGGAAGTCTATTTCCTTTGCCAGACTGGGGAAGTTCTCCTTTATTATTTGTTCAAATAAGTATTCCACTCGTGGCTGTTTCTTTCCCTCTTCTGGTACTCCTATAGTTCGGATGTTGGAACATTTAAAGATGTCCTGGAGGTTCCTAAGCCTCTCCTCATTTTTTTGAATTCTCATTTCTTCATTCCTTTCTGGTCGGATGTTTAGTTCTTCCTTCTGGTCCATTCCATTGATTTCAGTCCCAGTTTCCTTTCCATCACTATTGGTTTCCTGTGCATCTCCCTTCATTTCAATTAGTTTAGCCTTCATATGTTCCTCTAATTTGTGACTAAAATCAACCAGTTCTGTGAGCATCCTGATGACCAGTGTTTTGAACTGTGCATCTGAGAGGCTGCCTATTTCCTGGTCGCGTAGAGTTATCGGCTCTGGGGCTTTGAGTTCTTCTTGAGCCATCCTTTGGACTGTTCGTGCCTGTTAAGTATCAGGATTGGAGCCCTAGGTGTTCACCAGAGCAGGGCAACTCAGTTGCTGGGTTGTGACGCTGTACATGGGGGCAGGGTCAAAGAGGAGCAATGACGGTCCCGTCTGCCACCTCCCACCACTGCTGCCACAGCTGCCCCCGTCACTGGGGTCCTCGTGTTTCGTCCCACTGCATGTGAATGTGCCACCGCCGTCAGCCCTCCACCACTGGGTTCGCCCACTGGGGCCTGTGCGGTCTGTCTCACTGTGCGCGAATGTGTGACCGCAGTCAGTCTGCCCCGCACTCCGACTGGTTCCGGGCTGCCTGCGCGCCTGGGTTGGGTGATCTTTCCTGCCCAACCTTGCTCCACTGCCAGCTCAGACCCTCTTACAGGTCCCGGTTGAAGGGTTCATTGTTGTCGGACTTTCGTATAGTTCAATTTTCTGTTCTTTGGCTGTGTCTTTGTTTACTAAACCTTTGTTGTATTCAAACGTGGTTGTGGGAGAAGGCACAGTGTTTCCACCTATGCCTCCATCTTGGTGGAAGTAGCACCACTATCTTTAATCTCAGTATTTACTCTTCAGTATACTAAATCTACATTTCAGACTGGAAATCTTTATTACTTCTATTTTCCACAAGAAAAATTTTATATGCAGCTACTCTAAATCTGTTATAATTCCAGATTCAAACTCTTTCATCATCACATATAGTATGGATCTATTTATCTCTTCACACAATTAGAGCTCCTGGCTGACTCCTAATTAGCATGGCAACTTCAAATCATAGGTTATTTCAAACCTACAACTCAAGAGCTGGGATTTGGGGTGCCTGATTTCTATCGTTAACATGGCTGCTGACTTTCTTTGAGACTTTGAACAAGTCACTTGTCTTGTGCTTCAGTGTCCTCATTTAAAATGGAGACACTTTGCCCTGGCTGGTGTAGCTCAGTGGATTGAGTGCAGGCCTGCAAACCACACGATTGCGGTTCGATTCCCAGTCAGGGCACACGCCTGGGTTGCAGGCCAGTTCCCAGCAAGGGACTCACGAGAGGCAACCATACATTGATACTTCTCTCCTTCTCTCCTTCCCTTTCCCTCTAAAGATAAATAAATAAAATCTTAAAAAAATAAAATAAAATAAAATGGAGACATTGTTACAACCAAAGTGAGATCATATGTGAATAAAGCATTTAAAGCTGTAAAGAATTTTTAAATGCAAAAGATTATCATAAATATTTATTGTTTTCTGGTACTGTATTGTTAATGAACTGGATTCAAAGTTCATACAGCTTCTTATGTAACAAACAATCATGGATCACTCACTGTTCACAAAAGTCGGCTTGATCGAACTAGTTATTGGTAAAGGAAAGTGAGCATATTTTAACTCTTGATTCCAAATAACAACAATGCAATAAATGTGTAATGCAAATGCACTTGTACATAAAATGTTTCACAGAACTACAGACAACAAACTCTTTTACAAGTTCAACTAGTACTACATTTGTTATATGACGATACCAGGATAAAATTGGCATTTCTCTCCATCCTGAAAATCATCTAAAAGCAACATAAAGAATGAAAAACACAAACCCCATTTTTGGAAATATTAGGAGACAAACCACAAAACAAGTAGAAAGGCTGCCCAAAGCAACAGAGACACAGTAGGAATGCACGTTGTACGCAGAGAGAGAGGATGTTGCTGCTGATGTCAAACAACAAAGCACAGCTCCTGAAAGGTGACAAGGTACACCTCTCAGGTACAAACCCTTTCTTGACAACAGTGGAAACAAGGTTCGTGGGCTGACAGCCAGAGCTCTCCTGGTTGTGGTATGGTTCCAAGAAAGAGACGGGGACACTGCTAAATGGGGAATCTCACGGACAGCTATATTTGCAAAGAGAGAAGTCCTTTGTGGCTATGGGAGAAAAGAGACCATCACCATTGACTTGAGCAAGATAAAGGCAGCAAAGAGCATAAAAATCTAACAGTCAAAAAGAATATTCACAAGAAAAATAGTACTATCAAGAAAATGGAAAGCATGTTCAAATACTTCACCATTAATTAATAACAATAATTGTGGCATCAACACTAACTTAGGATTTATAAAAATATATAATCATAAAGTTTTATTGACTAGAAAGATAACAACAAACTACTATAGTCAATCACTCACCTCTAATTCATATTTTATTTTTTCTCCTTCCAAAATACGTGCAAATTCTTCTTTCTGGTGTTCAAATTCTGATTTGAGAAATGTATGTTCATAGCGAAGTTTATTATACTCAACTCTATACTTTTCAACTTCCTAAGTTAAAAGAAGATTGCAATTTATCACAAATTATAAATGAAATTTATATTTACCCTCAAAATTACTTTTGCAAATATAATTTTAAATTACATTATACTCAGAGCAATTATAAATGTAAAAATAAGCTTAACAGAAATATAAATAAACCTTGGAAAAGTTCTGGTAACAAGTATGCTACACAGAAAATTAGCACAATCCTGAGAAGGCACCGATAAAGCCAATTACCACTCAATTAACCTAACCTCCTGACTGGTTCTCATAATAATAAAAAATGTTCAGAAATGCATATAGCATATCAAAAGTTTTGACCTCTGGACTTAATAAAATAACTTTAAGAACATAACACACCTTTCAAAATGTAACAGGTTAAAAATTAATTTGATGATAAAACAAAAAAATACCCCTAAAAGTCATACAGAATGAATTCAAAGTACATAAAAAATTATCTTAACATTTAGTACAATAACTTCAGGTTCAAATATTACAATGATAGTTAAACCTGATACATCAGTCTGAAGAATATACGAAGCGCCAACTTTCCCAACCAAGCAGGAACACATGCCTCCCCTGGTATGCTCCAACCCCATTTCCTAACACTGTGAAAGATGGTGGTATTCTGAATCTCATTCTAAATAACAGAACAGAAAGGAGGAGGAGACACTACTTCAACATACACCAGAATATAAAGTAATAATGAAGGCTCCTAAAATACTCAGTCCCTAGAAATCTTCAGTCAAAAGATTTCTCTTCTAAGCCAGTTCACAAACCCAGGAAATGGGTTTTGTGATTTTAGTAGAGACATACTTTGTTTTGGTATTTAATTTAATCTTTATTGCATTTCCCCCCATTATCCTTTAGTCCCTTCTATCCCCTCTCTCAGCAAACACCATACTGTTGCCCATGTCCATAAGTCTTCTCCTTTTTGTTTTCAAATTTTTAAAAATGTTTTTATTTAACTTGATCACTTAGGTCTACGCAGTTTTGTTCATATCCAAAAATGAAACCGACTCCCAAAGCTATAATGCTTTGATTATCCATTAGGAGAATATTCAAAAGATGATTTAAGCCAGTAAGCCCCTTACAGAACAGGATCCACAATTATTTTATGCAATGGCAACATAACTAGCCTACAGTTTCCCAAAGGGGTCCATTTTGAAGGGGACAATACTCACTTGTATGAATAAGGCCCAGTATATCTGTCAAATAAGGTAACATATATAAAATATCTAGTATAGTACCTACCATATTTAATATCTATTATCTTTTCCTGTCCCCTTTATTAAATATTTAGTCATATTAAACCGAGGCTTCATATAAGGAGATTAATCACAATCTGAAGGAAAATTATATCAAATTTTTACTTTTCTTAGGTGGCATTAAATTCATTCTTTCATTCAATGAATATTAATTGAGCACCTACTGCAGGCTAGGGACTGTTCAAGGAACTTGGAATATAACAGTGAGCTAAACAGATAAAGTTCCTCCTCCAGTGCAGTTTACATTTCTAGAGGTGGTAAGAGACTACAAAAATAATAAGCACAATGAATATTATACATATCAGAAGACGGTAAGTACTAGAGAAAGTAAAAATGCATAGGAGGGTAAATTGGGATCCAAAGGGCTAAAGACTGATGGAAAAGGCAAGTTGGCATATTAAGTGGGGGCAGGGATTGGTCAAAGTAGGCCTCACTTAGAAGGTGATATAGAGGCTGGCCATGAGATATGCAGAAGAAGAGCGTTTAATGTACAAGCAACAGCTAGAGCAAAGACTCTTGAATTGTACCATTTCTGGAATGCCAAAGTGGCATCAATGAGGCTAATGTGGATGGAGAAAAGAAAATCAGGGAGGTAATGGGGTCTGATCCTGTGCAGCCTTAACGGCCACTGTACGGACTCTGTGTGAAAGGGTAGCCACTGCCGGGCTTTTACGTAGGGAAATGCTGCTTTTCATAAGCAAATTTTCACAGTCACATAAAGATAAATGCATAGTTCTTTCTGTATAAATTACTTACTTCATCCAGACTCCTAAAACGCTCTCTCATTGGAGTTTCTAATTCTTGTTGTATTTGGGCCCTTAACAATTCCAAGTTTTGTGGAGTTAATACCTAATGTGCAGAGAAATACAAATGATTCTATATAGAGAGTCACAAACATTAAGATCAAGAATTTGTCAAATTTCAGTCTATCTCATAATTATGACAATAAAATGCAACTCATAGAAATTTTATAACATACCTAATTTTAGAGTAATCACTACATAAATAGAACCATTATCTGAAACAATAATTTAAGTCAATTTCAGGCTCTCAGAGATGTCAAAAATTCTGTTAATATAAGGTCAAGATTCACTAATTATTATTATTGTGATTGTGAGAAATAACTATGCTGGCAACTAAGCTTATAATGTGGGATACAATGGCTGATAGTCTATTTTCTAAAGTAAGCTAAATAAAGGTATAATAATTTGGTATACTATAGAGTATTCTTCAGATTTATTTTCAATCAGAATACACTACGTTTTATTCTAATTGCCAAAATGAATTCAAAGGTTCCTTCCTGTTACATTCTTTATGAAGCCCAGCACTGACAGAGTAGTTCAGTATTTTAGTAAGTTTCTTGAGGGCACACACTGTCTTTATTCACCATAGTGTTCCCAACACTTCACACTACTGCCTGACACAGACACCACTTGATTATAGTTTCTTGAATGAACAAATATTGGTTGTAAAAAAAAAAAAAATAACCTAGTTTGCTCTTCCATTAATTTCTGAAAACTAAGAATGTTTCATTTAATTCATACATTTATTCACCAATATTCAAAATTTCTAAACATTTTACTGAATGAATGCTTACTATGTACAAAGGATAAAGCACTGTGTAACATACTATCTATATAATACACGGTTTAAAATACCTAACATGCATTAACTTCTTTAATCCCTACCATAATACACAATGTAGCTATATTATCATCCCCTTCTTTAAAAACACTAAAGCATAGAGTCTAACCTAAGGATTACAGAAATTCACAGGAATGTTGGGAATCACCCGGCCTGATTTCAGAAGCTATAAACCCCCATGGCTAAGGCTGAGTAAGAGAACCTGGGTCAATAAGACACTAAGGAGACTAAGCTTCAAGAAGTCTCCTAATCTCCTGGCTGCCTTACTTCCCCTGCCTGATTTAAGCCTGAAACAATGACAGAGGGCAGTGTAGCCCTGTGCTGGAAAGGGCAGGTTCCCTGGGGCAATCAGGACTAAGAAAGAATGCATAATTTCCTGTGAAACCTGCTTTGGTAAGAAAGTTCTCAATTTTCTGACAAGGGTCAGAGCTCAATATGAGTGTTTCCCAAAGTTTTATGGTCCTTTAGTTATCTGACCCTGACTCAGAATAAGCCCTCAGAGTTCTTTCTATGTTATCTATTGTTTGATCCTTACTGCCTGCCAATGGTTAATGACCTTTACCTGTATTCCTGTGCAAATAGAAAGCCAATAAAAAGCCCACCGAGGAAAAGGATCTTGGCCCTTCTCCTTTGAGAGATTGGCCACCTTTTCTCCCCAAGCAGATCCTGTCTTGGTAGACTTATTCTCATCCAAGGTGGCTTGGGGCAGAGGCAGGGGGCTGTGGGCAGAGCCTTCCACACAGGAAGCATTATATCTCTCCATAAGAAGTTCAAAAGCATACTAAACATTTTTGTACTTTGCTTATTCATTGAAAGTTTTTAAGCTTAAAAATGGCATCCCCACATATATATTTTAGGAAGAAGCCAAATGGATCAAAAGCTCTGGAGGGAAGATAATTGTTGGCTGTGGGAGAAAAGAGGCAGTGAATGGGATTAGAGAAACCAGACACAAAGCTCTTGCAAAAATCTACTTTATGATGTCAATAATCTGGGTGACAACATCAAGAGTTCAAAATGAGGAGGGGTGGTAATTTAAAAAAAAAAGATGAACAGGTAAACCTTATTTTATCTGGTTTCAAACAAACCAACTTTAAAAATAAGTAAATAAGGGAAAACTGCAGGGAATCTCACCCAAGATATAATATTAAGAAATATTCCACCCTAGCCAGGTGGCTCAGCTGCTTGAAGCATAGTCCCATACACCAAAAGGCTGCAAGTTCAATCCCCAGTTGGAATGCATACAGGAGGCCCAGTTCAATGTTTCTTTCTTACATTGATGTTTCTCTCTCTCTGCATCCCCTTTCCTCTCTAAAATCAATAAATGTATACTATGGTGAGGATTAAAAAAAGAAAGTAAGAAATATTATTCCTTAAGTACTTTTAGGTATGGTGATACTATTGTGGGCAATGCTTTTAAAAGAGGAATTGCCTTGTATAAATGAAGATCTATATTACCAAACAGAAAGAGTTTATCTACCCACACTGGAAGAGCCAAAGACTAAACACCAAGAATTGTAGCAGAGAAAGACTGACTATTGGCACAACCAAGAACAGGAAGCTAATGCTCAAAAGCCTCAAATCCTTGATAGTTTACAAAGAGTTTTATATAGTAAAAATCACAGATCATCATCATGAGGGGTTTGGGGCCATTGGTCCTGGTAATTGGTCAAGAGTGAGATGAGGGCAGTATACCCTTACTCTAGGTCTTGGTAGACTTCCAGACTGGCTTATTCTAGGTCTTTCAGACTGGCTTCATGAGAATGTGGCCAGGAGACTGTTGAGCTTCAGGGATCAGGATCTAAACTACAATTTAGCCATGATGTTTTCTTTAGCTTAACAAAACCCCCTAATTTGTGACCCTGGTCAAGGAAGTCAGTTTCTGACTGCCTCAGGGAGTTAATGAATAGACTCAGGGCTGAGGCTTACAGGGGAAGCCATTAAAAAACTGAATGGGCTGGGGCTACATATTGGCTACATAGTGGGTAGATGAAAGTTTCATTGTGTTTTTTTTTCTGTAAGATGGTTCTAGTACCGCTTAGGAGTTGTTCAAAACAATCTTATTAGATTGTATTGTGACAGCTATCATATTGGTGTGCAAAAAAACTTATAAAAATAGATAAATTTTTGTATAGTCACTGTAATATTGAAAATAGAAGACAATACACACATTTTTGGCATATTGTGCTGTATTATTTCAAAAAAGGTAAAAACGCAACTGAAATGGAAAAAAGAAAGTTTGTGCAGTATATGGAGAAGGTGCTGTGACTGCACGAACCTCAAAAGTGATTGCGAGGTTTCGTATCTTGTTGGACGATGCTTCACAGCTGGGAAGACCAGTTGAAGTTGATACCAGTCAAATTGAGACACCAAGAACAATCGATGCACAGAAGATAGCTGACATACTCAAAATATCCAAATCAACAAAGTGATTGGCAAACATGAAAAATTGCCTCTATTTTATGGAAAAAACTAAGCAGACTTTTTGGCTAATCCAATATTAAATCAGGACCCTTGGTTTCAATTGGTCATTTCCTTTCTGGTAAACAAGCATCTTAAAAATGCATGTTACTAGCTTATCATGATGAACAGAAAAGCTATATATCTTGTAACTCATACTCATTATATGCTATTATTATTTCTGCTATCTTGGTTATTTTTTAAATATATTTTATTGATTATGCTATTAGAGTTGCCCCATTCTCCCCTCATTCACCTCCACCCTGCACACCCTTACCCATCCACATTCCCCTCCTTTAGTTCATGTCCATGTGTCTTAAGTTCTTTAGCTTCTACATTTCCCATACTATTCTTGCCCTCCCCGTATATATTTTCTACCTACCACCTATGGTACTTACTCTCTGTACCTTTTTCTCCTCTCTCCTCCTCGCACTCCCGTTGCTAACCCTCCATGTGATCTCCATTTCTGTGGTTCTGTTCCTATTCTGTTTGCTTAGTTCCTTTTCAGTGTGGTTGTTAATAATTGTGAGTTCGCTGTCATTTTACTATACATGTTTTTTATCTTCTTTTTCTTAGACAAGTCCCTTTGACATTTCATAAAATAAGGGTTTGGTGATGACGAACTCCTTGAACTTGACCTTATCTGAAAAGCACTTTATCTGCCCTTCCATTCTAAATGAAAGCTTTGCTGGATAGAGCAATCTTGGATGTAGGTCCTTGTCTTTCATGACTTGGAATACTTCTTTCCAGCCCCTTCTTGCCTGTAAGGTCTCTTTTGGGAAATCAGCTGACAGTCTGATGGGAACTCCTTTGTAGGTAACTGTCTCCTTATCTCTTGCTGCTTCTGGGATTATCTCCTTCAATTTAATCTTGGGTAATGTAATTATGATGTGCCTTGATGTGTTCCTTCTTGGATCCAACTTCTTTGGGACTCTCTGAGCTTCCTGGATGTCCTGGAAGTCTATGTCCTTTGCCAGATTTGGGGAAGTTCTCTTTTATTATTTGTTCAAATAAGTTTTCCACTTGTTACTCTTCCTCTTCCCCTTTTGGTACCCCTATAATTGGGATGTTGGAATGTTTAAAGATGTCCTGGAAGTTCCTAAGCCTCTCCTCATTTTTTTTTGAATTCTTGTTTTTTCATTTTTTTCTGGTTGAATGCTTCTTTCTTCCTTCTGGTCCACTGCATTGATTTGAGTCCCAGTTTCCTTCCCATCACTATTGGTTCCCTGTGCATTTCCCTTCATTTCACTTAGTGTAGCCTTCATTTTTTTCATTTAATTTGCAACCAAATTCAACCAATTCTGTGAGCATCCTGATCACCAGTGCTTTAAACTGTGCATCTGATAGGTTGGCTATCTCTTGGTCGCTTAGTTGTATTTGTTCTGGAGCTTTGATCTGTTCTTCATTTGGGCCTTTTTTTTTTTTTGTCTTCTCATATCTGTTAGGTATGAGGGGCAGAGCCTTAGGTGTTTCCTCCTGAGTGGGGCAACCCAGTCACTGGATCGTGATGCTGTATGTGGGGACAGGGTCAGAGAAGGAACAATGGTGCTTACTCCACTCTCGGTCAGACCTCAGTCCCTTCCACCACTTCCCCCAAGCAAACTGGGCCTTTCTGGTGCTGATTCCTATGTGGGTGGGCTTGTGTACATCTTGGGACCCTGTGGGTCTCTCCAATGAACTCTCCTGTGAGACTGGGAGTCTCTCCCTGCACCTCAATCCCCACAGGTGTTTTCAATCAGTGTTTTGAGGCTTTATTTCCCAGTGGTGGGACCCTGGGTTGCACATTGTTTCACTCCTCAGTTTCACCTGGTTTATCTGTGTGCAAATGTAGAACTACCACTTGGCCAGCCAACTGCCTTACACACAGTGCCTCGCTTCCCAATCGCTGCCTTGCTGGGTCTGCCAGCCACTGCCTGCATGCCTAGGGTCTCCCCACTGCCATCTAGCATGTTCAGGGTGCCTTGCACACCTGGTGTCACTGCTTCTTGTGCCACAACCCCCCTCTGTTCAGCCACCCGACTCTGCCCCATCTACCAGTTTGAATAAATGTGTCTACTTCAACTCCTTGGCTGTCTGACTTCCATACAGTTCAATTTTCAGTCAGTTCTGGCTGTTATTTTGTTTTTAAATTGTCACTGTTCTTATTTTGGTTGTGGGAGAAGGCACAGTGTGTCTACCTATGCCTCCATCTTGGCCAGAAGTCCTCTCTTGGTTATTTATCTCCCACAACACCTGCCCTGAAGTCTAGCACACCTTACCCTAAACAACTTCTAAAATGGTTAACAAGGTGCTAAACAACTTCTGTCTTATGACTGTTAGTCCAATGTAGCATACAAACCATTTTTAAAATTTCTTTAATTTAATCTTTATTGCACTTTTTCCATTACCATTTAGTCTTCTTATAGAAATAAGAAATATTATTAGTTAAGTACTTTTAGGTATGGTGATGCTATTGCAGGCAATGCTTTTAAAAGAGGAATCACTACACTGTTGTCCATATCCATGAGTTTGTTTTCCTTTTGGTGCAATCACCACATCCCCTAATCTCTCTCCCCAACCAGCTGTCTTCTGTTCTCCATCTATGAGTTTGTTTCTCTTTTTGCTTGTTAGTTCAGTTTGTTCATTAGAATCCACATATAAAATCATACAGTATTTTTCTTTCACTGACTGGCTTACTTCACTTATATAATATTCTCCAGGTCCATCCATACTGTTGCAAAGGGTAAAATTTTCTTCTTTTTTTTACGCCTGAGTAGAATAACAATCTGTAGAAGTCCCATAGTTGTTTTATCCACTTATCTACTGATGGACACTCAGATGGCTTCTCGCCATATCTTAGCAATTGTAAATAACACTGAAATGAACACAGGGATGCTTATGTTCTTTCAAATTACTGTTCTGAGTTCCTTAGGATAAATGTCAGAAGTGAGATCACTGAGTCAAAAGGCAGATCCATTTTTAATTTTTTAAGGGATCTCCATACCCCACACTGCTTTCCACGGTGGCTGCACCAGTCTGAATCTGCACCAACCATGGAAAAGGGTTCTCCTTTCTCTACATCCTGACCAGCACTTGTCTGATTTACTGATGGCCATTCTAACTGGTGTGAGGTGGGATCTCATTGTGGTTTTCATTTGCATGTCTCTGATGATTAGTGACGCTGAGCATCTTTTCATATGTCTGTTGGCCATCTGTATGTCCTCTATAGAGAAGTATCTACTCAGGTTCTTTGCCCATATTTCAGTTAGGTTTTTGGGGGGTTTTTTGTTGTTCAGTTTTATAAATTTTGGGTACTAACCTTTTATCAGATGTAACAGCAAATATGTTCTCCCATTCTGTGGGGTGTCTTTTTATTCTGTTGATATTTTCCTTTACTATGTAAAAACTTTTTAGTTTGATGTAGTCTCAATTTGTTTATTTTTCCTTTTGTTTCCCTTGTCTGAGATATACCTGAAAAAAATTTCTACAAGCAATATCTCAAATTTTTCTGCCTGTTTTCTTCTAGGATTTTTATGGTTTCAGTCTATCATTTAAGTCTTTGATTCATTTTAAATTTATTCTTTTGTATGGTAAATGGTTTAGTTTCACTTTTCTGCAAGTATGTGCTCAACTCTCCCCAAACCATTTACTGAAAAACTACCTTTAGCCCACTATATGTGCTTGCTTCCTCTGCTGAATATTGATTGACTGTAATGGTATGGGCTTATTTTTGGGCTCTGTATTCTGTTCCATTGATCTATGTGTCTGTTTTTATGCCAGTACAAGGCTGTTTTGATTACTATGGCCTTAGTATAGTTTGATATTAGGCAGCATGATTCTTTCAACTTTGTTCCTTCTTCTTGGGACTGCTATTGCTATATGGGGCCTTTCAGGGTTCCATATACATTTTTGAAATATTTGCTCTAGTTCTCTGAAATTCATCATTGGAATTTTGATAGAAATTACATTCAATCTACAGATTGCTTTGGGTAGTATGGACATTTCAATGATGTTAATTCTTCCTATCCATGAACACAGTATATGCTTCTACTTATATGTATCTTCTTCAATTTCTTTCTTTAGTGTCTTATAATTTTCCAAGTATAGGTCTTTTACATCCTTGGCTAAGTTTATTCCTAAGCATTTCATTCTTTTTGAAGCAGTTGTAAATGGGACTATTTTCTTTTCTGTTAGTTTGTTATTGGCATATTAAAAATGCAACTTTGATTTCTGCATATTAATTTTCTATACTGCTACTTTGCTGATTTCATTTACTGGGTCTAGTAGTTTCTTGGTGGAATCTTAGAGTTCTCTGTGTACAGTGTCATGTCATTAGCAAATAAAGAGTTTTACTTATTCCATTCCAATTTGGATGCCTTTTATTTCTTCTTCCAGTCTGATTGCTGTGGCTAGGATTTCCAGTACTATATTGAATAAGAGAGGTGAAAGTGAACACTCCTGTCTTGTTCTGGATCTTAAGGGGAACACTTTTATTTTTTGAACATTGAGTATGATGCTGGCAGTGAATTTGTCACACATGGGCTTTATTATGTTTAGGCATATTCCCTCTATTCCCACTTTGTTCACAATTTTGACCATAATTGGTGCTGAATTTTATCAAAAGCTTTTTTCTGCATCTACTGTTGTGATCATATGACTTTTATCTTTCATTTTGTTTACGTGGTGAATAACATTTATTGATTTGCAAATGTCGTATCAACCTTGCATTCCCGAAATAAATACCACTTAGCAGGGTATATGATCCTTTTGATGCATAGCTATATTTGGTTTGCTAATATTTTGCTGAGTATTTTAGCATCTATGCTCATCAGGAATATTGGCCTATAATTTTCATTCTTTATAGTGTTGTTATCTGGTTTTAGAATTAGTATAATGTTGGCCTCATAAAAGAAGTTTGGGAGCCTTCTCTCCACTTGAATTTTATAAAATAGTTTGAGAAGGATAGGTGGTAGTTCTCAGAATGTTTGGTAAAATTTACCTGTGAAGCCATCTGATACAGGGCTTTTGATTGTTGGGAAATTTTTTATTACTGCTTCAATTTCATCAGGTGTAATCTGGCTATTCAGATTTTCTGATTCTTCCTGATGCAGTTTTGGAAGATTGTTTGTTTCTAGGAATTTATTCATTTCATCCGGGTTATTCAGTTTGTTAGCTCATAATATTTTCTTACCATTCTTTGTATTTCTTTGCTGTCAGTTGTTACTTCTCCATTTTCATTTCTGATTTTTATTTGGGTCCTTTCTTTTTTGTTGATAATTCTGGTTAAAGGTTTGTCAATTTTGTTTACCTTTTCAAGAACCAGCTCTTGGATTCAATGATCTTTTGTATCATTTTTTAGCCTCTATTTCACTTATTTCTGCTCTGATATTTATGTGGAATAACCTTACTTCTACTCACTTTGGGCTCTGTTTGTTGTTCTTTCTCAAGTTCGTAATAGTGTGACGTTAGATCATTTATTTGAGATTTTTCTCTTTCTTTTTTTTTTTTTTTTTTTGAGATAGGCCTGTAGTGATTTGAATTTCCCTCTTCAGATTGCTTTTCCAGTGTCCCACAGATTTTGGGTTATTGTGTCCTCATTTTCATTTGTTTCAAGGTATCTTTTGATTTCTTCCTTGATCTCCTTGTTAACCTATTCATTGTTTAATAACATGGTATTAGCCCCCATGTTTTTGCATGTTTTTCAGTGTTCTTGTGATTGATTTCTAGTTTCATAGCATTATGGTCAGAGAAGATGCTTGATATGATTTCAATCTTTTTAAATTTATTGAAACTTATTTTATGTTCTAACATGTTATACATCCTAGAAAACATTCCATGTGTCCTTGAATTGTATATTCTGCTTCTTTAGAGTGAAATGCTCTGAAGATAACAATTAAGTCCAGTTGATCTACTGTCACATTTAAGGCTGCTGTCTCCTTGTTGAATTTCTGCCTGGAAGACCTATCCATTGAAGTAAATGGAGTATTAAAATCCCCAACTATTACTGTATTTCTGTTGATCTCTCCCTTTATGTCCATCAAGATTTGTTTTACAGATTTAGATGTTCCTATATTGAGTGTATAAAGGTTTACTAGGGTTATATTGCCTTATTGGATTGTTTCCTTTATCGTTATGTAGTATCCTTTTTTTTGTCTCCTACTATAGCCTTCATTTTATAGTCTATTTTGTCAGATATAAGTACTGCTACCACAGCTTTGTGTTCTTTTCCATTTACATGAAATATTTTTCCAACCCATTACTTTTATTTTTTAATTGTTGTTCAAGTACAGTTGTTTCCATTTTCCCGCCACCACTTTCCCCTCTTCCACCCACCCCACCTTCCACCCTGAATCCTTCTCTCCTTTGGCTTTGACCACAGGTCCTTTATACATGTTCCTTGACAACCCTTTCCATTCTTTTCCCCATTATCCCCCTCCCACCTTCCTTCTGGTTACTGTCAGTTTGTTCTTTATTTCCATGTCTCTGGTTATATTTTACTTGCTTGTTTGTTTTGTTGATTAGGTTCTACTTATAGGTGACATCACATGGTATTTGTCTTTCCCTGCCTGGCTTACTTCAGTTAGTATAATGTTCTTCAGTTCCACCCATGCTGTCATGAATGGTAGGAGCTCCTTCTTTCTTTCTGCTGCACAATATTCCATGTCGTAAATGCACCGCAGTTTTTGAGCCACTCATTTACTGATGGGCACCTAGGTTGTTTCCAACCCTTGGCTATTGTAAATTGTGCTGCTATGAACATTATAGTGCGTAGGCTATTCTGAATTAGTGTTTCAAGATTCTTAGGGTATAATCCCAGCAGCGGTATTTCTGGGTCAAAAGGCAGCTTCATTTTTAGTTTTTTGAGGAAATTCCACACAGTTTTCTACAGTGGCTGCAAAAGTCTGCATTCCCACCAACAGTGCAAAAAGAGTTCCCCTTTCTCCACATCCTTACCATCATTTGTTATTTGTTAATTTACTGATGATAGCCATTCTGACAGGTGTGAGATCTCTTACTGTGGTTTTAATTTGCATTCTCTGATGCTTAGTGACATTGAGCATCTTTTCATATGTCTGCTGGCCATGTGTATGTCCTCCTTGGAGAAGTGTCTATTCAGTTAGTATGGTCCTTTGCCCATGCTTTAATTGGGTTATTTTCTTGATGTTGAGTTACCTTTAGTCTGTGTGTCTCTATCCATCTGAGATGGGTCCCTTAGAGGCAGCATATATATGGTCCTTTTCTTCTCCAGTGTTACCCTCTGTCTTTTGGTCAAAGCATTTAAGCCACTTACATTTAAGGAGATTATTGTTGGACACACATGTAGTACCATGTTATTGTTAGACTATTTTCTTACAATTTTTTTCTCTTCTTCTTCTTCCTCTTAAAGCAAGCCCATTAACATCTGTTGCAATACTGATTTGATGTTAACAAACTCCTTTAACTTGTTCTTGTATGGGAAGCTCCTTATTTCTCCTTAGACTTTATTTCTTATTTATATTTTATTGATTATATTATTACAGTTGTCCTGCTTATTACCCCTTTGCACCATTCCAGCCAGCAGCCCCCATTCCCTCAGGCAATCCGCCCACCCTTGTTCATGTCCACAGACCATGCATGTAAGTTCTTTGGCTACTCCCTTGCCTATACTGTACATTACACCCCCATGGGTATTCTGTAACTACCTATATAAACTTCTTAATCCCCTCATCTCTCACCCATTCTCCCACACCCTCCACCTCATTATCTTTAACCTTTGGTACTTTAATTATGATATATCTTGGGGTAGGTCTCTTTGCAGCTATTTTTTGGGGGACCCTCTATACTTCCTGGACTTGCATGTCTATTTCCTTCACCAAATTAGGGAGTTTTCCTTAATGAATCATTATTTTTTCAAATAGATTTCTAATTTCTTGCTCTTTTTCTCCTGCTGGTATCCCTATGTAGTGAATGTTGGATTTCTTAAAGCTGTCCCACAGGCTGTTCATACTATCCTCGTTTGGGGGGGAGGGGGTTCTCTTTTCTTTTTGTTGTCCTGATTCTTTTTCTTCCTTATGTTCCAAATCATTGATTTGATTCTTCGCTTCACCCAGTCTACTCGTTTCCCTGTTCTTTATTTCAATTAGTGTACCTTCATTTCTGACTGGATTTTTTTATGCTGTTAAGGTCCTCACTAACTTCCTTGAGCATCCTAATAACCAGTGTTTTGAACTCTCTATCTGATTGCTTATCACCACTTTTTTTAGCTCTTTTTATGGAGTTGTAATGTGTTCTTTCATTTCAGCCACGTTTCTTTGTCTTGTTTTGAGAGCCTCCCTGTATTTGTTCCTAACTATTAGGTAGAGCCGCTTTCTGTGTCTTGGTGGCATGGCCTAATGTAGTAGGTGTCCTGTAGGGTCCAATGGCAAGCCTCTCCTACCACCTAAGCTGGGTACTTGAGGTGCACTCTTCGTCTGGACTGAGTATACACTCCTTTTGTAGATGAGCCTTGGTTGCTGCTGGAAGGTCAATGGGAGAGATTTACCAAGGCCTGTCAGCTGCAAGGATTGGCTGTGACCACTTACCAACAACCTCTACCCTCTATGGAGAATCAGCTGTGCAGAGGCAGGGTGGTAGTGTTCCACTGTGGTCTGTAGCTGTCTACTGGATGTGCTGGCCCCATGGTTTACCAAATGGTGCAGGCCAAGAGCAGCCCTCACCTGTGTTTTGGATGGGGCCACCATGCCTGATCTATAAAGCAATCTGAGATGACTGCTACTTGTGCTGGACTTGGAGATTCCCACATAAAGCCAGCTGCTGTTTGTTGGAGAGGATTCAGGAAGTTTTGAAGCATAAGCCAAGACTAGCCATTCATATGGAAAAGCAGCTTGGGTGGGTCTACAAGTTGGGTGGGGCAGAGGATCTGAGGATCTCCAAGGTGGGTCAAACAGTGTTAGCCAGATTGATGGAATCTTAGATACGGCACCAGTCCATGAGGTCTGTGGAGAGGGGGTCTAGAAAAGAGACAATCGCTTCTCACTTTGATGCCAGATACTTCGGCCTCCCCTTGCATGCCACTGGTGAACCTCAAGCTGCCACCCCCATGCCAGAGCCCAGAGGGAGTGAGTTTGAGTAAGTGATACACTGTGTGGGTTCTTTAAGAGGAATTACTTGGGAATCCAGTAGTTTTTCCCACTGACATAATCCCTGCTGGTTTTGCAGCAAGAAGTTGTGGGGACTTACCCTCCTGGCACTGGAACCCAACCCTGGGTTGGGGTGCCTGGTGTGTGGCTGGGAGTCCTTGCTCTGAAGATATCCCTTCTGAATTTTTATCCATTATGTGTAAGTATGGGACCAGCTCATTCCTTGTCTGTGCCCCTCTACCAGTCTGGATAGATGTGGTTCCTTATTTCTGTAGTTGTCAGACTTCCATTCTGTTGGTTCTGAGCAACAGTTGTTCTATATCTTAGTTGTAATTTTTTTGTGGCTGTGTGAAGAGGTGAGCCATGTCTGCCTTTACCACCATCTTGACTAACAGTCCTCTCCTTCGATTTTATTTTAATTATTTTTCAAGTACAGTTTTCTGTCTTTTACTACCATCCCAGCCCACCTCCCTCCCATTTCCAACCCCCTTAATTGTTGTCCATATGTCCTTTATATCTCCTTCGATTTTAAATGACAACCTTGCTGAGTAAAATAGCCTTGGTTGTAGGTCCTTGATTTTCATTACCTTGAATATTTCACACCACTCCCTTCTGGCCTAGAATGTTTCTGTTGAGTAATCAGATGACAGTCTAACTGGTGCTTCCTTGTAGGTAACTCCATGCTTTGCTCTTGTGTGGCTGTTAGGATGCTCTCCTTGTCTTTAAGCCTTGTCATTTTAATTATAATATGTCTCAGTGTAAGCCTCTTTGGGTCCAACTTGTTTGAGACTCTCTTGAATTTCTTGGACTTGTGCAACTTTTTACTTCACCAGATTAGGGAAATTTTCAGTCATTATTTCTTCAGATAGGTTCTTGATCTCCTGTTCACTCTCTTATGATATCCCAATGATACAGATGTTGTTATGCTTCATGGTGTCCAAGATGTTTAAGCTCTCCTCATTTTTTAATTCTTTTTTCCTTTTGCTGCTTTGCCTGGGTGTTTTTCTCTACCTTGTCTTACAAAACACCAAGTCTATCCTCTGCTTCATCTAACCTGTTTATTTTTTCCAGTGTATTATTTATTTCAGATATTGCATTCTTTATTTCTGACCGGTCCTTTATGGTTTCTGTCTTTTTTCCATGCTGTTGAGCATCTTTATAATCATTACTCTAAACTTTCTATCTGATTAATTATTTGCCTCCATTTCATTTAGTTCTCAAAAGTTCACTTGTTCTATCACTGGGGTCTGTTTCTTTGTCTTCCCATTTTGGATGCTTTGGATTTCCCACCTTAGTGGTTAAACCAATCAGACATTAAACTGATTAGCTGTTAATACAATCAAGTTGTAATCAGCAGCCTGGCTTAAGCACCACAGGGTGGGACAGAGTAATTCCTGTAGGTAAGGGTACTGCCTCCCTTCAGTCTGATGCCATTCAGAGTGCTCTGCCTGTGAGAGACGGCTCCTCAGTATGGGGAATGACTCAGCACAGGGATCCTGGTGAATGTTCCTTTACTTTTCTCCCCAGAGCCACCAACCCCAGACTCTCTTCTCACATCTCTAGGCTGCTCTGCACCCAGGGTAAGTAGCTGCAAATGAAATTGTGTGCTTTGGCCCTTTAAGAGGCTCTCTCCATCTCCAGCTGTCTCTTCCTGTCAGACAGAAACCCTCTGGTTTTCACAGGGGGATGTTATCTGGGTTCCTTTCTGGCTCTGATGTTGTAGGCTCAAGAGCCCAGCATGGGGTTTAGACCTCACACTTCTCAGGAGGAACCCCCCCCCCCCACCCAACCTGACCACTGAAATATCCCTCTGGCACTTTAGCTGCCGCCTATCAGAGCCCAGCCCACCCTCTCTTGTCTCCTACAAGAGAGAAGCACAGTCATACTGTGCTGAAGTGGTTTTTCCTATCTGTCCATGGTTATTAGGCTTCTCTCCAAGTAGTTTTCAGATGGTTATTCTGGATGATTTCTCTACAATTTAGTTGTAATTCCTTACAGGTCCCAGGAAGAGGTTAGTTCCACTTACTCCTCCACCATCTTGGATCCAATCAAATTAAAGACATTTTTTGAGGCGTCTTAACCTCTAGGCTTTATATATACTAAACTGGTGAGGACTGAAACAATATGATTTGCTTCAAAATATGAGAGGGGACCTAAAAAATGGAATTTATAAAAAGTTATGTGTTTATTCTTACTCATTTAAACTTCAGTCACCTTCAACGTACTATTCATTTGATGCAAACCTATAGAGATGTTTTTTCCACCACTCAAACCAGTTTTTCTTTTTTTTATTTATCTATTCTTAGAAGGGAAGGGAAGGAAAGAGGGAGAGAATTATCAGTGTATGGTTGTTTCTTGTGCGTCCTCTGCTGGGAACTGGCCTGAAACCCAGGCATGTGCCCAAATGGGGAATCGAACCACGACCTTTTGGTTCACAGGCTCGTACTCAATCCACTGAACTACACCAGCCAGGGCTCAAACCAGTTTTTGAAGTCGTCAATTTTCATGTCTTTTAGTGCTTCTGCCATTTTTGTTTCACCTTTTCCACATTATCAAAACATTTCCTTTTGAGGGCTTTTTTTCCATGCAGGGAAACAAAAAAAGTAGGTTGTGGTAAGATCAAGAGAATGAGGGGGTGACACATGGGATCATGCCTTTCTTGGTCAAAAGCTCCTGAATACTCAGTACACCATGTGAACTTAATTGCAGATTATACAATGCAGAATAAAAAATCGGCAAACCTGAAAATGACACAGAAACTATCCAAAATGAAACAAGACAAAAAAGATTAAAAATTAAAAAAAAACCAGAACACATGTAAGCTACGGAAGAAATTTAAATGCTTAATGTTAGTATCCCAAAAGGAGATGACGAGTAGGAAAAAAGATATTTTGGGATGTCAAACATTTTTCTAAATGAGAAAAACTATAAACCCACAGACCCATAATCCCTAGAAAGATGAAGAAAAGTACAATGGCATATTAATCAAATTGCTCAAAATCAGCAGTAAAGAGAAAATCTTAAGAGTAGCCCAGGTGGAAAGACACTGAATACATAGAACAAAGTTAAGGATAAAAGTACATTCCTTATATGAAGCAATGTAAAAGAGAACACAGTAGAACATCTTTACAGTATTGGGGAAGGGGAACTATCAACATAGAATTCAATATTTAGCAAAATATCTTTAAAATATTTTTAGATATATAAAAGATGAAAAAATCTCTCACTAGTAGATCTGCACTATAAAAAATGTTAATGAATACCCTTAAGACAGTAGGAAAATGATACAGATGGAAACAGGACCTATGCAGAGGAATAAAGAACTGTATAGGAGTTCTGATGATCCATGAGGTCTCCAAAAAAGATGGGGGGAAAGGCAGACAACTACTTGAACAACAAAATAAAAAGTAATAAAAAAAGAAAAATACCTGGCTGGCGTAGCTCAGTGGATTGGGCGCAGGCTGCAAAGCAAAGTGTCGCTGGTTTGATTCCCAGTTAGGGCACATGCCTGGGTTGCAGGCCAAGTCCCCACTTGGGGGCACACAAGAGGCAACCATACACTGATGTTTCTCTCCTTCCTTTCCTCTCTCTCTAAATATAAAATAAAATAATTTTAAAAATCTAAAAAAATTAAAATAAAAATAAATAAAAAGGGTCCTATAACATTTTTCTTTATAATCTAAATATCTTATTAAAAACAAGCACACACATAAAAAATTTATCTTACTTCCCTCCCACTCTCTCAAAGCACACATACGCCAGACACGTAGAATTAGAGGAATTTCCTCATGTGATTTTAGAAAGAAATCATGCTGTGTCTTAGATGTCTAATGGAATACTGCCACTGCATGTCTCAACAGAAACATCCAAGGATGTTTATCTAACAGTCTGTGTGTCATTGCCTACATTAAATCTATAAAAACAAATCTGTAACACTCCAACATTTGTCATATTAGTAATATAAAATAGGCCAATATTTTCCAAAGAATGTTTTAAGGGGGCAAATATTGCTGTGTCAGATATTCTCAACAAATTAATGACTTAAATTGAGTAAAAAATTTTGCTCTGAGCTTCTGAGCAACCAAATAAAATGATAAACTTACTAAGTTATATAGTTTTCACTGCCTGGCACAAAGAAACCATATAAATTTTGGTAATTTTTCACAATTTTTATCAGAAATATATCAAATGACTCCCACATTTTAAGAAACTTTTGCTAACATGTTACATAATGGCAATATAATAGCTAACATGCTCTAACCATTTACTACATTAAAACATCATACTAACAGTTTCTATGAATTGTCTTACTTCATCTTTAAAATCATCCTATACTATTCTCATTCATTACAACTACACGCGACTCAGACAGTTTTCAAATAAATGTGTTTTACATAATTTTTCTATAAAAGCCAAAAGGATATTAAATTGACTCAGAAAAGGTATTTTGCAGGCAGACAACATATGTATATTTTAAAGTAATCATCTTTCATAAACCTTCACTGAAATATTTCTTGCTGATCTTACCCAAGTTTACTGAACTTAACTCACAATTTGTACAAATTGCAAACATCCATTAAAGCAAATGGCTAAATTGCTTTATATATATATGAATGATACAGATATTCAGCATATATACATGTATGTATATATAAAAATAAATAAAATAAATGTTTCTTTAGTTTATTTTTGCCAGGCAAATATCACATAGAAACTGGGTATGTTTATCTTGAAAAACAGAAACTTTACCAGAAATATATTTTTCAGCAAACATTTGGGAAGTTATCACATGGGGAAATGACCAAAGTTATTTTGTGTCAATCCAAGGAACTTTACAAGAACCAACACAGAGACTACAGGGAGGATGACCTCATTGCAATATGAGAGAAAAAATGCTGAACATACTCTAATTCATAAATGAACTTGGATCCCTTTACAAGTTCACTAGGTTCTCTAGCACTGAAAGCACTGAAACACAACAAAGGGCTCTATCACAGATGTTCTGAAAGGGAACTGTATTTTGGACAGTACATTAGTTTCCTAGGGCTGTGATGACAAAACAGCACAAATCAGTTAATTTAAAACAACATAAATTTATTGTTTCACAGTTCTGGAGGCCAGAAGTCTAAAGTGTCATCAAGGCCACGCTCCATCTAAAAACTGTAGGGTTGATCCTTCCATGCCTCGTCCAAGCTCCTGGTGGTATGCTGACAAGAACTGCAAGTTCTCAGCAGCTACAGCACTTCAACCTCTGCTTCTGTCTAGACAGGATACTCTCCCCGCCCCTGTATCCCCGGCCCATGTGTCTCTGTCTCTGTCTCTGTCCTCCTCTTTTTATTAAGGACAGCAGTCATGTTGTTTAAGGGCCCACCACACTTCCACAGACCTTTATCTTAGATGTGTCTGAAAAGACCCTCTTTCCAAAATAAGGTCACATTCTGAGGTACTTGGAGTTAGAACTTCAACATATCTTTCTGGGGGACACAATTCAACTCAGAACTAGATGATTACCTACTCTAAGATGCTGAGGCTCTAAATGCACGTAAGACAAGAAGTGCAACATTACATATGAACATGACAATTCTGACTCATTAATTTATTCTATTTATTCATGTCATCCATTCAACAAACAATTTTCTGTGTACTGTCTTAAGAACTAGAAACACAGTAAAAAAACACTTCCTGGTCTCATGGAGCCTGTACTCAAATAGAATAAAAATAGCCATCATTTATGAGTATCTACTGTGTGCCAGATACTATCCTAAAAATGTAAGTTATCTCAGTCCTCACAACAACCCCTATTAGGTAAAAACTTTTATCTCCTTTACCACATGAGAAAACTCAGGTCATCATCTTCCTGGGATATTGAATCGTTTTTGGTTACAAAAATGTTCTTTTTATCTTTAGTGATACTCTTTGCCTTGAAATCTATGTTATCTGATATTAATATAACCACCTAGTCTTCTTAAGCTTACTCTTTACTTGTCCGTGGTAAAAATAAGCATGTACAGATGTTACTCTCAAGAAATAGACATTTGCAATGCTTACAGAATACTTTCAGTGTCTTAAATTCAGTGCTCACAGATCCTTCATGTAGGCTTCTCAATTTTTGCAAAACAAATTAATTTACCAATTCTAAAGGCTTAAGTTACATTTCCCTCTGAAGTTTTTATCTTTTTGTTTAACTGTCCTAAATTTAGCTAGGAATGAAGCAGTAAGCACAGTGGAGGCTCCAGCCCAAGCTCAGTGCTGCTGTTGCCAACAATAGAATATTACAGGAAGATATGAATGACAAACTTCCAACACTGCTGTCAAAGGAAGCCATGAGTTGGGTCATACACCATGCTAGATGACTTCAAAGAAGGCATTTTACTTTATCAACTTATGACTCCAAGATTAGCAATACTTTATCATTTGTACAAAGCTGTAAGAGAACATCACTATTAATACCTACTAAGTTAAAATATATAGTAAGTTTGCTACTGAAGTTAAACTTTTTTCTACTTTCTGGGTAAATGAAAAACAAATGGTATGAAAAATACTGCTAACTAAAGAAAGTGTAGTCAGTATTTTAGTACCAACTATCTTTTGCTTAGGACTCCATTTACCTTAAATTGTGTACAAAAATTATGTGCACATAGTGTTTTTATAGTGTCTTTTAAACAGCTCCTTTTAAAAAAACTATCATTTTTTTTAGCTTAGTTTCAGTTATAATACTTAAAAAATTATAAATGTTTCTTTAAAAAAATATTTCATTGTAAATTTTTATCAATTCAAACTAGCCTTTCCCTCAATTATTCTGAATGGTGAAAGATTATTTAGATCAGAATAGGTAAGAGAATACAAATTTACATAAAATAAGTTTTGTGGTTAAACCCTACATGGTAGTAAAAACTAGACTATAAGAGAGAAAATTATACCACCAAACTACTTTACTTTCATTAAATATCTGACAATTTTTATATTAGCTCAAATACATTTTCCTACCTGTAGCTTTATTTCTTCTAAGTCTTTAGTTTTCTCTAATAATTCCCCTTTAAGCTCTTCAAACAGCAACTGCATTTTTTCCTGATTAGTTTGCTTTTCATTTAACAGGTGCTTGAGTTCATTTTGTGTCTTTGTATATTCATCTTGCAACCTGATTTTTTAAAAAAGAATTCAAATGTAAGTGTATTGTTTACTTTCTAAGTGCATTATTTTTATGTAAAGTCAACCAACACTACAGAAAATCAATACCATATATTCTATTAAAATTGAAAATATTTTTTCTTTATAGAGTTTCATTTAATTATTAACACTATAGTTTCTGATATAATTTTCCTTTGAGGAGAAAAAACAAACATAGCCACACAGATACATTTAATTTGATATGTCTTGGCTCCTTTAAAAACAAGACTTTTGGGGAATTTTAGGGCAGTGAAACTATTCTGTACAATACTGTGAAGGTAGATACATGTCATTATACTTATGTCAAAGCCCACTGAATATACAATACAAACAGTGAACACTAATGTAAACGATGGACTTCAGTTAATGATATATCAAAATTGGCTCCCTGAAACAAAAATGTAAGATATTAATAATAGGGAAATTTGAGGGGGAGTATATGCAAACTCTGTGCTTTGCACTCTTTTTCTGTAAACCTAATACTGCTCTAAAAAAAGGCCTATTACATTTATTTTATTTTATTTATTTATCTTTAGAGAGGAAGGGAAGGACAGAAGGAGAGAAATATCAATATATGGTTGCCTCTCGTGAGTCCCCTGCTGGGAACTGGCCTGCAACCCAGGCATGTGCCCTGACTAGGAATTGAACTGCAATCGTGTGGTTCGCAGGCCCACGCTCAATCCACTGAGCTACACCAGCCAGGGCAAGCCTATTACATTTTTAAAGTGTAAAATAAAACACAAAATCAAAACATAAATTAATAAGCCATTTGACACCATGCTGAGGTTTGAATAAACTAATTTTAAAGCAAACATTTTATTGTACTAAGTTTTAAATGTAAAAATACTGCCCAAAACTATACTCTATGTTCTTGAGCAAACATTCAAAAAAATTTTAATCAAGCCCCTCACCTCCAAATTTATGTAATTTACCTTGTGTGTTCACCTTTCAGAGTCTGATAATTAATTTTATGATGTTCACATCGTAACCTTTCATCAATTAACATTTTTTGTAACTCAGAGTGAGAATTTGACAGCCCAGTGTCTCCACCAGGAGGACAAATGGTGGGAAGAGTGTCCATATTGGTCGGTAAGCTGACAACCATGTGAAAACAAGTTCTAGGTTTCTTATTGTCTTAGTTTTCTTTCCAAGATTATTTTCCACTTCCTTCTTGCTAAGACAGGATCTTGGGAGGCAAAATTATACCTGCATGAAGAAATACATTTAATTAACAATCAGTGAACTCTTCAGTGTTATATTTTTTATCACTTATTATCCTCCTCATCAATTCTATAATAAAAATAACTTTCAGATTTCCAACTGTTCATAAAAGAAAATTCAAAAATAAAGTTGAATAACACCTTATCAAATTTTCTTTTATTTCCACGCAAAGTTTCTGTGACCACAAAGGTCACAGTTTCAAGTACTAACCTAACTGGAAGTACTGAATGGCTTTTCCCATTCAGGTATACTCCCAGGTTCACAAACCCCAGATGTTTCCTGAAGCTACTGGGTTAAACTTCAAGGGTAGATACTAGTAAAAAATCCACGTTCTGAAATCAGGGGAAAAATCACATGGAACTTGGTAAGCGACTAGGGAGAATCATAATCTTCGCAAAGATGACCTTCAGTATATAACTGTGTATGTGATTAATGCTACAATAAGTGTTATATTTGACAAAAGATGACCTGCAGTCAGGCTACGAATTCAGGTGAGAAATCAGTCAGCACACTAATACTGGTCACCTCCTACATGGACTCTAAATCATCTTGGCTATCCCCAGAGGCACTGACCCAGCACAATGAGATAACGACATGTTTGTTTCATCGAAAGGTAAAAAATGATGACAGAATCTTCTTACTATAAGTAATTAAAAACAAGTATTTTAACCAAAATAATTCTGATCCTTTTAAATTCATTGATCTTCCTCAAACTTAATATATAGTTTTCCTAATAGCATCCCCTCACTGGGGGTTATCATGAATTACTTTTTCTTACTACAAGAAAGATTTTTAGCCTCTGAAATCTGCCTATTAAATTACTCATTCTTGGTTGAAATACATCATTTCTGATAAATTAACGTGATGTCTGCCTATTACATTAGAGGACTTTTCAACTAAAATTGGGATTGCTTTGGTTTCCTGTCAAATCATATTTTAATAAAGGGGGAGAAAGTCTTTCAAGGATACTTTACACCTTACTCTTATGTTGTCTGCACCAGGATCTAACCTGTGCAAATGTAGAGTGCACTGTTTGTAGCAGCTGCCACAAAATTTTTCTGCGGCAGGGTACACATTCTGCAAGAGTATATACATTTGCCATAGAATTAATGAATTGTATCATAAAACTGGCATGTAATTTTGATTATGTTCTTTGATCTTAATTAATTTTAAGAGACAAAAACATATAATAAACCTACTCATAGTTTCTAACAATATCACCACAAAGCATTATAGGGTTTAATTTTAATTAGCTAAAAGTTTAAACCATCTTGGAAAAACCCAGACCTACCATTTAATTGCACCACTAGAGAAAGAACGATTTCCAAACTAAAATGAACATTTTTTCTTTTTTATTCCAGATAAATTGACAGTAAATATTCTCACTGACCACTACTTTAAAATGGGTGTTAAGTCCCCACAGAAATACATTTCACTAACACCTAAACATTTTTGTAAAACAAAGTTAAAATGATTTCGCTCCTTGCCTTTTGGTGCTGGATTACACTAGAAGTGGTTTTCAGAACATCACTGACCCTCTCTCAGTCACCGCCATCACGGCCTCACGCCCAGTTCCGGCTCCCAGGTAAGCATGCTTGTATTGCCCTCTGGAATTTCCCAAAACCAAGAGGGTTTCACTCCTGTTCCAAGATGACGTTCACAATTTCATTACCTTTTCATATGTTAATATTAATAATTAAGAAAGCTAGAATACACAATTACAGACCATAGGAACCACACACTCAAGTGCATAATACACTTCTAGAACACACACATACAAATTAACAGTTAATTTGCACATGTTCACAAAAATCAGTACTAATCTTGTTGGAAAGTTACCTGTATCAAAATGATAAATCTACTGATCTCCTGGTCCAATTCTAGAAATTCATTCTATGGCAAGAGCTGGATGAGTACCCAAAAATAATTACATAAAATTTTTCTTTGCAGACAGACAAGATGGATGCAAAGTAAATGGAAGCTGTGTCCACTTGCTCTATTCCCAAACTGGAGTCATAGCTGAATTGCCAAGCAATCAAGCTGATCAAGTGAAACTCAGTTGATATGAAATATTATAACCAAGGAGTATAGAAGAGGCTACACAGAAACTGGTAAGAGGGGGCGAAAGGCAGAGGGGGTGAAAGGCAGAGGGGGTGAAAGGCAGAGGGGTAAAGCCCCTGAACATAGGGGCAGTGACAGCTGAGAAACCAATAGATATTGTGACTGTGGAACTCCCTTAGCCTAGGAGCAAGGGGTCTTAACCAATGCAGGAGTTCCAAACCCACAGCAACAGAGATGGGAAAAGGAGTCTGTAGCACGTGGAGGTGGGAATCAGTGGGGATTCGCCCAACCTGGGACACTCAGAGCATACCCGCCCATCATAGAGAGCACTCCTAGTGTTGCAGCACCAGCCCAGAGGGTTCAGGTAGGGGCTCTGACTGCTGCAGAGGCCATGCTGCTGCACTCGGGTTCCATGGAGGGGACTGCTGGCTACACCCAACAGTGACTTTAAGGAGTTTTCTGCCTTCTGGGGAGGCATTATGCAGAGACCATGACAGTGACTTAACTGAGTAGCTTGGGAAGAGGACCGGTCTCCCCCAAATCAAGAGCAGAGATGGTATCCCTACTTCCACCTGTTGAGCCATTCCTGCTGCTGAGTTCAGAGGCACAGAAGAGCTGTGGAGGGCTAGGGTTTTCACCCTGCCCTGCTGAGACCAGCAGTACAGAGAGATTGAAGTATAGCACAGGGCTGGAATTTTGAGCCTGTCTTACTTGGTTTGGCAGTGAGCCAGGGAGCCACCGAGAGCTGAGATTTCTGGACTGTGTCTCCTGGGGAGGCTTCTGTCTGGGAACCAGATAAGTGATTGCTGAGCTGCTTGACTATGTTGCAGTGATGTAAACCCAGTGTCCCCAGTAAGTTTGTCTGTACTACCCCGAAAAGGGGAAGAAGTGCCCCCTCCCCTCTACAAGTTTGTGGGCAATAGAAAACTGTTTAGATCAGCCTTGCCAAGTAAGAAGCACAGAAGAGGATTTGCAAAGTGTGAGTTCCTCTGAGGCTATTGTCTGAGACTGGAGTGAAGAGCTTAGCTTCCTCCTGCAGGCTGGGCTGGCATCAGCCCCAACAGAAGACTCTTTTCATCTATCCCCTTGAGTCAAGGGCTGCTGAGCTTACTCCTGCAAAGGGGACAGCTGGCTTTAATCAACCTGAATCTGCAGTGAGCTCTCCTGGGAGAACTAAAGTCAGAGACTCTGGCAGAGATTGAGGGGTTTGGCTTTGAAGCAGGGGGCTACCTTCCCCTCACTGAGTACCTAACAACGGGAGCCCCAAATAGGGGACCCAGAACCCTACCTCTAGCCTGGGCTCATCCTACAGTCTCTCTTCAGAAGATTCCAGAGGAAGACAAGGCAACCTCAGGAGGAAGCAGAGTAGCTAAAAGTACAGGTGGACCAGGTAACCTTGGTCCTTTTATACAGCTTACTCTAGCTCTATGCCAGAAGAAGCTGACTCCTTTATATATATTGGCCCCTGACACATACACACACACACACACACACAAGTCCAGCAGACACAGTGAACAGTACAGTAGCTACAGACGAGTAGCCCAAGGCTGGTTACACAACACATTCAACAGTGACTTATATATGAACCCCACTCCAGTAGACCCACAACCAGCAAAACCTGTGGTAGGCTTCAGAGGACCCCAGCAACCAAAAGTGGGAATCCTGCGGGCACCACACTCTGCAGGGAACAACATGGCCGCAAGGGGCAGTTCTTGCACAGTCTCACACACCGTGGGTGAGGTTTACCCTTACAGTCTCCCTGACTGAAGCACTAACTCTACCCACAAAAGGGCCAACAGAATCCAAGACTCAACTACAACAGGGGGTACAAATAAGCCATGAGAAACACTTCCGGAGCACAGAACAAAGGTGATCTGGATGATAGTGCCACTGAACCCAACAAGACAACTTCATTACACAACCATCAAAACAAGTTTGGGAGACACAGCACATCTACCTAACACAGAGATACCAAATGGAGAGACAAAGAAAAATACAACAAACAAAAGAACAAGAAAAATCCCCAGAAAAAGAATTAAAAGATAAATGCAATGGAAGCAACTCAAACAACAAATGCAGAGTTTGAAATAATGGTTATAAGGATATTCAAGGACCTCAGGGGAAAATGAATGATTGTTGAGAACCGCCCTACCTGGTTTCAGAAGTTGACCCCCCTCCACGGCTAAGGCTGAGTAAAGAGACATTGGGACCATAAGCCACTAAGGAGACAAAGCTTATCTTCCTGGTAGGGGCACTGCCTCTGCCCCTTTTTACTTCGCCCTGCCTGGCCCAGGGCAGATGACTGGTTAGTCAGTGATGGGTAAGATTCCTGAAGGGAGGGATGACCTAAGACAGGCACAGTCACGATGGGACCATCAAGGAAGGACTTGGGGACTTTAGAAAAAGGGGATGATGAATCTTCACCCCTTGGCTTTGACATAGCCTGAGCCCTCATTCTGTCTGCAAGAAGTCTCCTAATCTCTTGGCTGCCTTACTTCCCCTGACTTAAGCCTGAAACAATGACAAAAGGTAGTGCAGCCCTGTGCTGGAAAGGGTGGGTTCCTCGGGTAATCAGGCCTAAGAAAGAATACATAAAATCCTGTAAAACCTGCTTTGTTTAGAATGCTCTCAATTAAATGATAAGAGTCCAAGCAAGAAGTGAGTTTGTTCCTCAAAGTTTTAGGGCTCTTTAGCTATCCGACCCTGACTCAAAATAGGCCCTCGGAGTCTTTGCATGTTATCGATTGTTTTATCCTTACTGCCTGATAATGATTGATGAGTTTTACCTGTATTCCTGTGCAAATTGAATCCAGTAAAAGCCCATTGAGGAACAGGCTCCTGGCCCTTCTCCTTTGAGAGATCAGCCACCTTTCCTCCCCAGGCAGATCATGTCTTGGTAGACTTATTCTCATCCATGGCAGATGGGGAACTCTGCAAGGAAAGCTCCCCCACAGATGATCTCTGTGAGAACTTAAACAAACAGATAGTAAGCATTAAAGGACATAAAAGGACACAAGGACATAAAAACAATAAAAAAGAACCAGTCAGAAATGAAAAACACAATACCTGAAATAAAGAATTCACTAGAAAGAATCAACAGCAGGTTAGATGAAGCAGAGGGTCAAATCAGTGAATCAAAGAACAAGAAAACAGTATCTACCCTAAGAGAAAATGAAAAAGAAAAGAGACTTAAGAGAAACAAGGAAAGCCTAAGGGACCTCTGGGACAACAGCAAGCATATCAACATCTGCATCACAGAGGTTCCAGAAGGAGAAGAGTGACCAAGGGATAGAGAACTTGTTTGAAGAAATAATGGCAGAAAATATCCCTAACCTGTAGAAGGAAAAGGACATACAAGTTCAGTAAACAAAGAGAATCTTAAGATGAACCCAAACATATCCACACCAAGAAACCTCACAATTAAAATAGCAAAAGGTAAAGACAAAGACAGAATCTTAAAGGCAAAAAAAGAGAGTGGTTACATATAAGGGAGTTCCCATAAGGCTGAATGCTGATTTCTCAACAGAAACACTTCAGGCCAAAAGGACTGGCATGAAGCATTCAATGTGATGAAAATAAAGCCATGCAACCAAGAATACTCTACCCAGCAAAGCTATAATTTAAAATTGAAAACTAAATAAAAAGTATCCCACATTAAAAAGAAAAAAGGCTGCCCTGGCTGGTGTAGCTCAGTGGATTGAGCACAGGCCTGTGAACCAAAGGATCGCAGTTCAATTCCCAGTCAGGACACATGCTTGGGTTGCAGGCCAGTTCCCGGCAGGGGACACACTAGAGGCAACAATACATTGATATTTCTCTCCCTTTCTCCTTCTCTTCCCCTCTAAAGATAAATAAATAAAATCTTAAAAAGAAAAAAGGCTAAAGGAGTTCATTACCACCAAACCAGCAAAGCAAGAAATGTTAAAGGAACTATTGTAAGAAGAAGAAGAAATAGACAGATAAACATAGGTACAAATTCTAAAATGGCAATAAATAAATACTTATTTATAATAATCTTAAATATAAATGAATTAAATGCTCCGAGCAGAAAGGCACAGGGCAGCTAAAGGGATAAATAAACATGACCCATATACATGATGTCTACAAAAGCCTCACCTCAGATCAAAAGATTTATACAGGATGAAAGTGAAGGAATAAAAGAAAATATTCAATTCAAATGGAAAACAAACAAAAAAGGTGGGATACCAATGCTTATATCTGGCAAAAAAGACTTCAAAACAAAGGCCATAACAAGATGCAAGCAAGGTTACTACACAACACTAAAGGGATCTATACAACAAGAGGCTCTAACCCTTGTTCTGACCAGAAAGTATTCAACCATGTAATATGAAAAATAGAGATATTTACTGAAGAAGATACAAGGCACAAAACACGCTGTACACAGGACAATGACACCTCAGTCCTCATCAAAGTAGGCACCTTGGGACCTCACACAGTTCTCCCAATTGCCATTAGCTGCCCCACCATATTTTCCTGAATCTCAACAAAATGTCTTCCCTTTTAAAGGTGATTTTAATTTTGGGAAAAGAAGTGGCAGGGCACCAAATCTGGGCTGTTGGAGGATTGAGTCACTTGGGTGGTTTGATGTTTCAACAAAAAAATCTGCACGAAATGTGATGCATGAGCAGGTATGTTGTCGTGATGAAGCTGCCAATTATCAGTTGCCCATAGCTGTGACCTTCTTAATCATTCCATTAGTTTTTCAAAGAAATATTCAAGCTTAAACAAAATGTGATGCAGACTCATTGCTCTACTTGCTCAAGTCATTTTGAATGCAACGAACACACAGTACATATGCTCACTCAATGATATATACTGCCCCCACTGACTAGTACAACAAAGTTGTAATTTTCATGTCTCTGCATTCCAGTTCACTCTCCTTGGCCACCAGGTTATATCAATGTCACACAAACCATCCTTGTTATATTAAAATGGCTGAAATTTTTCTGGACAGACCTCAGTACATGCACCCAACATAAGAGCACCTAAATATATAAAATCCTGGTGCTCTTTAAGGAAGAGATCGACAGCAATATAGTCATAGTAGAAGATTTTAACACCCCATAGTCATCAATGAATAGATTTTCCAGACAAAAAATCAACAAGGAAACAGTGACCTTTAACAACTTGCTAGATCAAATGGATTTAATTGATATTTACAGAACATTTCATCCCAAAGCAGCAGAACATACATGCAATTCTCCTCAAATGCATATGGCATATTCTCAAAGATAGGTCACATGTTAAGACACAAATAAGTCTTATCAAATTCAAGAAGACTGAAATCATATCAAGCATTATCTAAGATCACCATGGCATAAAACTTTAAATCTTAAAAAAATATATCAAAAACATTCAAATAACAAATAGCATATTATTAAATAATAAATGAGTTATTAATGAGATAAAGGAAGAAATCAAAAATTACCTGCAAACAAATAAAAATGAACATACAACCACCTAAAATCTATGGGATACAGTTGAAGCAGTCTACAGTTAAAGCAGTCCTAACGGGGAAGTTCATAGCATTACAGGCCTACCTCAAGAAGCAAGAAAATTCTCAAATGATCTAACCCTACACCTAATAAAACCAGGAAAACAACAACAAACAAAACCCCAAGTAAATAATCAAAAAGAGATAAAAAATAAATGACATAGAGACTAAAAATCAATTTAAAAGATCAGTGAAACCATGAGCCAGTTCTTTGAGAAGATAAATAAGATTAATTAACCTTTAACCAGATTAATCAAGAAAACACAGAGAGAGGACCCAAATAAATAAAATCAGAAATGAAAGACAAGTAACAACTGATATCATGGAAATACAAAAGATTGTAAGAAAATAGTACAAACAACCACATACCAAGAAATTGGACAACTTGGGTGAAATGGATAAATTTTTAGAAACATATGGTCTTCCAAAACCAAATTAGGAAGAATCAGAAAAATTCGAATAAACTAATAACAACTAATGAAATTGAAGCAGGAATCAAAATATTCACTGCAAACAAAAGTTCTGGAGCAGACGGCCTCACAGGTGAATTTTACCAATCATTCAAAGAAAAACTAACACTAATCCTTCCCAACTATTCCAAAAATCTCAACAGAAGGGAACAATTCCAAGTTCTTTTTATGAAGCCAGTATTACCCTAATTCCAAAACCAGATAAAGACACAACAAAGAAAGAAAATTATAGGACAATATCCCTGATGAAGATAGATAGTAAAATTCTCAACAAGATATTAGCAAAAAAAATGCAACAATGCATTAAAATAATCATACACCATCTCCAGGGATTTATCCTGAAGATGCAAGGTTGGTATAATATTCACAAACTAATAAATGTGATATATCACATAAACAAAAGATAAAAATTACATGATCATATCAATAAATGCAGAAAAGGCATTTGAGAAAATCCAACCCCCACTCATGATAAAAAAAAAACAAAACAGCAAATTGGTAATATAGGGATCAGACCTCAAGGCCATATATGAAAAACATATAGCAAACATCATACTGAATGGGCAAAAACTAAAAACATTTCCCTCAAAACCAGGTATAAGACAGGGATGTCCGCTTTCACATTCATATTTAACATAGTACTGGAAGTCCCAGCCACAGAGATCAGACAAAAAGAAAAAACTAAAAGGCACCCAAATTGGGATGGAGGAAGTAAAACTGTCATTGTTTGCAGGCAACATGATATTATACATAGAAAACCCTAAAGACTCCACCAAAAAACTACTAGACATAATAAACAAGTTCAGCAAAGTAGCAGGATACAAAATCCATACTCAGAAATTGATGGCATTTTTTAACACTAATAAGGAGCAATCAGAAAGAGACACTAAGAAAACAATCCCATTTACTATGGCAACAAAACAAAATAATACCATATCCAGGAATAAATTTAACCAAGGAGGTAAAGACCTATACTTGGAAAACTATAGGACAATAAAGAAAGAAACTGAGGAAGATACAAGTAGGTGGAAGCATATACTGTTTTCATGGACTGGAAGAATTAACATCATTAAAATGTCCATACCACCCAAAGCAATCTATAGATTCAATACAATTCCTATTAAAATACCAATGGCATATTTCACAGATCTAGAACAAATATTTCAAAGATTTATATGAAACCACAAAATACATCAAATAGCCTCAGCAATCTTCAGAAAAAAGAACAAAGTTGGAGGGATCACAATACTTGATATCAAACTATATTATAAGGTCTCTGTAATTAAAACAGCCTGATACTGGCATAACAAGAGGCATATAGATCAATGGAACAGAACAGAGAGCCCAGAAATAAAACCATACCTTCATGGTCAATTAATATTTGACAAAGGAGGCAAGAGTCTATAATGGAGAAAAGACAGTCCCTTCAATCAAAACTACTGGGAAAGCTGGACTGGTACATGCCCCAAAATAGAACTAGACCACCAACTTATACCATATACCAGAATAAACTCAAAAAATAGATAAAAGACTTAAATGTAAGTCACAAAACCATAAAAATCCTAGAAGAAAACATTGGCAGTAAAATTTCGGCTATTTTATGAGCAGTATTTTTGCCAATGTATCTCCTAGGGCAAGGGAAATAAGGAAAAAATAAGGAAATGGGACTACATCAAATTAAAAACCTTCTGCATGGCTAAAAAAAACCATCAGCAAAACGAAAAGGGAACCACTGCATGAGAGAACATATTTGCCAGTAATATATTTGGTAATGGTTTCATTTCCTAAATATATAAAAAAAACTTACACATCTGAACACCAGGAAGACAAACAATCCAATTAAAAATGGGCAAAGGATCTAAACAGACACTTCTCCAAAGAGGACATACAGATGGCCCATAGACATATGAAAAAATGTCCAACATCACTAAATATGAGAGACATGCAAATTAAAACCACAATGAAGTATCACCTCACACCTATCAGAATGGCTACCAACAATAACTCAACAAACAAAAAGTGCTGGCAAGGATGTGGAGAAAAGAGAACCCCAGCGCACTGTTGGTGGGAAGGCAAACTGGTACAGCCACTGTGGAAACCAATATGGAGTTTCCTCAAAAAAATAACAAATGGAACTGCTCCCAGGGACAGTGCAATAACTCAGTTGGGTTGGAGCATTGTCCCATGGACCAAAAGGCTTGGATTTGATTCCCGGTAAGCGCAAATACCCAGGCTGCGGGTTTGATCCCTAGTCTGGATGTTTAAGAGAAGGCAACTGACTGATGCTTGTTTCACATAGATGTGTATTTGTGTCTGTTTGTCTGTCTGTCTATCTGTCTCTCTCCCCTCTTCCTCCCTCCCTTCGTCTTTAAAAAGCAATAAAAAATGTCCTCAGGTGAGGATAAAAAAAATGGAACTTCCTTTTGAACCAGTGATTCCACTTTTATGAATATATCTTAAGAATCCCAAAATACCAATTCAAAAGAATACTAGTATATGCATGTCTATGTTCATAACAACATTATTTACAATAGCCAACATATGGAAATGTCCTAAGTGCCCCTCAGGAAATGAATGGATAAGAAAGGTGTGGTATATCTATATAATGGAATACTACACAGCAGTGACAAAGAAGGAGTGCTTACCTTTCACAACAGCATGGATGGACATGGAGATTATTATGCTAAGTGAAATGTCAATCAGTGAAAGACAGATACCATATGATCTCACTTATATGTGGAATCTAATGAACAAAATAAACTGACAGACAAAATAGAAACAGAAGCATAAATATATGGAACAGACTAACAGTTGCCAGAGGAGATGGGGACTGGATGAAAGAAGGTGAAAAGGACTAGCCAAAGAACATATATGCATGACCCCTGGACATGGACACAATATGAGAATTGCCTGAGGGGTGGCAGAAGTGGGCAAAGGGGCAAGAAGTGGGGACAACTATAATAGCATAAACAATAAAATATAATTTTAAAAATAGAACTCAAACCAAAAAGAAATTTTTCTTTGCAACATTGCATTTAATTAAAAAAGGAAATACTAAGCAGCAGAAAGAAAGAAGTCCTACCTTTTGTGAAAGCATGGATAGAACTGGAGAGTATTACGCTAAATGAAATAGGCCAGTTGGCAAAAGACAAATACAGTATGACCTCACTTATAACTGGAATCTAATGAACAGAATAAATTAATGGAAAAAAAACAGAACCAGAGACATGGAAACATGGAACAGACCGATAGCTATAGGAGGGGAGGAGGGTGGGGGGAATGGCGGAAAGGGAAGGGACTAGTCAAAGAATATGTATGCATGAGGAATGGACATTGACAACAGAGAGGGGACTGACTGTGGGTGAGAGGGGTAGGCTGGGCGATGGGGACAAAAGGGAAAAACAGAAATTGGGACAACTGTAATAGAATAAACAATAAAAAAATAATACATTCTAAAAAAGAAAAATTAATGCATTAAAAAAAGAAAAATCAGAAATAACCTAAACTTCCATAAACAAAGGTACATGTATACTATGCATTAAAAATGATGTTACATCTGTCCCCACTGCCCCCACAGCAGGATAAAGGTTAAGAATGATAGTTACACACACATACAGACCCATATATAGTCATATAATTTACACCAAGGTGATAACAGCAGCCACTTCTGGAGAAATAATAATAGTGAGACTCCCCTCATAGCACAACTTGCTCTTTGTACTCTCATCATTTTATTGTTAATTTTTTAAAATAATTATTCTGATAATGAACAATTCTACTCCCACCTATATTCAAATCATCTTAAACCAAATTCATCGTCCTTGCTTTCAATTTTCCTTTTACCTGACTTTTTAGCTCCCGATACTGATACTAGTATAATGTTCTCATTTATCCACACTTAACACCCCAAAGCCTTCTCTGCTTTCTCTCTCAACATCCTATGTATAAACACCAAATAGTCTATTCATTAAAATGCATTCCATTCTCTCCATTCCTATTTAACCACAAAAAGTCAGGGTCTCATCATCTCATAACTAGGCCATTATTAGCACTTTATGTTATCTCTACTTCCAATATTTCCTGTCATCAACCCCACAAAGCACTGCCAGACTTAATATTTAAAACTTTGATTGGGCTCCTTTCTCTCACTCAAAAGTTCCTATATATGAGACAAAATCAAAACACTCCAGCATTTCGAGGCCCTGCACAATCAGCTCCAATCTACCTTGATTACTCTAATTTCCTACCATCTGCCAAAAATTCCCTATTCCAACTATCACCTGAACAATTATGCACATCATGCCTTTGTTCATGCAGCTTTTGTCTTAGTTTGTGAATCCTCCCCTAATGAAAATAGACTACAGTATGGACAATAATCATGAATTCGATTTCTGTGATTACTGGGTATGAACAGGATTAAACACAACAGTTAGATCAGATACTGAAAAGAACTTCTTGCCTCAGACTTAAAATTATGAGCTGCAGGGTTGCACTGCCAAGAGACTATTTCAGAATTTTCTACCCTAGAAATATTTTAAGAATCACAGAAATGTACTTGCCTATTTGTATGACTCATATCAAGGTCAGAATAATTTTATTTGTTTTTAAAGTTTTAAAAATGAATGTGTCTGCTTTGCACATATAACACATTCAGTTCTCAGTTTGGTAGAAATCAACTTAATCAATAATAATCTGGAAAATCTAGTTATTCTAGTCCTCCAAATGGGTACCTAGTGTCATACTTAGAAAAGGCCTCATAAAACACAATTCTTTCTCTGACCTTTAAAAGTGATTTCACAATTCTATATTCAAGCTTACAAAAGAAAGAACTTCTATTTTTTGTTATCAATTATCCAGGAGGCTTTTAGCTAAGAAGAGAAAACCCCAACTCAATTATAGCTTAAAAATGGATTTATACATCTCTTACATGAAAAAAAATCTGAACGGAGTCTTCTATTTCAGCTGACAGAGGACTACTAGGTAATTTGGATCAAGCCTCCTAAAGTAAAAAAAAAAAAAAAAAAAAAGAAAGAGCAAGATAACATTGTAAGCTGTATTTAGAATAAGAGTAATTCAGGAAAAAGATAATAAACTAGGCCTCAAATTGCTCTAAAAAACAACTTTACAAATAAAAAATGACATAATAATAAAAAGTCCAAAGGAAGACAAAGTAATATGAGCTAAAGCCACAAGAAACAACAGATAATAATACCCCTGGCTAGTGTGGTTCAGTGGATTGAATGTTGGCCTGTAAACCAAAGGCATGTGTTTTCCAACCAGTTCAATTACCAGTCAGGGCACATGCCTGGGTTGTGGGCCAGGTACCCAGTGGGGGACACGTGAGAGGCAACCACACAGTGATATTCCTCTCCATTATTTGTCTCTCCCTTGCCCTCTCTCTAAAAATAAATAAAATATCTTTTAAAAAAGTCTTAAAAAAAAAAAGAAACAGCAGATAATAGACACAAATGGTCTCAGTATTAAAGTTGTCAGACAATGATGTTGAAAGAAATTTCTGTTATCTTTGTGTACAAGGCAATAAAAAACAAGGTTGAGAATTTCTGAGAAAATTATACACCATAAAAAAGAACAACGTAATCCATTACATCAATAGGCTAAAGCAGAAAACTCGTATGAATCATATCAGTAGATACAAAAAAAGCATTTGGCAAAATCCAACACCAATTCAGATAAAAACTCTCAACTAATTAGGTAGAGAGGGGAACCTTCCTCAATTTGATAAAGAAGATCTACGCCCTGGCTGTTGTAGCTCAGTGGATTGAGCTCGGGCCTGTGAAGCAAAGGGTGGCTGGTTTGATTCCCAGTCAGGGCACATGCCTAGGTTGCAGGCCAGGTCCCCAGTTGGGGGTGTGTGAGAGGCAACCACACATTGATGTTTTTCTCCCACTTTCTCCTTCTCTTCCCCTCTCTCTAAAAATAAATAAATATTTTTAAAAAAAGATCTATAAAAAAATCTAGAGTTAACATCATACGTAATAGTGAGAAGATAACAACTTTCCCACTAAGATCAAGAACAAGCAAGGAGGTCCCTTCTCACCACTCCTTTCTAACATCATACTGGATGGAAGACTTAATTAATGCAGTAAGACAATAAAAGAAAATAAAAGGCATACAGATAGGGAAAGAAAAAATAAAACTGTCATTGTCTGCAGACGACATGGTTGTCTATGTAGAAGACCCAAAAGAATGATAATAATAGGACTTCCGGCCAAGATGGAGGTGTAGGTAGACACACTGTGCCTCCTCAAACAACCAAAATAAGGACAACAATTCAGAAACAAAGTAACAACCAAAATTAAAAGAAAACTGAACTATATGGAAGTCCAACAACCAAGGAGTTAAAACAGACACATTCATCCAGACCAGTAGGCAAGGCGGAATCAGGCGGCTGAGCAGAAAGGGGTTTCAGCACAGGAAGTGGTAATACCGGCGTGCAAGGCACCCGGGCAGGAAAGGCAGCACTGGGCAGACCCTGAACACCCAGGAGGCAGCTGGCAGACCCCCGGTGTGGGGTGGCAACAGGCAGACCCAGCGAGGAGGCAATTGAGAAGCAGGGCAGCGTGTGCAAGGTGGCTGGCTGACCAGGCAGTGGTCCCACATTCACACACAAATAACTGGGGAGCAAGACAGATTGTGCAACCCAGGGTCCTAATGCCAGGAAATAAAGCCTCAAAACACCAACTGAAAACACTTGTGGGGATTGAGGCGCAGGAAGAGACTCCAACCCTCACAGGAAAGTTCACCAGAGAAACCCACAGGGTCCTAGAATGCACACAAGCCCACCCACACGGGAATCAGCCCACCAGAATGGCCCAGTTCGCTTGGGGGAAGCAGAGGAAGGGATGGAGGTGCAACAGAGAGTGGAGCAAAATGCCATTTTCTTTCCCTCCCGTACTCTGGCCCCAGATACAGCGTCACAACCCAGCAACTTGGGTTGCCCCACCCTGATGAACACCTAAGGTTCTGCCCCTCCTACGCAACAGGCGAGAACAGACCAAAACCTTATGGCTCAAAGCAGAAAAACAGCTCAAAGCTCCAGAGCCAATACTTCTAAGTGATAAAGAGATAACCAACCTATCAGATGCACAGTTCAGAACACTGGTGATCAGGATGCTCACAGAACTGGTTGATTTTAGTCACAAACTAGAGGAACAAATGAAGGCTAAACTAATTGAAATGAAGGGAAATGCACAGGAAACCAATAGTGATGGGAAGGAAACTAGGACTCAAATCAAGGGAGTGAACCAGAAGGAAGAAAGAAACAACCAAACTGAAAAGAATGAAGAAACAAGAATTCAAAAAATGAGGAGAGGCTTAGGAACCTCCAGGACATCTTTAAACGTTCCAACATCTGAATTATAGCACTACCAGAAGGGGAAGAGAAACAGCCACAAGTGGAAAACTTATTTGAACAAATAATAAAGGAGAACTACCCCAGTCTGGCAAAGGAAATAGACTTCCAGGAAATCCAGGAAGCTCAGAGAGTCCCAAAGAAGTTGGAACCAAGGAGGAACATACCAAGGCACATCACAATTACATTAGCCAAGATTAAAATGAAGGAGAGAATCCTAGATGCAGCAAGAGATGAGGAGACAGTCACCTACAAAAGAGTTCCCATCAGACTGTCAGCTGATTTCTCAAAGAGACCTTACAGGCAAGAAGGAGCTGGAAAGAAGTATTCCAAGTCATGAAATTCAAAGACCTACATCCAAGACTGCTCTAGCCACAAAGCTTTCATTCAGAATAGAAGGGCAGATAAAGTGCTTCTCAGAGATAAGATCAAATTCAAGGAGTTCATTATCACCAAGCCCTTATTATATGAAATATTAAAGGGACTTACCTAAGAAAAAGAAGATAAAAAATATGAACAGTGAAAGGACAGCAAACTCACAGTTATTAACAGCCACACCTAAAATAAAAACAAACTAAGAAAACAACTAGAACAGGAACAGAACCACAGAAATGAAGTTCACATGCAGGGTTAGCAACAGGGAAGTGGAGGGGGCGGGTACGTACAAAGAATAAGTAGCACAGATGGCAGGCAGAAAATAGACAGGGGGAGGGCAAGAATAGTATGGGAAATGTAAAAGCTAAAGAACTTAAAACACATGGACATGAACTAAAGTGGGGGAATGTGGGAGGGAGAGGGTGTACAGAGTGGAGGGGAATGAAGGTAGGAAATGGGACAACTGTAATAACATAATCAATAAAATACATATTTAAAAAGTAAATAAATAATGTATTTTTAAAAAATAATAATAATAATAAAAGCCCCTGAAACTAATGTGTGATTATAACAAGATTGCAGGATACAAAGTTAATGCACAAAAAAATCACTGCTATATATCAGCAATGAACAAATGGAACTTGAAATGTTAACACCCAATACCAATCACATTAGCACTGCCCCCTTAGCACTGCCCCCAAAATGAAACATGTATAAATCTAACAAAATATGTACATAATTTATATGAAGAAAATTATAAAACTTGGATTAAAAAAATTCAAATAAAGACTAAATAAATGGGAATATTCTACCTTCACGAAGAGGAAGACTCAAGATTGCCAAGATGTCAGTTCTTTCCAACATGATCTATAAATTCAATACAATCTCAACAAGTTGTTTTGTGAATGTTGGCAAACTGATTCTAAAGTTTATAAGCAGAGGAAAAGACCAACACAATACTGAAGAGCCAACACAATACTGAAGCCAACACAATACTGAGCCAACAGAGAAGAGCCAACACAATACTGAAGAACAATGTCAGAGGACTGACCATACTTGACTCCAGGAGGTGCTGTAAGGCCATGGTAAATAAGACAATGTGGTATTAGCAAAAGAACAGATAAACAGCTCAACAAAACAGAAAAGAGAGTCTAGAAATAAACTAACACAAACACAGTCAAGTGATCTATGACAAAGGAGTATATGCAAAAAATAATGCACATGCAAAAAAAAGTATATATAGGCACAGATCTTATACCCTTCACAAAACGAATCTTACATGTAAAATGCAAAATTAAATGTAAAATGCAAAACTACCAAACTTCTGGAAGATAACATATTAGAAAATCTAGACAAACTTCATTATAGTGACAGCTTTTTAGATACAATACAAGAGCCAAGATCTATGAAAGAAATAATTGGTAAATTAGACTTCATTAAAACTAAAATCTTCTGCTCTGTGAAAGATACTGTTAAGGGGTTGAGAAACTATAGATTGGGAGAAAATATTTGAAAAACACAGACCTGATAAAGGACTGTTATGCAAAATACACACAGAACTCAAACTCAACAACAATAAAACAACCAGATTAAAAATGGTCCAAAGAGGATAAACAAATAGCAAATACACTTATAAGAAGATGTTCAACGTGTTATTTCATGAGGGAATTGCAAATCAAAACAATGAGATAGCACTCCATACGTATGAGAATGGACCAAATCCCAAACACTACAACAAATAAATGCTGGTAAGGATCCACGACCCCCACTCACTGGTATTTAACCAAATGAGTTGACAACTTACATCCACACAAAAACCTACACTCAGGTTTTTCTAGCAGCTTCATTCATAATTGCCAAAATCTGGAAGTGACCAAGATGTTCTTTAGTAGATAAATGGATAAACAAACTAATACATTCTGACAATGGAATATTACTGAACCCTAAGTAGAAATGAGCTATCAAGCCATGAAAAGATACAGGCATAAAGGAACCATAAAGGCATGCCTCTAGGTAAAAGAAGCTAATCTAAAAAGGATACGTACTGTAGGAAACCAGCTATATTACATTCTGGAAACAGGAAAAGTATGAAGACATTAAAAAGATCAGTGGTTGCCAGGAGTTAGGGGAAAGGAAGAGATCAGTACATGGAGCACAAAGGATTTTTAGAGCAGCGAAATTATTCTATGAGATACTATAATACTATTCTATTCTATAAGATACTATAATTATAAAATACATGGCACTATACATTTCTCAAACTCCACAGAATGTAAAACGCTAAGAGTAAATCCTTATGAACTATGGGTGATAATGATATGTTGATGTAGGTTCATAAAGTGTAACAAATGTACTGCTCTGTGCTGGGATGTTAATAATGGGGGAGGTGGTGCATGTGCCAGGTGAGGCAAGGGTTATATGGGAACCCTATGTATTTTCTGCTCAATTTTGATATACATCTAAAAGAGAAAGAAGAAGAAGGGGGGAGGAGGAGGAGAAGGAAGAAGAAGAAGAATATGAAGAAGAAGAATGGGAGGAGGAAGGAAGGAAGGAAGGCAGGCAGGCAGGCAGACATGACAGAAACCATACATGTACTGAAAAGCCTAAAATAATTACTCACTCCTTATAACAATAGCTTGCCGAAACCTTTCTCTAGGATGACCATTAAAGAATGCTAAAAAGATGGAAAAATTGAAATTTCTCAAACACTCTAACATGGGATTTCTCAACCTTTGCATTTCTGATATTTTAGACCAGATAGTTCTTTGTGGTGGGCTGCTATCCTATACTTTGTAGGATATTAAGCAATATTCCTATCCATTCTCTACCCATTAGATGCTAGCACCTCCTCACTCCAGCCCCAACTGTGAAAAACAAAAGGTCTCCACTTTACTAAATGTCACCTAGGGGAATTAAATCCCTACCAACACCCAGCTCTCAGTAGAGAACCACTCTCTTCCCCAGAACTCCGACTAAAAGAAGGCAAGCTGGGACATAAGAGAGAACATAAACAAGCAGAAAATGGAAACAAAAGCAGTAGATTTAGACTAACATATCAGTAATTACATTAAAATATATAGATTAATGCTTCAAACAAAAGAGAAATTTAAAAGAAAAAAGCATAACCCAACTACATGCCTTTTTAGCAAGATATTTTTAAAACATAAGAGCACAGAAAAGTTGGGGGGAGAAACAGAAAAGCTAATGCAAACATTAATTAAAGGAGATATTATTATCTACAACTATATAACTAATGTATAATACATACATACAATTAAACTACATGTATAATATATAACTATTAACATCAGATAAGGCCAATTTTAAGGTAAAAGATATCCCAGTAGAGATGAAGAGGTACATTCATAATGATAAAAAGTTATATACACAATAAAGATGTGACAATTCTAATCTGTATACATTAAATGGTCAGAACTATAAGGAAACACAGACAAATTCACAATCATATGGTGATTTAACTACTATAATAATCAGGAAGAATGTCAACAATTTAAACAACACAAGTAACCAACCTGCCTCAACTGACTTATATAGAAAACTGTACCCAATAAACTCCCTCTAACTAGAATACACATTCCTTATAACTAGACATTAACATTTATAACTACATGCTGGATCTCCAGAAATTTTAAAAGACCAAACTTATACAGAACATGTTCTCTGACCACAGTGAAACTAAAACTCAGTAAAGATAAACTGGAAAAGCTATATATGCTTTGAAAGTAAGAACACATTTCAAATAACTTGTAAATCAAACAAAAGGACACAGTAGAAATTAGACAACATCTAGAACTTGATAAAAACTGATGCTACATATTAAAACTTGTGGGATGAAGATTTTAACTTGTGGGAAGATGAAACAGATGTACACCTTCCTATAATCCTAGTAATATAACTGAAAGTCCTAAAGAGAGAGAGAGATATACATATACATACACTCACACACCTTGTTACAGAACAGACCCATGTGGGGAAACAATATATTATTACTGAATGGACCCCCCTTCTCCCAGGGTCCCCCTGTACTAGGTTTGCCCTGCCCACCACCAGGGAATTATAGCTCTCAATGCCAGGGATTGATGAAAAAGGAATTATTTATTCAAAAGTTATACAGACTTTGAGTTATAACTTAATGTGTTCATTAAAATCCCAAAGTCCCTTAAATACCCACAAACACACACAGTCCTTCCTTCCTTCCCCCCTTTGCTCAGTCCAGGGTACCTTATCCCAGGAAAAGAAATAGAAGTCTGTAGCTCAGGTAGCCCCAGGCTCGTCCCAGTAATCCGTGCTCAGTTGGCAGACCTCCTGCAGTCCCCAGCACCATCAGCTGTGCTGCTGGGATCTCCAGTTCTTAATCCAAAACCACATGGCACCTTTTCAAGGTCCATCAGTGAGAGTCCTTTCATCCATTTCCTTCCTTGAAAGATCTCTCCTGCTTCCTCCAAACTGCTAAGAGAGAGCTCTGCATCACTGCTACATCTTGCTTTCTGGCTTCCAAAGACAAATGGCAAAGGGAGCCCCAATGCCTCTTGATTCCAAACCTTGTCAAAGCTGTGGGGGTCCTCTCCTCCTCTCTCCAAAGCTGCATGGTTCTCTCTCTTCTTCTGCAGCCCCATTTCTGACTCCTCCCACAATCAGCTACAGCTGCCAGCATTCCCATATTTTTCCTGCTTTTCTAGGCTGCGGTAGTAAGTCCAGGCAGGCGTGGTCCCGTGACATGGAGCCAATCATCTCCAAGCTCTCACATAGGTGAAGAAAGCAAGGGGAGTTGCCTCCCAGTGACATCCTGGGTGGAAGTCACTCCCTAGCTCAAAGCATGGCCACAGCTTTTTAACATATCCATGAAACCAGTTAAAAGTTAGAGACATGTTTTTGTTCTTCAGGTTATTTGCAAAACTTTTTCTATACAGAACAACTCTCAACAGCCCTGCTCTACATGTCTCACCCCCTGGTTCAGACTTGTGGGGGTGAGGACATCCTATATTTTTAATATTTCCTGGACACCCTGAGTTCTGGACCCCATTACAAACCCCTCTTTGGCGGGCAGGTCGGGGTGGGGTGGCTTGCAGTGGCCTGGCTGCACAGTTACAATCTGACAGAACTTTTAAAAAATGGAGACTACATGGCGGAATGGCTAAAGACCTTGGAATATAAGAACCAACACAGTGATGAGGAGTGCCTGTGATTTCTTTTTTTCCTCATATATCCCCAGCTTGGAGCTGAAGAAGCTGGCAACAAGTTCAGATTTAAAAAAAAAAAAAAAAAAAGGAAGGAAGGAAGGTAGAAAGAAAGGAAGGAAGGAAAAGAAGGAAGGAAGGAAGTTAGTTTTAACAAAAGCCTGTTCTCTAGCCAAAGTATTTTAACATAATAATGGAAGCCTAGCAAGATAAAAAAAAATTAGATAACAATCTGCTCCTGGCAAATACTACAGAAAAAACTGTAGCTCCACCCCACCCACATAAGCAAGGGCCAGGTGAGGACAGGCTGTAACAAGGTATCCCAATATCCTGCCTGGGTAGTATACAAAAAGGATGAGTAGAACATTGGGGCCCTCATTCCTGCTGAGCAGTAATAAAGCTTCATGCTCCAGAAATGTCCGTGGAGATCACATGGGAAACCCAAACTTTCCTTCCCCCCTACAAGCAGTAAGGAAGTGCACCTCCCTCTAACTCTGCTCAAGTGCTGTCAGAGAAAGCCTCACAGAAAATTTAGGACAGGCACCACCACTCAGCACTAACAAGGCCACTCTTTTCCAGGTGTCAGTGGAAACCACATGCACAGAGAGAACTGCATGCCACCCAGCAATGATGATCTCCCCCAACTTGGATGTAAACAGGCCAGTGGGGAACTTGGACTTCTATCCCCATAATAATGAGATAGCATTTCCTCCTTTCCCTTGCCAAAGCACTATCAAAAACAGCCAGCATTTAAGTAGAATCCAGTCTTATTACATAATACCCTAAATGTCCGGTTTTCAACAGAAAAGCACTAGTCGTAGCAGAACAAAGAATATCTGGAAATGAACGTAAAAAGATAATGATAGATGCTAATACGGAGATGTTAGTTACCTGATGAAGATTTTAAAGAAATCATGATAAAAATGCTTCAATGAGCAATTTCAAACAACCTTGAAAAAAATAGTGGAAAATAAAACTTTCTTTACATAAAGGTGTTCTAATTACATATGTAGAAAAACTCAAAAGAATATATAGAGAATTTAATAGAAGAAGCAAGTTAGTAATATTGTTAGATAAATACATATACACAAAAAACTGTATTCTGTATACCAGCAACAAAATGTTTTAAAGACATTCTTAATAGCATCAAAAAAATCAAATATCTAGGCAAAAATGTAGAGACCAATATATGGAAAATATATGGCTACCTATTAGACAAACTAAAAATGACCTAAGTAGATAAGCGATATATACCTATTGTATAGATTAGAAACCAATATTCTAAAGATACAAATTCTTCCCAAACTGACCCACAGATGATGCTATACCAATCACTGTGCAAGCAGGTGTGCACATGTGCAGCGTGGGGTGGTGGTGGTGGTGGTGGTGGTGGTGGTGGTGTATGTGTGTATGTATGAAATTTAACAAGTTGATTCAAAAATTTACATGGAAATACAAAAGGGCAGCAATAGCAGAAACAATTTTAAAGAACCAGATAGAAGTTTACCATAAATCTACAGTAATTAAGATGGCATGGCACTGATTTAATTACATAGAGATCAACAGAACAGAATACAATTCAGAAAAACACCCACACGTGTAAGATAGTTTAGAACAAAAGTGGTTTTGCTGAACACTGAGAACAATGAAGTCTTCAAAAAAAAAAAAGTGCTGGAGACTTCCACCAGGATGGAGGCGTAGGTGGAAACACTGTGCCTTCTCTCACAACCAAGTTTGAATACAACAAAGGTATGGAGAACAAAGACGCAGCCAAAGAACAGAAAATTGAACTATATGGAGGTCTGACAACGACGAACCGTTCTACCAGACGGCTAAGAGGGGCAGAGCCAGCAGCGAAGTAGGGTGGGGCAGGAAAGATCCCCCAACAGAGGCGCGCAGGCAGCCCCGCGTCAGGCTGATTCAGTGAAGGCTCAGGACGGCGGGCTGGCTGCAGTCACATATTCGAGAGACCAGCAGGGGAGTGAGCAGTGAGACGGACCGCACAGTCCCCAGCAATAAACCCAGAACCCAGTAGCAAGCTGACCACGGTCGCACAATGGAGCACAGTGGGACGAATCACTCGGCCCGCAGTGGCAGGAGGCAGCAAAGGGTGCCCGCCATTGCTTTCCTTTGGCCCCGCCCACACACACAGCGTCACAACCCAGCAACTGAGTGGCCCAGCCCATCTGCTCCTCATACATAACAGGCATGAACGGTCCAAAATATGCCTCAAAAAGAACTCAAAGCCCCAGAGCCAATAACTCTAAGTGACCAGGAAATAGGGAACCTCTCAGATGCACAATTCAAGACACTGGTGATCAGGATGCTCACAGAACTGGTTGATTTTAGCCACAAATTAGAAGAATATATGAAGGCTAAATTAATTGAAATGAAGGGAAATGCACAGGAAACCAATAGTGATGGAAAGGAAACTGGGACTCAAATCAATGGAATGGACCAGAAGGAAGGAAGAAATGACCAAACAGGAAAAAGTGAAGTTACAAGAATTCAAAAAAATGAGGAGAGGATTAGGAACCTCCAGGACATCTTTAAATGTTCCAACATCTGGATTATAGGGGTACCAGAAGGGGAAAAGAAACAGCCACGAATAGAAAACTTATTTGAATAAATAATAAAGAACTTTCCCAGTCTGGCAAAGGAAATAGACTTCCAGGAAATCCAGGAAGCTCAGAGAGTCCCAAAGAAGTTGGACCCAAGAAGGAATACACCAAGGCACATCACAATTACATTAGCCAAGATTAAAATGAAGGAGACAATCCTAGAAGCAGCAAGAGATAAGGGGACAGTCACCTACAAAGGAGTTCCCATCAGCCTGTCAGCTGATTTCTCAAAAGAGACCTTACAGGCAAGAAGGAGCTGGAAGGAAGTATTCCAAGTCATGAAATCCAAACACCTACATCCAACATTCCTCTATCCAGCAAAGCTTTCTTTCAGAATGGAAGGACAGATAAAATGCTTCTCAGATAAGATCAAATTCAAGGAGTTCATCATCACCAAGCCCTTATTATATGAAATGTTAAAGGGACTTATCTAAGAAAAAGGAGATAAAAAATATGAACAGTGAAAGGACAGCAAACTCACAGTTACTAACAACCATACCTAAAACAAAAGCAAACTAAGAGGACAGCTAGATCAGAAGTGGAAACATAGAAATGAAGAACACATGAAGGGTTAGCAACAGGGGAGTGGGAGGAGGATAAGGGGGGAGAAGATACAGAAAATAAGTAGCATAGACAGTAGGTAAAAAAATAGATGGGGGGAGGGCAAGAATAGTATGGGAAATACAGAATCTAAAGAACTTGAGACACGTGGTCATAAACTAAAGGGGGGACGGGTGGGGGAGGGGTGTGCAGGGTGGAGGGGAATGAAGGAGGGAAATAGAACTGTAATGGTATAATCAATAAAATATATTTTAAAAAAACAAAAAAACTGTGCTGGGACAACCTTGTAGAAAAAAAGAAATCTGGCTCAACTTTGCATTAAACACTAAAATTAATTCTAGTCAGGCTGAAGTTCTAAATGTGAGAAGCAAAAGAACAAAGTTGCTAGAATGTAGGAGAATATCTTCAGTAATGCAGGGCAAACAAAGATTACATGCCCAAAAGGCAATTCCCTGATAAACAATGAGATTGAGCACCTTCCTTTGTTTCAACCCATTTGGATATCCTCTTTTGTGAAATACCTATTTGAATCTTTTGCTCATATTTTTCTAGTGAACTTGTCCTTTTATGTACTCATATATAGGAATTCTTGACAAAATTAAAACCACAATTAAAAAACCAAAAACAATGACCATAACAAGACCAAAAACAATGAATGACCATAACAAGTTTTGAGAGGATGGGAAGAAACAGGTTGTAGTGTAAATTGGAATATCCACTGGCATATCTACTTTGGAAAAAAAACAAGCACTATCGACTTACACTAAAGAAATATATAAACTACGGCTTCAGCAATTAAGTACAAGTGCACCAAGAGATTTGTTGGAATAATGCTGTTCATAGCAGTATTATTCCCAATGGAAACCCAGAAACAAACCAAATGTCCTTTAAAGTTGAAGAAGCAAAATGTGGTTAATGGAACTAGTACCATATGCCCATGAAAATAAGGTACAGATACACTATATAGGTGAGTATCAAAAACATATTACACAAAAGAAAGAAGCCAGACACAAAAGAATACATACTAAATTATCCCGAACACATAAAGCTCAGAAAAAAATTTAAAACAGGCAAAACAATATAGTAGTTAGAGATGCCATGCTTAGGTTAGTTTAGGTTGTAAAACTATAAACAAAGGAGGCGATTAACAGAAAAGCCAGGACAGGAGTCACCTGAGGATGGCTGGCTGTGCTCTACTTCCCGATCTTTGTTATAGTTAACCAAGTTTTGCTTTGTAAATCACTCAGGTGGACAATTTTTGCATATTTCTCTGTATGTACAGTATTTTTTAAAGGATTCAGAACTTTGAATTTTTAATTCAAGATGTTAAATTTTCACTCAAAGATCAAGGTCAATATTATCAAGAACCCTGGTCTTTTCCATTCTTCTGCTAACATCATGTTGACTTAATTTTCTTCATGGCTGCGAGGCTACCACAGTTTCAGATATGTCATGGATACACAACAACAACCAGAAAAAGGACCATTTCTGCCCTGACTGGTATGGCTCAACTAGTTAAGCACTGTTCCACACACCAAAATGTCTCCAGTTTGATCCTCAGTCAGGGTAAAGCATGGGTTGTGGGTTCAGTTCCCAGTCAGGGTGTGTACAAGAGGCAACCAATTGATGGTTCTTTCTCATATTAATGTTTCTCTCCCTCTCTTTCTCCCTCCATTCCTCTCTAAGAATAAATTAATAATTTTTTTTAAAAAGGACTATTTCTCCCAATAGTTCTCATTTGTTTATGGTCTCTTTGTTTTTAAGGTAAAATTTACACAAAATGAAATGTACCAATTTTATGTATACAATTCCATGAGTTCACAATAGAATAGCCCAAGAGTATTCCATTGTTTAAATATACCACATTTTGTTTATGTATTCTCTTACTGAGAGGCATTTGGATTGTTTCTGGTTAAGAGTATTAGATATTATAAATAAAGCTGCTATAAACATTCTTTTTTTTAGAAAATATATTTTCCTTATAGTTAGGAAAATATAAGATGTTCTGTGGACTTTTTTTTTTCATTTGGGGAGAGGTAATATATTAGTGGAATTGCTGGATCAGAAAATATACAAGGTCTGTCCAGAAAAAGTCCAGCCACTGTTAATATAATGAAAACAGTTCACAGGACATCGATGTACCCTGGCAGCCAAAGAAGGTGGACTGGAATACACGTGCATGAGCAATGACAACTTCACTATACTACTCAGTGGGAGCAGTAGACACCATTGACTGAGCATGTGTACTGTGTGGCAATCACATTCAAAATGCATGAACGAGCCGAGCAATGAATCTGCATCAAATTTTACCTTAAGCTTAAAGATTCCTCCCCAGAAACTACTGAGGTGATTCAGAAGGCTCCAGTAATGGGCAACTGGTGATTGGTAGCTTCATCATAACACACCTGCTTATGCATCACATCTCATGCAGAGTTTTTGGCAAAACATCAAATCACCCAGGTGACTTAGCCCCCGTAAAGCCCAGATTTGGCACCCTGCAATGAGGTTCAAGAATATATGACAGGGCAGCTGATGAAATGATGACAACTGGGAGAACCGTGTGAGGTCCCAAGGTGCCTACTTTGATAAGGACTGAGGTGCCATTGTCCCATGTACAATGTTTCCTGTGTCTTGTATCTTCCTCCAGAAATGTCTCTATTTTTCATATTACATGGCTAGATACCTTCTGGACAGACCTCGTGTGTTTAATTTATTAAAACTGACAAATCAGCCCTGGCTGGTATAGCTCAGTGGATTGAGCACCGGCCTGCAAACCACACGATTGCAGTTAGATTCCCAGTCAGGGCACATGCCTGGGTTGCAGGCCACTTCCCAGCAGGGGACTCACAAGAGGCAACCATACATTGATATTTCTCTCCTTCTCTCCTTCCCTTCCCCTCTAAAGATAAATAAATAAAATCTTTTAAAAAATCTCATGTTAAAAAAAACAAAACTGTCAAATCCTTTTTCCAAAGTGGTTGTACTATTTTTCATTTCAAACAACATATGAGAAATTTCTGTTGCTCCACATTTTCGCCAACATTTGGTGGTGTCAGTTATTAAAAGACAAACTGAGGTACATTAAAGTTTTCAAGAGATTATTTAAGCATACATCAATTCCAATCAAGAAGTGCCAAATTTAAAGTGGTTAGGAGTACTCCACCAGGAGCAGCATCAAAGGGAGGAGATACGGAAGCAAAGCAAGGAAATCATTTGATTGACTATAGCTTAGGGAGTTAGTTGCCTTATTTAGGAAAGCCTAGTTGGCTATAACTGGTTGTCCTTAAATTTCATTTTCTTGGATTTGAATGCACTGATTCTGGCTTAGGCTTTGATTTGCTTGGTAAACTACCAAGGCATCAAAGCCACCACAGTCTAATGGCTACCCTGTTTAATGACTTTAACAAGGTCTTTTAAATTTTAGGTGTTCTAGGGAATATACAGTGACACCTCATTGTGGTTTTAATTTTAATTCCCTGAAGAAATTTTTCAACATCTTTGCTTTAAATGATCACAACAAAGAATGTTCACTTTGCAATGTGTAAAATGTGAGATAGCTATTTGTGTATTAGAAATGAAAACAAATTTAAAGTTTCTCTGTACACTGACTCCTGGTAGCTTCCTGAGCACACACCACTATTTTCTACTCTCCTGTCTTAACAAATAGTATTTTCCTGGCCCAAGGGCCTTTCCACCTCTCTGCAGTCTCATCTAGTCAGTCTTCAAATCCCCACATAGGAATGCATTACTTCCTTTATGAAGTACTTCCTGACTCTCCCAAACATACACGTACAGGTAATCACTCTATCTCCTGTCTTATATTTACTATGCATAATACATGCAATGTAATTTCCTCTAGGGGAAGAAACATGTTTTACTCATCTTTATAACCTCAGCACCTAAAAAAAAAAGACATGTAATAGCTCAAAAATACCAAATGAATATGGTCACCATTTTAATGCTAGTTTATTTTTCAAAGACATTTATTTTTAGACAAAGGGGAAGGGAGAGAGAAAGAGAGAGAGAGAAACATCCATGTGTAGTTACCTCTCACACACACCCCACCAGGAACATGGCCAGAAACCCGGGAATGTGCCCTGACTGGGAAATCGAACTGGCAATCCTTTGGCTGGTAGGCTGGTGCTCAGTCCACTAAGCCATAAGGACCAAGGCTTCTAATGCTACTTCAGATGTGACTCATTTTTGCGATCTATTTCCAGTAACTGAGGTTTCCAGACTGTACCAGGCTAAATGCTGGCCCCCAAAAAGGTATGGCTAAAAAAAGTGATTAAATTAAGACTCCTCAAAGGACCAGTTTATTTTGGGTGGACCCTAAACACAATCACATGTATCCTTTTATTTTATTTTTTAATATATGCATATATTTTTTATTTTAAAAATATATTTTATTGATTATGCCATTAGTTATCCTATTTCTCCCCCTTCATTTCCCTCCACCCTGCACACTCCCTCCCCGACCATTCACCCCCCTTTAGTTTATGTCTACGAGTCTCAAGTTCTTTAGATTCTGTATTTCCCATACTATTCTTGCCCTCCCCCCTATCTATTTTCTACCTACTGTCTATGCTACTTATTCTCTGTACCTTCTCCCCTCTTTTCCTCCTCCCACTCCCCTGTTGCTAACCCTCCACGTGTTCTTCATTTCTATGGTTCCACTTCTGATCTAGCTGTCCTCTTAGTTTGCTTTTGTTTTAGGTATGGTTGTTAGTAACTGTGAGTTTGCTGTCCTTTCACTGTTCATATTTTTTATCTCCTTTTTCTTAGATAAGTCCCTTTAACATTTCATATAATAAGGGCTTGGTGATAATGAACTCCTTGAATTTGATCTTATCTGAGAAGCACTTTATCTGCCCTTCCATTCTGAAAGAAAGCTTTGCTGGATAGAGGAATGTTGGATGTAGGTGTTTGGATTTCATGACTTGGAATACTTCCTTCCAGCTCCTTCTTGCCTGTAAGGTCTCTTTGAGAAATCAGCTGACAGGCTGATGGGAACTCCTTTGTAGGTGACTGTTCCCCTATCTCTTGCTGCTTCTAGAATTCTCTCCTTCATTTTAGTCTTGGCTAATGTAATTGCGATGTGCCTTGGTATGTTCCTCCTTGGGTCCAACTTCTTTGGGACTCTCTGAGCTTCCTGGATTTCCTGGAAGTCTATTTCCTTTGCCAGACTGGGAAAGTTCTTTATTATTTGTTCAAATAAGTTTTCCATTCGTGGCTGTTTCTTTTCCCCTTCTGGTACCCCTATAATCCAGATGTTGGAACATTTAAAGATGTCCTGGAGGTTCCTAAAGCCTCTCCTCATTTTTTTGAATTCTTGTTTCTTCATACTTTTCCATTTGGTCATTTTTTTCTTCCTTCTGGTCCATTCCATTGATTTGAGTCCCAGTTTCCTTTCCATCACTATTGGTTTCCTGTGCATTTCCCTTCATTTCAATTAATTTAGCCTTCATATATTCTTCTAATTTGTGGCTAAAATCAACCAGTTCTGTGAGCATCCCGATCACCAGTGTCTTGAATTGTGCATCTGAGAGGTTCGCTATTTCCTGGTCGGTTGCTTAGAGTTATTGGCTCTGGGGCTTTGAGTTCTTCTTGAGCTATAATGCTTTGGTCTGTTCGTGCCTGTTACATATGAGGGGCAGAGCCCTAGGTGTTCAGTAGGGCGGGGCAACCCAGGCCACTAGGTTGTGATGCTGTATGTGGGGGCGGTATCAGAGAGGGGCAATGGTGGTCCCCTCTGCTGCTTCCCACCACTGGGGCCTGTGCGGTCCCTCTCACTGCTCGCTCCTTCACCTGGTTTACCTGCGCTCGAATTTTTGACCGTGGTCAGCCTGCTGCCTTGCACCCCCACTGGGTCTGCCTGTCCCAACCCCACACCTGTGATCTGCCAACCACAGCCCGAGAGCCTGGGTCAGTCTGGCCAAGTTTTCCTGCACAACCCCGCTCTGCCGGTTGCTGGCTCGGCCCATCTTACCAGTTTGGCTGAATGGTTCATTGTTGTTGGACTTCCATATAGTTCAATTTTCTGTGTTTTGGTTGCATTTTTATTACTAAAATTCTGTTGTCTTTAAACTTGGTTGTGGGAGGAGGCACAGTGTTTCCACCTACGCCTCCATCTTGGCCGGAAGTCCCATATGTATCCTTTTAAAGAGAGGTAGAGGGAACACTGAGACTGAAGAAAAGGCAATGTGATCAAGAAGGCAGAGATGAGATGTTTGTGGCCATAAACCAAGGAACGCCTGGAGCCACAGAAAGCCTGAAGAAGCAAGGAAAGGATTATCTCTAGAGCCTTTGGTGGAGTGCAGCTCTTGATTTCAGATTTCTGGTCTTCAAACTATGAGTGAATAAATTCTTGTTATTTTAAGTCACCCAGTATATGCTAATCTGTTACAGTAGTCATAGGTAACTAATATACTCACTTTCTCTTCAGTTTATTTTTTCATAATGACTTCTACCCCAAACCAAAATATCTATCGCAATTTTAAGTTTCTTTCTTGGTCTGACTTCAATCAGTTAATATATGGGTATCAATTACGTACAGAACATCCACATATGTACTGGCACACAAAGTATATAATAAAAGAAAAAAATCCTATTGTATAGGGTTGACAAAATAAAGAAACTCATAAAGTTAAACGTAAAAAGTACACAGTTCAAACAGCATTTTTTAAAAAAAGGTGAAACATCATTTCAGCCATCTGTTAACACGTGAGCACTTATTACATGACTAGCCTCTGTGAAAGGCTATTTTTAAAAGACTAAGCACAACTCTTCTCCAAATACTTCATCTTCCTCTCTTTGCAACTATCACTATCAGAAAGTTACACCCACCTGTCCTTCCTCCTACTTCTTTGACCAGTCCCAGCTCTACAGACCTATATATGGCAGTTTGGTTTTACACAAGAACTGTATTTCTTAAGCAGTGGCACCATGTCTGCCCCCCAAATTGGTAATTCAAAACATTCTAAAAGCACAGCTGCTAACACTCATGGAAAGCTTCCAAAACACGTTCCATTAAAAAGCACATGCTATGTCTTTGAACATTTCAAAACAATGCTTTAAATACTACATGCCCCCAATGTGAATGTTGTTTTTCAAAACAACATTAAAAGTCCAAAGAGAACCTACATCAGGCATTTTCACTTAAAAACAAAACATTAGAAATGAATTTCTTTAAAATCCAGAGAGCATCCTATACTGGTCACCCGAACAGCCTTTGGATGGCCATCCACGGTGCCTTGTATACAAAACAAAAATGTCACAACTTGACACCCTGCCAAACCCTTCAAAGTGCAGCTGGGAGCAGACCCTTCAAAGCCCTGGTAAGGTGCCAGGCCCTGTAATTGTGATTCAGAAAAAAACAAGAGGGCGAGGAAAAAGGAAAGGAAGAAGATACGTGTTAATGTAGTTAGCAATCACCACTAAGCGTTTTGAATTAAAATGTTATTCTATTCTTATAATTGCACTGCCTGCCTCCGCACAGCTTAATTCACACAAAAGAATTCTGGAAAGTAGGTTATAGTAACCAGTCAACCTCAAATGCTTAAAATAAATTATAGAAGTCTCTGAAAAGCTGTGATGTGAACAACAAAGACAACTCTTACTCAAACCATACTTCAAATTAACTGTAACATTTCTTAGTGTAAACTCTATCACATATAACATAGGGACTTCCCAAAAGATTTATAAACACTTAATATCTTTGTGCAAACTGTGGAGTCTTCTTTACTCACAGTCCTATTATTTCTCCTGAAATAGAAAAGGCTACCACATGGTCCTAATGTAAAATGAATATTGATTACTAATCTAACAACATTATTCTGGAAACTCTGTGTTTTAAATAAATCCTGATTTAATTTTATTGCCATTAGATTTATGTCTTAAGTCTGAAAAGTTAAATTTAAAACATTTGGTAAGAGTTCACCTTATATTTTTACCGGAGTTATTCTAAGCATTGTTTTTTTCACCTTTGAGAATCTGCCAAAAAGAAAGTACAGAATTTTTCAGAGCCAGAAAAGGTAGATAAATAAAAGTCATCCTCAAGACATAAAGTTGAGTTTTCCCAGTGTATCTGGGACTAGGAGGCTGCTGGGTGGCTTTATTTTGGTGGCAAAAGATGCGACATCAGTGACTGAAGCGCTGAAATGGAAAACCCAATATGTATGCCCACGTTTAACAAATCCAGCAATTTCTTAGTACATAGAAATGCACCAGAAGATGGAAAAATGGCGGCAGAGTAGGACGGAGCGCCTCCAGTTCTCGTACCCCTGGGAGAAAATCCTGGCAGATTTACTGAAGAACAGCGCAATCAATTCCCCAACCAACAATTCCCCAGCATTTATGAAAATAAGAGACCAGAGATAGTGACAAACCAGACAGCTACAGGTCATTGGGGTCTCAGGGACTCAAGTAAGGACAGAGGTGGCCAGACTGGCAGCAGTCATGGGCCAGAGGATAAAGACCTCGGAGCCACGGCTGCCACAGCTGTCGGGGCCCAGAGGCTTCCGCTTGCGCCCAGCGACAGGGGAGTCTGCCACAGAGGACTCATTGGGACCCCAGCACCTGTGAGTAAAGACAAAAGCGGCAGCGGCAGGGCCAGCTGCCCTCAGGAGCCAGGCACCCCAGAGTAAAGTCAAAAGCAGCAGCAGCAGGACCAGCAGCCATTGGCCAGCGCATAAAGACCTCGGAGCTGCTGCTGCTGCAGCTTCCAGGGCCCAGAGGCTTCTGTCTACGGCCAGCGTCAGCGTCAGGGGGTCTGTCACAGAGGACTCATCAAGAGCCCAGCACCTGGGAGTAAAGACAAAAGCGGCAGCGACAGGGCTGGCTGCCCTTGGCCAGCCCAAAATCCCTCGGAGCCGCCGCTGCCGCTGCGTTAGGGGTGTAGAGGCTTCCGTCTGCGGCCAGTGCCATGGAGGACTCATACAGAGCCTAGCACCCAGTGGAGCATTGGGCCAGCTGCAGGGTCCTTGGAAGAGCTGGCTCCTTCCCTCACCATCTAGGTGGTGCTGGGCGGCAGAGACCTGTCTGCGTAGGCGTGCAGGGAGGGTGGCAAGGACAGGGGGCCATGTTCAGTTGCGATCTCTGTGGTCGCCAGCCTACCAGCCTGCCAGCCCAGGAAATTTGAGAGGAGCATTGTTCTAACCAGTCAGGTTGGAGATTGGGCTGGGCTGAGAGGCACGCTTTCTGGAGAAGTTTTTACTGAAAAGTGGACTGAGGTGTTCTCCTCTGAAGGCAGCTTGACTTGCTTCTCACCCAGCCACAGGACTGGGAAGGACCAGTACCAGATCCCATGGGACCCAGGCAGCCTGTCGGGTGGGCGGGCACCCACACACCAATCTGGTAGCCTGGCTGGCAGGTGGGGGTGCACCAGGGCCTACAACCCAGCCTACAGAGGGGTCCTGCTGAAACCAGAAAAACCGGATTGGACAGTTTGAAACCAACAAGGAAGGAGTTTGGTTTTTTTTTTTAAACTTTTTAAAAAACTTTTTTCAGTAATCGTATACTTTTAAAATTTCATTGTTGCTATATCTTTCAGTACTCTGTTCCTCTCCTTTCTTTTTTCCTCTTTTAGTCCTTTTTCCTTTTGCCCCAAACTTATTGCTTTTTCCTCACTTCTCTTGCCTTTTGTGTGTGTGTTTGTTTGTTTGTTGCTTTCTATACCACTGTAAATACTTCACAACACATCTCTCCAGTCTTAGCCCACTTTACAGGTTCCTGAATTCTATTACTGTAGTGATTAACTCTACTTGCTCACACGCTATGTCTATTTACTATTCTTTACTCTCACCTTACCTCAAAATCTGACCACCCGCAACCTCACTGCTTTCTAGATACAACTCACAAGCCTTCCCTCCCCAACCAGAGACTTATCTTTGGTCTATCCTTTCTTAAAAGTGGCAAAGTGGGTTGAAGATTACAGTTAACACTATATAGACCCTAAAGATCTTCTATCTCTTTTCTACTGGCTGTGACTGTAAATATCATAAAGTACTCTCCTGCTGTCATAAACCATTTTGCCTCCCCCTCCAGCTGATCACACACACACAAAGAAAGGAGTAAGTGGAAGTGGAGAACATCAAGATACCTGCAGGAGACTACACCACTGAATTTCACAGGTATTCTACCACAGAAGTTCAAACCATAAACCTAGGGAGTCAGAACACATCAATTTAAGAAGCTGAAGCTAACAAGAAGAGTCTCATAAGCAATGGGAAGACAAAGAAACAATGCCCAAATGAAAGAAAAGGTGGAAGTCTCAGAAATAATGTTAGATGAAAGAGAGGCAAGTCAGCTATCAGATATTGAATTCAAAGCACTAGTTATCAGGAAATTCAAAGAGCTCACAATGAGCTACCAGAAACTAGAGGGGAGCTACCATGAGCTCTCCGCAAACTATATCAACATGAAAAAGGAAATAGAAACTATCACCAAAGGACAAGAGGAAATGAAGAATACAATTTCGGAACTGAAGAACACAGTAGAAGGAATGAAAAGCAGGATCGATGAGGCAGAAGATCGGATCAGTGAGTTGGAGGACACAGTAGAAAGAATCTCCCAGAAAGAGCAAGAAAGGGAAAAGAGGCTCAAAAAGAATGAAGATGGACTAAGAGAAATGCAAGATAATATGAAACGTAATAATATCCGAATAATAGGAATACCAGAAGGAGAAGAAGAAGAACAAGGGATAGAAAACCTATTTGAAAGAGTAATGATGGAAAATTTTCCTAATTTGATGAGAGAAAAAGTTACACGAATCCAGGAATCACAGAGAGTCCCATTCAAGAGGAACCCAAAGAGGCCCACTTCAAGACACATCATCATTAAAATGGCAAAATTTCAAGACAAAGAGAGAATCCTAAAGGCAGCAAGGGAGAAAAAGGAAGTAACATACAAGGGAGCCCCAATAAGGTTAGCTACTGACTTCTCAATGGAAACACTCCAAGCAAGAAGAGAATGGCAAGAAATATTTCAAGTAATGAGAACCAGAGGCCTACAACCAAGGCTACTTTACCCAGCAAGGCTCTCAATCAAGATAGAAGGCCAAATAAAGAGCTTCCAAGACAAAAGAAGTCTAAAAGAATATGCCTCCACCAAACCAGCTCTACAAGAAATACTAAAAGGGCTGCTTTAAGGAAAGGAAGGAAAAGAGAGAGACAGAGAGGAACTGTGGTACAAAAATGGCAATGAATAAGTCCCTATCAATAATAACCTTGAATGTAAATGGATTAAATGCTCCAATCAAAAGACATAGAATAGCTGAATGGATAAGAAAGCATGACCCACACATATGCTGCCTACAGGAGACCCACCTCAGGACAAAAGACCATCACAGACTAAAAGTGAAAGGCTGGAAACAAATTTTCCAAGCAAATGGACAAGAAAAAAAAGCCGGGGTAGCAATTCTAATATCAGACAAAATAGACTTCAAAAAAAGGGCCATAAAGAGAGACCCAGAAGGTCACTTCATATTGCTCAAGGGAAGAATCCAGCACGAAGACATTAACATCATAAATATATATGCACCCAACATAGGAGCACCCAAATATATAAGAAAAATCCTAGAAGACTTCAAGAAAGATATTGACAGCAACACAATTATAGTAGGGGATTTTAACACCCCACTGTCAAAAATGGACAGATCTTCCAAACAAAATATCAACAAAGATATAGCAGCATTAAATGAAACTCTAGAAGAAATGGACTTGACTGATATATATAGAGCGCTTCATCCCAAAGAAGCTAAATACACATTCTTTTCAAATGCACATGGAACATTTTCAAAGATAGACCACATGGTAGGACACAAAATGAACCTCAACAAATTCAAGAAAATTGAAATCATACCAAGCATTTTCTCTGACCACAAGGGACTGAAATTAGAAACCAACCCCACAGGAAAAAACCCCAAACATCCAAAATCATGGAGACTGAATGGTATGCTATTAAACAACGAATGGGTCAAGATTGAAATTAGGGAAGAAATCAAAAAGTTTCTGGAAACAAATGAAAATGAACTCACAACAACCCAAAACTTATGGGACACGGCCAAGGCAGTCCTGAGAGGGAAGTTCATAGCAATACAGGCTTACCTAAAGAAAATAGAAACATTTCAAACAAACAACCTAACCCGACGCCTGCAAGAACTCGAAGAACAACAACAAAGACAGCCCAGAGCAAGTACAAGGAAGGAAATAACCAAGATCAGAGCAGAATTAAATGACATAGAGACCAAAAGCACAATTATAAGGATCAATGAATCCAAGAGTTGGTTTTTTGAAAAGATAAACAAAATAGACAAGCCTTTAAGTAGGCTCATTAAGAAAAGAAGAGAGAGGACACAAATAAACACAATCAGAAATGAAAGAGGAGAGATTACAACTGATACCACAGAAATAGAAGGGATTGTAAGGAATTACTATGAAGAACTGTATGCCAAGAAATTTGAAAACCTAGGTGAAATGGACAAATTTCTAGAAAAATATAATCTTCCAAAACTCAATGAAGAAGAAGTAGAAAGCCTGAACAGACCAATAACAGCAAATGAAATTGAAGCAGTAATCAAAAAACTCCCATCACACAAAAGCCCCGGACCAGATGGTTTCACAGGAGAATTCTACAAAGCGTTTAAGGAAGAGCTAACCCCTATTCTTCACAGACTATTCCAAAAAATCCAAAATGATGGGAAACTCCCAAACTCTTTTTATGAAGCGAGCATTATCCTAATTCCAAAACCAGATAGAGACACAACAAAGAAAGAAAACTTTAGGCCAATATCACTGATGAACATAGATGCTAAAATCCTCAACAAAATATTGGCAAATCGCATCCAACAATACATCAAAAAGATCATACACCATGACCAAGTGGGATTCATCCCAGGGATGCAAGGATGGTTCAATATCCGCAAATCAGTAAATGTAATACACCACATAAACAAAAGCAAGGACAAAAACCACATGGTCATATCAATAGACGCGGAAAAAGCTTTTGATAAGGTACAACACCCATTTATGATAAAGGTACTCAGCAAAGTGGGAATAGAGGGAGCATTCCTCAATATAATAAAGGCCATATATGAAAGACCTACAGCCAACATCATACTGAATGGGCAAAAACTGAAAGCTTTTCCACTAAGATCAGGAACAAGACAAGGTTGTCCACTTTCACCACTTCTATTTAATATAGTATTGGAAGTTCTAGCCACAGCAATCAGACAAGAAAAGGAAATAAAAGGCATCCAAATCGGAAAGGAGGAAACAAAACTGTCACTGTTTGCAGATGACATGATAGTGTACATGGAAAATCCTATAGACTCTACCAAAAAACTGCTGGAACTAATAAATGAATTTGGCAAAACAGCGGGATACAAAGTCAATATCCAGAAATCAAAGGCATTTCTGTATACTAACAATGAATCAGCAGAAGCAGAAATCAAGAAAAAAATCCCATTCGATATAGCAAAAAGAAAAATAAAATATCTGGGAATAAATCTAACCAAGGAGGTTAAAGACCTGTATGCAGAAAATTACACAACACTGAAGACAGAAATCAAGGAAGACACAAACAAATGGAGACGTATACCGTGTTCATGGATTGGAAGAATTAACATCATCAAAATGTCCATACTACCCAAAGCAATTTACAGATTCAATGCAATACCTATTAAAGTACCAATGGCATATTTCACAGACATAGAACAAACACTTCAAAAATTTATATGGAACCATAAAAGACCCCGAATAGCAGCTGCAATGTTAAGAAAGAAGAACAAAGTAGGAGGGATCACAATACCTGATATCAAACTGTATTACAAGGCCACTGTAATCAAAACAGCCTGGTACTGGCATAAAAACAGGCACATAGACCAATGGAACAGAATAGAGAACCCAGAAATAAACCCAAATCTCTACAGTCAATTAATATTCGACAAAGGGGGCAGTATCATAAAATGGGGTAAAGATAGCCTCTTCAACAAATGGTGTTGGGAGAACTGGACAGCTACATGCAAAAAAATGAAACTCGAGCACCAACTTACATCATACACCAAAATAAATTCAAGGTGGATAAAAGACTTAAATATAAGCCATGACACCATTAAAGTCCTAGAGGAGAACATTGGCAGGAAAATCTCAGATATTTCACGCAGCAACATTTTTACTGATATGTCCCCTAGAGCAAGGACTATAAAGGAAAGAATAAACAAATGGGATCTCATCAAAATAAAAAGCTTCTGCGCAGCTAAAGAAAACAGCATTAAAATAAAAAGACAACCAACTGTATGGGAAAACATATTTGCCAATGATACCTCAGACAAAGGTTTAATCTCCAAAATATACAAAGAACTCACACGACTTCACTCTAAGAAGACAACTAACCCAATTAAAAAATGGGGAAAGGACTTGAACAGACACTTCTGCAAGGAGGACATACAGAGGATCCAGAGACACATGAAAAGATGCTCAATATCACTAGCTATCAGAGAGATGCAAATTAAAACTACAATGAGATACCACTTTACACCGGTGAGAATGGCTATCATAAACAAAGCAATAAACAACAAATGTTGGAGAGGGTGTGGAGGAAAGGGGACTCTGGTCCACTGTTGGTGGGATTGTAGACTGGTACAACCATTATGGAAAACAGTATGGAATTTTCTCAGAAAACTAAAATTGGACTTGCCTTTTGACCCAGCAATTCCACTGCTGGGATTGTATCCTAAGAACCCTAAAACACCAATCCCAAAGAACCTATGCACCCCAATGTTCATAGCAGCACAATTTACAATAGCCAAGAGTTGGAAGCAACCTAGGTGCCCGTCAGTAAATGAATGGATCAAAAAACTATGGTACATATACACAATGGAATTTTATGCTGCAGAAAGAAAGAAGGAGCTCCTACCTTTTGCAACAACATGGATGGAACTGGAAAGCATTATGCTGAGTGAAATAAGCCAGGTGTTGAAGGACAAATACCATATGATCTCACCTCTAACAGGAAGCTAAACAACAAAGCAAACAAGCAAGCAAAATATAACCAAAGACACTGAAATAGAGAACAGGCTGACAGTGACCAGAGGGGAGAGGGGAGGGAATTTCAGGGGAAATAGGGGAGGGACTTAGAGGAACATTCATAAAGGATACATGGACAACAACTGAGAAGGGTGGAAATGAGAGGGAGGAAGGAGCACGGGGGTGGGATGGAATGGGAATTATAGACAGAAAACTTACTTGAAAAATAATTAAATTAAAAAATTGGAAAAAAAAGACATAAAGTTAATTTTGACTATATTTTCCTTTAAAGCAATTAAACAGAAAGTGTTTATGAAGGATGACTTAGTGTACATGGACCACTCTGTAAATATAGATCACTCATATTTATGGAGTGGTCCACTTATACTTACTGAGTGGTCCACTTACTAAGAGGGCCCTGAAGGAGATACAGAAATACGAAGACCACCACGTCAAGCAGACTTCTGAGCAAGGAAGAGTCTGCCTATATCACAGTATTATGGGAATGTTCTCTGTTGGGTACAGGAATATGGAATTAAATAAAAGAAAAACCTGGCCCTCAAAAAATTCACAGGGGTCAGTGAAATATACATACTAAAGAACAACTGCTGAATGAACAAGAATAAAAGAAAATTGACTATTTATTAAGTTTTTCTTCAAAAAAATTTTACCAAGTGGATACATTATATATTCAAAATAATAAATGAATTCACAAAGTTTTAAAACTATAAAGCATTGTAATATATTTATAAGTAATATGGGTGCAGAGAGGAGAGGACTAATTCTACTAGAGAAGTTATCAAGGAAGGCTTCAAAAAATAAGAAATCCAAAGAAATAGATGCAGGGAAGGCAATCCCAAGAAAGAAGGAAATCCAAAGAAAGGGATGCAAGTACAAAATCATGGAAATGAAAGAACTTTGGGAATTGGGAGTGGGGAGGAGGTAGCATATTAGCCTGGAGACATAGGGCAGGGCCTTAAAGGCCATGTAGCAGAAGATGGGGTTTAGGAGAACCAATTAGAGGCTGTAAACTTGTGGGTGGATTTCTACTTCAGAAAAATAACTAAATTATCCAAGATGTGGAGAACAGATTGGGAAGGTGAAAGGGGAGTGGATAAGGGAGAGAGTAAAGAAAGATCAAAAGTAGAGAAAAGGGGATTAAAAGTGCAGGAAAGCAATGATGAAGACCTAAATTAAAATAGCAGCAGCAGGTAGTCAACGAGGAATAGTCCTGAAATGAATTTGGAAGCACAAGTAACAGGGTTATTAATTCACACCCATTTCCCTCAAATAAAAAAAAGAAAAAGAAAACTATTTTAATGTTGTCACTAATTAAAATACCAACCAGAAAATCAGGGCAGTTTTTTTAAAGTAAAATAGAATCCAGTTAAACTAGAAAAAAGGCTGTTTGAAAGACTGAAATTACTTCAAGCACTAATTCTCCATATGAACTAAGACTCACTTTGCAAAAGCATCTTGGTAAATGCAAATAATACTTAAGTATCTACCTTTCTTGCACAGGAATTTTATCAGCAAAGGGGTAAACACTAAAGCTGGTTCTGTCAGGAACAAAGACATAAAGTAAGTATTTTATTCTTTAGATGTCCACCTGCTGTTACTCCTCCTCATTCTTTCCTTCAAACAGTCATCTCTATAGCAACACACTTAAGAAATTTGTGAGTGGAAAGTATGTTTTTGCAAAAATATCAGAACTCAAGAAAATGAGCTACTTTATTTTTTCCTTTAACACAAGAGATACACAATACATCTTAAGACAACTGCAAAATATGACAAATAGGAAACAAAAATGGACTTAAAACACAAGGAAATGTAAAAATTAGTGTTGCACATTTACATGGAAATTCTTTTTACAGATTACAATGACACCTTGTGGTAAGACTTTTTAAATTATATTTTAACTTATCTTGGAAAATATTTTTACAGCAGAGATATAATAAACCTGGTTTAGCAAATAGGAAAGAACAAAACCACCGTGTTGAGATGATATAAACATGTACAACAATCCATTTGCAAAATTAAGAACAAAAAAATCACACTTTAAAAAATGTTACAATATTAAGACAGGCAGAAGCACCTTACTAACTATTAATATAAAATACACTATTTCCTTCACTTGAGCTAAAATGATAAATTGTTTAAAAGATGCAAAAAGAAACACTTTTGAGACAGTGAGTGTAGTTCCTGGCAAAAGAACTTGGCACAGCCACTCTTGCTTGCTTGGGGTGCGTGCTCCATCTGTAACTGTTGTTTGCCTCTCTGCAAAACAAATACTGAAAACTGTTTTCACTTTTTGTTTTTTTTCATAAAAGTGAAAATCCTCTTCAGATTTCTTTTGGTTAGAGAAAACAGGTACTAATGTAGGCCTTTCATAAAAGCAGAGTGACATAAAGCAAGCTTTTGAAAAGCAGGGGATTCTTGCATTATCTATTGTTTAATCAGTAAGAAAGGAGTAACAACATTAAATTACTGCCATAGTTTATAAATCATGTGTCAGTATTCACATGTAAAGGGAGTGCCAACATCAAGATGCCATAGCTTTGTACTGTCTGTGAGGGTCTGCACTTTATCTGGATTCATTTCATGCATCCATTAGCAAGATGTGTCTTGCTTCTTCACTTTGCCATTTCGGCTTATAAACGGTTTCACAGGAATGCTCTACTTTAAGAAACAGGGAAACCTATACCACTTTAAATACTTTAAGATTGATTAATCCAATAAATAAGACAATATGTATAATTACCTTTTGTTGGTAGTTTATTACATTTACTATACTAAATAGCAGTAAACATAAAGAAAAGTTAATGATGGAGCTAGCACGCAATCACCTTATGAATCTCAGAAATGATCTTCTCCCTTAGCATCTACAACACCAAGATCACCTCCCACGTCACTGACCTTTCTCACTGTAACTTAACTGTTCTCTTTCTCCCTCACCGTGAGAAATTTCTAGACCGCCACTCCATTTGTGTAAAAGTCAAGCTGTCTATATCACAGCTTCATTTATTACATCTGAATGACACTCAAATTTACACCCACATTCCTAACCTCTCTCCTAGCTCATAACTCCCATTCTCCTCACAAGTCTTACCTACAAAGCAAGCTCAACATAACAAGAATTAAGCTATTAGCCCAGGCTGGTGTAGCTCAGTGGATTGAGCACAGGCCTGCTAACCACAAGATCGCAGTTCGATTCCCAGTCAGGGTACATCCCTGGGTTGCAGGCCAGTTCCCAGCAGGGGACTCACGAGAAACAACCATACATTGATATTTCTCTTCTTCTCTCTTTCCCTTGCCCCCTGAAGATAAATAAATAAAATCTTAAAAAAAAAAAGAATTAAGCTAATTAAGCAAATTTTCTACCTGCCTACTTACAAAAATCCACTGTCACTCTCCTCCCCTTTCTTAGCACATATTTCATCCTCTAACTCCTACGAGTAGTAAATTATTAATCCTGCCAATTCTTCATCTATCTGCTTATCTTAACCATTCTTCTCCATTTCTAGGCCATCGGACTCTAGAACAAAACCTCAAGTATTTTACCTGTTCTTTTATTAACAGAACTCTCTAAATAGTGTCCAGATGTTGGCCTTTCTTCATTTTTATATAGCCTACAAATATCTATCTACCAGGGCAATCTTTTCTATTCAGCTTCCATCACTATTACAATCCTCCCTATTGTTTTCTGCATCAAATCTAAAATTCCTCAGCCACATTGAGAGCCCTGAATTAGCCAACTCCCTAGACAAATGCAAACATTTCTCTTCGCTGCTAACACAGGGTCCTTTTCCTAGAGCCAACTGAGTTTGCTTTAAAGTTCCTCATAAACAGGGTGCTTACTCTTGCCTTTACAACTTTGTTCATGTAGTTACACTAAACTGATACACTTCCTTACATCTTTCCAATTAATCCACAAACCAAGATCAGAGTCAAACTTAAACCCCTACAGTCTGAACAACCATAAAACTATTTTCAGAGTTTATAGTTACTCTAAAAGTAAATATAAAGAATAGTTTCTGCCTTCCTGTTGCTTGCCTCAGAGTATTTATTCTATATTCTATCACATCTGTATTTTCCCCTTCTAGTGCTTTGTAACTAGGTAACTATTTTCCCCTCTAGTGCTTTACAAACTGTAAGTTCCTCAAAGGAAAAACTACAATCTCCTGGCTGGTATAGCTCAGTGGATTGAGCATGGGCCTGCGAACCACATGATCGTGGTTGGATTCCCAGTCAGGGCACATGCCTGGGTTGCAGGCTAGTTCCCATAGTTCCCAGCAGGGGACTCATGAGAGGCAACCATACATTGATATTTCTCTCCTTCTCTCTCCTTCCCTTCCCCTCTAAAGATAAATAAATAAAATCTTTAAAAAAAAAAGAAAAACTACAATCTTATACTTTTTTGGTATCTCCATACCTCCAATTTCAATAAACCTAATGACAGAAAACTGATTTAAGAAATTTCTGTAATATGAATCTTACTTTCCCATAGGCTTACAAGATGATTTCAGAGAAAGCTTGGGGAAGAATGCCCCCAAGAACACTGTTTGCTAATCAATAATGTATGCCTTATGATAGTTTATCTGTCAATATATTTCTGCATCACCCTGACTGGTAGGGCTCAGTTGGTTGGGCATTGTCCTGCAAAGCAAAAGATTGCAGGTTCGACTCCCAGTCAGGGCACATGCCTGGGCTGTGGACTTAGTCCTTGGTAGGAGAGCATACAAGAGGCAAACGATCGATGTTTCTCTCTCACATCAATGGTTCTCTACCTTTCTTTTTCCATCACTACCACCTCTCTAAAAATAACTAAATAAAATCTTTAAAAAAAAACATAGTTCTGCATTGAAAAAATTCTGGTGGGCAGCGTAGTCATCTAAGCCTTAAAAATAAATACATCTTTTGACCTAGCAATTCCACATGTAGGAATAAATCCTAAAAAACAATTCAGAGATATGCACAAACATTTATTTTCAGCTATCTTCTTCACTTATCACTCAACAATATTACTGAGCACATCCCAAGGGCCAGGTAGGAATAAGAAGACAGAATTAGATCCTTGCCTTCATGGTGCTTGCATCATAGTGCAGTTAATATGGAAAAAGAGGCTATAGAAAAAGCATGTTTTATAGCAAAGGTATACTTTCTTCACGAATCAAATTACTCAATATTTTTAAAATGTCAATTTCACCCAATGCCATTGGAAATCCTAGCAGACATTTTTATAGAAATCAACAAGCTGTTTCTAAAACTCATACGGAAACAGAAAGGACCTGGAATAGCCAAAATAACTTTAACAACAACAAATTTAAAGAACGTTCATTACCTGAATTCATAACTTATTAAAATGCAGAGCAATCAAAATTGTGTGGCACTAAATGTCAAGACACACACACAAATCCACTAAAAAGAGGGCAGAGTTCAGAAATAGACCCAAACACATGGCTGATGGATTTCTGACCAAAACGCCACATCAATTCAATGAAGAAAGGACAGTCTATTCAGTAAATGGTTTGTGAGAACTGCCTATCCATAGGCAAAAAAAAGAACTTTTAAGTTTTACCTCACACCATATACAAAAATGACTAAATTGTATTAATAAACATAAAACTATAAAACTCTTAAAACATAAGGGAAAATCAGGTTGACTGTGGTTCGGTTAAAATCTTTGACATTACCAAAAGCATATTCCATTAAAAAAAAATGACAAACTGGACCTTCATCGAAATTAAGAATTTGTGTTCTTTAAAAGACATTTTAATACAAATAAAAAGATAAGCTAGATTGAAAGAAAATATTAAAAACCATATATTGATAAAGGACTTGTGTGTCAAATATAAAAACAAGTCTCAAAACTAAATAAAAAAAATTAACAAAACGATAATGAAAATTGGGGAAAAGATTTGAACAGTTCACCAAAGATACAAAACACCTGAAAAATGTTAAGTATCATTAGTGTTATATGAAGTGCAAATCAAAAACGCAATACTACTATACACCTATTAGAAAAGTTACCCATAGCAAGTACAGACTAATGTAGAGAAACTAGAACTGTCAGAAACGACTGGTAGAAATATAAAATGGTGAAATCATACGGGAAAACTGTCAGTTTCTTAAAAAGTAAGCATATACCTACATATAATCTAGCCAATTCTTTTATAGGTATTAATCCAAGAGAAATGAAAGCATATATGTCCATTTAAATACTTTCACACAAATGTTCACAGAAGCATTATTTGTGAGACTTGTATATTCAAACAATAGAACACTATTCAGCCACAAAAAAGAAATGCATTAACATGGATAAATCTCAAAATAATTATGCTGTGCGAAAAAATCTAGACAAAAAAGAGTACATGTTATACGATTCAATTTATATAAAATTCTAGGAAATAAAAATTAATCACAGTAACAGAAAGCAGGTCACTGGTTGCCTGGGACTAGGAAAGAGTGAGCAGTAAGTGAGGAAAAAGGGAAGGATAACAAAGGGGCATGAGGAAACTTTTGGGGTAACAGACATATTAAACACCTTGACTGTGATGATAGTTTCACAGGTATAAACATATGTCAAACTTAAACTGTTTACTGTTAATAATGTACAATTTATTATTTATATTCAATAGAAGTGTTTTTAAAAATAAACATTAGGAACTTTAGGGGTAAAAATTTCCTAAAAGAAAACTCTAGGTAGGCCCAGATGATTTCACAGTTAAATTTTTCTTTCAAAAAATGTTACGGAAAAAATTAAATAACTTTGGGAAATGTTTATTAAAGAAGTGAGAAAAGCAGATTATAAAATACTCTAGATTATATAATCTAGAGGTTAGATTCCTCTCTTTTATTTTGTAAAAAGAATATTTACATGACTATATAGAGGAAAAACACAGAAAGAATAGAAACTAAAATGTTAGTAAGTAACATCTCTGAATCATAGGTGTGATTTCGCTTGTATGTTTCCTGTACTTTTCTTATTTTACAACAAACACAGATTATGTTTACAATCAGAGGGAAAATGTCATTGGAAAAAAACACAGGGAAACCTAAAAGTCCACTTGAGACCAAAGGAAAAGGAAAAAGCCTCCTCTTTCACACTGGAAAACATGTAGATATAAAAGAATGAGACTTGATGTTCAAGCCTCTGCCTCAGCAAATAACCCAGAAGTCCTCAACTCCATCCCCTATCATTCAAAACTGTAAGATAAATACTCAAAAATACACTAAAAAATATTCAGCTGTTGAGTACCAACTCTATTATACCACTTAAAATTCTCTTTATCAACATAACTCCCTTCTATCTACAAGAGCAGTTTTCAAACAATTTTAGTCATTAGGCTTCTTTTTCAAATCTTATAGAACTCCAGTATTTACAACAGACTATGTGTATTAATAAAAATTCAAGTTCATACATTTTATTTTAAAGATACATATCTTTAATTCCACATTGATTAACATCTTGGTTGGTGGTCTCCAATGCTTTAAAATATGTCTTATAGTGCAGAGAGTATCCAGCCATGTAATAAGAAAAACAGACATTTATTGAAGAAGATATAAGATACAGGAAACATTGTACATAGGACAATGTCACCTCAGTCCCCTTCAAAGTAGGCACCTTGGGGCTGACTTCACACAGGTCTCCCAGTATTTCTTCCACTGTTCAAAACACTCTATCAAATCCTTTATTGGAATTGCCATTGACTGCCCTGTCATATTTTCCTGAATCTCATCAACAGTGTGAAATTTCTTTCCTTTCAAAGGTGATTTTAGTTTGAGGAACAACCAGAAATTACAGGTCACCAAATCTGGGCTGTAGAGGGGCTGAGTCACCTGGCTGATTTTGATGTTTTGCAAAAAAAAACTCTGCACAAGACAGGATGCTTGAGCGGGTGAAGCTGCCAAGCACCAGTTACCCATAGCTGAAGCCTTCTAAATATCTCAATAGTTTCCACAAAGAAATGTTCAAGCTTAAGGTAAAATCTGATGCAGATTCATTGCTCTACTCACTCAGTCATTTTGAATGCAAGGATCACACAGTACACCCACTCACTCAATGGTATCTGCCGACCCACTGACTAGTACAGTGAAGTTGTCGTGGTTCACACATGTGCATTTCAGTCCACTCTCCTCAGCTGCCAGTTTATACTGATGTGCAAACCATTCATGTTATATTAGCAATGGCTGGACTTTTTCCAGACATAACTCATATGTTATCTTTTATAGTGACTTTTGGATTAAAAATTGTAATTAAACAAAATTCAAGTCAAAACTTTATAGAATCCTGAGGTACTTTCCACTCACCAGTTTTGAAGAACTGACCAATAAAGGTTAATCTAACTTTAGTATATTGTAGTATACAAAACACTTCACAATCTGGACCCTCTCTATACTTCCATTCTCATCTCACACAACTCGCTGATATGTACTTATGCCTTAACAACACTAGGATACTGTAGTACTTTATTGAACAGACCATACTTCTTATCTCAAGCTAACACCTCTACCTAATACAATCTCCTAATCCCACCCTTCACTCATTTTTATATTTAATTCAGTTATTACTTCCTTCTGAAGTAACTTCCTGGATGCTTCTCTTTCTTTTTTCCTCTCAATCCATTCTGAGCTCACTGTCCTTGTAAACTCTTCCTTAATGTGACTTATTTATCCATATCAATGTATTTACTTCACCATATTATAATCAGTTATTTGTATGCCAATCTCCTATACTAGGTTAAGACCTCCTTGAGATCAGAGATTATGTCTTAGTCATCTTCATAACCCCCAAATCCTACCCTGGAACATGTCAGATAGGCAAGAAACACTTGTTAAATGACTGACTGGTAAGCAGTTCTTCCACTTAATGAAAGGACAGGGAAAGCAAGAAACTGCATAGAGCTTGGAATTCCCCAATTCCAAATACCTTATAATTTGATGCTTGACGTAAAACAGTAAATCTAACTCAACAAACACATTTGTGGTGGCTAATAAATTTCTAATGTTGTGCAAAGGACTATAAGTAATATAAAATAACTATGGAACAATGTTTAGCCTCCTGAGAGAAAAATTCTACACATAAACCAAAAGCTAGACTTCACACTTCTAACACAAGGGAATAAGCAGGTCAACACATCCTCTCCACAAAACAACCAAAAGCAATCAAAGGCATGTTTATTCATGAAAACTGAACTCTGAGTAAGAAGAACATGAGTCTACAAACATTTCTACCTTTGACCTCTCCCATCTCTCCAGCACAAGTGTAGGAGTTTACAAAGGTGGGGAAGACTATGAATATAGCAACGTCACTATCACTAACTACCTGAGGGTGATCATTAGATTTGAGGCATTGTTAAAGTGCAGATCTCTGATTTAGGCTGACAGTCACAGAACTCAAGAGAAAAATCAAAGTATAGAGTTGCTTCAAAATATTATCTAAAATGTCCAGTATATAACAAAAAATATGTAACAATTAAAAAAAGTGTGTCCCATTTTCAGAAATCAAAATAGCAAATAGAAACTGCCTCTGGGTGCCCTCAGATATTAGATTTAATGGACAAAAACCTTTAAAAGAGCTACAGTAAGTAGTTCTCCCCTATTGGAAGTTTTGCTTTCCATGGTTTTAGTTACCCATAGTCAACAGCAGTTTGAAAATGTTAAACAGAAAAGTCCAGAAATAAACAATCAGTAAGTTTAAATACTGCACCACTCTGAGTAGCTTGAAATTTCATGCCATTGTGCTCCATCCTGTTTGGGATGTAAATCATCCCTTTGCTCAGCATAACCATACTGTATGTATAGTACAACAGATATTATGAGAAAGAGATACCACATTCACATAACTTTTATTACAACATACTGTTATAATTGTTCTATTTTATTATTGCTGTCGTTAATCTCTTACTGTACCTAATGTACAAATTAAACATTGCCATAGGCATGTAGGATCTGCTGCTATCTATAGATTCAGGTATCCACTAGGGTCTTGGAATATATCCCCTGTGGAAATAGGAGGACTACTTACTCAAAGGACTGAAGGAATTCTTTCCAAAAATTCAATGAAAGTATAATGACAATGGTTCAGAGGAATGAAAATCTCAATAAATATTTTTTTTAAATGGAAATTCTAAAGTTGAAAAGTACAAGTATTGAAATTAAAAAGTCACTAGAGAAACTCAACATCAGACTTGAGATGACAGAAGACAGAAACAATGAACTTGAAGATAGATCAACAGAAAGTATCCAGTGTGAAGAAGAGAGAGAAAAAATATTGCAAGGAAATGAACAGAACTTCAGACGTCTCTGGGACAATATAAAGTGTATCAATTCGTGTAATGAGATTTCCAGAAAAAGAAAAGAGAGATGAGGCAGGACAAATTTTTACAAAATAATTGCTGAAAATGTCCCAAGTTTAGTGAAAAACATTGTTTGTCCAGGAAGCCCAGAAAATCCAACACAGGGAAATCAACACCAAGACATCACAGTCAAAGTATTGACAAACAAAGACAAAGAAAAAATTTTTTGAAAGGAGCAAAACCAAAATGACATACAGGGGAACAATAACATAATTAACTGGCATCCCATCAGAAACAATGAAGCTGGGGTAAAAAAAGAAAAACATGAAATTTGAACATATAAAAAAAGCTCTCAACTAAAAATTCTGTATTCAGCAAAAATGTCCTCCAAAATAATAGTGAAATAAATATATTTTCAGATAAACAAGGACACAGAATTTGTTGTTGTGATACATACCTTATGAGAAACAGTAAAGGAAGACCTTCTGACTGAAGAGAAATTATACCAGAAATCAACAAATTCAAGGAAGAAATAAATGATACCATAAACTATAATTATATAAGTAAATAAAAACTCTAAAAATATAATTGTTCTCATTTCTTTTTTTCACTTCTAAAGAAATAAGATTGTATAAAGCAATAATTAAAGTACTGTGCTGTTGGGTTTATAATATGCATAGTTATAATAATGTAAGACAATAACAGCACAAAAAAGGAAGAGAAAGATTAGAGCAATATTTCCAGAGTCTACCAGAAGTTAGTATTAATCTGAAGGAAACTATAATATATTAAAATGCATATTGCAATCCCTAGAGCAACCACTATAAAAAAACATGATATTATAAAAGGGATCAACAGAAGAATTAAAAGATACACTAAAAGATATTTAACACACAAAGTCAGTAAAGGAGGAAAAGAAAAAACATCATGAGACAAACAGAAAACAAATTACAAAACAGAAAATGTAAGTCAATATATTAACTATGAATGGCCCTGGCTGGTGTGGTTCAGTGGTTGAGCACCTGCCTGGGAATCAAAGGGTCGTCAGTTCCATTCCCAGTCAGGGCACATGCCTCAGTTGCAGGCCAGGTCTCCAGTAGGGGGCACACAAGAGGCAAACAGACATTGATGTTTCCCTCTCTTTCTCCCTCCCTTCCCATCTCTAAAAAATAAATTAAAATCTTTAAAAAAATGCAAATGGACTAAATATCCCCATTGAAAATGCAGAGAATTGAAGACGGAATTGAAAAACAAGGCTCAACAGTATGCTGTCTACAAAATATATTCTTATATTTAGGGTATAAAAATGTTAAAACAAAAGGATAAAAATAATACACCACCAAAAGAATAACCATAAAAATACTAGAGTAGAGTAGCTATAGTACCAAGTAACTAAAATGGTATTTAAGACAAGAAATATTACTAAAGACAAAGAAGGATATTTCATAATGACAAAAGGACACTCTATCAGGAAGACAAAACAATTATAAGGGTATATGAATCTAACAACAGACCCCCCAAAATACATCAAGCAAAAAATAGATAAGGGAAATAGACAATCCAACAAAAATAGCTGGAGAATGCAAAGATTGATAGAACGAGACAGAAAATGTGCAAGGAAATAAGAGAGATCTTGACCAAAACTATCAATGAACTTGGCATAACAGAACATCATACCACAAAACTGCAGAATACACATTCTTTTCAAACACACATGGAACATTCTCTGTGACACACCATATGCTGGACACAAAACAAATCTCAAACGCTGAAATCAGTAAAAGTATGTTATCTGATCACAGTGGAATTAGATGTCCACAACAAAAGAAATATGGAAACACCCTCAAATATTGGTAAATTTAACAACACACTTCATAAAAAAATCCACGGATCAAAGAAGTCACACCAAATGTTTTTAAAATATATTTGGATTGAATAAGNACAAAACTGCAGAATACACATTCTTTTCAAACACACATGGAACATTCTCTATGACACACCATATGCTGGACACAAAACAAATCTCAAACGCTGAAATCAGTAAAAGTATGTTATCTGATCACAGTGGAATTAGAGGTCCACAACAAAAGAAATATGGAAACACCCTCAAATATTGGTAAATTTAACAACACACTTCATAAAAAAATCCACGGATCAAAGAAGTCACACCAAATGTTTTTAAAATATATTTGGATTGAATAAGAAAAGCAGCATATCCTGGCTGGTGTAGCTCAGTGGATTGAGCGCGGGCCTGCGAACCACACGATTGCGGTTCGATTCCCAGTTAGGGCACATGCCTGGGTTGTGGGCCAGTTCCCAGCGGGGGACTCACGAGAGGCAACCATACATTGATGTTTCTCTCCTTCTCTCCTTCCTTTCCTCTCTAAAGATAAATAAGTAAAAAAAAGGCAGCATATCAAAATTTATAAAATGCAGTTAAGGCTGTGCTTAGAGGGAAATTTACAGCTTTAAGCACTTAGAAGGTCTCAAATCAATAATCTTAGCTCCCACCATTGGAAAATGGGGGTGAGGGAGTCAGGAAGAGCATACTAAGCCCAAAGCATACAGAAAAAAGAAAATAATAAGGTTAGGGTGGAAATCAGTGAAACAGAATAGAAAAATGGGGGGGGAGGGGGTCAATGAAATAGAAGATATCTCTTTGAAAAGATCAACAAAGTTGACAAACTCTTAGCTAGATTCGCCAAGAAAATAAGAGACAAATCACCAAAATAAAGGCTAAAAGAGGGACCATCATTATCTTTTCTATGTTTAGATACAATTATTTAACATTGTGCAACAACTGCCTATAGTAACATGCAGTACTGGTATGCTGCCCAGGAGCAATAGGCTATACCATATCCTAGGTGGGTAGCAGGCTGTACAATCTAGGATTATTTAAGTACACTTTCTGATGTCTACCCAGTGACTAAATCGCCTAATGATGCACTTCTCAGAACGTATTTCCATTGTTAAGCAGCACATGACTATAATTCTTCTATGAACATACACACAAATTCCTTAACAAAATTTAGGAAAACCAAACTTAATAACATATAAAAAGGACTACACAGCATGATTCAGTGAAATTCATCCCAGGAATAAAAGGTTGATTTAACCCCTGAAAATCAATTAATGTAATACACCATATTAATAGAATAAAGGATAAAAATCACATAATCATTTCATAGGATACAGGAAAAAATCTGACAAAAGCCAATGATCATTCATGACTAAAAACTCTCAACAAACTAGGAACAAATGGAACTTCCTCAAACCTCCTAAAAGGCATCTAAAGAAAACCTGCAGCTAACATCACACATAGTGAAAATCTGCACACTTTCCCCCTAAGACCAGGAGTGATGCAACACATTCTCAACACATCTATTCAACACTTTAGAGGATCTAGCCCATACTATAAGGCAATTTATCAAGGTGTATTAACATTCAGATTGGAAAGAAAGAAAATAGAATTGTTTTATTCATAAACATGGTCATTTATTCAAAAACAGTATATAAAAATTGATTCATTTCTATATGCTAGCAATGAACAATCTTAAATTCAAATTATAAAAACTCCATTCCCAATAATCAAAAATTATCAAATTCTTAGGAATATATTTAATAAAAGTGTTAAGATTTATATATTGAAAACTAAAACACATTGTTGAGAGAAATTAAACATCTAAATAATGGAGAGACATTACCTATTCATGGGTTGGAAGACTCAATTAAGTTAGCAATTCTTCCCACACTGATCCATGGATTCAATGCAAATCATATCAAATCCCTGCAAATGATTTTTTTTCTTTTTGTACAAAGTGACAAGCTGATCTCAAATTTTATATGTAAATCAAAAAATCCAGAATCACTTTTGAAAAGTTGGGAGGATTCACACTACCCATTTGAAACTTACTATAACACAGAGTAATCAAAAGAGTGTGGTACTGGAGTAAAGGTAAGATTTAATATATGGATGGAACAAAACTGAGATTCTAGAAATAAATGTTTACATTATAGGAAACAGATATTTTACAAATGTGCCAATACAATTCAAGGGAAAAGAACCTTTTTAACAAATGGCGCTAGGACATCTTATAATCTACTTGACATAAAAAACAAAAAGAACTTAGACCTTATCTTACACCATACACAGAGGTTAATTCAACATGGATTCGAGATCTAAATAAAGAAGCTAAAAGAAAAAGCAGAAGAAAATCTTTGTGACTTTGAATTAAGCAAAAAGTTCTTAAACAGAACACCAAAAGCATAAGGCATAAAAAGAAAAAATAATAAATAAGACTTCCTTAAAACAGTCTGTACTTCAAAGATACCAGTAAAAATAAGAAAACAAGCCACAGACTGGGTGAAAAATCTTTGTAAATATCTGTCTAATAAAACACTTTTATCCAGAATATATAAATCCAGTAGTAAGACCAAAAAAAACCTAAGAAATGGGCAAAAGACTTGAATACACATTCCACCAGAAAAGACTCATAAATGGCTAATAGGCACATGAAAATCTCAACATCATTTGTGTTGATGAAAACGCAAATTAAAATCCCAATGAGATACTACTAAAATGGCTATAATCAAAAAAGACAGATGATACCAAGGGTTGGTGAGGATATGGAGAAACTGGAATCCATGTACTTACCTGGTAGGAATGTAAATGGCAGTCGCTTTCAAAAACATTTCGGCAGTTCCTTAAAAGGTTAAGAACAATTCTGAACTGCTTTTAGTCACAACACTTCTAACACCAAATGTGTGGGGGTTTTTTTCCCAACCAATTCTCCAATACTCTAAACACCAAATGGGTGTCCCCAAATTTAATTTACACTAACTATGCAGAATTAGTGCAAACACTACAGGTTAAGGGCTTAGTTGCTCTTATTCCCAACACCAGTCACAAGTCTCAGTACCTAGCACAGTGCTGACACGTAAGTGGCACTCAAATAATAACTAAACCAACAACTAAGAAAAATAAAATTTGTTTTAAATTTGAAGCATACAATTCTGAATGAAACCTTCAGGAATTTATTTATTTAAATGAGAAACTAGGACAAGAAAGGTTAAGTGACTTAATCAAGCCTTGGTCTCCTGAATCACAATTCTCTTCCCACAAAATCATGATGCCTATCAATTCATGCTTATTGATATGCTTCCTTTTTTCTTTTAAACATTTTGCATTTGTAATTTTTTATTGTTGTTCTATTACAATTGTCCCAATTTTCCCCCACCATTGCTCTCCCTACCCACCTCCCCACTCCCGCAAGCAATCTCCACCCTGGTGTCCATGTCCATGGGTCACTTACACTTGTTCTTTCCATGAACTTCCAAAAGTAATACAAAATTGTTCTTTAAGAGGACCATTTCAACTCTATCCACCCTATCTCTGTCTGGCTACATCAGTTTTGGCCAACTAATGTTAATTATTACTTAAGAGCTTTTCTGTCCAGAACAGACTAATCTTTAATCAAACCAGTCGTTTGACATGTCCTTCACACACTATAATTTTCACATATATTTATCATTTATCTGTATGCAATTAACAATGTGCCTGTTATAATCACATTCCAAAGAAAAAATTACATTGTATGTCCTTTAACACACCCCAAGTGCCTGCCTTAACAAAATGTGGTTCAGTTGAGAAAGGATAAATGTGAATACAAGAGAGTGACACTGCAGCTTCTCAGGGAAATCCCTATAGTCCCATGCTAATGCTTTCAGTGGTTGCTATGTTGTAGTGCAATTATGTTACTGGGCAACAAAGAACTCAGAAGCTAACTCAGCAAACTCACTAAGAAACTAGAGAATCAAAGGTTTATAAAAGTACTCTGAGTCTCAACTTTTTAATACCTTTAACTGAAGTAACTCTTTGTTATAAGCATCAGATACAGGAGTTACAGCGAGACTATAAAAAGTATGTAGAATTTACTTTAAAGACATAATTTGAAGGTGACAGGCACTTTCCAAAAAGGAATGGCTAGGTGTTGGTTCCTCCTAAGTCTATGATTTTTAATCCAAAAGCAATGTGAAGTTATAATATGCAAAAAGCAAATAACTGGGCACTTCTTTATTTTTTTTTTCTTCCTGGATTATATATCTCAGCCAAACTGAAAAAGTAATGCTGGACTACAGTCTGTGATTTCTTCACCACCTAGAGAGGAATCCTGATGGAAAAATATAAAACTTAAGACAACTGCTAATTTATGAGGACTAAATGAAAGTCTTGACATAATTTCACAAATTAAGTCTTGACCAGGTAAAGAGTAAAATGGAAAGAAGTAAAATGGGAAAAAGGGATAGAAGAAGGGAAAGAGGGAGAGAGGGAGAGGAGAGGGATGGGAGGTGGGGAGGAAGTATTTTTAAATACTGGGATTCTACTGAGATTCTCACAGTAGAATAGAGTAGAATATGAAAGATTCTACTGAGGAACCAGGAAATTGACCACTGGGAGTAGTGGCAGGCTTTCCCAAGGGAGCCCTTACTAGTGATATTGTCATGGGAAATTCTCAAATATTTATACTTTCTAGGAACAGAACCTTTTCTCTCTGATTCCAATGAATCTCCTCTATTTAATCCCCTTTCTTATAGTTCACAGTTGCCCTTCTTCCCCCAGTTACTCTAAAATATTTTCTTTTACTTTCACTATACAAGGCGGGACGGGGAGGTGGGTAGTGAGAGTATAAATGCACATTTCTCATCTCTAAGAAACATATTCAACAACTTCTGTTTGGAAGATACTAAAAATACAATGCTCTGCTCTTGAGGAACTTACACTCCAGTTAGGAATGGAAAAAATACATAGAAATTATTTTTTAAAATACAATATAAAGTACAAGTATCAAGTAAGTATGACTGACAAATACATATTATACGATTTTAAAGGTGAAGGAGTTCAGAACATGTCACCCCTAAATATGACACTTCAGTATGCTGATTATTTTGAGTTAAAAGCACAGGAGAAACAGTAGGTTCAAGAGAGGCACTCTGACCCTTTTTCTTCCTGAAAGCAGGAGATACAATTCCCACATGAAAGGTGTCCTCCCTGTAAGAAGGAAGACATTCTTATCACCAGAGATGAGAAATCAAAGCACAGAACTCCAAACAAACCTCATTAAAATGATCCTTATCTTCAGAGTCACTTCTTCACAATTTAGTACTCCTAACCAAACCCCTCTGTCTTGTCAGTTTTTCACAAACTTATTATCTACCTATAAGGCATAAAAAGTTTCTGGTCCGGTCACTTCTTCAGGTCTTCACCTCCTGTGAAGGCCCACCCGTACAGGTAAATTTTTTTTTTTTTAACTTGGATGCTTTTATCCTGTTAATCTGTGTTACGTCAATTTAATTCTTAGGCTCAGCCAGAGACCCCAAGAGGGCAGAGAATTTTTCTTTGCCTACAAAGTTCATGATGGAATTCAACTTTAAAGAAAAGGTACTGTTTAGATTTTAAGAAAGAAGAAATCAGGTTGTTACAAAACTCAAGGGGTTCCATATTTAGGGTACTCTAGACAAAAAGGTAAGATAGTTTTCTTTATTTGAAGCAAGTACAGGAGACAAATAATTCATATCCGAAGCTCTATCTTCCCAAAGAAAGGCTTAGCCATTGCTTACTAAAAATATTTGGTCAATCATACACTGATCAGTTGGCTAAACTTATGGTTCTTGTCAATCTCATCACTTTTCATAGCTGGTCTACAAAATACTGTGCTACATTTTAACACTTAGCAAAAACAGTATTTAGTAAGAATGGCCCAGACTTCAACACCCTTGTCCTATCCTAACAAGGCCAGGCAGGTAGAATGATGAAGACTGGTCAGGAATGGAAAAAGCACTTAGTAGGTTTGCAGGGGGTGCTGGGCTGGATAAAACAAGGTGGAAGGCCAGGCTTCTGTTTGCCACCTAGGGTTTAGAGGATAGTGAAGAAACTACTGTGGTCAGAGCATAGTTTTTCTATAAAAAACAAACTTGAAAAGGCAGAGTATAAGGAGATTTTGAAGAGTTCAGGTTAAGAAATGTGAACTTCAGTCAGTAGAAAAGAATATTTCTGAAAAATTTTTGCATAGAAACATAAACACATTCCCTGAAAGTACACACCATTAGACAAATAGTTTTGAGAAATTACTTAATTCATTGTGTATGACAAAGTTAAAAGTTAAAAACAGTAAACTCATTTACTTTAGGCACACATAGTACCTAGAAAACACAAAAATCTGACAATTTATTAATCTTTCTGTGACAATTTCATTCTTCTAAGCTTCTTGAATTAAAACTTCGCATAACAAAATACTGACATTTGACTACTAAAGATTTTAACCACACAACAATTCATTCTTGATTTTTCTTCTGCTTATCTTGACCAACTTGAATATTTCATTACTTTAGCATCAGCATATGGGGGGAAAAGGGTATGGAGACTAAAATGAAGTCTACAGATTTGTGCAATACAGTAAGGACAAGATATAATAAACATTAAATTTCAAGTTTCAATTCCCATTACTAATAGCTTGATTTCAAATAAGTCATTTATCGTCACAGTTTCTCAAATGTCCTCACGTACTTTCTTACATACTTAAAAGCTTACTGCATTCAAAATAGCATGAAAAAATGCTTTGAAAACTATTTGCTGTGTGAATTATATCATTAAGGGTTCAATAAGTAAATGGTGAAGTTACTGGCTAACCCAAGGCTTAAACACCACCTGTGGACAATCAATGTTTCAATTTCCCAATGTTGTATGTATCCCTAAATTGGTATTACTCCACTATTTTAGAAAATTTCTGAATCAGGCTGCATACTTCATCTGGTTATAGAAGAAAATACTGAAAGGAAAGGAAATACCTAACATACTCTGTCCTAAATAACCAGAGGGTAACTCAAATCCACCTGCAATTCTCTCTGGAGAATGCTGTATGACACTAAAATTGAAAACATTCTAATCCTAAACAAAATGACTTTGAAACAAAACCTCAATACAAAAGGTGACTAATTAACTGTAACCACTTACAGGCTAACCCCAGGAATTTAGAGAATTCTGAATCCAGATAATTTTAGGATACATTTAAATATATTCTAATTGAATATTAGACTTGTTGACAGAGATGTTGCTTGGCAACAGAAGCAATGCTTTAACTACTCAGTGTTAGATCTACTCAAGGATTTTGTGCTCTCAGTCTGAACACATTACAAACTATATCCTTCTAAAGAGATTATGAACAAGTTTCTTGTTATCCTAGGCTTTTTTGAGATTTTACTGAAATAGCTTCATCATTACAACTAATGTGTCCAGAGGCTTTTAAAATACTTAGCAGTGCGCATTTATTACTGTCAAAAGCAGGACACTAAGGATTTATCAGTGTCCAGCTAGGTCCAGCATTCACTTACATATTCTAGACAGCCAAGATCACAGTTAAAACTGTCTTCAGGGTTGAGGAAAATGGTAGCATAGCATTTTTATGACAAATTAAACTGGAGGTAATTTGTCAGGCTGGCCAGTAAATGGCCACACAAACACCACACTGGAGTCGGTGTGGCTCAGGAGGTTGGCCATGGACCCGCAAACCAAAAGGTCCCAGTTCCATTCTCAACCAGGGCACCTGGCTGGGTTGGGGGTTCGGGCTCCAGCTGCAAGAGGCAACAATGCCTGATGGATACTTCTCTCTTACACTGATGTTTCTCTCTCACTCTTTCTCCCTCCCTTTCCCTCTCTCTACAATCTATTAAAGGAAAAAAAAATTTTAAGTTTCACGTTCATTGCATTGGCTACAAACCAGATCTCACAGCCATATCACATCTCACTTTTCTAAAACCTGCTCCAATTACACTACACGAAAAATATAATTTAAGGGCAAGTTTTGAACAAGAAAAATGAATGAGCATTCCAAAATATGGACAAGATAGCGTCCCCATAAAAGAGGGTACGTACCAGACTCACACAGGGCCTTGAAGTGTGTGGACATAAAACTGTACAATGACCAGTGTTCTTTCCACGATCGCCACCGAGGGACACCTCCAGAGCTCCAACCACCGGCGCCCATTCAACTCTTCTCTCCTGGGCATTGGAACGAAGGGATCCGGTCTACACGCGGGGTGCTTGCCCTGCCCCGCACGCCCGGCGAGGTTCTGGAGGCTGCTGGTGGCGGCGCAGGCTGAAGAGACAGAGCGGGAAGGCTGTCGAGCACGCCCCTCGGACTCCCAACCCCAGGGAAATCGAAGGGATCCCCGGGAGAGTTCTCAAGGCGGAGAGGTCAGCGGCGACAGAGAAAAGCCCCGCTCCTCAGCGCACAGGCCTTCTCAGGGGTATAGGGCCAGCCGTGCACGACGCCCGGCCGAGGTGCCACCCTCAGAACTCATCCCTCAGCCGGCCGCCCCTCAAGACCCAAGAAGTGGCCAGGGTCGCGAAATCTAAGGACGCGCGAAGCAGGAAGTCCCGCCCTCGGTGACGTCACCGGCTCCGCGACGGGAGGCCGTTAGAGGAGGAGCCAGAGAGTTGAGGTAGCGAGTTAGGCTACCCACAACCCCAGCAACTGGGGCCGCGGCAGCGCTCCGAGGGGGCAGCTGGGCTACGCAGGGATACCTAAACCCTAGGGAACAGAAAATCAGCGACGGGCCACTCGCTTCACGGAGCCAGAATGAGGCGCGTGGCTGAGCGGCTCAGGCTCTCAGCTGAGGCTGAGGCGCGTGGCTGAGCCCATCTTGCCTCTCCTCTTCCCACTGGTTTCTCTCCCCTTTTCGCGTTTTTCCTTCCCTCGGTCTGCTCTTACCACACTTTGAGGGCTCCGAATAATACTACCGCCAGCCCCGCCTACCTTGGTGCCTAACAGTGCAAATTTACTGGATCCCAACGTCAACCAGGCAGTGGGGCGGTCGGCTCAGCTCGCCTTCAGGAAGCCAAGAACAAGCGAGGCCAGGACTAGGCCGCGCCCCGCGCCCCGCGCTCACTTTTTCGTAGTTAACCTCCAGTTCAGTGCCTCAGGTGAACTGTCTTCAGGTTGTAACTAGACTTGGAAGAAAAGGAACTAGCTTTTGAGGTCAGTTACAGGCCAGCGGCTGAAATAAGGTAGGGATTTCAGCCTTTCAGAACAGATGGTGAAAGAAATAGGTACCGCCCCGCTCCCCCGCTGTTTGTTCAGTGCCTGGGTTTGGGTTTTGACTCTAACTACATTGGGAAGCACAACTTATTTTTACCCCCACGGTTAACATCTTGGGGGCTCTGGTTATGATTAGAAAGGCAACTGAAATGTGAGTGACCATTTTGTTGAAATGAGCAAAGAGGGGGCATTAGATACCACAGGGAATTGAGTAATGGATGGTTAGTGGATGGATCACATAGATAATAGGAGATACATCAGTGAACAGAAGAATCCAGAATTAAACTGCTGTGTATGTGTGAGTGATAGTGACAGCTCACATTTACTGAGCACTTAACTTGTCAAGTAGTGGAGCACTTTTTCAGGTTATCTTATTTAACCCTCTAATTATCTCAATTTTACAGCGTTACCCAGAATCATTACCAGTAAGTGTGGAAGCCAGGCAGTCTAACTCAGAAGTCTCAGAGGTAATCAGTAAACTCCATGTTACAAATCATAGGTCAGTGGGAAAAAAATAATCTGAAAATGACTAACGATCAGTGACAGGCTTTACATATAGTTTCTCAAATAAGTACCAGATGGATCAAGAATGCAAAGAGTGAAAACATAAAAATATTTTTAAAAATTGAGGTGAATATCTTTATAATCTTGAATGGAGAGAGGCTTTTTCTAGGTATGAAACAAACCATAAAGGGAAAAATACATAAAAATTAACCAAATAAAGTTGTAATCTTCTGTCTGTAAATAATGAACCAGTGGAAAATAAGTGCATATCATATGGAAACAGAAGGAAGAATAATCCTAATATACAAAGACGTCATGAAATATCAATTTTAAAACTTAACATCAAAATAGGCAAAGGCTATCAAAAGGACAGTCCTAAAGCAAGAAAACATCTAGTCAGCAAATGAAAAGATGGTCATCTTCCAAACATCCTTCTTTGTCTGTCTGTAGACAGGGATATGCTAATAACAATTACTGTTGTGCACTACTGGTGTGAAGTTGAAATTGGTACCAACCTTATTTACCAAAATTTAACATAAGCACTAATTTCTGCCCCAGTCATCTCAGATCATAGTCATTTGCTCTAAGGAAAAGAGCAAAAACTAAACAGATTCGCAAACATGTTCCTCGCTCCCTTTTTTATGACAGGTACTTCTAGAAACAACGTAAGTGCCATCACTAAGACATTAAATTTTGGTGCATGTGTACAATGGAATACTGCTGAGCCATTAGAAACAGTGATATAAATCCCTTTCTACATGAAAATGTGGCCATAGCACATATGTTGGTTATTTTTCCCAGAAAAAAAAAGAATAAAGGTCAGTATGAATAGTGTAATACCAACATGATTGTGTGTATCTGTGAATGCAAGTGTACAACATAATCTGGAAGTCTGTTGGCCAAATGCAAGTGAATTTTCACCTTTTGAACCTTTCTATCTTGCTTGAATTTTAAATAATGAATATGTCATTTTTACAAAAACAAAGTTGTGGGGGGGGGGATAGTTTGTTTTACTCCTCACCTGAGGATATGTTCATTGATTTTAGAGAGAGGGGAAGGGAGAGAAAGAAACATCAATGTGAGAGAGAAACATCGATCAGTTGCTTCCCATACACACCCCAAACAGGATCAAACCCACAACCGAGGTATGTGCCCTGACCGGGGGCTGAACCCACAACCTTTTGGTGTGTGAGACAATGCTCCAATGAACTGAGCCATCTGGCCAGGGCCTTGTGTTTTNAAGTTGTGGGGGGGGGGGGATAGTTTGTTTTACTCCTCACCTGAGGATATGTTCATTGATTTTAGAGAGAGGGGAAGGGAGAGAAAGAAACATCAATATGAGAGAGAAACATCGATCAGTTGCTTCCCATACACACCCCAAACAGGATCAAACCCACAACCGAGGTATGTGCCCTGACCGGGGGCTGAACCCACAACCTTTTGGTGTGTGAGACAATGCTCCAATGAACTGAGCCATCTGGCCAGGGCCTTGTGTTTTGTTTTTTAATTAAAGATGTGCCAGTGAAAGGAGTTCAGTTGACTACAGCCCTTACAGCTAGATAACCAATGTGAAGTAATTATATCTGAGATCTAAGTCTCAGCTTTTTAAGTGTCCATAAGTTTGATTATATTAATTTACATCCACTTGAATGATCTAACTCATCACTTGAACATCATAATTCTGATTCCCCAAATCAGGCTATGTATCCTTCCTATGTGTTCTCTGCGTGCCTCTTGTGATAATTGTCACACCAAACTATAATTCCCTTTTTCTGTCACTATGTAATGGGGTGCAGCCAGTCCCCCCTCCCAAGTCTGGCTGAGGGATGGGAGACATGTAGCAGGATCTTTGAGTTGTTTTGCATATCGCTAATGGCAGATTAGTATTGAATGGAGCCTTAAAGGTATACATGACTTAAATCCCTGGTGTAACTGGAAGGCAGCTCCCCTGGTTACCATGTCTTTGGGAGAGGTTAGAGATAGTTCACTCCACACCACAGAGCCATGCCTGCCCAAACTAACTATGGCAGCCCACAAAGGCTGAAAAATAAGAGAGTGCTAGCAGGTGTAGCTGATTGTGAGAGAAGTCAGAAATGAGATTATGGTGGAGGTCCCAGCCTGGGACTTAAACTAAAGGCAGGCCACCACAAGGGACAAGAGGGCAATGTAGGGCCCTACGGAAAGGAAAGGGGTGAAAGGACTCTCACTGGTGGGCCACGAGGAGGTGCCACGTGGTTTTGAATTAAAAACTGGGGATTAAGGAGATGCAGCTGATGTTGCTGGGAACCTGGAGTCTAGCTGAGCTACAGACTTCTATCTCTTTTTCCTGAGATACGGTACCCATGACTGGCCTGTTTGGGCAAAGGGGGTGTGTTAAAGCCTGTCAAGGCCAGACAGGTTCATGGTATTGAGGCAGATAGAAAAATATTCAAAGATACTTTGGGATGTCTGACCCTTTATTCCACTCTGGGCAATCCATGCACGCTGCAAACTTTGTGTCCCCCTGCATGTCTCTGTATGGCGCTCAGCAGGGATTTCCTAGCCCCTGAAATACTGGATACAAACAAAACTGGCAAGATGCCAACAGTTGTTACGCAGCAGAGCTTCGTATTATGCATATGAGCCCACGCAAGGCTATGAGAACACTACTTATCAGGCCCATTCTCAAGGTTATGGGAAAACTGCCTCCATTAGTTACCTAGAAACCTGGGTGAGGAAGCAAGACTGCTGCTGTTTACCATACAGGTGGGGAAGGCAGGACTGTGTGTATGTGTTTGTGGGTGTTTTAAAGGGACTTTGAGATTTTTAACAGCAACATTCTGCCATTACTCTAAACCTGTATAACTTTTGAATAAATAGTTCCTTTCCTTTTCACCAAATTCTGGCACTGAGAGCCACCGTTCCTGCCTGGTAACAGGCAAGATGAACTTAGAACAGGAGTGGAACCATAGAAATGAAGAACACATGGAGGGTTAGCAACAGGGGAGTGGGAGGAGGAGAAGAGGGGAGAAGGCACAGAAAATAGCATAGAGGGTAGGTAGAAAATAGATAGGGGGAGGGCAAGAATAGTGGGGGAAATATAGAATCTAAAGAACTTGAGACACGTGGTTATAAACTAAAGGGGGGAGAATGGTGGGGGAGGGAGTGTGCTGGTGGAGGGGAATGAAGGGGGGGAATAGAACAATTGTAATGGTATAATCAATAAAATATATTAAAAAAATAAAAAATAATAATTAAAAAAAGATGAACTTAGAACAGAAAGACATCAGAGGAGGAGGCTTGTTTTAGTATCTGGGCTTCCCACCTTACACAGGTTCATTCTGTAACAACTAGACTGTTTGCTCCTACCATATATATGTATGCACATACACACACATATTTTTCTGGTATGTAGTATGTATTTCTTTCCCCCTGATACATTATTTGTCTTTTACTTCATTTTTGTGTGCAAAAATTTTAATTTTAATGTAGCCAAAATGCTAATAGAATTATACAGATATTAAAAGGGTAGTTTCAACAACTTTATGAACAAAAAGATGAACAAAATTGACAAGCCTTTAGGCAGGCTCATCAAGAAAAAAAGAGAGAGGATCCAAATATACACAATCAGAAATGAAAGAAGAGAAATTACAACTGATACCAGAGAAATACAAAGGATTGTAAGAAATTATTATGAAGAACTGTATGCCAAGAAATTTGAAAACCTAGGTGAAATGGACAAATTTCTAGAAAAATATAATCTTCAAAAATCAAAGAAGAATAAGCAGAAAGCCTGAACAGACCAATAACAGCAGATGAAATTGAAGCAGTCATCAAAAAACACCTGACACACAAAAGCCATGGACTAGATGGTTTCCCAGGTGAATTCTATAAAGCATTTAAGGAAGAACTAACCCCTATCCTTCACAGACTATTCCAAAAGATCCAAAATGAGGGAAGACTCCCAAGCTCTTTTTATGAAGCTAGCATCATCCTACTTCTAAAACCAGATAAAAACATAACAAAGAAAGAAAACTTCAGGACTATATCACCGATGAACATAGACAATAAAATCCTCAACAAAATAATGGCAAACCATGTCCACCAATACATGAAAAAGATTATACACCATGACCAAGTGAGACTCATCCCAGGGATGCAAGAATGGTACAATATTCACAAATCAATAAACATAATACATCACATGAACAAAAGCTAAGACAAAAATCGCATCTTCATATCAATAGATGCAGAAAAGCATTTGATAAGGTACAACACCCATTTATGATAACAACACTCAGCAAAGTGGGAATAGAGGGAGCATTCTTCAACATAATAAAGGCCATATATGAGAGACCTACAGCCAACATCATACTCAATGGGCAAAAACTAAAATCTTTCCCACTAAGATCAGGAACAAGACAAGGTTGTCCACTTTCACCACTTCCATTCAACTATGGAAGTTTTAGCCATAGCAATCAGGCAAGAAATGGAAATAAAAGGCATCCAAATTGGAAAGGAGGAAACAAAACTGTCATTGCAGATCACATGATAGTGTGTATAGAAAATCCTATATACTCCACACAAAAAAACTGCTTGACTTAATAAATGAATTTGGCAAAACAGTGAGAAATAAAGTCAATATTCAGAAGTCAAAGACATTTTTGTATGCCAACGACGAAACATCAGAAGCAGAAATCAGGAAAAAATCCCACTTGATATAGCAACAAGAAAAATAAAATGCCTAGGAATAAACCTAACCAAGGAGGTACAAGACCTGTATTCAGAAAACTGCACAACACTGAAGAAAGAAATCAAACAAATGGAAGAATCGTTCATGGACTGGAAGAATTAACATCATCAAAATGTCCATACTACTCAAAGCAATTTATAGATTCAATGCAATACCTATTAAAATACCAATGCCATATTTCACAGGTATAGAACAAACACTTCAAAAATTTAAATGGAACCATAAATGACCCCAAATAGCAGCTGCAATTTTGAGAAAGAAGAACAAAGTAGGAGAGATAACAATACCTGATACCAAACTGTATTACAAGGCCTAATCAAAACAGCCTGGTACTGGCATAAAAAGATAGACCAATGAAATGGAACAGAGAGCCCAGAAATAAACCCAAATTTCTATGGTCAATTTTTGACAAAGGGGGCAGCAGCACAAAATGGAGTAAAAATAGCCTCTTCAATAAATGGTGTTGGGAGAGCTGGACAGCTACATGCAAAAAAATGAAACTCGATCACCAACTTACAACATACACAAAAATAAATTCAAGGTGCATAAAAGACTTAAATAAAAGTCGTGACACCATTAAAGTCCTAGAGGAGAACATAGGCAGGAAAATCTCAGATATTTCATGCAGCGGTATCTTCCCTGATATGTCCCCTAGAGCAAGGGATATAAAGGAAAGAATAAATAAATGGGATTTCATCAAAATAAAAAGCTTCTGCACAGCTGAAGAAAACTATTAAAATGAAAAGAGAACCAACCCTATGGGAAAACATATTTGCCAATGATACTTCAGACACGAGTTTAATCTCCAAAATATATAAAGAACTCACACAACTCCACACTAAGAAAACAACAACCAAATTAAAAAGTGGGCAAAGGACTTGAACAGACACTTCTCCAAGGAGGACATACAGAGGGTCCAGAGACATGAAAAGATGCTCAGTATCACTAACCATCAGAGAGATGCAAATTAAAACTACAGTGAGATACCACCTCACACTGGTCAGAATGACCATCATAAACAAAGCAACTAACAAGTATTGGAGAGGTTGTGGAGAAAAGGTAACCCTAGTGCACTGTTGGTTGGATTGCAGACGGGTACAACCACTATGGGAAACAGTATGGAATTTCCTCAGAAAACTAAAAATGAATCTGCCTTTTGACCTAGCAATTCTACTAGCAGGATTATATCCTACAAACCCTGAAACACCAATGCAAAAGAACCTATGTACCCCAATGTTCATAGCAGCACAATTTACAATAGCCAAGTACTGGAAGGAACCTAGGTGCCCATCAGTAAATGAATGAATCAAAAACTATGGTACATTTACACAATGGAATTTTATGTAGAAGAAAGAAAGAAGGAGCTGCTATCCTTTGTGACAGCATGGATGGAACTGGAAAGCATTATGCTAAGCACAATAAGCCAGGTGGTGAAAGACAAATACCATATGGTCTCTCCTTTAACAGGAACCTAATCAACAAAACAAACAAGCAAAATATAACCAAAGATACTGAAATTGAGAACAGGCTGACAGTGACCAGAGGGGACAGGGGAGGGAATTTCAGGAGAAAATGGTGAATGGTTTGCAAGAAAATTATAAAGGACACATGGACAAAAACAAGGGTGGGGTGCAAATGAGGGGGAGGTGTGGAGGGCTGGGGGGTTGGGCTGGGGTGGGGGAAAAGTCAGAAAACTGTACTTAACAATTTTAAAAATAAATAAATAAAGTAAAATAAAAAATAGGTTGAAGACCTTAACAGATACCTCACGGAAGAAAACATATAGATGGCAATAGTACATATGAAAAGATGCTCAACATCATGAGTCATCAGGGTAGTGCAAACTATAACAGTGAGATATCGCTCTACACCTGTTGAAATGGCCACAATTTAGAACACTGTCAACACCAAATGCGGGGAAGTTTGTGGAGCAGCAGGAACTCTCATTTGTTGCTGGTAGGAATACAAAATGGTACTGCCTCTTAGGAAGAAAGTTTGGCATTTGCTTACAAAACTATATATTCTTACTATATGACTCAGCAATCACAGATGTTTCTAGCAGCTTAATAATTGCTGAAACATGGAAGTAACCAAGATATCCTTTGGCAAGTGAATTGATAAATAAAATGTGGTATTTTTAGAGTATGGAATATTACTCAGCACTAGAAGGAAATGAACTATTGAAATATGAAAAAAACATAGAGGACTCTTAAATTCATATTTACTAAGTTAAAGAGCCAATTTGAAAAGGCAGAACTATGGAGGGAATTTTAAAAAAATGAATGGTTGCCAGGTTAGGGGAATGGGGCTGAGAGAGGAATAGGCAGAGCACAGAAATTTTAGGGCTCTGATTATATTCTGTATGATATTATAATTGTGGCTGTATGTTATTACACATTTACCCAAACCCATGGAATTTATAACACCAAAGGTAAACAATAGACTTTGGATGATTGTGATATGTCAATGTCAGTTCATCCCTGGTAAAAAAGAAAAAGTACTAGTTTGGTGAATGATGTTGATGATGGAAGAGGATATGCATGTGTAGAGCAAGGGGTGTATGGGAAGGTCTTGTACCTTCATCTCAATTTTGTTGTAAACCTAAAACTGCTCTGAAAATAAAATTTAAAAAATATGTATCTAAGGTGTGAAATATGTATATATATATACATGCTAGTAAAGATGATAACCTCTTTATTACCTGACATACCAATGTGCACTAGCAAGGTCATTTTCCTTCTGATATCAAGTTCCCTTAGAAATCTAACTCATAATCAGAAAGTTGCCAGGGACACTCATTTTCAGGACAAAGGAACGCATATTGTCCTAAGATAAATTCAAATGCCAGAAAAGCTTGATAAACTATCAAAGAACAACAAATGGGTTTGTCTGCTATGTTAAATAAACAAAAGTAAAACTAAAGACTGGTATTGGGGGGCTACCAAAGTTCACATTACAAATTAGTTAAATAATGAGGTTCTTAGGGAACTGATAGGAAATTGTTTTACAAGTTTAACTTTTTAATGAGAAAAGAATGAGGACTTTGGAGTATTTGAGCAAGAAAAGAAAGCTGTAGGACAGTGATTTTCAGCGGGTGTGCTGCAGCACTGGTGTGCCACAAGAATTCTTTAAAACATGCCATTGACTATTCAGTCAGGGGTACTGACCTTTTTTCCCTTAGATCAGTGATTTTCAACCTTATTCATCTTTTGGCACACATAAACTAATTACTAAGATTCTGTGGCACACCAAAAATATATTTTTTGCTGATGCCAGTCTGATAAAAAATAGGTATAATTTTGACAATTCACAGAAGACAGTTATTAGGATGTTGGCTATTGTCATTTTTTTTTAATTTGACAGTCTTAAGGAAATAGAGATCAGTGCCCCTGACTAAATAGTCATGTATTGCATGTTTTAAAAATCCTTGAGGTTCCCTGGTTGGGTGGCTCAGTTGGTTAGAGTGTCCTCCCAGACACCAAAAATATGCAGATTCTATTCCCAGTCAGGGCATATACCTAGGTTTGGGGTTCAATCCCTGGTTCGGGAGCCTGCAGAAGGCAACAACTCTCACTGATTTTTTTGCTCTCTGCCTTCCTCCTTCTCTCTCTTTTCCTCCCTCTATGAAATTGATAAAAAGAAAATATCCTTGGATAAGGATTTAATAAACAAATAAATGCCATAGTTTGGACTAGGTTTTAGAGAAGGAAAATAGGGAAAATTTTGAAGCAAAAAATGTGGTAATATAGTTAATGACAACATAATATTTCACCAATGTAAATGTAAACAGAACTCAACAGCAGCATTAACAACCATTATTACTGACTTTAAGTTTTAAGTATGGAAATTCCTGTAATCATCAGGGAACCCCAAGCACTCTTTGTCACTACTGTCCACATTTATGACTCTCAGTTCCTCAGAATCACAGAGTGTCTCCACTCTGTTCACAGAGGATGTCATCTTCAGAGCTGTCTATGGCATTGCTGATGACACATTTTTTGAAGGACCTAACAACGTTTTCATCCTTAACTGACTGCCATGAGGTTTTTACTCACTCACAAACTTGGATAATCGTGGGCCTCTTCATTTGTCCAGCTGGTGTCAGATCAGGATCTCCAGCAGCCATCCATCTTTTCCACTCTTCTCTCATGAAACCTTTAAGTGGCTTGTTGATGGAAATGCCCAAAGGTTGCAACTGGCTGTAAGCCCCACAGGAATTATGGCTTGATGGGTGGCCATAATTTAAATCTCCTTTTTGTGGCTTCAGTGATATGTGACCTAAACTGGTCAAGCACTAAAAGAGCAGGTTTTTTCAGAAGCCCTCCAGGACATTTGGACCACACTTTTTCTATCCATATATTCATGCCATTTTCGTCCATTCATCCTTTGTCATGAACATGAACAACTCCTCTTGGGATTGCATCTTTTGGCATGTTTTTTCTCTTGAAAATCAGCATTGGTGGCAGTTTGGTGCGTGCCATCTGCACAGGAGGGCAACATGACCGTGTAATGGGTTTTATCATGCCCTGAGGTTTTCACAGTTACCATTTTGGCACCTTTCACATCAACAGCCTCGTTTGATGGAACATCAAAGGTTAACAAAACAAGACTTCATCCATGTTCCAAATTTGGTTTATTTAAAATCGATTTTTCTTTCTCGCATCCAGTACAAATTTGTGAATAGATGCAATCTTGGATTCATATTCTATAGGCATTTTTGTGCAATCCTGGTTTGGGTGCTCATAGCAAGGCCACATCTCTTCATAAATCTGTGGCACCATGATGGTGATGCAGTGAAGTCCTCAATGCCTTTCTCTGCAGCAAGATGGTTGGCTTCATATATGATCATTTTTGTAGACACTGAAAAGCCATTGTTCCTGTGATGTGTGATCCACTCTTTCATATCCACTTCTAACTGGGGCCATTTGGCAGCATGCCAGGAAAACATTGTTTCATTGTCTGTTTTTTGCAGTTGATCCTCCTGTGTCCTCCATTACCATATCATTTTCTCAGTTGGTCCAAAGTGTCTCTCCACTGCTCTGTTCCATGGTCTGGGCATACTTCACTACCTCCAGTTTAAAAGGGATTTTATATGAAATCCTTTTCTGCTTTGACATCTTTCCACAATTACAGTAGATTCAGCAGGAGACTATGGTACCTTATCGTAGCTTTCTACAACAAAGCACAATAATGACAGAACTATCAGCACTCTGTCCTTCATAGTTATGGGGGCACTGTAGCTGAGAACATCAGTGGATGATGCACTGTTATGGGGGGATCTGCTACTGACACTGTTGTGAGGGGTCTTCTGCTGACATTGTTATGGGGGAGATCTGCTGGAGGGCCACAGGTTGTACAATACTCTTGTATGGGGACAGTAGTTTTGTACAACCTGTGTGGCTCTGCAGCTGTTGCCAAATTACAACTCCCATCATCCCAGCCTGTCCAAGCATGATGGGAGTTGTGGTTTTGCAACAACTGCAGGGCCACATTGACAGGTGACCCTGCAGTGGAATTTGCCTTTGTTAATGTTAATAGTGGACATACCAGTCACGTGATAGAGGCACATAAGGGGGCTGCATGCTTTCTTCTCCTAACGTGCCTGCACCGCCTGTACCCTCCTCCCTAGCACTATAGTATGCCATAGCAGGGACTCTGCTCCTGCCTCCCTTGCTTCAGGCCACCAGGACATGCCCTCTTCCTAGCCCAGGGCCCACAGCATTGTCCCACTCCACCACCACTGGCTTCCTTCAGTGGTGACCCTGCTCCTGCCTCCTGTGACTTAGCTCCACCACCACCTCCCCACCCCACCCACAGCGAGCCAGGTAAGCTACATTCAAACTATAAGATGCAACCCCCTTTTCCTCCCAAATTTGTGGGTGGGGGGTGGGGTGGAGAAAAGTGCATCTTATAGTCTGAAAAATACAGTAGATATTCTTGCAGCACACCAGTGTGCCTTTGCAGCACAGCAATTTTATGGAATGTCAAATTTAAAAAGTGACAACTAACACAATGATATCTGTCTACTGTGAGTACTCTGTCTTGAACCATAAATATATGTTGTATAATAGAGTTTCATCTTATTGGTCATGTTGCATAATAAGGTTGTGTCTGATTGGTTAATTCTTTCTAATACAGAAATCCTTATATACAAGTATAGGCACCTGATTTTTTACTTTCTTATTTTTCTATTTTTTAAAATGTTTTATTGATTATGCCATTACAGTTGTCCCATTTCTCACCCTTCATTTCCCTCCAACCTGCACACCAACTCCCCCCATCCCCCCTTCAGTTGATGTCCATGTGTCACAAGTTCTTTAGATTCTATATTTCCCATACTATTCTGGTCCTCCCCCTGTCTATTTTCTACCTACCGTCTATGCTACTTAGTCTCTGTACCTTCTCCCCCCGCCCCACTTCCGTGTTGCTAACCCTCCATGTCATCTCCATTTCTATGGTTCTGCTCCTGATCTAGCTGTCTGCTTAGTTTGCTTTTGTTTTAGGTGTGGTTGTTAATAACTGTGAGTTTTATGTCCTTTCACTGTTCATATTTTTTATCTTCTTTTTCTTAGATAAGTCCTTTTAACATTTCATATAATAAGGGCTTGGTGATAATGAACTCCTTGAACTTGACCTTATCTGAGAAGCACTTTATCTGCCTTTCCGTTCTAAATGAAAGCTTTACTGGATAGAGTCATCTTGGATGTAGAGCCTTGCCTTTCATGACTTGGAATACTTCTTTCCAGCCCCTTCTTGTCTGTAAGGTCTCTTTTGACAAATCCACTGACAGTCTGATGGGAACTCCTTTGTAGGTGACTGTCCCCTTATCTCTTGCTGCTTCTAGAATTCTCTCCTTCAATCTTGGATAATGCAATTATGATGTGCCTTGGTGTGTTCCTCCTTGAGTCCAACTTCTTTGGGACTCTGAGCTTCCTGGATTTCCTGGAAGTCTATTTCCTTTGCCAGATTGGGGAAGTTCTCCTTTATTATTTCTTCTAGTAAGTTTTCCACTTGTTGCTGTTCCTCTTCTCCTTCTGGAACCCCTATAATTCAGATGTTGGAACATTTAAAGATGTCCTGGAGGTTTCTAAGCCTCTCCTCATTTTTTCGAATTCTTGTTTCTTCACTGTTTTCTGTTTGGTCATTTTTTCTTCTTTCTGGTCCACTCAATTGATTTTAGTCTCAGTTTCCTTCCCATCACTATTGTTTCCCTGTGCATTTTGCTTCATTTCAGTTAGTAAAGCCTTCATTTTTTCATCTAATTTGTGACTAAAATCAACCAGTTCTGTGAGCATCCTGATCACCAGTATTTTGAACTGTGCATCTGACAGGTTGGCTATCTCTTGGTCGCTTAGAAGTATTGGCTCTGGGGCTTTGAGCTGTACTTCTTTTTGAGCCATAATGTTTTGGTTTGTTTGCACTTGTTACGTATGAGGTGTGGAGCCTTAGGTGTTCACCAGGGCAGGGCAACCCAGGCCACTGGGTTGTGATGCTGTATGTAGGGGCGGGGTCAGAGAGGGGCAAGGGTGGGTTTTTTTCTGCTCTCAGATTTTGGTCCCCTCTGCTGCTTCCCACAAGCAAATGGGGCCCTTCTGATGATAGTTCCCAGACGTGTGGGCTTCTGTACCCTCCTCATCCCTGTGGGTCTCTCCAATGAACTCTCTATGAGCCTGGGAGCCTCTCCTGGCACCTTGACCCCTGAAAGTTTTTCCAGTTGGTGCTTTTAGGCTTTATTTCCCAGCACTGGGGCCCTGGGTTGTGTGGTCTATCTCACTGTGTGCTCCTTTGCCTGGTTTATCTGTGTGCAAATGTGTGACCACAGTCAGCTAACCACCTTACGCTCTCACTGGGTCTGCCCGTTGCCACTCCACACCTGGGATCTGCCAAGCACCACCTGCACCCCTGGGTCACGCTGGCTGCTTTTTCCTGTGCAACCCCTCTCCACCAGCTGCTGACTCAGCCCTTCTTACTGGTCTGGAGGAATGGTTTCGTTGTTGTTGGACTTTGGTACAGTTTAATTTTCTCTGATTTGGTTGCATTCTGGTTTTTGAATATTTGTTGTTCATAAACTTGGTTCTGCAAAGAGGTACAGTGTTTCCACCTATGCCTCCATCTTAGCTGTGATTTTTTAAAAAAATCAGTTTGGAGCAAGAGGGTAGATAATTATTATTATTTAAAAAATTAAATATATTTTATTGATTATGCTGTTATAGTTGTCCCATTTCCCCCTTTTCACTCCCCTGCATCCTGCACACCCCCTTCCACCCACATTCCCCCCTTTTAGTTCATGTCCATGGGTCAGACATGTAAGTTCTTTGGCTTCTACATTTCCTTTACTGTTCTTACCCTCCCCCTGTCTATTTTCTACCTACCATCTATGCTACTTATTCTCTGTACCTTCTCCCCCCTTCTCCTCCTCCCATTCCCCTGTTGCTAACCCTCCATGTGATCTCCATTTCTGTGGTTCTGTTCCAGTTCGAGTTGTTTGCTTAATTTGGTTTTGTTTTTGTTTTTTATGTTTGGTCGATAGTTGTGAATTTGTTGTCATTTTACTATTCGTATTTTTTATCATCTTCTTTTTATTCGATAAGTCCCTTGAACATTTCATATAATAAGGGCTTGGTGATGATGAACTCCTTTAACCTGACCTTATGTGGGAAGCACTTTATCTGCCCTTCCATTTAAATGAAAGCTTTGCTGGATAGAGTCATCTTGAATGTAGAGCCTTGCCTTTCATGACTTGGAATACTTCTTTCTAGCCCCTTCTTGCCTGTAAGGTCTCTTTTGAGAAATCAGCTGACAGTCTGATGGGAACTCCTTTGTAGGTAACTGTCTCCTTTTCTCTTGCTGCTTCTAGGATTCTCTCCTTAATTTTAACCTTGGGTAATGTAGTTATGATGTGCCTTGGTGTGTTCGTCTTTGGGTCCAACTTCTTTGGGACTCTCTGAGCTTCCTGGACTTCCTGGAAGTCTATTTCCTTTGCCAAAATGGGGAAAGTCCCCTCTGTTATTTGTTCAAATAAGTTTTCCACTTGTTGCTCTTCCTCTTCTTTTTCTGGTACCCCTATAATTCGGATGTTGGAACATTTAACAATGTCCTGGAGGTTCCTAAGCCTCTCCTCATTTTTTTTTAATTCTTCTTTTTTTTATTCTTTTCTGGCTGGATGTTTCTTTCTTCCTTCTGGTCTGCACTGTTGATTTGAGTCCCTTTTTTCTTCCCATCACTATTGGTTCTTTGTACATTTTCCTTTTTTTCACTTAGCATAACCTTCATTTTTTCAACTAATTTGCGACCAAATTCAACCAATTCTGTGAGTGTTCTGATTACCAGTGTTTTGAACTGTGCATCTGATAGGTTGGCTATCTGTTCATTGTATAGTTGTATATTTTGGGGAGCTTTGATCTGTTTTTCATTTGGGCCATTTTTTTTGTCCTGATGCACCAGTTGCATAGTGAGGGGCAGAGCCTTAGTTATTCACCGGCGAGGGGTAACCCATGTTGCTTTGTTGTGATGCCATATGTGGGGATGGGGTATGTGAGGGAACAGTGGTGCTTGCTCCACTCTCTGCCAGATTTCAGTCACTTCCCCCACTACCCACTAGCAAATTGGGCCCTTCTGGTGCTGATTCCTGTGTGGGTGGATTTGTGTACATTCTAGGACCTTGTGGGTCTCTGCAACAAACTCTCCTGTGAGGCTGGGAATTTCTCCTGCTGCTGCCTCAACCCCTACAGGTGTTTTTAATCATGGTTTGAGGCTTTATTTCCCCACACTGGAGCTCTGGGTTGTGCAGTCTGTCTTGCTCCCCAATTATTCCTCCTGATTTATCTGCACATGAATGTGGGACCATCCGCTTCAGCAGCTGCTGCCTTGCTCGCCCTGGTCCTCCACCATTGCTTTGCTGCCAGTCCTCTCCGAGTGTCTGTCGCCACCCCTTCTACCGGTCTGTATGATGAGTCTGTCTTCTTTAACTCCTTGGTTGTCAGACTTCCATACCGTTCAATTTTCTGTCAGTTCTGGTTGGTTTTTGTTTTTAAATTGTTGTTGTCCTTCCTTTGGTTGGGCAAGGAGGCACAGTGTGTCTACCTACTGGTAACTATTATTTTTATTTTGTAAATCAAAATTAGACCTATTTTTTGTCAGATCAGCAAAATATATATTTTTTTCATATGCCGCAGAATTTTAGTAATTAGTTTAATGTACCATGAAACAAAAAAGGTTGAAAATCACTTCTGTAGGATATGGGAATTATTTTAATAAGTAGGCAAGTAGGCGTTCCAATATTGCTTTTCACATTTAATACTTTTTTTACTGTTTGTATCCTGCTTATTCCACTTAATGATCTATCATAAACTATTTCCTATGATGTTAATTTTCCTTCTACAACATAATTTCAAGGATTATCTAGTATTTACTGTTGGATAGTTGTTTCTATTAGAAATAATATTGGTAGTAAAAGTTCTTATTCATAAGTCTCTTTGTGTATCTGTACTTACTAGTTCCTTAAAGTAAATTTCTTAAAGTAAAGTCTGAGCATAAATGTTTTTAAGCTTTCAGTTTATCCTAACAAGTTACCCATCAAAATTGGGCACATTTATAGAATGAGGCCTATTCCTTGCACCTTTGCCAATGGTGGGCTTCTCTGTTACTTTGCCAGTTTAATAGTTAAAATTTAGAGTTCCCTGTTTTAATTGACATTTCTTTATTTATTGGGGAGATTAAAATGTTATCATGGTTTTGGACATTTACTTAAATGTTTTTTACTTTAACCATTTTTAAAATTCTGCTATTTATCTTTTTCTTCTTATTTGCCCTAGTTTTTTTATGCATTAAACTATATCCATCTTTGGTCTACTGTATTTGTTGCCAATATGTCCCACAGGCTATCTTTTGCTTTTTAATATAATTTAGGGTGTTTTTTGCATTAGTTACAATTCTTTTTTAATTTTTTAATTTAATCTTTATTGTATTTTTATCTTTACCATTTAGTACACTCACACCCTTCTCCCTCAGCAATCACCATCCTGTTGTCCATGTCCATGAGTCCTTTTTCTTTTTTGGTCAATCCCTCCCCTCCCTAACTTACCCCCTCACTAGCTGTCATCTGTTCTCCATTAATGAATCTGTGTGTGTTGTTTTGCTTGTTAGTTCAGTTTGTTCTTAGATTCCACATATGAGTGAAATCATATGTTAACTTGTCTTTTTCTGAATGGTTTATTTCACTTAGCACAGTGTTCTCCAGGTCCATCCTGTTGTTGCAGAGGGTACATTTTCCTCTTTTTTATAGCTGAGTAGTATTCCATTGCACAGATATGCCAATATTGTTTTATCCACTCCTCTACTGATGGACACTTGGGCTGCTTCTGTATCTTGGCTGTTGTAAATAACACTGCAGTGAACCTAAGGGTGTTTATGTTCTTTTGAATTAGTGGTTTGAGTTCCTTTGGATATAGTCCCAGAAGTGGGATCACTGGGTCAAAAGGCAGACCCTTTTTTAATTGTTTTAGGTATCTTTGTACTGCTTTCCACAGTGGCTGCACCAACCTGTATTCCCAGCAATATTACAAAAGGGTCCCCTTTTCTCCACATCTTCGACAGCAATTTGTTTGATTTATTGATGATAGCCATTCTGACAGGTGTGAGATGGTATCACACTGTGGTTTTAATTTGCATTTCTGTGATGATTAGTGAAGTTGAGCATCTTTTCAAATGTGTATTGACCATCTGTCCTCTTTGGAGAATTGTCTATTCAGGTCCTTTGCCCATTTTTTAATTAGATTGTTTGGTTTTTTTGCTGTTGAGTTTTGTAAGTAGTTTATAAATTTTGGTTGCTAACCCCTTATCAGATGTATCCACAAATATGTTCTCTCATCCTATAGGTTGTCTTTTTATTTTATTGCCAGAGCCAAAAATAATATAACAGAAAGAACCTTGTATTTCAGAATGTCAAGGAAAAAAGTTATATGTCCTATTGCTCAATGGTAGAAAAAGACAGTTTTGTCTTAAAATTTTTGTCTTCTCTACTCCTTTCCTATTTCTTTCATCATTCTACATTTCTTCTCCTTCCCTGTCACTTTCTTTTATCCTCTTCACTGTTTTATTATTTTTCCTTCTCTAGATCAGCTTTCTCAACCTTACTAGTTTTGTGATTCACTTGGTAAGAAATCATTTTAGACACTTTTTACACTAATTACCCCCCCCCGACTCCTAAGAGATCTTAAGGACAGATATCCTTTATGTTTATGTACTGTGGCTCTTTGGAGGGCCACAAACCATTGTAATATCTAAGGGTTTTGGCCCATTGAGAATGCATGCTTCAGATAATAGGCTCTTAGAAGGGAAGGATTGTGTTCAGTTTTTCATTGTATGCTCTATACTTCATATAATGCTTTGAACATTGTAGTCTATGGACACACACACATATATATATATGTATATACATATATACACATGTATTTATTTACATGCATATATGTATATATAACGACTATTTATTGAATTGAAATTTAAAAATGATCTCTACTACAAACTGATTGGTAAACTAAAGTAAAATTCTTGGATCCCTTGTGGACAATACACCGACTCCACAACACCCCCAAATTTCCAAGAATGTCCTCCTGAGGCTATATCCCAGTGACATGATGGGAGCTTTGGAAGCACTCTATTCACAAAAGAAAAACATGTGCAGCCAATGCCAAAGATATACTACTTATCCAGGTAGCTAATTTCATTTATCATAACTGATTTTTCCTAACTTTAGTTTCAGAAGGTGATCACTTCCTAAGTTTTCTCTAAATTTTGAAGTGTACATGGCCCCTTTAGTGCTTATAACCTATTCTACAAGTTTATCAATTTCAATAAGGTACAAAAATTAAATTAGAGAATGAAAAGAGGGTAAAGGAGGGAGAAAAGAAAAAGAGAAGTCATTAAACTTTCTATTTTTTCAATTTCTAAGAGCTCTTCTGGCTCTATAATTTTGTAATCTTGATTATTATACTCTGAGTGATTCTTAATAGAAGCATTTTGGCAATTTGTGGAGGTGTCATTTGTTGCCTCCAGATTGCGTAGGAATAGAAGAGGCAGTGCTACTAGCATTTGTGATGAGACCAGGGATGTATATTCAACATCCTGCAAAACATAGGACTTTGGTCAGTTCAGGCCCTTGCAAAAGCAGACACCAAAATAGAATTAGGTTTGCAGAAAATTATTGAGAGAAATAGTTATTAAGAATAACAAAAAGAAGAAGAAATTGGCCAGCAGTACCTTCAGACTGATGCAGCTCTGCTCCCTGTGAAAGGAGTGAGAAGGAAGCAAAGTTAGGTAGAAAGAGCCTTGGGCTGCCATACAGCTCTGAGAAAGTCTTGGCCAAGCCAAGGGAGCCTTAGAGAAAGGACAGACCATTTCAGTGGTCCCAGTTTGGGCAGGCATGGCCTGACTCTAGTACCCTTCTGTGCATAGTCATTGCAGGGGAGCAGTTCTGAGACCCTAAGGCTGTAGCACAAATGCTGTGGTGAATTGTCAAGGTTAGCACTGGAAGATTGTCAGCTAGCTACAATTCTCACAGCAGGTGTTCTCTCTGTCTCTGTCTTCCCCCCACCCCACCTACTTCCCTCCCCCTCTCTCAGCCCCACCCTCCTTGCTTGCTCTCTCTCTAAGAAAACAAAAATGACACTTTACTCAGAAACCTTTGCCTATAAAGCAAGAGAACAAGATAATATAAATAAGAACATCTAAGACATGTCAAGGTGACTATTTTGATTTTTGTTTGTTTTTAAATCAGGTTAGAGTATCCAGGTTACTCTGGATACAGAGTAGGTGTGGGAAACAAGGCTTGAGAGTTGAGATCCAGCATGGAAACTAAGATGAATAACTTCCCAGGCTGCATGAGTATTCACATTTCTGAGTCACAACAAGTTTGTTTCTTCTTTTGACTTCAAAGTCTTTTGGGAATTTTGGGGAAACTTTTCAGCATCTTTGAAAGAGATTGTCTAAAGAGATCTAGACTGTCTGGACATCCTGCAGAACATCACACAGATATGCTATACCCATTATATACTGCTGGGTAGGATGAGCAAGAGGTGGCATGTATGCTATAGGCCTTGGGAAGTCACATGCGTCCACAGGGTGGGAAATAAAACCTTAAGAGATTCAGGGATCTTCCACATCTATAACGTTTTTAGAGGTCCAGTAGTCAGTGGCGTGTAGAAACATCCCCATCCAGAGTAAAAGACAAATTTCTGTTTCCTGCATCTCCTGCTATAATGAAGCATGATGACTGGAAGCACAAAAAGTTCTAGAAGCACAAATTTCATACCTAGGAATACTATTCTGGCTCAAATCCTGGATAACGTGGACGTTTGCCAGTTCTGAGTGCAGCCTGGAACGGCAATGGGCTGTGCAGCAGTCACAGTGTGGAATTTACAGCAAGTGTCAGTGACAGATCACAATATAGGCCCTTGAAGCAGAGGATTTTACTCCTTTCAAGAAGCAGCCCCTGATGTGGCACTAGGCCCTAAGAGAGGCAGAAAGCTTGACCATGCGGCGTCAAGTTACCATGTGTCTGGAAGTGCCCATTATGAGTTGAGTTCTGCCAGGCACCCCCAGTCATAACATTGATGGGCCCAGCAGCAATTCATCATAATATGGAAATGGTGCATTCAAAATCAAACCCCAGTAGGACCAAAAGGTATGAAAAACTTCATGTGCTAGGAGGCCATTCCCCCGTAATAACCACTCTCCTGTATCAGTTCTCCTCCCTCCGGCTGTATGGCCACACAGGGCTCATACATGGGCAACTGAGGAAGGGAACAAAGCTCCAGCTCAATTTTAAATGGGCTGGCTTGCTATGTGGGTGGAAGCTTCAGTGGAGGGCATCACATTACAGTCACTCTCAATGGTATTCCTAAAAGACAGTGGAGAGGGAAATCTTATGGGAAGAGCTTTGAGCAGTGTAGCTGGTCATCTGCATTGCATGGAAGAATGGAACAAGTGACTTTTGGTGAGCATTTTATACAGATGCCTGAGCTGTGGCAATGTTCTGGCCAGCAGGTCAGGATCCTGAAGGAAAAAACTGAAGAGTAGAGACAGGGAGGTCTGGAGCAGACATGTGAATTGACATATTAGAGTGGGTACAAACAGTAGGCAAGAAGAGGAGTCTCCATCTTGGTAGGAACCACTGACCTAGATCAAAAGGAAGAATAAGGGCTACTTTCACACAATAGGCAGGGAAAAATGTATGTGGACCCTAGGCGATCCACTTAGAAGTCTCTTGACACTTAATTGGAATTGTGGAAGGACATGTGCAACAATCCCAGCCTGAGAAGTGCATAATAACCAATAAACATACATTCTCATGAGGAATGAGGATGTTGGCCACACCAGGTTAGCCACTAAGACCTGTGGAGGTGACAGGAAAACAACAGTAGATTGGAATGGATAGTAGAGGAGGAGGAAGATGAATGGCTGTTGTGGCCCTAATAACAACCAAGTGACAAGGGAGTAGTTGTCTCTTCTTCAAAGCTTTTGCTAAAGAAGAGTGATCTAGGGGGATAGTTGAGGAGTTGCTCCTAGCACAGGGGTAGAGAAGTGCATCAGTGTTGTGCAAGGAGTTTTTATGTGGCAATGGGATGCACTGCTCAGATCTTCCTTCAAAAGAGCACCTGCTGGAAAGACCAGAGAGAAAAATTAGGTTGATGGAATCATGAAGAGGATAAGAAATAAGAGATGCAAAAATATCAGGAATATAACAAAAATACTATGAAATTATACTTAGGAAGAAGATGAAGCAGATGATGAAGATGAAGAAACTGATAAAGAATCCTTTGACAGCCCTAGATGGTGTGGCTCAGTGGATTGAGCGTGGGCCTGCAAACCACACGATCGTGGTTCAATTCCCAGTCAGAGCACATGCCTGGGTTGCAAGCCAGTTCCCAGCAGGGGACTCACGACAGGCAACCGTACATTGGTTGCCTTCTCCTTCCCTCCTTCTCTCCTTCTCACTTTCCCTTCCTCTCTAAAGATAAATAAATAAAATCTTTTAAAAATTTCTTTAAAAAAAAAAGAATCCTTTGAGAAAATGCTTCCTGCAGCAGTTAAAAATGACATTAGTCCACCTCTTGAAGTCAAGGTACAAATGAAAAATAATGCCAAAAAAATTTCTCCCAAGCTGGCCTATTCAGAAGCGACTCCTGACCAAATAGATGAACTAGTAAAGCATTTGTTAGTCGTGATACAAAGATTTTCATACAAAAAAACATGACTGCCTTTAGCTCAGGCAAAGGGATTCAAACTAAAAATATGGTTAGCTCTGATGCTAAAACTGTGAATGCAAATGAAGCTGACTGAGATGTGGGACCCTAAAAGAGTCTGAACAGGAAACCAGAAGAGTGCATCCCTGATAAGGTTATTGGAACTGTAGACCAGATAGTGCCACTTCTGTTAAGTTATAATGCTGTCCTTCTGGAGGACCATTGTAATAGAGGATAGAATAATTATCATAGTCCTTGGACAAAACTGGAAATAAATATTATCTTTTTCACATGAATGAAAATGTTTATCCTTATTTCTGATGGAATATAAAACAATGCTTTCACAAAATCAATGGTGACATATCATGTGCCTTATTAATCTGCCCGAGCAATGGTAGTATATCCAACACAGCTCAAATTGGAACTACTCGGTTAAGCTTGCTATGGTAGTCTACACTTACTCTGTAGGATCCACAGCGGTGCTAAATTACCACCATCTCCCCTGGGACACAATGTCATTTTTTTATTGTCTTAGCTGGGGTGGGGAACAATTTCAAAGGTTTCTAGTTGGTCTTCCTCACTATGATAATTCTTAGGTAACAGTCTGAGGACCTATAACATCAACTGCCACATATGCCTGCTACAATTATATGCTCAGGGACCAAGGAGACGATCAGCAGGTGGGTCTGAAGACCCAGTGAGTTCTCTAGAAACCAGACTTTAGCTAGAGCTCTATTAGCTGCTTCTGTAAGGCCCTGATCTAATAATGGTGGTGGGCAGGGGTGCATGATGAAGCTTTGGGTATCCAGGTATCAAAGTCTACTCAGAACCTACATTCCTAGCTCCTTGAAATGCCTGGGCATTCCCCTTTCCCCATTGTGAATGCCCTACTCGAATAAACACCCTGGGTCCCTCTGGGGAATGACTGGAGGAATCACTGCACTATATACAGTATATACTTTCCACAATGTCACAGAGTCCTTCTCCGCAAAAGAGGGGACCAAGCCACTTCTTTAGTTAGTGGACTCCAGCTCTAAAAATGGGCTCAAATTTAGAACTGAGCAACATACTGTGATTTTTTGAGATGATTGTCCCTGGACTCCCCCTCCATTCTTGCCTTCTGATTTTAGATGTTAAACAGCACCCTTATTAGCTGCCTCTTTTGCCCCTGAGGTAAAATGACCACCTGTCTTAGTTTTTTTCCTAAGTTCCAAGAGAGGCCTTCTGCTCTCATATTTAGGCTTTAACTATTCATAAACAGCCCTTAGTTTTGTGTTTTCTCTCTGCAGGGCACCAATACCGTTTTAGTGATAACCAGCCAACCCCAGTGTCCTTGTGAGCATTGTTCTCCTGAAGTCTTCCAATATCTGAATCATTTGATATACAGGCAAGGGTGTTCCCCACACTAGGAGAAAATTGTAATTTTGTTTCAATTTTACTAGTTTTTGACATTTTGAAAAATTACAGCACCAGCAGCAACACTGACCTGATATCTGAATCACCGATATGATATGCTTGTATCTGAATTTGTGCCTATTTCATGCATATACATGAATATACCTCCATAACCCTTGTTTTAAAATGTAAGTATGAACAATTGCTAACAATATTCCTTTAATATTATTTTCTCCAAAATCCTAATTTTAAGCACATGGAACTGTCACATATTGTTTGTGGGACTGCAAAATGGCATGACTTCTACAGGGGGAATGGCAATATTTAGCAAAATCAAAGGTTCATTTACCTTTGACTCGGATACCTACTTCTAGGAATCTCTCCCAAAGAAAATATGACCAAAAATTATGATTATGAAGACTATTTATTATGACAATATTTATAATACAGTAAGACTTCTTTTAATCCAAATGTTAATCACTGGGGGAATGCATTGTAATGTATCTATGCAGTTAAGTACTATGCAGCTGTAAAAAAGGTAATAACTATATATCACTATGAAATGATCCTATGACATATTGTTAAAAGAAAGGCACAGAACAGTGGTGTATAGTAGTTCCTTCTAGATAAGAGAGGAAAGACATAAAATGGACCACAAGGAAATGTTAAACTTTATTCAGTAATAATTTTTTTATTAATAATACTGATATTATTATTTAGAAATAGTTTTATGTATATAGAGATAAAGCAAATAAATGATCATGTTAGTATCATTAGGAACAGAATTTTGGTGTTAGATGAAAAATATGCAAGTATACAAAGCAAAGAGGTAAAATTCCTGTGATCTCACATTTAAATTAGAAGCATTAGTATGTTCACAATATGTCATTTACTATCAAGGTTACGCTCTAAAAACTCTTTCAGCTATTTCACAGCTGAAGAGTAGCAGAATATGCCACCCCAAAATATGCCACTTCAATGTGAGGATTATTTTTAGATGAAGACAATTGAGGAGATACAAGAAAAGCTCTCTGTACTTCCCCTAATTGCCTAAAAGCAGAACACAAACTTGTAGAGGTGTCCCCTGTCCCCTCTCTACCAGGAGAGATATACATTAACTAGCAGGGACAACTCAAGACCCTCATCAGCCCAGAGAAAGCACCAGAGGAATCTATGTAACACTCCTTGCTGAACGGGCTTGGTAGCCCTTATCTACCATTAGTTGCCCCATATATTTCCCTTTTAAAGATTTGCTGCCCTTAAAGCTTAACATTCTTTTCCTTTGTCTTTTCACTTCTCTACAAATTATTGTTCTTTGCTAAAATATTGTATAAGCTAAAATTCTAACTACCTCCTTTGAGTTACTCATCACAGAGTACTCTCACACAGATGTGTGATGCACATGTTAATAAACTTCAGTTTGTTTTTCTCTTGTTATTCTGTCTTTTGTCAGTCTAAATTTGCAGGGATACAGTCAATAAACCTAAGATGAGTAGAGGAAAATCCTCCCCTACAGAACCAAGACTATTTTGAGAAATAGTTGACTCCAAGGTTGGAGCAGGAAATATATAATAAACATGAACTATCTTTTCATTCCTAAAAGCAAGGAAGGCAGCTAAGACTGTGAAGACTCTGTCAGAAGAACTCTGGGCCAACTGGAAGAGGCTCCATCTGGCCAAAAATAAGAAGTTAAGTATCATAATGAATGATGACTGAAGCAAATGAAAAATGTCAATTATATTTAAACCTCATAATGATATTCAAAACTAAAAATTTAGCATACAAATTTATTTAAAAATGAATTTATAAAGAAAAGGAATTAAATTGAGCACTTAGGTTGCCTTTCCTGTGCAAATTGTATTTCTTATACAACTATTTGAAGAAAGTTCCTCATATTTCAAGTAATAAGTGCAGGAAAAAATTATAAAAATTAGAATATCACTATTTTCATCTCTTAATGAAATAACAAGCTGAGGCAATGATCATCAGGGCTGCTAAGACTGTTAGGTAAAAGGCTGGTAAGAAACTTTTCTAGAGGATAGGTCATTCTGACAACACTCAAACACACTAATCAAATTTTACATCAGAAAAATAGAAAAAACAGCCAGATATTTATATGCTTTCTGACATGATGCATTGAGAAGGGCAAAACACCACCTAATATTCTTGCCAAAAAAAATCAAACCTGAATATGATCAACAGCTAGATTTCAGTCAGTATGGAGGAAAGAAACATGACAAAATGACAACACAGAGACACTCTCAGCAAAATCCTGAGTGTGGGAAACTGTGACAAATGACTCAATTTCTTGAACAAATCAATGGCAGGAAATGAAAAAGAGAAGAATTGTTTTAGATTAATAGAGATTTAAGAGATATAGCAACCTAATGCAGTGTTTGAACTGATTCAAATGAATCCACTATAAAGAGACATCAACATCTGAAAAAATTTAAAACTGAATATTTGATGACATTCAGAAATTATAGTTAAACTTTTCATAGGTGATATAAAGATATCTGGTTATGATTTTTTCCTGGTTGCCTTGCATTTTTAAAATTTAATTAATGTTAAAGTACAGTTTTCTGTTCTTTTACTCCCATCCCAGCACCCCCCTCCCCATGCTCCCCACCTCCCTCCCATTTCCACCCCCCTTAGTTTTTGTCCATGTCTCCTTTATACTTATTCCTGTAAATCCTTCCCCTTTCCCCCTGAAATTCCTTCCCTTCTCCCCTCTGGTCCCTGTCAGCCTGTTCTCTATTTCAGTGTCTTTGGTTATATTTTGCTTGCTTGTTTGTTTTGTTGTTTAGGTTACTGTTAAAGGTTTGTTTTGTTGTTTAGGTTACTGTTAAAGGTTTGTTTTGTTGTTTAGGTTACTGTTAAAGGTGAGATTATATGGTATTTGTCTTTCACCACCTGGCTTGTTTCACTCAGCACAATGCTTTCCAGTTCCATCCATGCTGTTGCAAAGGGTACGAGCTCCTTCTTTCTTTCTGCTGCACAGATTATGATTTTTAAAATAATTATGAGTGAAAAATATACCTGGATACTATCTGGGATTTGCCCTGCAATAATGAAAAGGTAGAGATGTTGGATAGATAATAATTCTCAAACCTTCAGCAGATCTACAAATCAGCAGGGGAGACCGTTAAAACAGATACCTGGGCCTTACCTCCAAGATGTTGACTCAGTGGCCTTATGTGAAGCCAATTAATTTGCATTTCTAACAAACTCTGTTGACCAGGATGTTGTGGATCCAGGTACCACATTGTCAGTGCCTCTTGAAAGAATGAGAAAGGTTGGCTATGATAATTGATCATTGCTGAATATGGGTACAGGGTAAGCATGTAGTTTACTATACAAAATATAATTCTGAACCCAATTTCAGTGTGTGCGTATGGGGATGGGGTGGGAAATTTCCCCCATCACCAAGCAGTTCTCTAGATGTCATGAAGACTACAGTTCAGCTCAATTCTGACAATATCCACCCAGAGATAGCATCTCATTCCACAGGTTAAGGGCTTAGTGCTGCAGGGCTGTACCTCACACTCTCCTTCAGACACCAATTTCAAGCCCAGGTTATTACCCATGCTTCAGGCTGACAGGCTACATATTAGAGGTTCTGATGATCCCATCCTAGATTTGGTCAATTTGCTACATCATGTCACAAAACTCAGAGAAACAATTTTCTTATGAGATTACAAGTTTTATAAAAAGAACATAACTCAGAAATAGCCAGATGGAAGAGATTCATGGAACAAGGTATAGGGAGAGGGCTTGGAGTTCCCATGTTCTCTCAATGTGCCACCCTCCCCAGATCTCCACATGTTCTCCAGCCTGGAGTCTCCAAACCCCATCCTTTTGGGTTTTTATGAAGGCCTCATTATGTGGGCATGATTGATGATATCATTGGCCATTGGTGAGTCAGAGGCAGGAGGGGCATGGCTGATTGGAACCATGAGCCATTCATTAGTGACCAAAGGTGGGGGAGGGACCGAAAGTTCCCACCCTCTACTAATGGGCTTAGTTCCTCTGGTGACTGGCCCCTATCCTTAGGTACTTTCCTAAAGTCAGCTCATTAACATAACAAAAAGACACCTTTACCGAGGTTTACACTTTAGTTACAAGGTTTTTAGGAACTCTGTGCCCCAAACAAGATGAAAACCAAATATCTTTCTTGTTTTTTAAAATTTATTGGTGTGAACTGGTTAATAAAATTCTGTAGGTTACAGGTATAAAATTTTATAACACATCATTTGTATATTGTATTTTGTTCACCACCCCAAGTCAAGTCTCCTTCCATAACCATTTGTCCCCCCTTTACCTTATTCTATCTTCCCCCACACTACTTTCTCTCTGATAATCACCAGACTGTTGTCTGTCTGGGAGGTTTTGTTTTTTAATCCTCACCAGAGGACATGCTCATTGATTTTAGAGAGAGGAGAAGGGAGGGAGAGAGGAAGAAAAACATTGATGTGAGAGAGAAACATAGATTGTTGCCTCTTCTATGTACCCCTGACCCACTGGGGACTGAACCTGCAACCTAGATTTGTGCCCTGACCAACAGTAATCTAACCCTCCACCTTATGGTTTCCTGGACATGCTCCAACCAACTGAGTTGCACTGGCCAGAGCTATGCAATTTCCCCCCCCTGGCTTAGTCCTGTTACCATTTTTACCCAGCCACCAACTCCCTTCCCCTCTGACACCTGTGTGTATGTATGAGTCTTTTTCTATTTTGTTTGTTAATTTTCCACATATTAGATTGTTCATTAGATTCCACATATAAGTGAAATCATATGGAACTTGTCTTTCTCTGACAATGTATCTTATTAGAAATCATGATATTACAATATTATTTTCTCTAGTTTAGCATATGTCTGAACATTTTTATGCCAGAAATAACAAGTGTTGGTGACGATGTGGAGAAAAGGGAATGCTTGAGCACTGTTAGTGGGGCTGTAAATTGCTACAGCCACTGTCCAAAAAAGTATGAAAGTTCCTTAAAAAATTAAAAATAGAACTACCTTAAGATCTAGCAATTCCCCTTCTGGGTATGTATTTATCCACAAAAAATGAAAACACTAATTCAAAAAAAGAAATGCACTGACCCCTCCCCACCACATTCATTTCAGGTCTATTTATAATAGCTAAGATATGGAAACAACATAAGTGTCTATGAATGGATAAAGAAAATGTTGTGTGTGTGTATGCTAGAATATTATTCAGCCATAAAAAGTAATTAAACATTGTTATTTGCAACAACATGAATGAAACTTGAGGGCACTATGCTAAGTGAAATAAGTTAGGGAAAGACAAATACCACATAATGTTATATTTTATCTTCTACTTATCTGTGGAATCTTATTAAAAAAACAAACAAAAAACCAAGCTTGTAGATACAGAGAACACATTGGTACTTTGATACCAGAGGGTAGAGGCTGGAGGGGGTGGGCCAGTGGATGAAGAAAGTCAAAAGGTACAAACTTCTAGTTATACAATAAGTCCTGTGAGTGTAATGTACAGCATGAAGACAGTAGTAAACAAGACTAAGAGAGTAAATCTTAAAAGTCCTCAAACAAAAAACATTTTGTAACTCTGTATAGTGACAAATGTTAACTAGAGTCATTGTGCTGAGAATTTCAAAATACATACAAATATCAAGTCAGTATATTGTACACATAAAACTAATAATAATGTTTTATGTCAATTATACCTCATTTTTAAAAACTCATAAACCAATAGTTGACAACTTTGTTATGTCCGCCAATTTTTCTCAAGCAATTCTGTGTTGCACTATATATTCTTATGATCAATTCACCTCATTTTATTTATTCTTCATAATACAGTTAGGGTATTATGTTAATTTTTTAATGATGTATGTAGGGAGGTTGCATTATATATGTGTTTCACTTGAGGATGCTAAAGGAGTGTTAAAATATAAAATGGGGATGATAGAAATGTATCATTATAGTGGTAAGAGTAGCTAATCTAGGACCACCCATGGAGAAATGGAAGCCGTGGAGCAAAATGAGCCCTGACAGTGATGGGGGGCCTCAGTGGCATCCAAAGTGGAGGCCTCACCAGACTCACCAGGATTTTCACTTTCCTGAAAGAAAGGTGTAACTAATCTAAACTGTTCTCAAGTCCTCCTAGACATTTTCTTGTTCACCTTTTGGGATTTTCTGACTTCACAATGGGGAAGTGATTTTGCAAACACATTGATTTTCCTCCAATCAGCAGCAGGCTAGTTATTAGCAGTCCAGGAACTTATCAGATAACGCCATTTTCAGTGGACCACTGTCAACCACCAGGTGAGAGAACATGGCTGAGAACTGTTTCAGAAAAATAACCTTGGGAATCAGGGGAATTTTAAAAAGATATGAATAAATGATATGAATGAATTTTAAAAACGTGTGGGCCTCATGTTCAGAGATTTTTACTTTTGATCAAGAGTAAGTAGCCATTGGAGCTTTTGAGCTACCCAGGTAGTTGTAACGTGCAAGCAAGCCTGAGAACCATTGCTCTCAGACTGAAGCGATGGTTCCCGAGCTTTAGAGGGAATTGAAGTCACTGGGAGGGCAGCAAAACACAGACTGCTGGCCCTCACCCTCAAAGTTTCTGATTCAGTAGGTCTGGAGCGGAGCCCCAGCCTTTGTTTTTTGAGAGTTCCCAGGCAGTGAATGTTGCATCCACCAACCGCGAGAACAAATGTCGGAGACTTTCAGGGTTTCAAAGATGTTACTTTATTGGCCAAGTTTAACCTGCACAGGGGCGAACTCTCAGAGTGTCCAGAGACACAGTGCCTGCAAGGGCTGCAAATGAGAGTCGCGCCCAGCGCTTACAGCTAAGTCCTTATATAGAGGCAAGCAAGCAAGCGTTGCACAGAAGCAGATGTGGTGGTTAGCTATTGGCTTACAGAGCCCACGCACGGGGAATAGGGTGGGGTCTGACTCAACTGAAAGGAAAATTTCGAAACTAAACAGATGGCAATCAACTTACAGGATGTTTGCTAGGGACGCAGGCTCCTTGGGGCTGAGACTATTTTTCTTGTTCCCAACATGCTGATACTGCTGGTCTGTTCACACCGTAAGGACTGCTACATACCCTGTGCACATGGCGGTCTTGAGGGAAAGCACTTGTGCAATTGCGTTGCTGAACCTGTCACTTTTTTTTAACAAACACCGTTTTTACTTGAAAGAATGCTGACACATGGTGGATATTCAGACTTGGGTATTTGGGAGCATTTTTTCAAAAATAAAGTCAGACAGTCACTTTACAAAAAATAACACAATATTTGTTGCCAACAACAAAATCTGAGCTTTCAAGTGAAAACTAGATATTTGGAAAACTTGTGTCCACAATGATGAGCTTGGCTATACACAAATACTTAAAGATTTCTGGGGTGACACTGGTAGTAATATTAGTAACTGACTTTTTAGATATTTTATAATGAAATGTGTAAACATTTGGAAAGTCTGCGTAACTTAGTGAAATAATATTTTTCAAATGAATAGTGCATAATGTAACAAAATCTTTGATGGGTGACATCCATTCAAACAACAAGTTAAACCAATTGATTTTATTATAACAATATGCATGGTTTCAGATTTCACACTGCAATTAACTTTTAAAAACCTCTGAAGTTCTGGAGTAGTAAAGAGAAGAGTATCCAGTTGTCTGAAAATGTCACTAAAATGCCCCTACCCCTTTTTCAACTACGTATCTGTGGGCCAGATTTTCTTCATATACTGAAATCAGAGCAACAACATACCACAGCAGGCTGAATACAGAATCAGACAAGAGAATTCAGTTACCTTCTATTGAATCAGACACAGAATAGATATGAAAAAATTGTGAAGTGTTAGTCTTATAACTAATTTTTGTGTTTTGGCAAAGTTTTATTTAACATGCAGTAATTTTAGGCTTCTTATCAAGATAGTGGAGCAGGGGGAACACTGCACTCAACCTCCTCCCATCACCACATCAGAGATACAACTGACAGGCAAACACCACATGATTTCACATATAGGTGGAATCTAAAGAACAAAATAAACGTACAAAACCGAAACAGCTTCTAAGACACAGAGAGCAGACTGGTGGTTGCTGGAGGGGAGGGGCCTGGGGGACTGGGTGAAAGAGGTGAAGGGATTGAGTACAGATTGGGAGTTAGAGAAGAGCCACACAGATGTAAAGTATAGAATAAGGAATATAGTCAGTAATATCGTAATAACTATGTATGGTGTCAGATGGGTACTAGATTTATTGGAGTAATCCCTTTGTAAGTTGTTTGAATGTCTAATCGCTATGGTATACACCTGAATCTAATATAATATTGTATGTCAACTGTAATTGAAAAATAAAAAGTTATTTAAAAAATTACAACTAAATTATAGGACAATCAACCTGGATAGCCATTTAAAGACAAGCTGAACAGAGCTCCTATTAGTAAGGATATCAAGAAGAAGCTATATCTAGTCTGGTAGGCGGGGTGGAAATGTAAAGTTGGCTGGCTCTCTACCCATGTGTGGCAGTTGAGAATCCAGAGCAAAATTTCCCCTGAAGAGTGAGGGGGTCTTAGCTCCAGGCTGGACTTTGAAGTTCTGCACTAGGGCTGGGGAAGGGGTCCCATATAACATCTGGCTGAAAATCAGCAGGGAGTCTGTCTGAGTGAGAGAGAAGGCTGCTGGATGCCCAGGAATTGTCTTAAAGTGCTAACGCACAAACTCCCACTCACAGGTAGGCATCTTGGACTCTGGCAAATGAACAACAGTGGTGGGGGCTTGGGCAGGAGGTGCCAGAGATATACAGGGAGTAACTGAATTATGTGGCTTCAGAGTGAGGGATGGGTTTTGGCACCCCTGTCACTGTGTTGAGCCTCTTCTCTGACACAGCTGGCAGGCGGGCACTGTCTTTTCGTGTTGAGCCTGCCCCAGGCCCACTACTAGTGGAAGCAGAATTTGGTTGCATAGCCCCTCCCATGACATCTAGGTGCAACACAGGCAACTACAATTGCAGATTTTTTGTAGTTATTCACAGGTACACTGAGCCAGCCACAGGCAGCATCTGACATTTTGGTGTGCTGTGAAGTCCCTCCCAAGAGGATCCAAAACCAACACACCCACTACTCACCTTCTGACCATAACAGAATACCACCCAGTAAGCGCCACAAGCAGCACACCAAAAAGGAGTTCATGGTAGGCACCAGAACCCACTGTGGCAAATACTGTTCCATGGAGTCAGCCGTCGTACAACAGCTTGTATGCTGTGGTTGTAACCAGTCCCCACAGCCAGCCAGCTTGAGGGTAAGTCCCACTCAATGACATGCCAATGGAAATCAGTGCTCAACTACCACAGGAAAGCACACCCAGAGAAAACAAGGGATACTGCCTGAGCACATGGCTTAAGTGATTAGAAAGACTGCCACTGGCCTCCATAGGATACCGACTACATAAAAATCCACCCTCCTAAGAGTGGGAGATATAGCACATTTCCCTAATACATAGAAACAAATGAAGAGAAACACTCAAAATGGGGAGATAAAGACACATGTGCCAACTGAAAGAACAGGGAGAAACCTCCAAAAAACAAACAAACAAAACTCAAAAAGCTAAATGATATGGAGGCAAGCAATCTACCAGGTAGAGTTCAAAACACTGCTAATAAAAATACAGAGCCCTTGCCAGTGTAGCTCAGTTGGTTGGAACATCATCCTATACACCAAAAGGTTGGGGGTTCAATTCCCAATGAGAGCACATACCCAGGTACAGGTTCACTCCCTAGTCATGGCATGTATGGGGGGCAAACAATGTTTCTCTCCCACATCAATGTTTCTCTCCCTCTTTCTCTGTCCCTCTAAAATCAAACATATTTTTAAAAACTAAAAAAAAAAAATACAGAACTTTGTTGAAGTAAAAACTTCAAGAAAAAAAGAGTAAGCATAAAAAAGTTATAGAAAACATAAAAAAAGAGCCAGTCAAATGGAGTATCAAATCAGTGATTGGAAGACAAGGTAGTAGAAACCACCCCACTGAAACAGCAAAGAGAAAAAAAAATTTGAAATGAGGATAGTTTAAAGGACCTTTGGGACAATATCAGGCATAACAACATTTGTATTATAGCGGTACCAGAAGGAGAAGAGAGAGGGCATTGAGGACCTATTTGAAGAAATTACTAAAAGCTTCCCTAACTTGGTAAAAAAACCAACAACATACAAGTCCAGGAAGCACACGGAGTCCCAAACAGAATGAACAAAAGAGGCCCACACCAAGACCTATCACAATTAAATTGGCAAAAATAAAAGACAAAGAGGTAATCTGAGAAGTAGCAAGAGAAAGACAATCATCAACAAGGGAGCTGCCATAGAACTGTCAGCTGATTATTCAATGGAAACTTTTCAGGCCAGAGGAATTTGCACAAAATATTCAGTGAGGAAATGCAAGGGCCTACAATCAAGACTATTCTGTCCAGCAAGGCTTTCATATAAAACTGAAGGAGAGATAAAGAACTTTCAGACATGAAAAAAGCTAAAGGAGTTCATCACCAGTAGAGAAGATATGTTAAAGGGACTTCATTAACAAAAAAGAGAAAAAAAGGGAACATTTAAAATAAAAATGTCAATAACTACATAAGGCAGGGGTGCCAACCCTGGTCCATGGCCTGTTAGGAACCTGGCTGTGAGTGAAGCCCACCTGAGTTCTGCCTCCTCTTCCCCACAAGCTTGCCTGAGCTCCTCCCCATCTGTGGAAAAATTGTCTTCCATGGAACCAGTCCCCGGTGCCAAAAAGGTTGGGGACTGCTGACATAAGGTAACTGAATGGGTAAGATAATAGGACCTATGCATATGCTGTCTGCAAGAGACCCCCTTCAGATCAAAAGACACAGACAGGTTGAAAGAAAAGGGATAGAAAAAGATATTTCCTGCAAATGAAAACAAACAAACAAAAAAGCTGGGGTAACAATACATACGTTAGACAAAATAGGCTACAATAGGAAGAAGAGAAGGATGTTATGTAATGATAAAGGGATCATTCCAACAGGAGGACATAACTTTACACATTTTATACCCAACACAGGAGCACTCAAATATATAAAACAAACATTGATGGACATAAGGGAAAGATCAACAGTAATACAGTTGTAGTGGGGGACTTTGATACCCTGTTGATACCAGTAGATACATATCTTACAGATATAAAACCAACAAGGAAATAGAAGCTCTAAATGACACATTGGACCAGATATATTTAATTACTATTTTTGAGCATTTTACCTCAAAGCAGCAGAATATACATTCTTTTCAAGTGCATATGAAACATTTTCCAGAATAGACCACATATTAGGACAAAAAACAAGTCTCAATAAATTTAAGAAGATGGAAATCATATCAAGTATTCTCTTTGACCACAATAGTATGAAACTTGAAATCAATAACAAGAAATAAGTCAAAAATTTACAAATACCTGAAGGTTAAATAACAAGATACTAAACAACAAATGGTTTACCAATGAGCTCAGGAAGCAATCAAAATATACCTTAAGACAAATAAAAATGAAAACACAACAACCCAAAATATATGGGACACAGGGAAAGCAGTTCTAACAGGAAAAAACATAGCAGTACTGGCCTATCTCATGAAACAAGAAGAATCTCAAATAAACAATCTAACCTTACCTAGTGGAGCTAGAGGAAGCACAATAAGTAAAGCCTAAAATAAGCAGAAGGAAGGAAATAATAAAGACTAGATAAGAAATAAATAAAATAGACTGCTGGCCAAGATGGAGGCATAGGTGGAAAGTGAAAATACTGTGCCTCCTCGCACAACCAAAATTAAGGACAACAAATATTTAGAAACAAAAACACAACCAGAACTGACAGAAAATTAGACTGTATGGAAGTCCAACAATCATTCAATCAGACCGATAAGAGGGGTGGAGTTGGTGGCCTCTCGGGAGGGATCCCGGCAAGGAAAGGTGGTGGCTGCCAGACCCAGGAGCACAGGTGGCATGGAGCTAGCGGACCCCTGGTGTGGGGAGGAAATGAGCAGAGCACACAAGGCAGCTGGCTGATGTCGGTCACACATTCGTGCACAGATAACTAGGCAAAAATGGGCAGTGAGACAGACCGCGCAACCCAGGGCCTCAGCAACAGGAAATAAAGCCTAAAAGCACCAAGTGAAAAGGTGCCAGGAGAGACTCCCAGCCTCACAGAAGAGTTTGTTGGAGAGATCCACAGGGTCCTAGAACGTACATAAGCCCACTCACCTGGGAACCAGCACCAGAAGAGCACAATTCACTTGTGGGAAGGGGCAGAGAGGACTGAAATCCGAGAGAGAGTGGAGCAAGCATCATTGTTCCCTCTCTGACCCCGCCCCCACATACAGTGTCACAACCCAGCAACTGGGTTGCCCGCCCTGGTGAACACCTAAGGCTCTGCCACTTATACATAATAGGTGCAACCTATTATGTACGGCTCAAACAGAAGAACAACTCAAAGCCCCAGAGCCAATACTTCTAAGCGACCAAGAGATAGCCAACCTATCAGATGCACAGTTCAGAATACTGGTGATAAGGATGCTCACAGAACTGGTTAATTTTGGTTGCAAATTAGATAAAAAATGAAGGCTACACTAAGTGAAATGAAGGAAAATGCACAGGGAAGCAATAGTGATGGAAAGAAAACTAGGACTCAAATCAATGGAGGGAACCAGAAGGACGAAAGAAACAACCAAACAGAAAAGAAGGAAGAAACAAGAATTCAAAAAAATGAGGAGAGGCTTAGAAACCTCCAGGACATCTTTAAATGTTCTAACATCCAAACTATTGGGGTGCCAGAAGGAGAAGAACAAGAGCAAGAAATTGAAAACTTATTTGAACAAATAATAAAGGAGAACTTCCCCAATCTGGCAAAGGAAATAGACTTCCAGATAATCCAGGAAGCTCAGAGAGTCCCAAAGAAGGTGAATCCAAGGAGGCACATGCCAAGGCACATCATAATTACATTACCCAAGATTAAAATGAAAGAGAGAATTCTAGAAGCAGCAAGAGATAAGGGGACAGTCACCTACAAAGGAATTCCCATCAGACGGTTCCCATCAGCTGATTTCTCAAAAGGGACCTTACAGACAAGAAGGGGCTGGAAAGAAGTATTCCAAGTCATGAAATGCAAGGATCTACATCCAAGATGACTCTATCTGGCAAAGCTTTCATTTAGAATGAAAGAGCAGATAAGGTGCTTCTCAAATAAGGTCAGATTCAAGGAGTTCATCATCACCAAGCCCTTATTATATGAAATGTTAAAGGGACTTATGTAAGAAAAAGAAGATAAAAAATATGAACAGTGAAAGGACAGCAAACTCACAGTTATTAACAACTACACCCAAAACAAAACCAAACTAAGCAAACGACTAGAACAGGAACAGAACCACAAAAATGGAGATCACATAGAAGGTTAGCAATTGGGGAGTGGTGGTGGGGGGGCGGATAAGTACAGAGAATAAGTACAGAGAATAAGTAGCATAGATGGTGGGGAGAAAATAGACAGGGGAAGGGCAAGAGTAGTGTGGGAAATGTAGAAGCTAAAGAACTTATGACACATGGACATGAACTAAAGAGGGGGAATGTGGGTGGGAGGGGGTGTGCAGGATGGAGGGGGAATGAAGGGAGGAAATGGGACAACTGTAATAGCATAATCAATAAAATATATATTAAAAAAGAAAAAAGAAAGAAAGAAAATAGGGTATAAAAAGATAGAAAAGATCAACAAAATCAAGAGCTAGCTCTTTAAAAGGTAAACAAGATTGATAAACATTTAACTAGACCCATCAAGAAAACAAGAGAGAGGACACTAATAAATAAATTCAGAAATCTAAGAGGAGAAGTAACAACTGTCACCAAAAAGTACAAAAGATTGTAAGAAGATATTACAAACAACTATATGCCAACAAATTGAATAATCTGGATGAAATGATTAAATTCATAGAAACATGCAATTACCAAGACTGAATTAAAAAGAAACAGAAAATCTGAAAGCTGATTACTACCAGTGAAATAAAATCAGTAATCAAAAAACCTCCAATAAATAAAAGTCCAGAACAGCATGTTTTCACGGGTGAATTTTATCAAACATTCAAAGAAAAATTAACACTTATTCTTCTTAAACTATTCCAAAAATTCAAGAGGATGGAAGTCTCCCATGCTCATTTTACAAGGCTACCATGATGCTGATTCCTAAACCAGACAAAGACATTACAAAAAGGTAAAATGTTAGGCTAATATCTCTGATGACCATAGATGCAAAAATCCTCTAAAAATATTAGCAAAATGAATTCAGCAATACATAAAAAAATTCATACACCAGAATCACTAGGGATTTATTCCTGGGACGAAAAGTTGGTACAATAGCCACAAATCAATTAACATGATATACCAAATGTACAAGATTAATGATAAAAATCATATAATCATATCAATAGATACAGAAAAAGCATTTGACAAAATCCAACATCCATTCATGATAACAACACGGAGCAAAGTGGGAATAGAGGGAACAAGCCTCAGTCTAATAAATGACATATGCATATATGACAACCCCACAGCTAACATTACACATAATGACAAATGCTAAAAGCATTTTCTTTAGAATCAGGAACAAGATAGCATTGTTCACTTTCACCACTCTTACTGAACATAGTATTGGAAGTCCTAGCCACAGCAGGCAAAGAAAAGAAATAAAAGGCATCCAAATTGAAAAGGAAGAAGTAAAACTATCATTATTTGCAGATGGCGTGATAGTAAATAGAGGGAACCCTAGAGATTCTACCAAAAAACTACTAGAACTAATCAATGAATTCAGTAAAGTAGCAGCATATAAAATTAATAAATCAGCTGCATTTTTATATACCAATAATGAACTATCAGAAATGGAAACTAAGAAAACTATCCCCTTCACAATTGTTTTAAAAAGAATAAAATGCCTAGGAATAAGTTTAACCAAGGAGGTAAAAGACCTGTACTCAAAAATTATAAAATATTGAAGTTAGAAATTGAAAAAAATAGAAATAAGTAGAAGTATATAACATGTTCATGGATTGGATAAATTAATATTGTTAAAAATGTCCATACTACTCAAACAATCTCTAGATTCAATGCATTCCCTATCAAAATACCAATGTCATTTTTCATAGAAATAGAAGAAGTAATCCTTAAATTTATATGGAACCACAAAAGACTTTGACTAGCTGCAGCAATCTTGAGAAAGAAGAACAAAGTGGGAGGAATTATGCTACCTGATATCAAACTATACCACAAGGCTGTGGTACTCAAAACAGCATGCTGTGGCATTAAAAACACACAGTGATCAATGGAACAGAATAGAGAGCCCAGAAATAAAACTATACCTGTGTGGTCAATTAATCTATGACAAAGGAGGCAAGAACATAAAATAGGATAAATACAGTCTATTCCATACATGGTGTAGGAAAAATTAGGAAGATACATACAAAGAAACTGAAACAAGACCACCTTCTTATACCACAGACAAGAAAAAACTCAAAATAGATTAGAGACTTTAAATGTAGAGTCAAAACCATAAAAATCCTAGAAGAAAACATAGGTAGGCAATAAACTCCCTGACATTTTTCATAATAATATTTTTTCTTATGTATCTCCTCAGGCAAAGGGAAAGAAAAACCAATGGGCTTACATCAAACTAAAAAGTTTGTGCATAGCACAGGAAACCATCAATAAAACAAAAAGACAACCTATTGAAAGGGAGAAGATATCGTCAATGATACATCTGATAAAGAGTTAATAGCCAACATTTATAAAGAATCCATGCAACTCAAGACCAAAAAACCCCAAACAATCAAATTACAAAAAGGACAGAGGACCTGAACATGCACTTCTCCAAAGAGGGTATACTGATGGCCAATAGACATGTGAAATGATGGTCAACATCACTAATCACTGGAGAGATGCAAATTAAAACCACAGTGAGATATCTCACACCTGTCAAAATAAATGGCCATCATCAATAAATTCACAAACAAGTGCTGGCAAGGATGTGGAGAAAAGGGAACCTTCGTGCACTGTTGTTGGGAATGCAGATTGGCTCAGCCACTGTGGAAAACAGTATAGAGGTTTCTCAAAAAAATGTAAGTGGCTACACAAATGTTTGTTTTACAATTATTTCTTAAGTTAGGTATACAAATTTTATGTACTTTTGTACATGTACACAAATATTTCATGATTTTTTTAAAACTATAAGTTGACTCTTGGTATAGTAGAAAGAGTAGGGTTTTGAAAACAAAAGATTCATGATTAAAGTTCTCTGTGCTAATATCTTACATGGTTTTGGGACATATATACTAGTTATAATACTACCTTCTGTAAAAATAGAAGTGCTTTATAAACTATAAAGTTTGTCCTGTTGTCCACCGCTGTCCACTATCTCTGCTGCAGAGACACATATGTCAGTTTAAAAGTCTCTGTCCCCCAATGGTCCTGCCTGTTGTGACCGTCTAAACAGACATTTGCAAATCCTTGAACAATCGTATTTTCCATTTTAATTTTATTTCCAAAGTCCTTGTGGTTAAATTTATTGCACTGTGTTAATAATTTAATTGTAGATTTGTTACAGTTATTTCTCTTCCAAATAGTGTTTCATCGTCTTGATTTTTTAAATGACCTCAACTTACATGTGTTTTACTATCATCAGAGACCTCAAATACTTTGTGGAAAAAGTGGAATAGAGTAAATTTTGTATAAACAATAAAGGATTCTGATGGTATGAGAGAATATGAGGCTTAAATGTTTTCTTTTGAATGGCCATGAGGCAACCTTTGTGGCGATTGCATTCCCCTCTGTCTGCAGGGAGTCACCCTCAGATAAATAATAAAGCACAGGACTTTCATTTCCAAGCAGTTGTCATAGCAACTTTTGACTCTCCAGAGAAGGAATTCTCAGATTGTAAGCCCTGACTCTAGAAGAGCTAAAAAGACCCAAGTCTAAAAGGAACGTTAAAGAATGATCTGCAAGATATGATAAAACTGGGTATCTGTTATTTAGAACTTTTCCGTTAAATGTACGTAGATTTCCCCCTGACACATATTTCCTCTTACAGATTTCTGAACTCAACAGCAGTAAACTAATAGCAGCCACTTATCACTTGTTACGTGACAGGTGCTACATTATATACATTGTGTTTTTCTTCCAACAACACTGTAGGTGTGGTGCTATTTTTGTCAACATTTTACCTATGAGGAAATGTGTTTATTTAGCTAGACTAAGCAATTTACTCAAAGCCACACAAATATTGCTCAACCTTCAGCCCTCAACACAGTTGACCACTGAAAACATTCTCTGCTTTTCTGGATTTCCTCCTACTTCACTGACCTTTGTTTCTCCCTGATCTGTAAATGTAGGCACGTCCAGGTCTTAGACTGAGCAGTCTTTTCTATCCAGATGACATCTTCCAATCCTGTGGCTTTACATGATTTCTACGAACCGATAATTCCCAAATCTGTACTTTGCAATTTTATTTTTTAATTATAATTTTAGAGAGAGGAGAAGGGAGGGAGAAAGAGAGGGCAAGAAACATCAATGTGAAAGAGAAACATAGATTGATTGACTTCTGTACTCCCTAGGGAACTGAACCTGCAACCCGAGCATGTGCACTGACCAGGAATTGAACTGGCAACCTTTTGATTTGCAGGACCTTGCCCAACCAACTAAGCCATACCAGCCAGGGCAGTAACAGCATTGTTTTTTTAAAAAAATATTTTATTTATTTATCTTTAGGGAGGAAGGGAAGAAGAGAAGGAGAGAAATATCAATGTATGGTTGCCTCTCGTGAGTCCCCTGCTGGGAACTGGCCTGCAACCCAGGCATGTGCCCTGTCTGGGAATCGAACCGCGATCCTGTGGTTCGCAGGCCCATGCTCAATCCACTGAGCTAAACCAGCCAGGGCAGCATTCTTTAACTTAGATGTGCAAACCAAACTTCCTAAGAGTCATTTTCAATTGTTTTTTCTTTTTCTCACCCCCTCATTGCTAATATACAATGTAAACAGGTTATGTCAGATATTTATCCAAAAATCCCATCTTAAACGTACTTTTCATCTACATTGTCACCACTTTAATGAAGGTTACAGTCTTTTCCCTGGATTTCTAATCAGTAACTTTTAAGGTCCTTGCTCCCACTCTCCAAGGAAGAGTCAGATCATGCCAGCTTAAAGCCCTCGCCGGTCTCCCATTGCTCTTAAAATATTTGAACTCCTAACTCCAGCCTAGAAGGTCTGGCTTCCTAGCTCCTGCTTCCTGCTCCAGTCTTCCTTAACTGCCCCCCCTCCATCATTGTGCTTTAGTCACAATATTCCTCTTTCCTTCCCTCAAACTTTTTTTCCACCTCTGGAATTTTGCAGTATAAACAGTATAAACTGTCTCAAACTTCACTACACTCATCTTCCTAGGTGGCTCTTTACATCCTTCAAATTTCAGCTCAAACACCACCTTCTAAGAGATTGTCTTTTCTAAAGTGGCCTCCTGTTTGAGTTCTCCGCTATCACATCACTTTCATTAACATCACATACCAGTATCCAAACGTCGACTCTCTTCCCCACTCCCACTAGTGCAAGCTCCATAGAGTTAGGACCCCTGACTATCTTTTTCATTTCTACATTCTCAAAGACCAGGAGCATGTAGGAGGTGCTCGATAAACACTCATTGAGAAGGGGAAGGGAGGAAGGAGAAAGAGAAATTCAGTGCCAAGACCCCATTCCAGGATTATTTTAATCCCAAACTGCTTTTCACTCCCTCTGTCTTTTTGACTCTTCAAGGTGACTTACAGTTCTGTTATTTTGCTCTGACTCTTGACTGATGGCCTGAATCCCCCCAGACCCTGAGTTTGAGACAAGGGTAAAAAGAGTTGGGCTGGGACAGAATGGAATCGTCAGGGACCCTAAGCAACTATAAACCTCTCTTACCCTCTTGAAAACTCATTCAGCTTTTCCAGAGAGGGCAAAGATAGAGAACACTACAGCCCATTTTCATTCCCTCTGAAGTGAGGGGTATCTTCCTTGACAGAAGAAAATATATTCTTTTTAATATCAATGTATGGTTGCCTCTCATGCATCCCCTGCTGGGAACTGGCCTGCAACCCAGGCATGTGCCCTGACTTGGAACCAAACTGCGATCCTTCACAGGCCCGAACTCAATCCACTGAGCTACACCAGCCAGGACAGAAAATATATTCTTAGTACAGTTAATGCATACATCAGGACCCAGAAAATGGAGGCTGCCCTGGTAGTGGGCTCACATCACAAATCTAAACCTGAGTCAGCTTGTACTTATGCGAAACACCAGGCAAGAAACCTGACGCACCAGTCACAGTCCTCCAAACTCCACCGTAGCTAGCTCCCTTTCCTCTAGGACACAGGATCTCCTGGCCAGCACCTTACTCTGCAATAACTCTTCTCTGCAATAACTCTTCTCTGCAATAACTCAGGAAAGGTGCTTCACTGCTTGTATGAACCAACCAGTGTGTGTGGGGGCGGCAATATATTGTTACCAAGTGGACCTCCCTTCCCCATGGTCCTCTGTATAGGTTCACCTTGCCAGCCACCCTTAGGAATTATGGCTCTCAATACAAGTTTGATGAAAAGGAAAGGAACTATTTATTCAAAAGTTATACAGGTTTAGAGTAATGGCAGAATGTCACCATTAAATACTCAAAGTCCCTTAAAACACCCACAAACACACACAGACTTTCCTTCCCCAGTCAGGCCAGTTAGGGGTACCATTTCTCATGGAAAAAAATAGAAGTCCATGGCTTGGTTAGACTCCCATTTCCTCCCAGGAATCCATGCTCAGCTGGCAGCACCATCAACTGTGCTGCTGGGATCTCCAGTTCTTAATCCAAAACCATGTGGCACCTTCTCATGGCCCACTGGTGAGATTCCTTTTACCCCTTTCCTTCTCACAATGTGTCTCTTGCATAATTCCAAACTGCCAAGAGAGAGCTCTGCATGGTTGCTACATCTTGCTGTCCTGCTTCCTAAGCCAAGTGGTTAAGGGAGTCCCAAAACTGCATGGTTAACCCCAAAACCCTGTTGTTCGAACCTGCATGGTTGCTGCATCTGGGTTTGAATCCCTGTGCGAATCTTCCTGTGGGGTCTCATTTCTGACTCCTCCCACAATCTGCTACACCTGCCAGCACTCCCACAGTTTTTGGCCCTTCTGGCCTGCCATAGTTAGTCTGGGCAGACATGGACCTGTGCCATGGAGGGAACCATCTCAAATCTCTCATGCAAGTGCCGGAAAGGGAAGCTGCCTCCCAGTTACACTATGGGTGGAAGTCACTCCCATCCTTCTGGCTCAAAGCATAGCCACAGCTACTTTAACATATCTATGAAGTTAGCCAGCTGTTATAGATATGTAAAATAACCATTTTTGCATATCAGGTATGAAGCTGGCCAACTGTTGATGTGCAAAATAACTCAATGGCCCTGCTCCTTGTGTCCCATTCCCTAGTCAGTCCAGACTTGTAGGAATGGGGATATCCTATATTTTAATATTTCCTGGATACTCCAAGTTCTGGAGCCTGTTTCAAATCCTTCATTTGAGGGGGGCCCTGGCTGCACCTCATTATACTTGTGAGGCACTGAACTCCCCCAATTCAGCGATTCATTTCCCTGTGGACGAAAAGGGGCCACATACTAAACCTGATAAGCTCACGGGAGGCCTGCATGGGGGCTGTACAAACTCAGAGACCGAAAGTGACCACACAGGGTGGTCTGAAGTTAAAACTTTCTAATTAAAAGCAGGCTATAGTGGGTAGTCATGTCCTAGGCTGGTGTCTTCCCTGACAAAAGTCAATCTTTACATTAACCGAGTCTGTCTATTGTATTTTTGCATCCGCAAGAACATGCCTTTGAAATGTTAGGGTAATTTCCTTTTTCCAGACCCTTCAGGGCACAGTTGCTGCCCCAGAGCAGAGACCACAAAACCTCTTGTTATTATGGTGGTGTAAATTAACTGTTAACTACCCTATATCCACAAATGTAAAAGTATGTGTCTATTTATTTTACTTTTTATCCAACCCTAGAGGTTTCCCACTGTGCTTTCTCCCTCCTCCCTAACCTATCAGGAGTGGATCTCATGTAACCTCCCCACCTCTCCTCCTTTAATTGTAATGTATAAAATAAGGGGGAAACTGCCATCCTCTGGAACATTTTCTCAATCCATTGAGATTTTGCTTCTGGACAATTGCCATTTGGCCCATAAAAATTCTCTGTAAGTTTGGACATTTGTTACATTGACATTTACTTGAATAAAAGACATAAAGAATCAACACTAAATTGTTTTAGTTTTGTGATTTAACATTCCCCAGTAAATCTTTTCTGATCATTCCCAAGGTGTTTGGGTAGTTGTGTTCAAACAAAATTATTTCAAACTTTGGGGGTGCACTTGACAACTATACCAGCCCATGTCTCTTACTCTCACTCTTTAATTATAGACACAAAAGTTGTATCTAAACAATGTATGCAGAAGAAAAATAGAAGACACAGGACACCAAAACCTGAAGTGTTAGGAAGCAGAGGGCAGCCTGAGGAAATTATTGGGTGTGGGGAGGGAAATGATTTTTCCTCTACCCTTCTAAGTTTTCACATGGGGCTCTTGTAACAAGAGGGAGATTAACAAGAGAAAAGTATACACATTTATCTAGTATAAGTTTTACATGACACAAAACCCTTCATAAGGAGAAAATGAAGACCAGGCAAGGGGTTAGACCCGAGTGTTTTATGCTAGGCTTGGTGAAGGGTGAAATCACAGGAAGGCGTGACAGGACAAAGGGTGTGAGCTAAGGGCAGCCAACGGAGGGTGGCTTAGCAAGCCCTGTTCATTCAGCTTCCTCTCTGTGTCCCTTGGTCTTTGGAAATAAGAATGCCCATTCCTCTGAGTACATGGAGGGCACTGTTCATTTGAAGGTTTTATGATCTGCTTCAAGGGAAAGGTCAGAAGGTCATTCCTGCACAGGCTGTCACTCAAATTCCTTCAGCATAAAATACTTAGTTTTTTTAAAACACTGTCATTTTTTGAATATTTTATTTAATTTTTAGAAAGAGGGAAAAGGAAGGGGGAGAGAGAGGGAGAGAAACAGCAATGTGGGAGAGAAACAGCGATGGGCTGCCTCTCCCATGCCCCAAACTGGGCCCCTGATCTGCAACTCAGGCATGTGCCTGGACCAGGCATTGAACTGGTGACCTTTCATTTCATGGGCTGGTGCTCAACCCACTAAGCCACATCGGCCAGAGCCAGCTTAAAATATTTAATAAGTCAAGGCAGCATATTTTAGGTTAGCATGGATGTTTCTCACAGCCAATCCCTTCATACCAACCCCAAACTGGCTGTGAAGTCCAGCCAACTCCTGGGTTAAGAAATAGGGGAGATGATACAAGGATATTCTTCCATACAGAGCATAATTCTAATTTAGACAAGTTTCTGAAGAGTTTGAATCTCAAATATCTCACTCTACTTCTGGAACCAAAAAGAAGCATGCTAAGGACCAAGAGAAATAAATCATTCTAATTTGCATGTTCGTTGGCTTTTAGTAAAATTTGTTCCTGAGCCTTGTAAATGTCAAGGGCTTAGGCATTAACAAACTTAGCTTTCAACCCATCAGAAAGTCAATGCTAATGTTTTTGTTTTGTATTTTAACTAATAATTCTTTGGCTGAAGTCTTTCATATCCAACACTTAAATTCCTAATAAGTAAAAAACTTGCAGGGGGTTTGTAGAATTTTGGCCATAATGGCACATTAATACTTAATTTTACTCTTGATCTTGATACTGACTTGTTTTGACCTTGCAAAGATCATGTATCTTCCTGTGGCTTCAGTTTTTTCATTATATAATGAAAAAGTAATGGAGATATTATTTTGAGATTGTTGGAGAAAATGGGCAACTTGTATGTTATTTGTAGATGCACTTATATAAAATCCAATTATGTAAATATCTTTCTAATTCTGTACTATATGATTTATAAGGTTTATACAGTGAAAACAAAATTTAATTTGCCAGTTTGTCAAAATCTAAATATTCAGTTTCTTTTCAATTAGGCTGAAAGGGCCATAGTAAACTTTGAAATAATAAAATCTCAAGAGTTACTTTTGTCTTCTCTTCTGTGGCACAGAACCGCTACTCTTTACTGTCGGAAAGCTCTTGTTACTTGATGTTCCACTCTCATGCCCATGACCTTGGATCTGCAAATATCACAATTTTATATGAAAAGGAATTTTATATCAGAAGAAATACAGACATTAAAACTGTGCAGTTTTGTTGCTGAATCCCAAGTTCATGTGTCTAATGATTTAAAAGGCCAAAATTCAAAACATCAGAATTTGGAGTTACGAAAGGTTTATTGATTGAGAAGGTACTAATGGAGAGGATGGGAGACTCAATGGTTCCTCAAATCTATCTTGCTCACTGGACTAAGTTAAGGGTTTCCAAGGGCTTAGGGGAAACAGGTATGCCGAAGTGCTGGAAGGGCAAGTTTTAGTTGGAAGACCTTGGAAGCTGTCCGCTTATGGTAAAGTGGCGACAACACCTTGTCCTCCTGGACAACGAACCTTTGACTTCTGAAAGGTTTCGGTTTTCAACTTTCGGTTCTGTCCTGGTCCATTAGTTCTGTGGATGGGGTGGTGGAGAGACTTTGGTTCCAGGTGCACCCGGAGCCCCTCTCCTCTGTGCCTGCTTTGATTGCCTGACTTGTGGTTTTGGTCTGCTGTCTCTCTCTGCGAAGCAGCTCAGAATCTCCTTAAACAGTGTAGGACCATTTTGAGCTGGTTCCGCAGTTACAATTTCTCTAGTAAACAAAGTATGCCAATTAAATATTTTTTACACAGCTATTTGGCAATATTAAAATTAAATTTGCATACATTAAAATTTATAGTGTTAGTATTTGCTGAGGTGTAGGGAAACACTTTCATATACTGCTAGTGGAAATATAAATTGAAATATAAATATATTGGCAGTACCTATCAAGTTGAAAATATTATTTTGAACAGCACAGTAGTACACAAAGCTACAAACATTTTTATCAAGTGTCAGTGGGAATGAAAAGTCATTGGAACACTCTTATACATCTGGTGAGAATGTAAGCTGGCACAACCACTGTGGAAAACAATTGGACATTATTTGATAAAGCTGAAAATGTGTATTTCTTATGACACAGTAGTTTTACTTCTGGGCATGTAGACAAAAGAAACTGTTGCACATGTGTTTCTATCCACACTGTTTGCGAGACCAAGAAAACAGAAACAACCCCAACTGTCAGTCAACAGTGCAATAGGCGAACATAGCAGTGAAAATAAATGAATTACATCTACTCGCACTGTCTTATAGGGAATAACAAGTTGCAGAGTAACGTGTACACTATGATTCCATTTGTATGAAGTTCAGAAACATGTAAAACTAATTCATATGTCATTTAGAAAAACAAATATATGTGGTAAAACTAAAAGCAATGATAGACATAAATGCAGAATAGTGGTTACCTCTGAATATGAGAAGTAAGACAAGGTTGGTTTAAAAGTAACAAAAATGTTGAGCTTTCTTCCCCTTAATCTTGGTGGTATGTTAGAGGTGTTTGGTTTTGTGTTGTAGACCACTCTGCCTGGTTTTAGGAATTGTATCTGTACCCCTTGTGGCTAAGGGCAAGGGATGACCCCTGGAATGCGAGCTGCAGGAGACAAAGCTTGTCTCTGGTAGCAAACGCTGCCTCAGTTTCCCCTCTCTGCCCGCCAAAGCTTGGTTGGAAATCAATGGCGGGTAAGACCCCTCACAGCAGGGGGGCAACCTAAGCCAGACTTGATCACTTGGGAGGCCATCATGGAAGGACTCGGGGGACTGCAACAAAGAAGAAAGCAATGGACTCTCGCTTCCCGGCTTTGACATAGCCCGAGTCCCCATGTCCTCTGGGAGAAGCGCTTCCTGGCTCTAATCCCCTTAAACCTGAATACTTGTTGGGGAGAGGTGCAACTCCTTGCCTTGCTAGAGCATGTCCTGGGGAAAAATCTGGCATTGCAAAGACTTCCTGATAAAACTGTGAAATCTGCTCTGCTAAGAGTGCTTTCACTAATATGGTAAGGGTTTGAGCAGGAAACCCTAAAACTCTGTTCCTGACAGACTCTGAAGCCCTCAGATTTCTTTGAAATGTTATCTACTGTTTGATCTTTGCCACCCTGTATTCCTGTGTATTAGAACTCAATAAAAGCCCTGGAGGTGGGGGCTTGAGGCCTTTTTCTCCTTGGAGAAACTGGCCGCTGCTGGCCTTGTCTCCCCTGAGAAACTGGCCACCAGCCCACGGCTTTTTCCCAGAAGGGAAAATGGCCACCCCTCCTCCCCAAGCAGATCACATCGTATCTCAGTCATATTTACACACCCTGACCGTGGCACCCGGGGGGACTTAGAGAAAAGTCGCTCCCACAGTTTTGGTGATAAATTTGTTTCTTTTTAATTCATAAGTATTTTTTGTATCTAGTCAATGGTTAATAAAAATAATTTAAAGAACTTCAATATCCAGAAACCAGTTATGAGTCGACACAAATAAAATGATTTTATTTATATGAAACTGTGTACCTATTATTATGTATATAAATGCTATAAAAAGATGTGTGGTGAGAACATACATTAGTGTATTAATCATTGTTGTTACTTAGTGATTGGGTTCATTTCTCATTGTTTTACTATGTTGTTTTTTGTTTTATAAAGAACATCAGTTCACTTCATGGCAAAAGCTATTTTTAAAAAAATACAACTTTTAGGATGTTCCTCACAGTGTCATATATGACGTATTGTAGTAAAGAATCAACCTTTCCCAATGAGAGTTCTGGCCTTTGCTCTCTACTCCTGAGAGGTAATCTCTAAGCCCCTGAAATGTTCTGCAGCACAAAAGTATCTTTGATTGCCTGGGGACTTCCGCCACACCAGATTGTCTATGCTAACAATGAATTTATGGCAGGGGCTTTGGGCCACATGGTATTAAGCTCAATCTCAGGAGGTACTGGAAGCAAAGGTTAGCCACTCAGCTGTCACCCATATCTCTATGACCATGTCCTGATAAAAACTCTGGACGCTAAGGCTCAGGCGAGCTGGCTGGTTGGAAATGCTCCACCTGTTTTGTCAGGCGCACTGTTTCTGGGAGAAAAGAGGGCGGTCCCGACTCTGTTTGGAGAGGACAGCTAGGAGTTTCCTGCTTGGAACTCTATTCCCATGGCCGATTTTTATCAGTGTCCTTCTACTGTAATACACTGTACTTATGAGCACAGTAGCTTTCAGTGGACTCTGTCAATCTTTCTAGCAAAGTATTAGAGTTGGTATTATAAGGGAAGGTAGTCTTGGGAAGCCCTAAACTTTGCAATATTATATAATAGCAAAACAAGTTAACAAAAACTTGGAAGCCGCCTAAATGTCTATCAATAGATAATCAGTTTAGTGAATTCTGCTATATATGTATCTTAGAATATTATTGTTATTAAAATCCTATTAAAAGTGTTTAAATGATATGTTAAGATACAAGCACTAAGACAATAAGATTTCTTTTTATTGAAATGTGCGTGTGTGTGTGTACCATTCTGTGAGGGATGAATCAGACATAGAGTCTGCCTTACATAGATTCTAATAACAGAGCTTTTAAGAAAAATCCTCATCTGAGGACATTTTTCATTGCTTTTAGAGAGAGAGGAAGCCAGAGAGAGAAGCGTCAATTGGTTGCCTCCCGTATGGGCCTGGATGGGGGATTTTACGCTCCCAGATCCGGGATCAAACACACAACCCATTGGCTACTGGACGACGCTCCAACCAACTGAGCCCCACCAGCCAGGGTCGGGAACAGAGGTTTTTTAAAAAAGTATACGGAACCCTGGCCAGCGTGGCTCAGTGGATTGAGTGTGGCCCGGCAAACCAAAGGGTCACCAGTTTGATTCCTAGTCAAGGCACATGCCAGGGTTGCGTGACAGGTTCCCATTTGGGGGCGTGTGAGAGGCAATCACACATTGATGTTTCTCTCCCTCTCTTTCTCCCTCCCTTCTTCTCTGTCTAAAAATTAATAAATAAAATCTTTTTAAAAAGTATACACATATTCGTCCAAAATCTTCTCCCTCGTTCCGTGTGTCTGTGAATGGAACTCTCTTCTTTGGCGAACTTCTCTCCCTCTTTCAGAAATAATTTGGCCCTAGTACAGGAGACAGCATAGCAAAAACTCTGAGATTGAGCTGCTGTAGCTGGCCAGAGGCTAGTGTTCTGGTTGCCAGGCAACACCTTTTAGCACTTAGGTAGAGCCTAGCAATAAGTGGCCAGAGAAGAAATAAAGGCAGGGCCCTTACCATTGCAGTCTAATAAAGAACTTAATACAGGAGGTTAAAAGTGAACACACCCATTGACCCAGTCATCCTGAGCCTGGTTTAATAAGGCTGCTAGGCATTCCAAACAACATAAGTAAACTACCATAGTGCAGGGAGTATGGGGGCACTTGAAAGTCAGTGTGTATCATATTTACTAGCTGGGAAAAGGAAAACCTTGAGACTGCATATTCATCCCAAGGCCTAGAAGGGAAAGGGGTGGGGTCTATAGTGCCCAGAAAAAAAGCCCATGAAACAACTTGGTTAATTGCTTGGCCCCTGTCAAAGATGTAAAATGAGCAAATAGAGTCTGGAGCAAGATAACTCCCACCCATACCTATGTTTAGGTAGTCATGTCTCCCCAGGGGAAGCTGGCACCACGTTTACCTGTCAATCAATATGTAACTCCCTCCCTGGCATCCTACCAACTGTGTAAGTCCTCAGAACAAAGGACTCACTCTCTTCTCCTGGCTCTTTTTGCCATACAGAGAGGGGGGGCCTGGCTGATTTGGACTCCAACCAGCAGTGTCCATGGTGTTGTGGATGCGATGAACAAATTCACATAGACTGCAGAAGTCTTGTGGAGGAAAGGAATGGCATGGCCACTCTCTGAGTAAGAGAGCACCTCGACCCTTGCCTGGACAGGCTTTTATTGCTTTTCTGGGACCATTACATCAAGGATGGTCCTCATTTTTAAAATATATTTTATTGATTATGCCATTACAGTTGTCCCATTCCCCCCCCTTCACTCCTCTCCACCCTGCACACCCCTCCCCGACCATTCCCCCCCTTTTGTTCATGTCCATGTGTCACAGTTCTTTAGATTCTGTATTTCCCATAGTATTCCTGCCCCCCCTGTCTATTTTCTACCTACCATCTATGCTACTTATTCTCTGTACCTTCTCCCCCCTTCTCCTCCTCCCACTCCCCTATTGCTAACCCTCCATGTCATCTCCATTTCTATGGTTCCTCTCCTGATCTAGCTGTCCTCTTGATTTGCTTTTGTTTTAGGTGAGGTTGTTAATAACTGAGTTTGCTGTCCTTTCACTGTTCATATTTTTTATCTTCTTTTTCTTAGCTAAGTCCCTTTAACATTTTATATAATAAGGGTTTGGTGATGATGAACTCCTTGAACTTGACCTTATCTGAGAAGCACTTTATCTGTCCTTCCATTCTAAATGAAAGTTTTACTGGACAAAGCAATCTTGGATGTAGGTCTTTGGATTTCATGACTTGGAATACTTCTTTCCAGCCCTTTCTTGCCTGTAAGGTCTCTTTTGAGAAATCTGCTGACAGTCTGATGGGAACTCCTTTGTAGCTAACTGTCCCCTTTTCTCTTGCTGCTTCCAGAATTCTCTCCTTCATTTCAATCTTGGCTAATGTAATTATGATGTGCCTTGGTGTGTTCCTTCTTGGGTCCACCTTCTTTGGGACTCTCTGAGCTTCCTGGATTTCCTGGAAGTCTATTTCCTTTACCAGACTGGGGAAGTTCTCCTTTATTATTTGTTCAAATAAGTTTTCCACTCGTGGCTGTTCCCCTTCCCTTTCTGATACCCCTATAATTTGGATATTGGGACGTTTAAAGATGTCCTGGAGGTTACTAAGCCTCTCCTCATTTTTTTGAATTCTTGTTTCTTCCTTCTTTTCTGTTCGGTTGTTTCTTTCTTCCTTCTGGTCCACTCCCTTGATTTGAGTCCCAGTTTCCTTCCCATCACTATTGGTTCCCTGTGCATTTCCTTTCATTTCAATTAGTTTAGCCTTCATATGTCCCTCTAATTTGTGGCTAAAATCAACCAATTCTGTGAGCATCCTGATCACCAGTGTTTTGAACTGTGCATCTGATAGGTTGGCTATTTCTTGGCCACTTAGAATTATAGGCTCTGGGGCTTTGAGCTGTTCTTGAGTCATAATGTTGGGTCTGTTCGCACATGTTATGTATGAGGGGCAGAGCCTTAGGTGTTCTTCAGGGTCGGGTGACCCAGTCGCTGGGTTGTGATGCTGTATGTGGGGGTGGGATCAGAGAGGGAAAAAAATGGTGCTTTGTTCCACTCCCTCTCAAATTTCTGTCCCCTCTTCGGCTTCCCACAAGCAAATTGGGCCCCTCTGGTGCTGCTTCCAGGGTGTGTGGGCCTGTGTACTCTCCAGGACCCTGAGGGTCTCTCCAACGAACTCTCTGTGAGCCTGGGAGCCTCTCCCGGCCCCTTGACCCTGAGAAAGTTTTTCCAGTTGGTGCTTTCAGGATCTAATTCCCGCTGGGGCCCTAGCCTGAGCTGTCTGTCTCACTATTCGCTCCTTCGCTTGGTTTATCTGTGTGCAAAAGTGTGACCGCAGTCAGCCAGCCACCCTACGCCCTCACTGGGTCGGCCCATTGCCACCTCACGCTTGGGATCCACCAATCACCTCCACCTCTGATCCTGGGTCAGTCGGATCTAATGATCTTTCCAGCCCCACCCACTCTGCTGCTCACTCCGCCCCTCTTACTGGTCTGGCTGAGTGGTTCGTTGTTCTCCGAAGGACTTCCGTACGGTTCAATTTTCACTGTTTTGGCTGTGTTTTTGTTTCTAAAACTTTGCTGTCTTTAAATTTAGTTGTGGGAGGGAGCACAGTGTTTCCACCTACACCTCCATCTTGGCTGGAAGTCAAGGATGGTCCTCATTTATTATGTACAGGTTTGCTTTAGGTGATTGCCTTTTATAGATAACAAAGGAAAGAATGTTGCTGATTACTTTTTAGGGGTAACAAAGAAAAGAATGTTGCAAATGCAAGGGAAAAAGTGGTTGGACTGGTTACATTCCTTCCTTGGAAGGTTAACACAGACTTTAGGAAGTTACTTCAAAGATATGCATTAAACATTTTCTTCTTTAACTCAGGGTGAGGGAGTTTTAGCAAAAGCAAGCCACAAAGCAGCCTACTACAATGGCAGGCCTGGTTTCCCATGGGAAAGCCAATCTGTGGACCTGGCTCCTGTGTGCTGCCTCTTGCTTGTTGGTTTTCTGAACCAGGGTTGAGCTGCATTCACTATTACCATGCAGACCAGTTCCTTATACCTGGCTACCTGGGCTCCAGCCACCTGGGTACTGGTCGCCCTGCTTTTGCCACCCCTGCTCTTGCCACTCTTGCTTTTGCTCTTAGAACTTAGCACTAGTAAACTGCATGTATGCTAATAGGCTTGCTGGTCTGTAATTCTTTACTGCGTTGGTGAGAAGAATCAGGGTTTCTCCAGTAACAGTTCTATCAAGTGGTTCCTCATGATTCCATTTTCCTGCCCCTAACCAATTAGTCTGGCGTGGTCACCTGGTCTAAGTTGGGTCTGTCATGTTAACCTACCCCACCAACCACAGCGACAGGTCAGGGAATAAATGGCTCAGTAGAAGTTTTACCATAGGATTTAAAAAAATAACTGAAGGCAGGGAAAACTGTTGTTTCTACAGTTCAAAATTTAGAAGCTGGCAGTGACAGCAAAGCTAAGACACAAATTAGCAGTCAGAGAAAATATGACTATTACTTAAAAGACATATAGTGAAGGGAATTACAGAATCATGGTCATATTTGAGACTAGATTCGACTTCCCATGAGACCCAACTGCATTTTCTGCCTTTTACCACTTGGCTATACAATCCAAGTTTCTGATCTATTCCAGTATCTTTCAGGTAAGTTTTCCTTTTGCTTAGGGTTTTTAAGATGAAGTTGTGTTGCTTGCAATTAAAAGTATTAATACTTTGGTGAACTGAGAAACATGTTATATCTTTGGCTTCTCTCTCATTTCCCACATACCAAAGACCACTACGTTTTGTTTATACTTCCTCTTACTGCCTCTCCGATCTGGGCACTTCAGCCACTTCTCTCCATCTCCACTGTGATTGCCTTAGTTTGGATCACTGATTTTCAACCTTTTTCATCTCATGGCACACATAAGCTAATTAATAAGATTCTTCAGCACACCAAAAAATATTTTTTACCAATCTGACAAAAATAGGTATAGTTTTGATTCATTCACACCAAATGGCTACTGCTGTGTTGGCTGTTGTTGTTGTTGTTTTTTTTAATTTGACAATCTAATAGAAAAGAGGTCAGTGCCCCTGATTAAATAGTCAGGAACTGCATGCTTTAAAAATTCTTGAGGCACAACAGTTGAAAAATCACTGGTTTAGATCACCAACCTTCCTGCTCCCCTTTGCTCCCCATCCAGTTACAGCCCAGCCAGCCCAGGCCAGAACTACACAGTCAACCCACAGAATGGTAAAAAAAAACCACAAATGTTTTTTTGTTTTAAGCCACTAGGTTTTGGTAGGGTTTGTCACCTAGCGGAATCTAACTGATAGAGCATTGCAAGGGAACAGAGACTGGTGAGGGATGGCTCCTCAAACGGGGAAATCAGGGAAGACCTCTTTAAAAAGATGGCATTTGAACAGAGAACTGAAAGAAGAGAAGGACCAAACCATTTGGCTACCAAAGGGAATAGCATTGTGTGCGGAGGAAACAGCATTCTATGCCGAGGGGATAACGTGAATAGCTTTGAGATAGGGCAGTGCTTGGCATGTTAAAAATAAGTTTGTTAGGGTTAGCTTGAGTTTAGTATTCAAGGGGAAAAAGTGAGAAGAAATGAGGTCAAAGAGGCAGCTAAGGATCAGTCATATCCTGCTATTGCAAACAATGTTGAAATTAATAATTTTTATAGGTATTTTACATAGGTACATTATAACTGTAAAGTGTGTTCATATTATTAAAAGACTATGTCAGAAGGTCTGTACTTTGATATTTTGATAGGTACTGCCAGATTGCTTCCTATTAAGGTTGTGGCTAGTTACTGTTTCACCAACAGTTTGTTACTTACAATTATCAAACGGGGTGTTATCAAGTGTTTGGTATTTGCCAATCTGACAGGTGAAAAATGTTTTTAATTTGTATGTTTCTTATATGAATGAGGCTGAGCAATTATTCATATACTCCAGAGCCATGAGAATTTGTTCTATGAATTGTCTGTTTATCTTCTTCACCTTTTTTCCTAGTGGTTTGTTGGTTTTTTGTAGTTCTGCACATATTAGGAAATGAGGCTTTTGTCTGTGATTGAATCACAGTTTGAAAGACTAGGCCGCTGTAAATAACAGACAGATGGGGACAGGTACGGCAGCCAGTAGACCTGTTAGAAGGCTACTCTACTGCTCCAGGTGGAAGAAGATGGTAGCTAGGGTTAGAAATATAGAAACAGAAATGGTAAAAAGTAGACTCAGTATAATATTATAGTAAATCTAATGTTGACCGAAGGGTTATTTGTATGAGGCATTGTGGTAATGGCCGTATTTGTATTTTCATTCTACTTTCCCAGAAATTTGATGAGTGAGGTGCATTTTCTTTTTTTATCCCCCCATATCCTCTTCAACCTCCCCCCATATCCCCTTAGCCCACAGTCATCACAGTTATCTGTGCCTATGATTATCTGTGTCTCTCTTTTTCTCTTTTTTGCTGAATCTCTCTACTCCCCCTCCCATCTAGCCTTCCCTATGACTGTCAGCCTGCTCTCTGTCACTATGTTGCGTGTTACTTCATTTTGTTCATTAAATTCCACATATGAGTGAAATCATATGGTACTTGCCTTTCTCTGACTGGCTAATTTCACTTAGCATAATGTTCTCCAGGACCATCCATGCTTTTGCAAAGGGTAAGGTTTCCTCCTTTATTATGGCCAAGTAGTATTCCATTGTGTTGACATGCCACTCCCTTCTATCCACTCATCTACTCATGAACACTTGAGCTGCTTTCAAATCTTGGCTTTTTCAAATAACACCTCAGTGAACACAGGAGTGCATATGTTTTTTTGAATCAGTGTTTTGAGTTATGTTGGATTAAATTTCCAGAAGTGAAATTGCTGGGTCATAAGGCAGATTCATTTCCTATTTTCTGAGGCAACTCCACACTACTTTCCACAGGGGCTGCACCAATCTGCATTCCCACCCACAGTGCATGAGGGTTCCCCTTTCCCCACATTCTCACTAATACTTGTTGTTTGTTCATTTATTGATGATAGCCATTCTGACAGTTGTGAGGTGATATTTCATTGTGGTTTTAATTTGCATTTCTCTGATAATTAGTGACCTTGAGCATCTTTACATATGCCCATTGGTCATCTGTATGTCCTTTTTGGAGCAGTGTCTATTCAGGTCCTTTGCCCATTTTTAGATTGGATTGTTTTGGGAGGGGGGTTGGTGTTGAGTTTTATAAGTTCTTTATAAATTTTGAATATTAACCCCACATTAGATGTGTTGGCAAACATGTTCTCTAATTCATTTCAGCAAGTTGTCTTTTCATTTTGTAGATGGTTTCCTTTGCTGTGAAAAAATTTTTCATTTGATGTAGTCTTATTTGTTTATTTTTCCTTTTGTTTCCCTTGCTCGAGGAGATATATCAGAAAAAATATTGCTATGGTAAATGTCTGAGATTGTACTGCCTATGTTATCTTCTAGGATTTTTATGGTTCTGAGTCCAACATTTAAGTCTTTAATACATTTTGAGTTTATTCTTGTGTGTGGCATAAGAACATGGTCTAGTTTCGTTTTTTTAATGTATCTGTACAATATTCCCAGCACCATTCATTGAATAGACTATCTTTACCCCATAGTATATTTTCCCCACCTTTGTCAAATAATAATTGACTATAAAGGCATGAGTTTGTTTCTGGGCTCTCTGTTCTGTTCCATTGATCTATAAATCTGTTTTTATGTCAGTATCATGCTGTATTGATTACTATGGTCTTGTAGTATAGTTTGGTATCACGTAGAGTTATTCTTCCAGCTTTGTTCTTTTTTCTCAAGATCATTGTTGCTATTTGGACTCTTTTGTGGTTCCAGATACATTTTTGAAATATTTCTTCTAGTTCTGTGAAATATACCAGTGGTATCCTGATAGGAGTTGCATTGAATCTACAGATTGCTTTGGGTAGTGTAGACATTTTAATGCTTTTAATTCTTCCTATTTATGAACACAGTATATACTTCCACTTATTTGTATCTTCTTTAATTTCTTTCTTCAGTGTCATAATTTTCCAAGTACAGGTCTTTTACATTCTTGTATAAATGTATTCCTACGTGTTTTTTCAAACAATTGTGAAGGGGATTGTTTTCTTAGTTTCCATGTCTGATAGTACATTATTATTTGTAAATTCAACCAATTTATGAATATTAATTTTTATCCTGATACTTAACTGAATTCATTTACCAGGTTTAGGAGTTTCTTGGTGGAATGTTTAGGGGCTTCTATATATGGTATCATGTCAATTGCAAATGACAGTTTGCTTCTTCCTTTCAAATTTGGGTGTCTTTTATTTCTTCTTCTTGTCTGATTGCCATGGCTAAGACTTTCAGTACTATATTGAATAAGAGAGGTGAAAGTGGATATCCTTGTCTTATTCCTGATCTTAAGGGAAATGCTTATAGTTTTGCCCATTGAGAAAGATGTTGGCTGTGAGTTTGTCATATGTGGCCTTTATTACATTGAGGTATGTCCCCTCTATTCCCACTACATTGAGAAATTTTAACATGAATGGGTGCTAGATTTTATAAAATGCTTTCTCTACATCTATTGATATGATCATGTGTTTTTTATCCTTCATTGTGTTTATGTAGTATATTACATTTATTGATTTGTGGAAATTGTACCAACTTTGCATCCCCAGCTTAAGTCCTACTTGATCGTGGTGTATGATCTTTTTAATGTATTGATGGATTTGGTTTGCTAATATATTGTTGAGAATTTTAGCATCTATGTTCATCAGAAATATTGGCCTATCATTTTTCTTTCTTTGTATTTTCTTTATCTGGTTTTGGAATTAGGATAGTACTGGACTCATAAAATGAGCATGGGAATCGTCCCTTCTTTTGAATTTTTTGGAATAGTTTGAGAAGAATAGGTGTTATTTCTTCTTTTAACATTTGGTAAAATGTATCTGTGTGGTGTCTATCCAGGCCTTCTGTTTGTTGGGAGTTTTTTTGATTACTGCTTCAGTTTCATTAGTTGTAATTTGTCTGTTGAGATCCTTTGATTTTTCCTGATTCAGTTTTAGAAAACTGTATGTTTCAGTAAATGTAACCATTTCATCCAGATTGCTCAATTTTTTTGGCATATAGTTGTTTGTAATATTTTCTTACAGTCCTTTGTGTCTTTTTAGTGATAGCTGTAGCTTCTCTTTTTTCATTTCTGATTTTGTTTATTTATGTCCTCTCTATTTTTTTCTTGATGGGTCTGGTTAAAAGTTTGCCAATCTCACTTATCTTTTCAGATAACCAGCTCTTGGATTCACTGGTGTTTTGTAAAATTTTTTAGACTCTATTTCATTTATTTCTGGTCTGGCATTTTTAATTTCCTTCTTTCTACTCACTTTGGGCTTTGTTTGTTGTTCTTTTTCAAGTTCCTTTACATGTAAAGGTAGATTGTTTATTTGAGCTTTTTCTTATTTTTGAGGTAGGCCTGTAATGCTACAGGATTCCTGCTTAGGATAGCTGTCCCCGTGTCCCATATATTTTGGGTTGTTTTATTCTCATTTTCATTTATTTGAAGGTATATTTTGATTTTTTCCTTGGTTTCATTGTTAACCTATTAATTGTTTTTTTTCTTTTTTTTAATTTAACTTTTGTTCAAGTACAGTTTTCTTTCTTGTATTCCCAGCCCTGCACCCCCCAGTGCTCCCCACCCCCCTCCCATCTCCGCCCCCACCTTAGTTATTGTCCATGTGTCCTTCATACTTATTCATGTGAGTCCATCCCCTTTTACTCTGTGCTTTTCTCCCCTCTCCCCTCTGGACCCTGTCAGCACGTTCTGTATTTCACTGTCTTTGGTTACATTTTCCTTGCTCATTTGTTTTGTTGTTTACATTCCTGTTAAAGGTGATATCATATGGTATTTGTCTTTCACTGCCTGGCTTATTTCACTCAGCATAATGCTTTCCAGCTCCATCCATGAAGTTGCAAAGGGTAGGAGCTCCTTCTTCCTTTCTGCAGCATAGAATTCCATTGTGTAAATGTACCATAGTTTTTTGATCCAGTAATCGACCAATGGGCATTTAGGTTGCTTCCAACTCTTGGCTATTGTAAATTTGTGCTGCTATGAACATCAGGATGCATAGGTTCTTTTGGATTGGTGTTTCAGGGTTTTTAGGATATACTCCTAGAAGTGGAATTGCTGGGTCAAAAGGCACGTCCATTTTTAGTTTTCTTAGAAAATTCCATACTGCTTTCCATAGTGGTTGTACCAGTCTGCAATCCCACCAACAGTGGACTAGGGTCCCCTTTTCCCCACAACCTCTCCAGCACTTGTTGTTTGTTTCTTTGTTTATGATAGCCATTCTGACTGGTGTTAAGTGGTATCTCATTGTGGTTTTAATTTGCATCTCTCTGATAGCTAGTGATATCGAGCATCTTTTCATGTGTCTCTGGATCCTCTGTATGTTCTCCTTGGAGAAATGTCTGTTCAAGTCCTCTGCCCATTTTTTAATTGGGTTGCTTGTCTTCTTTGAGTGGAGTCGAGTGAGTTCTTTGTATATTTTGGAGATTAAACCTTTGTCTGAGGTATCATTGGCAAATATGTTTTCCCAAACAGTTGCTTCTCTTTGTATCTTGATACTGTTTTCCTTAGCCATGCAGAAGCTTTTAATTTTGATGAGATCCCATTTGTTTATTCTTTCCTTTATATCCCTTGCTCTAGGGGATGTATCAGTAAAAATATTGCTGCGTGGAATGTCTGAGATTTTCCTGCCAATGCTCTCCTCTAGGACTTTAATGGTTTCCCGGCTTATATTTAAGTCTTTTATCCACCTTGAATTTATTTTGGTGTATGGTGTAAGTTGGTGCTCGAGTTTCATTTTTTTGCATGTGGCTGTCCAGTTTTCCCAACACCATTTGTTGAAGAGGCTATCTTTACTCCATTTTATGTTACTGCCCCCTTTGTCGAATATTAATTGACTGTAGAGGTTTGGGTTTATTTCTGGGCTCTCTGTTCTATTCCATTGGTCTATGTGCCTGTTTTTATGCCAGTACCAGGCTGTTTTGATTACAGTGGAGTTGTAGTACAGTTTGATATCAGGTATTGTAATCCCTCCTACTTTGCTTTTCTTTCTCAAAATTGCAGCTGCTATTCGTGGTCTTTTGTAGTTCCATATAAATTTTTGAAGTGTTTGTTCTATGTCTGTGAAATATGCCATCGGCACTTTAATAGGTATTGCATTAAATCTGTAAATTGCTTTGGGTAGTATGGACATTTTGATGATGTTAATTCTTCCAATCCATGAACACGGTATATGTTTCCATTTGTTTGTGTCTTCCTTGATTTCTGTCTTCAGTGTTGTGTAATTTTCTGCATACAAGTCTTTAACCTCCTTGGTTAGGTTTATTCCCAGATATTTTATTTTTCTTTTTGCTATATCGAATGGGATTTTTTTCTTGATTTCTGCTTCTGCTGTTTCATTGTTAGTATACAAAAATGCCTTTGATTTCTGGATATTGACTTTGTAACCCGCTGTTTTGCCAAATTCATTTATTAGTTCGAGCAGTTTTTTGGTAGAGTCTATAGGATTTTCCATGTACACTATCATGTCATCTGCAAACAATGACAGTTTTGTTTCCTCCTTTCCAATTTGGATGCCTTTTATTTCCTTTTCTTGTCTGATTGCTGTGGCTAGAACTTCCAATACTATATTGAATAGAAGTGGTGAAAGTGGACAACCTTGTCTTGTTCCCGATCTTAGTGGAAAAGCTTTTAGTTTTTGTCCATTGAGTATGATGTTGGCTGTAGGTTTTTCATATATGGCCTTTATTATATTGAGGAATGCTCCCTCTATTCCCACTTTGCTGAGTACCTTTATCATAAATGGGTGTTGTACCTTATCAAAAGCTTTTTCCGCATCTATTGATATGATCATGTGGTTTTTGTGTTTGCTTTTGTTTATGTGGTGTATTACATTTACTGATTTACGAATATTGAACCATCCTTGCATCCCTGGGATGAATCCCACTTGGTCATGGTGTATGATCTTTTTGACGTATTGTTGGATGCGATTTGCCAATATTTTATTGAGGATTTTAGCGTCTATGTTCATCAGCGATATTGGCCTGAAGTTTTCTTTCTTTGTTGTGTCTCTGTCTGGTTTTGGAATTAGGATGATGCTGGCTTCATAAAAAGAGTTGGGGAGTTTTCCCTCCTTTTGGATTTTTTGAAATAGTCTGTGAAGAATCGGGGTTAGTTCTTCCTTAAAAGCTTTGTAGAATTCTCCTGTGAAACCATCTGGTCCAGGGCTTTTGTGCGATGGGAGTTTTTTGATTACTTCTTCAATTTCCGCTGCTGTTATTGACCTGTTCAGGTTTTCTGCTTCTTTTTCATTGAGTTTTGGAAGATTATATTTTTCTAGAAATTTGTCCATTTCATCTAGGTTTTCAAATTTCTTGGCATACAGCTCTGCATAGTAATTCCTTACAATCTCTTCTATTTCTGTGGTATCAGTTGTAATCTCTCCTCTTTCATTTCTGATTGTGTTTATTTGGGTCCTCTCTCTTTTTTTCTTGATGAGCCTACTTAAAGGTTTATCTATTTTGTTTATCTTTTCAAAAAACCAACTCCTGGATTCATTGATCCTTAGAATTGTGCTTTTAGTCTCTATGTCATTTAATTCTGCTCTGATCTTGGTTATTTCCTTCCTTCTACTTGCTCTGGGCTGTCTCTGTTGTTGTTCCTCAAGTTCTTGGAGGCGTCGGGTTAGGTTGTTTGTTTGAAATGTTTCTATTTTCTTTAGGTAAGCCTGTATTGCTATGAACTTCCCTCTCAGGACTGCCTTGGCCGTGTCCCATAAGTTTTGGGTTGTGGTGAGTTCATTTTCATTTGTTTCCAGAAACTTTTTTATTTCTTCCCTGATTTCTATCTTGACCCATTCGTTGTTTAATAGCATACCATTCAGTCTCCATGATTTTGTGTGTTTTTGGTTTTTTCCTGTGGGGTTAGTTTCCAATTTCAGTCCCTTGTGATCAGAGAAAATGCTTGGTATGATTTCTATTTTCCTAAATTTGTTGAGTCTCGTTTTGTGTCCTATCATGTGATCTATCTTGGAAAATGTTCCGTGTGCATTTGAAAAGAATGTGTATTTAGCTTCTTTAGGGTGAAGGGCTCTATATATATCAATGAGGTCCATTTCATCTAGAGTGTCATTTAATGCTGCAATATCTTTGTTGATATTTTGTTTGGAAGATCTGTCCATTTTTGACAGTGGGGTGTTAAAATCCCCTACTATAATTGTGTTGCTGTCAATATCATTTTTGAGGTCCTCTAGGATTTTCTTTATATATTTGGGTGCTCCTATGTTGGGTGCATATATATTTACGATGTTAATGTCTTCTTGCTGGATTCTTCCCTTGAGCAATATGAAGTGACCTTCTGGGTCTCTCTTTATGGCCCTGTTTTTGAAGTCTATTTTGTCTGATATGAGAATTGCTACCCCGGCTTTTTTTTCTTGTCCATTTGCTTGGAAAATTTGTTTCCATCCTTTCACCTTTAGTCTGTGATGGTCTTTTGACCTGAGGTGGGTCTCTTGTAGGCAGCATATGTGTGGGTCATGCTTTCTTATCCATTCAGCTATTCTGTGTCTTTTAATTGGTGCATTTAATCCATTTACATTTAAGGTTATTATTGAAATGTACTTATTCATTGCCATTTATGTACCTGTGTTCCTCTCTGTCTCTCTCTCTTCCTTCCTTTCCTTAAAGCAGCCCTTTTAGTAATTCTTGTAGAGCTGGTTTGGTGGAAGCGTATTCTTTTAGACTTCTTTTGTCTTGGAAGCTCTTTATTTGGCCTTCTATCTTGATTGAGAGCCTTGCTGGGTACAGTAGCCTTGGTTGTAGGCCTCTGTTTCTCATTACTTGGAATATTTCTTGCCATTCTCTTCTTGCTTGGAATGTTTCCATTGAGAAGTCAGTAGCCAGCCTTATTGGGACCCCCTTGTATGTCACTTCTTTTTTCTCCCTTGCTGCCTTTAGGATTTTCTCTTTATCTTGGAGGTTTGCCATTTTAATGATGATGTGTCTTGCAGTAGGCCTCTTTGGGTTCCACCTGCTGGGGACTCTCTGTGATTCCTGGATCCGTGCGACTTTATCTCTCCTCAACTTAGGAAAATTTTCTGTTATTACTCTTTCAAGTAGGTTTTCTATCCCTTGTTCCTCTTCCTCTCCTTCTGGAATTCCTATTATTCGGATATTATTACGTTTCATGTTGTCTTGCATTTCTCTTAAATTCTCTTCATTTTTTCTGATTCTCTTTTCCCTTACTTGTTCCGTCTGGGAGATTTTTTCTAACCTGTCTTCAATCTCACTTATGCGATCTTCCGCCATATCGATTCTATTCTTCATACCTTCTACTGTGTTCTTCAGTTCAGAAATTGTATTCTTCATTTCCTCTTGGCCTTTACTGATGGTTTCTATTTCCTTTTTCATGTTGGTATAGTTTGCAGAGAGTTCATTGTAGCTCCCCTGTAGTTTCTGGTAGCTCGTTGTAAGCTCTTTGAATTTCCTGATAACCAGTGCTTTGAATTCCACATCTGATAGTTGACTTGCCTCTATTTCATCTAATATTCTTTCTGAGGCTTCCTCCTTTTCTTTCATTTGGGGATTGTTTCTTTGTCTTCCCATTGTTTGTGATACTCTTCTTGTTGTCCTCCGCTTCTTAAATTGATCTGTTCTGGTTCGCTGGGTTTATGGTGTGAACTTCTGTGGTAGGATACCTGTGAAAGTCACCGGTGCAGTCTTCTGCAGGTATCTTGTTGTTCTCTGCTTCCACCAACTCCTTTCTTTATCGTGCGTGTGTGATCAGTTGTGGGGGAGGCAAAATGGTTTATGATAGCAGAGGGTTATTTTATGTTATTTACAGACAGAGTGGGCAGAGAAGAAATAGACAATCTCTTGGCTATGTATAGAGTTAACCGTGCTCTTCAACCCAACTTACCACTTTTAGGAAAGGGCGGGCATAAGTTAAGTGTCTTGTTAAGAAGGGGGGGCTTGTGAGTTGTATCTAGAAAGCAGTGTGGTTGCGGGTGGTCAGATTTGAGGTAAGGTGACAGTACAGGTTAGTAACTGGGTGTAGTGCATCAGTGAATAGAGTAATAGAAGTGAGGCACCTGTAAGGTGGTCTAAGGTCTGAGAGATGTGTTATGAAGTATTACTGTTGTACAGAACAGCCCTTATTTACCCTAATATTAGAAGAACACTCAAGTGATAAATTTTATGTGATCTGTCTAAATGGGGGTTATAGAGCTTGGGTAGTATAGTAAAGGGAAGCACGTGAAGTATAGAAAATCAGCAAAACACTGTGGAGGAAGGAGCAGTGGGAACCTGTCAGGTAGTACAGTATACCCAGCCAGGATTAAAAAACCTGTACAGAAAGAGGTGGGATACCAAGATATTCTTGAAATGAAAAAAGGAGTAAGAATAATACAAAAATAATAATAATACACCTCAAAAGGCAACTATGCAACGCACAAACAAACAATCTGACACACACACACACACACGCAAAAGTCAGGAGAAAAGGGGAATAAGCGGAAAATTTGGGAAGAACAGAAGGACTAAAACCAGACAAAAAGGAGAAGAAATGAGGGACAGAGTATTGAAAGATAGAGCAACAATACAGTTTACAATATATAAGATTAATTACAAAAGAGGTTGCGTGAGAAAAAGAAAAAATAGAAAAAATAAAATTAAAAAAATTAAAAATAAAAATAAAAAAATTAAAAAAAGAAAGAATAAAGGGGGGAATGGAAAACACACACACACACACACACACACACACACACACACACACATAGAGAAGGAGGCAAAAAGAAAAAAAAAACGGAAGCACCCTTCCTTTGTTGGTTTCAAACTGTCCAAACCGGTTTTTCTGGTTGCCCCGTCTCTGAGGGCAGGTTTGCAGGCGGGCGCTAGCAGGCTGCTGATTGGTCTGTGGTCGTGCAGAGCCCCAAGAAGCTGCCTGTGGCCCCCGGTATCCGGCACTGTCCTTCTCCGCGGGACCCAGGCTTTCCCAATAGAGACTTCTCCACAAAGCCTGTCTCTCAGCCCAGCCCAGTCCCAAAAGACCAGCAATGACAGTGTCCTTCTTAAATCCCTCGGGCTGGCGGGCTGGCGACCGCAGTGTCCACAGTTGCCACCCTCTACGTTAACCCAAGTCCGCGGGTCTCCCTCCAGCACCAATCTGCCCGCCTAGATGGGGAGGGGAGAGTCAGTTCTCTCCCGAGGAGTGCGCTGTCCACTGGACGCCGGCCCCCCAGCGTTCTCCCCATCACCGGCGCCCTGGCCCTGGATTCAGACGGGGCTCCTGTTTCCCCCTGATGGTGCCAGCCCCCATTGCGGGCCAATTCTCGTGCGTACTCACTCACGCTCCACCACAGTTCGCCTGCCCTGGGCGCGTCCTGGCCAGGGCGCAGCTGCGGGTGCACAGCTGCTTTTGTCTTCACTGGCCTTCTGGATTCCTTGCTGACCTGCAGCTGTTTGGTTCCTCCGTTACACTTTCTGGTCTCCTATTTTCATAAATGTTGGGGAACTGTTGGTTGATTATGCTATTCTTTGGTAGATCTGCCCGGATTTTCCACCAGATGCAGGAGAGCTGGGTTCCCTAGGTGCTACTCTGTCGCCATCTTAACCCTCCCCTCTCATCTATTAATTGTTTAGTAACATGTTACTCAGCCCCCATGAGTTTGTCTGTATTTTTCAGGTTTTTTTTTTGTGTGATTGATTTTTAGTTTCATGTCATTATGGTCAGAGAAAATGCTTGATATAATTTCAATATCTTAAATTTATTGAGACTCGTTTTTTGTCCTATCATGTGGTCTATTCTAGAAAATACTTCATGTGCACTTGAAAAAATGTATATTCTGCTGCTTGAGGGTGAAACTCTGAAGATATCAATTAAATCCATCTGATCTAGCGTGTCATTTATCTGCCATTTTCTTGTTGATTTTCTGTCTGGAAGATCTATCCATTGACATCAGTGAGGTGTTAACATTTTCTACTATGGTTGTATTACTGTCAATCTCTCCCTTTATGTCAACCAAGATTTTTACATATTTAGTTACTCCTATGATGGGTGCATAAATGTTTACAAGAGTTATATCCTTTTGTTGGATTGCTCCATTTATCATTATGTAGTATCCATCTTTGTCATATATTATAGCTTTTACTTTAATGTCTGTTTTTCAAATATAAGTATTATTACCTCACCTTTTTCTTCATTTTCCTTTGCATGAAATATCTTCTTTTCATTGTTTTACTTTTAGTCTTTGTGTATCTTTTCTTCTGGGGTGGGTCTCCTGCAGACAGCATATATGGAGGTCTTGATTTTTTAAAATATATTTTATTGATTATGTTATTTCAATTGTCCCATTTCCCCCCTTTATTCCCCTCTGCCCTGCATGCTCCCTCTCACCCACATCCCCCCCTCTGTACTTTAGTTCATGTCCATGGGTCAAATATATAAGTTCTTTGGCTTCTACGTTTCCTATACTATTCTTAACCTCCCCCTGTTTATTTTCTGCCTGCCATTTATGCTTCTTATTCTCTGTACCTCTTACCCCATTCCTCCTCCTCCCACTCCCCCACTGATAACACTCCATGTGATCTCCATTTCTGTGGTTCTGTTCCTGTTCTAGTCGTTTGCTTAGTTTGGTTTTGTTTTGGGTGTAGTTGTTAATAACTGTGAGTTTGCTGTCCTTTCACTGTTCATATTTTTTATCTTCTTTTTCTTAGATAAGTCCCTTTAACATTTCATATAATAAGGGCTTGGTGATGATGAACTCCTTGAATTTGACCTTATCTGAGAAGCACTTTATCTGCCCTTCCATTCTAAATGAAAGCTTTGCTGGATGGAGCAATCTTGGATGTAGGTCTTTGGATTTCATGACTTGGAATACTTCTTTCCAGCTCCTTCTTGCCTGTAAGGTCTCTTTTGAGAAATCAGCTGACAGTCTGATGGGCACTCCTTTGTAGGTGACTGTCCCCTTTTCTCTTGCTGCTTCCAGAATTCTCTCCTTCATTTCAATCTTGGCTAATGTAATTTTGATGTGCCTTGGTTTGTTCTTTCTTGGGTCCAACTTCTTTGGAACTCTGAGCTTCCTGGACTTCCTTAAAGTCTATTTTCTTTGCCAGATTGGGGAAGTTCTTCTTCATTTTTTCAAATAAGTTTTCAATTTCTTGTTCTTCCTCTTCTCCTTTTGGCACCCCTATGATTTGGATGTTGGAATGTTTAAAGATGTCCTGGATGTCCCTAAACTTCTCCTCATTTTTTAAAGTTATTGTTTCTTCATTTTGTTCTTGTTGAATGTTTCTTTCTTTCTTCTGCTCCAAACCATTGATGTGAGTCCTGGTTTCCTTCCCATCACTGTTGGTTCCCTGTAGATTTTTCTTTATTTCACATAATGCTACCTGTGGGGACGACTTCTCTCTCGAGTCCCCCCAAGTGCCATGGATGAAAGTGAATAATGGCCAAGACATGCTGAGATCTGTTTGGGGAGGAGGAGTGGGCTGTGGCCAGTTTCTCAGGTGAGACAAAGGCCAGCAGTGGCCAGTCTCTCCAAGGAGAAAAAGGCCCCGAGCCCCCTGCTCCATAGCCTTTTATTGGGTTCTAATACACAGGAATACAGGGTGGCGAGGATTAAACAGTAGATAACATTTCAAAGAAATCTGAGGGCTTCAGAGTCTGAATCAGTGTCTGTCAGGAAGAGAATTGTAGAAACTTTGGGAGACATACTCATTTCCTCTCGGACCCTTATCATATGAATGAAAGCACTCTTAGCAGAGCAGATTTCACAGGTTTATCAGGAAGTCTTTGTGGTGCCAGATTTTTTCCCAGGACACACTCTAGCAAGGCAAGGAGCTGCACCTCTCCCCGACAGGTATTTAGGCTTAAGGGGATTAGAGTCAGGAAGCGCTTCTCCCAGAAGACATGGGGACTCGGGCTATCTCAAAGCTAGGGGGGGCAAGAATCCATTGCTCTTTGTTGCAGCCCCCCACCACCGCCCCCGAGTCCTTCTATGAAGGTCTCCCAAGTGATAGAGTCTGGCATAGGTTGCCCCCTACCCCTGCCGTGAGGGGTCTTACCTGTCATTGATTTCCAACCAAGCTTTGGGGGCAGAGAGGGGAAACTGAGGCAGCATTTGCTACCAGAGACAAGCTTTGTCTCCTGCGGCTCGCATTCCAGAGGTTGTCCCTTGCCCTTAGGCACAAGGGGTCGAGATACAATTCCTAAAACCAGGCAGAGCGGTCTACAACAGCTACCTTCATTGCTGCCTGTGTCTTTTTTTTTTTTTTAAGATTTTATTTATTTATATTTAGAGGGGAAGGGAAGGAGAGAGGGAGAGAAACAACAATGTATGGTTGCCTCTCATGCGTCCCCTGTTGGGAATTGGCCTGCAGGGAACTGGCCTGCAACCCAGGCATGTGCCCTGACTGAGAATCGAACCGCGATCGTCTGAGTCGCAGGCCCATGCTCAACCCACTGAGCTACACCAGCCAGGGTGCCTGTGTCTTTTTTATGTTGTTGAAGTACCCAGTGAGTTCCTGGAGCATGCTGATAAACAGTGTTTTGAACTGTGTATCTAATAGGTTGGCTGTCGCTGGGCTTGGCCAGCTCCTGAGAGATAACCTCTAGACCCTTAAAATGTCTTGCTTCCCAAGAATGCCTTTTTTTACCAGAGGCCTTGAGCTACACCAGATTGTCTATGCTAACAATATGACTTGTGCTCAGGGCCTTGAGCCACATGGTATCAGTTTGACCTCTGGAGGAGCTGGAGACAGGACAGCCATGTGTCTAGATGGTTACCATACGTACATGACCTATCTCCAGCGGACTTCCTCTGTTGGCAATCACCCATGTATATTGCCACACAGCCCTGCTGGAAAAATCAGTGCTGGCTGCCACTGGGAGGGGAGAGCCAGAAGCTCACAGCTGGGACTTTCCTGAACTCTGCCCCATACACCTTACCCCACTGCGTGTGTTAGTCTGGATTTTTTCACAGTAATAAACCATAACTCTGAGGATAGCACCTTTCTTTCCAGGTTCTGTGAGTCCGTCTAGTGAATCATTGAACCCGCAGGTGGTCTTGGGGACCTCCCAAATGGCAATAAGAAATGTTCATAGAAACAGTATTAATAACAGGTAAGAACTGGAAATAACCCAAATGACCATCAACTGTAAATTAGATAAATAAATTGTGGTATATTCATACAATGGAATACTCTAAAGCAAGACAAAACAAATCATAACTACTTGCAACAATATAGGTGAATTTCTCAAACATACTATCAAGCAAGAAAATCACACAAGGAAATACATGGTATATGATTTCATTTATAGAGGGTTCAGAAGCCAGAATAAGGCTGCCTGTGGAATGGAGCAGTGAGAGGAAGCACCCTCTCTAGTGTCTCTTCTTGTACAGACACCAGTATCATTCACAAGGGCTCTACCTCCCCAGGCTTCTACCTCTGAATACCATCACATTTCAGTGTATGAATTTTTCTGGGGGGTGTGGAGGGGCCACAAATACTCCATAAGGCTCTGGTTTCTGATCTGGGTGTGGTTATGTGGATGCATCCCTCTGTAAAAATTCATCATGCTTGACTTGTGCACTTTTTTGAATATATATATATATATAGTATCACAACAAAAAGTTTACTCCTCTGTATACCTATTATAATGTCAATGAGTGAAAGGGAGAGGGAAGACAGGGAGCAGGGAGGAAGAGAGGGAGGGCACTGACTACGCCTGGCGCTGGCAAGGGCACACAGTAATTGGAACTCGGTGATGGACGGGCTTGCAAAATGGTGCAGCACTTCGGAGAGCAGTTTGACAGTTGCAGTTGCTAGGGTTAGAAATATAGAAACAGAAATGGTAAAAAGTAGACTCAGTATAATATTATAGTAAATCTAATGTTAACCGAAGGCTTACTTTGTATGAGGCACTGTGGTAATGGCCGTATTTGTATTTTCATTCTACTTTCCCAGTAGTTTGATGAGTGAGGTGCATTTTCTTTTTTTATCCCCCCATATCCCCTTCAACCTCCCCCCATATCCCCTTAGCCCACAGTCATCACAGTTATCTGTGCCTGTGATTATCTGTGTCTCTCTTTTTCTCTTTTTTGCTGAATCTCTCTACTCCCCCTCCCATCTAGCCTTCCCTATGACTGTCAGCCTGCTCTCTGGCAGAATTCTCAAAAGGGAGCCTCTGAAAATTTAGGAAAAATTTTTAACAGGATTTTTTTCTATTTTATTGAGGAATACCATATACACAGTAAATACACAAATAACTCCTTGAGGTGAGATTACTTGGTCGTATGGTTAAGTGATCGACCAAGTAACCATACGACCAAGTAATCTCAACTCAAGGAGTTATCCAAGAGAAAGGAGAACGTGTTCACACAAAAACTTATGTATGTAAATAATCAGCTTTACTCATTATCCTAAAAAACAGGCAAATCAATAAATGAACTGTGATACACCCACGTGATGGAATACTACTGTACAACTCAGCACTAAAAAGGAGCGAATTACTGATGCTTGCACCAGCTTGGAGGAATCTCGCGCGTTACGCTAAGTGAAAGAAGTCCGAGTCAGGAGGCTACATACTATATGATTCAGCTTATATGGCATCCTAGGAAAGGCCAAACTTTAGGGACTGAAACAGATGGGTTATTGCCTGGGGCTGGGGACAGCAAGAGTTGACCATGAAGGGACACATGAAGGGTTTGTTGGGGGTTGGAAATGTTACATAACTTAACTGTGCTGATGGTCACACAGCCGACATGTTTGCCAGGACTCAAGACTATGCACTGAAAAGGGTGAGTTTCACTGTATACAAAATGCACCTCAGTAAACCTGAGTAAAGATACATAAACCTGTTTAAAGCTTACTTAAAAAATAATAGATGCCATAAGAGCTGTAGCATCTCTTGGGGCCGGAGTCCTACTGTCCTGGGGCACTGACTGCTGCAGAGGGGTAAACCAAAAGTAATAAGCTCCAAGCATTATTAGTGGACATAAACCAAAATGGAATGTGGGTTTTCTGCACTCTGAGTCATATCACACCTGGTGGGGAGACTCTAGAAGTGTCCAGCCCTTTGAACTCAAAGCCTTTAAGTTCTGTCTTCTCACACTGAGATGTGGTAGAAACACATGCAGGAAGGGACCAGCAACAGCGAGCACTGTGGCACTTACGGATACCTGGTGGCTCAGAATTGTAGGAGAGAGGGGAGCGTTTGCAGAGGAGGTTGTAGGGGCAGAAAGAGGACATGCTGCTATTTCCAGAAGGCTTCCTTCAAATGGACTCTAGCAGCCTCCAGGACTAGGGGACAGCTGTCTGCCCAGACATGGGATCCACACCAGAGCCCAGCGGCCTGACACCTGGCCCTCCAGTCGTTACATTTGCACAATTAAGCACCTCCCAGGGCATATAACTGTGTCCCAACTTGTCCTCAGGAATACATTTCCTCATGGATATTATTATTTAGGGTGATGTTACTACTTTAACAAGCAAACCTTCAAATTTCAGTGACTAGAACACAGGTGGCAAACACAAGGCGCCCCGGCTGAATCCAACCCTCCACCTTGTTTTATCTGGACCCACACCTTGTTTGTACCTGGAGGCAGTGCTGAGCTCTCACTTAACTGTTAAGGAGTAGTTACATTTATACAGTCCTAAAATTACATTTGGCCCTTTGGAGGCAACTGCCAGGCTGATGAGGCCCCAGGTGAAAATGAATTTGACACCCCTGGGCTAGACATATACGTATTTACTTGTGTAATAGCCCATGTGGGTATGCCTGCCTGGCACATAGACTTCTACATGGTGATTTGGGGGCTCTTTTCATTCTTTGGTTCCACTTCCTCTAGAATCTCCAAATCCTCTGCATCCAACCAGCACATGGGGAGAGAGGGAGAAGGCAATCCCCTGTCCTAAGCACTTGGCAAGAAGACACCCCCTTCTAGATGCAAAGTAGGGGCTGGGAGCATTGTCTCAGGCTGGGCTGCTTTTTCCAGCAACAGCTCTTCTTTGGTACCAGGAACTTCTGTCTCTGCTATGTGGGCCGAGAACCACTGTCCCAGGTACTTCCTTAGAAATGATCCCCCTTTTCTTCCAGAACAATTAGGGAGCCTCCTCCAGCACCTGCCCTGTGTAAGGAAAGCCCTTAATGATTTCCTGTCCAAGTATTGTACCTGGCAAGTTTTTTACTCTACGAGAGAGGGGGGAAGCCAGAAGTTCAATGTCAAGCAAGACTCCCCCTTTGGCAGGGCACCCACAATGTTAGAAAATGCTGGAAGGATGCACACCCACTTACAAACCACTGCTAACCACTAAGAAGAGAGACTGGGGGAGTGGGAATAGGTGAAAGAAAGTTTTGGTTTTCACTGTATACAATTTTGCGTATTCAGTTTAAAAACAAATGAGTAAGAAAATAGTATTAACAAGTATAGCTATTTATATGAAATTCAAGAAGATGCAAAAAAAATTGATGTGATAAAAATCAGAATACTGATTGCTTCTGGGGAGCAGGAAGAGGTCTCTAGCTTGATGTGGGTGATGGCCACACAGGTGTAGACATAGGTAGAAATTAACCATGCTCTGTAGTTATAATTAGCACACTTTACATTATTTACTGTGTATATGGTATTCATCAATAAAATTAAAAAATCCTGTTAAAAATTTTTCCTAAATTTTCAGAGGCTCCCTTTTGAGAATTCTGCTAGAGACATGGCTTCTTCCCCTACCCCCACTCCACCCTCCAATAAATAAACTCTGATTTGGGTCCACCTTATTTTTTTTAGTCATACTTCATCTACATTGTCAAGGAATATAATTATCATATGCCATATTTTTTCTTCTTACTTAGTCTTCATCTATAAGGAGCCCTCACAGTTCTAGAAAACTACAGGAAGTACCAGACCCAACATGGCCTTGAAGATCCCCAAGTTAGGAATCAGTCATTTCTGCAAGAAGCCCTTATTTTCTTTTATTGGAAAATGGCATTTCAGAACCACAATCTTGGCTTCAAAATTGCTGTTTGCTTTTGGATGCATTCTTCAATATTTCTGGGCCTTTTCAGTGGATAGAACCAGGAAATATATTTTTGAAGATAAAATATTTCATGAGTTCACAGCAATATTTCCATTTCTAATTCAGGACTACAGGGTTATTTCTTAACCTATTTTATTGTTATTTCTGAATCACCTCCTTCCAGACCAAGCATCCTTGCTCTGGTTCTCAAAGACATGAGCGATGACAGAATGGCCCATGATGGCTCACTTACTTTATCCACCATCGAACACAGAAGAGTTTCGAAACAACAATACACAGAATAACCAGCACCAGTTATGGTCAATGAGAGCAACTTAAAAATTTTGCATATTTATCCCCATTCTCACCTCATTTTTTCAGTTGTATTTTGTCTACATTGTCAAAGCATATAATCATCACCTACCATATTCTCTGGTTTCTCTTAATTAGTTTTCATTTACAAGTATCTGTATACTTAATGCATATTCTCTGGAGTTATTTTGGTTGTCTGAAGCTTTTTATTTTATTTAATATAGTCCTCAGGAAGTACTTACAGGAACAGTATCCCTAAGTTCTTGCATGTTCGTAACACCTTGCCTGTGTTCTTTATTCTTGAGAGTCGCATTTTCTCGTCTTGAATGTTCTAAATTGCTATTCCATTTTCTTCTGACATGAAGTGTCACTGTCTAAAGATAATCTGCTTTCCATTGCAAGCCACATATTCTTTTTGCTTAGATGTTTAAATCATTTTTTCTTTTGCTTCGAAGTGCAGGAATTTTACTAGAATGTCTTGGTGTTGATCACTCAGTTCAGTATTCTCACATGCATAGTGTGCTCTTTAAATACGTACTTTCAAATTATGAACATTTTTCTTTAATTATAGAATTTAATATTTGTTTAATTCTCTTGCTTTTTTTCCTCATTCAGTAACTTCTGTCCACCATATGTTGGATCATCTTTGCATATATCCATTCAATAGTTGTATAGTTTCTCAAAAATCCTTATCTCTTTTAGATTTATTTTTAATTAATTTTTTAATTTTTATCTTCTGTTTGTCTTAGTGCATTATCTGTGTGTTCATTCAATGAGCTCATTATAGTTTAATCTTTATTTTAAGAATTTCTGTATTTTTCTTGATTTCTGTCACTTCACTTCTAAGTTTTTCTATTTCTCATTAATTATTATTTCACATTTTATGTAATTTGCTTAATTTCTGTTAGTTCATTTTGAAACAGTACACTGTATTTTGTTTTTTTTTTTCTTTTTGTTCTTTTTTTAAAGCAAATCTTACTGGTCTGCTTTTGTTATCTGTAGGTACATTATTATATTCCTTCTCCTCATTTTTCTTACAATAACTTTGTATGATTGACCTCAATACTTTTCTGTTGATCATTTTTGTATGAAGGTAGTGTTCTTGAGATTTTAGAAGGAGGCTTTTTCCCTGACAAATTTTCTAACTTCACACAGTTAACTATCCCCTTGTGTTGAATGTAGTGTAAAAATATATAGCAGCTTTGGACTTCTGGCCAAGATGGAGGCATAGGTGGAAACACTGTACCTCCTCACACAACCAAGTTTAAAGACAACAAAGTTTTAGTAACAAAAATGCAATCAAAACACAGAAAATTGAAGTATACGAAAGTCCAACAACAATGAACCATTCAGCCAGACCAGTAAGAGGGGCGGAGCCAGTGGCTGGCGGAGTGGGGTGGCACTGGAAAACTTGGCCAGACTGACCTAGGTGCACAGGTGGCAGTTGGCAGATCCCAGGTGTGGGGTGGCAACGGGCGGACACAGTGAGGGCACAAGGTGTCTGGCTGATCTCAGTCACACATTCGCGCGCAGATAAACCAGGTGAAGGAGCGAGCAGTGAGACAGACCACACAGGCACCAGCAGTGGGAAGCAGCAGAAGGGACCGCCATTGCCCCTCTTTGCCCCAGCCTCACATACAGCATCACAACCTAGTGGCCTGGGTTGCCCCGCCCTGGTGAACACCTAAGGCTCCACACCTCATATACAACAGGCGCGAACAGACCAAAACATTATGGCTCAAGAAGAACTCCAAGCCCCAGAGCCAATAACTCTAAGTGACCAAGAAATAGCCAACCTATCAGATGCACAGTTCAAAACACTGGTGATCAAGATGTTCACAGAACTGGTTGATTTTAGTCACAAATTAGAGGAACATATGAAGACTAAACTAATTGAAATGAAGGGAAATGCACAGGAAACCAATAGTGATGGAAAGGAAACTGGCACTCAAATCAAGGGAGTAGACCAGAAGGAAGAAAGAAACAACCAAACAGAAAAGAAGAAAGAAACAAGAATTCAAAAAAAAAAATGAGGAGAGGCTTAGTAACCTCCAGGACATCTTTAAACATTCCAACATCCGAATTATAGGGGTACCCGAAGGGGAAGGGGGACAGCAACAAGTGGCAAACTTATTTGAACAAATAATAAAGGAGAACTTACCCAGTCTGGTAAAGGAAATAGACTTCCAGGAAATCCAGGAAGCTCAGAGAGTCCCAAAGAAGGTGGACCCAAGAAGGAACACACCAAGGCACATCATAATTACATTAGCCAAGACCAAAATGAAGGAGAGAATCCTAGAAGCAGCAAGAGATAAGGGGACAGTCACCTACAAAGGAGTACCCATCAGACTGTCAGCTGATTTCTCAAAAGAGACCTTACAGGCAAGAAGGGACTGGAAAGAAGTATTCCAAATCATGAAATCCAAAGACCTACATCCACGATTGCTTTGTCCAGCAAAGCTTTCATTTAGAATGGAAGGACAGATAAAGTGCTTCTCGGATAAGGTCAAGTTCAAGGAGTTCATCATCACCAAGCCCTTATTCTATGAAATGTTAAAGGGACTTATCTAAGAAAAAGAAGATAAAAAATATGAACAGTGAAAGGACAGCAAACTCACAGTTATTAACAACCACACCTAAAACAAGCAAACTGAGAGGATAACTAGATCAGGAGAGGAACAATAGAAATGAAGATCACATGGGAGTTTAGCAAAGGGGAATGGGAGGAGGAGAAGGGGGGAGAAGGTACAGAAAATAAGTAGCATAGACAGTAGGTAGAAAATAGATAGGGGGGAGGGCAAGAATAGTATGGGAAATATAGAATCTAAAGAACTTGAGACATGTGGACATAAACTAATGGGCGGGAATGGTGGGGGGGGGGCGGTGCGCAGGGTGGAGGGAAATGAAGGGGGGAAATAGGACAACTGTAATGGCATAATCAATAAAATATATTTAAAAATATAGCAGCTTTATTTTACTTTGCATAGCTGTCACTTCCTCTATTTTGTGTTCATGCTCAATCATTTCTTTTTTTAAAACATTTATTTAACTCTTGTTCAAGTACAGTTTTCTTTCCTGTATTCCCACCCCTGNGTATGGTATTTGTCTTTCACTGCCTGGCTTATTTTGCTCAGCATAATGCTTTCCAGTTCCATCCATGATATTGCAAAGGGTAGGAGCTCCTTCTTCCTTTCTGCAGGACAGAATTCTATTGTGTAAATGTACCATAGTTTTTTGATCCAGTCATTGACCGATGGGCATCTAGGTTGCTTCCAACTCTTGGCTATTGTAAATTGTGCTGCTATGAACACCGGGGTGCATAGGTTCTTTTGGATTGATGTTTCAGGGTTCTTAGGATATACTCCTAGAAGTGGAATTGCTGGGTCAAAAGGCACATCCATTTTTAGTTTTCTTAGAAAATTCCATACTGCTTTCCATAGTGGTTGTACCAGTCTGCAATCCCACCAACAGTGAACTAGAGTCCCCTTTTCCCCACAATCTGTCCAACACTTGTTGTTTGTTTCTTTGTTTATGATAGCCATTCTGACTGGTGTTAAGTGGTATCTCACTGTGGTTTTGATTTGCATCTCTCTGATAGCTAGAGATATCAAGCATCTTTTCATGTGTCTCTGGATCCTCTGTATGTCCTCCTTGGAGAAATGTCTGTTCAAGTCCTTTGCCCATTTTTTAATTGGGTTGCTTGTCTTCTTTGAGTGGAGTCGAGTGAGTTCTTTGTATATTTTGGAGATTAAACCTTTGTCTGAGGTGTCACCTGCTCAATCATTTCTGTGAGCATCCTGATTACCAGTGTTTTAGACTCAGCATCTGATAAGTTGGTTACTTCCTCCTCAGTTGTTTTTCTGGAGTTTTGAGCGATTTTTTCATTTGATCTATATTTCTTTGTCTTAGTGTATCTATTACATTGTGAAGAACAGAGACTCAGGTATTTACAGGGGTGGAGCAACCTGCTTTGCTCAGTTGTGGCGCTGTGTGTTGGGGAGGGGTTGGAGGGAGAACAATGCTGCTTGCTTAGTTCTTGCCCTACTTTCAAGAGACTGGCAATTTCTCCTGGTGACACAACCCCCACAGAATTTTACAGCCAGAGGTTCTGAAAGTTCATTTCCCTGTGCTAGAATTCTGGATGGAGTAGTCTGTCTTGCTCTGCAATTGTTCTTCCTGGCATATCTGCATGCAAATGTGAGACCATCCAATCCACCAGCCACTACCTTATTATGCATCCTCTCCCTAGCTGCCCATCTCTGCCCCTCCTTCCAATCTGGATGAATGTTTCTTCTCTAACTCCTTGATTGTCAGACTTCTATACTGTACAATCTTCCACCAGTTCTGGTGTTTTTTGCTTTTAAATTGTTGTTTTCTTCTTCTTGTTGTGAAAGTAAGTGAAAAATTTCTACCTATGTCTCCGTCATGGCTGGAGCTCCTCAGCTGCTTTCTCCAAATCCTTGATGTATCAGTACAGGAGAAGATCCATTGTCTTTTCACTATCTTGATAGTGTTCTTCAAAACACAAACCTTTTAAATTTCTATGAAGGCTGATTTTTTTCTTTTTTTCTTTTGTTTGCTATGCTTTAGTGTCATATCTAAGAAACCATTGCCTAATCCCTGTAGGCAAAGCATATCTACCTACACAACTTCTTGGCCAGAACTCCAAGATATACAGGAAACCAACAGTGAAGGGAAGGAAACCAGGACTCAAATCAACAATTTGGAGAAGAAGTAAGAAAGAAACATTCAACCAAAGTGCAATAAAGAAACAAAAATTTAAATAAAATGAGGAGAGGCTTAGGAACCTCCAGGACAACTTTAAACATTCCAACATCCAAATCATAGGGGTTCTAGAAACAGAAGAGCAAAAGCAAGAATTTGAAAACTTACTTGAAAAAATAATGAAAGAAAACTTTCCTGATCTGGCAAAGCAAATACGCTTTCAGGAAGTCCAGGAAGTTCAGAGAGTCCTAAAGAAGTTGGACCCATGGAGGAACACACCAAGGTATATCATAATTACATTATCCAAGGTGAAAGATAAGGAGAGAACCTTAAAGCAGCAACAGAAAGGGAGATAATTATCTACAAAGGAGTTCCCATCAGACTGTCAGCTGATTTCTCAAAAGAGACCTTACAAGCAAGAAGGGGCTGGAAAGAAGCATTCCAAGTCATAGAAAGCAAGGACCTACATCCAACATTGCTCTATCTAGCAAAGCTTTCATTTAGAATGGAAGGGCCGATAAAGTGCTTCTCAGATAAGGTCAAATTCAAGGAGTTCATCATCACCAAGCCCTTATTATATGAGATGTTAATGGGACTTATGTAAGAAAAAGAAGATGATCAAAACTACAAACAGTAAAATGACAATAAATTCACAGCTATCAACAACTGAACTTAAAAAAACAAACTAAGCAAATAAGTAGAACAGGAACTGAATCACAGAAATGAACATCACATGGAGGGTTATCAGCAGGGAGTACAAGGGAAAGAATGAGGGAAAAGGTACAGGGAATAAGGAACATAAATGGTAGGTACAAAATAGACAGAGGGAGGTTAAGAATAGTATAGGAAATTGAGAAGACAAGAAGGTATATGTATGACCCATGGACATGAGCTAAGGGTGGGGGGATGCTAGACAAGGGGGGTACAGGATGGAATGGGGTAAAGGGGAGAAAAAAATAGGACAACTGTAATAGCATAATCAATGAAATACACTTTTAAAAAACATAGCAGCTTGCTTTGCAAGATTTTCTGAATATGTTCCTCTTATCCACTTTTATCTGGACCTTCTTTCCTTCATCTCTATAGTGCCTATTCAGCTCAATTTTAATTTTGCTCCCAGCAGTATCCTCACGGAAAAGCCCTGTCCTGAAAGGGGGCCCTAGCTGGTGAATTTTGAGAGTTCACAGGGACTAAGCTTCTCCAGACCTTCCAGACTTTACTGCAAGCCCCTTGTACTTGCCTGTTTACTGAAATAGGCAAAATAGTTTTAGCTGTTGTTCTAAAATTAGCCTGCCAAGCTTTCTGTCAATACCTGTTGGATACTTTAGGGATTTTTGTTCCCAGGCTTGTTAGGTCCCCTCTACTTTCCTCTGCTTTCTCCTGCACAGATACTGACCCCATGTAGGTCTTGTGATTACCAATAATTTGTCCTCATCTGCTCATGTTTCATAGTTCATGGGGTACGTTCTCCTTCAGGTTTTGTTGGAAATGTCTGTGGATTTGGTTTTGCTATTTAATTGTTCTGTCCATTTCTATGTGGAGGTTAGGCAAGTTCTGGACTTTCTTCTGCCAGTACTGTTTCCTACTTCCAAAGCCATGCTGGTTGTTCCGGGGCCCAGGCCAAAGGGGTAGGGCTATGTGGGGAATCTCTTCTAGTGGCAAAGGAGAAATGCAAGTGAACACCCTGAAACCAGAGGAGGCTTACCTCTGCTTGCAGCACACATTTGTTTGTTAGCACTGCATTGGCCAAAAAGAGCCACAAGGCCAAACACAACAATAATATGCAAGAAAATACACTCTGCTTCCAGGAGGAACCACAGATCATGCAGAAAGCATGATGAGGAACTGGGGATGATGACGCCATACTCCACCCCAACCCACTGCACATGCCCAGANGGGGCCCAGGCCAAAGGGGTAGGGCTATGTGGGGAATCTCTTCTAGTGGTGAAGGAGAAATGCAAGTGAACACCCCTGAAACCAGAGGAGGCTTACCTCTGCTTGCAGCACACATTTGTTTGTTAGCACTGCATTGGCCAAAAAGAGCCACAAGGCCAAACACAACAATAATATGCAAGAAAATACACTCTGCTTCCAGGAGGAACCACAGATCATGCAGAAAGCATGATGAGGAACTGGGGATGATGACGCCATACTCCACCCCAACCCACTGCACATGCCCAGAGTGCCTTTCTAAGTCTTGCTGAATTACTTTCCAGAAGGGATTAAATTCTACTTCCATCCGCAGATATGAGAGTGCCCATCACACTATCATACTCATCATTATTAGATATCTCTACCGTGTTTTGACTTGATAAGTAAAAAAATGTGTGGTTTAATGCTCAGTTGTACCTTTATTTTTTGAGATTTAATATTTTTCATTAGTTTATTAGTCATTTCTTCCTTAAACACTTATCTACTCATATCCTAGATCCATTTCTCTATGGCAGATGTTTCTTTTGATTTATAAGACCTCATTTAATATTAAAGATTTTAATCTTTAGCTTTCATATTTCTCCCACATATTTGTTCTTATTTATCCTCTTCCAATTTGTCATTTATCTATTTCTGCATGACAAATTGCTGTAAAACTTAGTGTTCTAAACCAAAAAACACTGTTGCTATGGGTCACTATGGTGTATCTGATGCCTCGAACCAGACATGGCTGGTCCCGGTTTGCCTCACTCTGCATCTACAGGAGGCTGGTGGCAGGGCTGGGAGACCCTCACGGGTGGTTGCTGGCCTGCTGTCAGGTGGGGCAACAGGACTAGTGGGCTGTGCTTTAATGAGTACCACAAGTTTTGATGGTATTAATATTATTTTGGCGCACATTTAAAATTTTTACACATTCAGAGTTATCATTTTTTCCATGTTATTTCTTAATTTTTGTTATGCTTTTAAAGTTCTTCCCCAAGCCCAAGATCTGATAAATATTCATTTCAGTTTTCTTCTACATTTTTTATCCTCACCTGAGGATATGTTTATTGATTTTAAAGTGAGAGGAAGAGGGGGGGGAGGGAGGGAGAGAGAGAGAGAAATATCGATCGGTTGCCTCCTGCATGTGCCCAGACAAGAGATCAAACCTGTGACCTACATATGAGCCCTGACTGGGAATCAAATCTGCAAACTTTTGGTATATGGGATGACGTTCCAATCAACTCAGCCACCTGGCTAGGGCTTCTATGTCTCTATTCCTTCATTTATTACCTCCTAGGTTTTTAATTCATTGGAAATTGATGGATGTGATGTGAGAATTTAAATGGTTGTCTGTCCACATGTAGTTAACCAATTATTCAAATACTATGTATGGCATATTCATCCCTTTTCCCATGGATTGATGATACCATTTTTAAACACAGAGTGCATTATGATATAGTCCTTGGGTCTGTTTCTGGGCTTTGTCCTTTGTTCCATTGGTGTATCTGTTGATTCATGCACCGCCCAAATATAATCAAGGGGTGGAGGGTACTCAGGGTTGAGAAGACAGCATCATCACTATGTTTGCAATTTAAGTTTGTCCTGCATCATTCCTCCGAAGCCTAGAGCTCAAGATGAAAGTTGAGGAGGGAGACACGCTGGGAGCGGGTAAGTCCCAACCTCTCAGAGGGCAGAAGTATTTGAGCAGGGGGGACACTTAAGAGAATGGATGTCCTAATCTACTGCTCATGGCAGGAGCAGAAGAAAGAGCTACATTACAATCTTGATGAGAAGGGAAACCCTTGGCTTTTCCTGCCATTATCTGAGGTATCCGAGATGCTCCTGCAAGACCGAGGTCCCAGAGAGCTGTGTGACTTCCGCGTGCACAGGATCTGACTGCCGCACAAAACAGCGAGCTGCAATCGTTCACCTGTGACAGAATATATAATATTTATTGATTTTCCTGTGAGTAACAGGTTTCATGAGGATTGTCAGTTCTCTGGGGGGATAAACACAAGATGGATTCCCCTCACTCCCAAATCTATCAAAATGCTCCGTGGAACTTCCCTTTGTCCCCGGGTAGCAAGCTCCGTTAGCCAAGTGCGTCCCAGTCGGATTCTGTACCGTTTCGTCATTTTAGTTATGGAAACAGTTTCTCTCCCGTGTTTAAGAGTCGGCTTTGTTCATTTTAAAATTTCAGGCTTATGTATGATTCAAACTTTCCTCCTTGCTTCTGACGCAGACCAGACTACTGGCGTTAGAAGATTCTGGGAGTGGGGAAGGCGAGTGGATGCATGATTTGTTCTCTCCCAGCCCTTCCTTTCCCTCTGGCTTTGGGGGAAGAGGAGAAAAGGGAAAAGTTATTCATCCACTTTGTGATTGCCTGTAGCAGGCTTGTTGGTCCTCGTGGCTGACCAAGTGGTCCTCGGGGTCCATGGCTGGCCGCATGGCCCAAGGGAGAAAAGGTGGCTTCTGCTACCAGCTAAGCCCCAGCCGATGACCTTGCGTGGCATTCCTCTAACATGGGCCTCTTTTTGCCCAACACGTGGCTACCGTGTGGCCAGTCTACTGCCCCCGAACTCCAGGGCTTGCAAGCAGGAAAAGGATCCATCCATATTATACTGGGGGCTGCAGGGGGTAATCCCACTCAAAACCTGACACCATCTTGTTTCATTTCCATCCTGTAAAAACTTCCTTCTGACCCCAGGGCCAGCTTCCTGCAGATCTCAAAGCTGGTGATAGCCCCAGACTCGAGACACTAATTTGAGTTCTTGATGCCCCTAAACTGTCTAACATAGAGATTATATTATATATCTTTCACGAATGAAGTTAAAAGTATTTGCCTCATTATCTGATCTTAAGATTCCACAAAGAGGTGGACTCACTCCCCCAAGGCCAGTTCCCAATGAGCACCAAGCTCAGACCAGAGTGCGAGGTGTCCGGGAAGGACCAGCTACTCATCAGGGTGGGGCCGTTTGGGCTCTGGGAGACTGGAGCTGAGAACCTGGGCTCCGAGCCAGACAGGTCTCAGTGTGGGTCCTGGATGAACCATTGTCTAGCAGGGCAGTGTCAGATAACTCAACCCCCCCTTTCAGTTTGTTTCTTCAGTTTGTAAGATAAAAACAATGGTAATATAAGGGTTATATCACTTAAATGAACTGATGCCGGAAAAGCACTTGCCTGGTACCTGAGTTCTCCTCTGTGGTAGTTATTATTCTTGTGGTTTTTGAAGCTGAAGCATAACTGACATGTAACATTATATTGGTTGCAAGTGTGCAATGTAATGATTCAATATTTGCAGATACTGTGCAGTGGTCACTGAAATAAGTCTGGTTAACACCTGTCAGCACACATAGTGGCAAATTTATATTTTACTTGTGATAACTTTAAAGATTTATTCTCTTATCAATTCTCTTTTTTTATCTTACCACAATGTATTTCTTTTTATTTTTTATTGACTTTATTGGGATGACATTAGTTAATAAAATTATGCAGGCTTCAGGGGTACAATTCCACAGCACCTCGTGTGTATACTGTCTGTGTTGTGTTGTGCTTTTGCCGCCCCAAACCAAGTCTCCTTTCATCACCATCGATCCCCTGTACTTTCTTCCACCTCCCCACCCCCCTTTGCCTCTGGTAGTCACCTACTGCTGTCTGTGTCTGTGAGCAATTTTCAAATATGCAAAACAGCATTACTAACTGTAGTCAGAGGGTCGGTGCTGTTCTGAATAAGAGAATATCCGTAGGCCACTACTGAATTCAAGAATGTCCAACCATGTGTGTGCACATGTGAGTATATGTGTATAATTTTTCCAGCTTCGGGACTATACAATAGAAAACTATAAAAATATTATTCGGTTCTTCTCAATTCTTAGACCTTTTGCTTTAGGACAAATTGCCAAGCTGTAGTCATGAGCCAATTCACACAGTAAAGGACAAATCTTATGAGACAATTGATCTGTTAAAAAATCATTTGTGGGATGCTCAATATTCACACAACATCCGATCTCAACCTATCCTTTGGGCTTCTTATTTTACACTATTTCCAGATTAATAGTCCAATTAGAAACCTATTAACTAAGGCTATACTCAAGGCAATGACCCTTTCCACTACAAACTTGCCCTTTTAAAATCACCCTTAAAACCAAAGGAAAGTGGCGTTGCCGCTCCCATTCCTGGACAAGCTCTGCCCCCTAGTGTTCATCCCTGCACATGCGTGCCAGCAATAGAGAGTCTCCTTTGTTATTTTTCCTTCCTGGGACTTGGACGGCAAAGGCCTGTCATGCCCAATCCTGGTCTTTTCCAGACTCATCAGCTTGCTCCATGTAGATAATGGACCAAAAGGCTCAAACATTGTTTCTGTCCAAGTATTTGAAATTAATTTAGCACGTCAATCTCATTGTGTCCAAAAGTGTTTCTCAGCAGATTGGTAAGGCAAGTGGAGATATCTGATCTCTCTGCGCCTCCCAGGGGGTGGCAGTAGCTTGCAGTCAGGCAGTAGAGTGTTGGGCATTCCACCTGACCCACTCTGGACCTGAGCCTCCTGCAGTGTCAGGGGAAGGGAGCAGGCGCCGCAAGTTTGTGTCTCTGCATGTGGGGAGAAGCAGGTGGTGAGGATGCTACTGTAGAAAGAACACTGCGTGTAGGGATAGGGGAGATAGCTTTTAATTTTGGCTCTAGCTGTGGGACATCAGCCTTGAGCTTCTCATCTTACAAAATGGAAACAATAACTCTGCCAATCGCATCATTTTCCTGAGAAGTGTAAGTGAAGGAGGGGCAGGAAGGGGTGATACAGTGTTTCCCTCCACAGGCTCTGGCCCCTGCTGCACAGTCAGATGGGGCTGTTCAAGGGCAGACTCCCGGCTCCACCTGAGAGGACTGAATCAGAACTTGGGGGGAGTCGAACAAGGAACCCTGCAAAGATGTCCGTGTTCCAACCCCAGGATCTGAATATGTTACCTTACATAGCAAAAGGAACTCAGCAGATGTGACTAAATTTAAGATCTTAGATGGGGACACTGTCCTGGATTATCCAGAGGGGCCCATGTAATCACAAGGGTCTTTGGAGGAGAATGAGGCAGCTGGGGAAGCAGAGGTGTGAAGACAAGCAGTGGCGGGGTGCTGTAGCCCTGAACCAAAAACAGGTCTGCCCTGGTGCCCTCAGCAGGAGCGCAGCTGGGCCAGCAGCTGGCTTTTAGTCCCTTAACACCCACATCCGGGCTTGGGACCTCCAGAGCTGTAGATGATAAATAAACTTGTGTTGTTTTAAGCCACTGAGTTTGGGGTAATTTGTTACAGCAGTTTTAGGACCCTGATACAGGGGTGTAATTGATAATCATAAATCTGCATTTTTTGTGAACTCCTGGTGAGGTTCTTGCACAAAGCCAAATGGGGAAGGCCAGAGGTGTAGTGGAAAGAGACCACCGGAAGGTCAGGATTCAGTCTGGCCCTGGCTCTGTGAGCCGTGCACCTTGGGCAAAACGACTGCACCTCACTAGTTTCCCCATCGGTAAGAGGAGGTGGTTTTGAGAGGGGTGTTCTCTAAGGGCTCTTCCGTCTGTAGCATTCTGCTGAGAGAGAATGGCAAAGCTGTCAGAAAAGAGTCAAGTCTGCAGAGTGGAGGGTTTACCATTCCAGTTTCCTGGAAGAAAAAGATACTGTTGATTATTTGAACATCTAATTTTTACACAGCATTTCCTTTGTGTCAGGTCTTGGTCTAAGCTCTTCACTTATATGACAGCCTCTGAGGGGTTATCTTGGTACAGCAATTACTGATGTGCAATTAATAATAAAACACTGTGGGACGATGATTTCTAATCAGGAGTCTGATCAATAAGCCAGTAAAGGGAGTGGGGGTGGGCACTATCTTCAGCTAATTAAGGGGGCTACTCCCTGTCTCTGCTCTGAAAAGAAAATGTCACCAAACATTACAAGCAGCCTGAAGGGTATGGATAGAAGGGGGCAGGGGCTGCAGTTGCCAGGCAACCAGCTCCTCATTGCTAATCATGTGCATAAAGCCCGAGTGTTCATTTTCTGCACAGCTAGTAGGCATCCATCCTTCTCCTACCCCTTGCTCCCTGCAACTGGCCTTTGGGCTCTGGTTCTAGACACTGGGGCCCTGAAACAGGCTCTGGGCCCCCTCAGTATTCCAGGGTCAGCGCTGCTGCTAGGAAGCAAAATGAGAGAGAAAAGACTGTGTCCGTCTGAGACTCTGTGCCTCGGATGAGGCGAGGCCTGATGCGGATATTCCAAACACCCCTCCCCATATGATGACCTTTTGAATGAGCCATTACCCCAGAGGCTCGCTTAGATTTGAGGAAAATCCCTCTCTGACCCCCGCATTCAAGGGAGGCTCTTGCTATTTGCCAAGTGGATGCTGAGCAAACATGTGTGTCCCTGGGCTGGCTTTCACTGCGCTCTGCAAGCATTTCTCTCTGGATATAACCAACTGTCCAATTAGGCAAGATGCAACGTATTCCCTGGGGATTTGTTGTCTTAAAGAGCAAGGACCCAGTGTGACCAGACAGTTTACATAGCACTTGTCATACAGAGGAAGCACACCCATGGGGGAAGCAGTAGTCCCACGGGAGCCCAGCCCTCTTTGGGAAGAGAAGCAAAGAAGCTGCTTTGTCTGTGCCTGCTTCTGTAACGCACAGGCTCAGGAGTAGCCAACAATAGGATAGGGGTTTGCATCTGTTTCCCTCCAAGACACACAGGCCCTCTGGCAGAAGGGAGGATGCTTGCGCTCAGAGGAGCGCACAATACACGCAGGGGTTATGTGCTGCTGGGGTTCTCGGAGGGCTGCCTGGGTCCTGAAGGTTACTTCAGAGAAAATTCATTACAAACACTGGCTAAAATGACAGGCGTCACCCCACAACGTGGAATGTACCCACCCATTTGGCCTCCGCAGGTCTGAAGCTGGAGCTGGCCTGCTCTGGTCAAAGGCCTGGAGTTGGGACAGGGCGTGGGTTTCCCTCCAGGGTCTCTGAGGGATTGGCACCACCTAGCAGGCCCGTCGGGCTGCCTTGCTCCAGGAGAATGGTTGTGAAATGTGGAGGCACATTTCCACCACCTGCCACAGTCACATTCCCCCTCTCTGCTTGAGCCACACTGGATTCCTCACCACCCACTCGAGGCCTTTGCATATGTCCTCTGGGTGCTCCCTCCTCCTCTGACCACCTCACTGTTTAAAATAGATGTAACCCCACTCACTCTCTCTACAGTTGCTAGTTTTTATTTTCTTCAACGTACCTGACTTCCTGTTCTCTCTTTCTCTCCCTCCCTCCCTCTCTCCATCTCCCTTTTCCCCTCCCACTCTCTCCATCTGTCTTGCCATCCATATATTTTATTTGTTTATTGCTTGTTTCATTCACTAGTGCGTTAGCTCTGTGAGGGCAGGGCACCCGTCTGTCTCACTCAGTGCTGTATCTCCGGCCAGGGCCCGCCCCGAGGCCAGCCCTTAGTCAGCACTTGCTGGGCCAGCATGAGCGGTCATTCTGCTCCTTTCGGGAGGCACAAGGCACTTTGCTGGCCTCATCCTCCGGCACACAGGGCTTCTCTCTGGAGGCAGGTGCTATCTGGGTCTCTGGTGTGTTTCTACAAATATTTCGTGTTTATTCAAAGAACACACACACACACACATTGCTACATTCCTCCCACCTTCCTTTGTAAAAATCATAATAGTAGAGTACTTTGAACAATATTTCTTCTACATTTTGCTTTTTTTAACTTTATCTTGAAGGTCATTTCACGTCAATAAAAATAAAATGTTTTCATTTTCTTTCTACAACGGAACAATATTCTAACATCTGGATGTACGGTAATTTATTTATTGGGTCCCCTTGATGACATGTAGGCTATCTCTCACCCTTCGTTATTGTGAAGAGGCCCGCAAATAGCCTCACGCATGCCGTGTTGTGCGTGTGTGACCACTCATATAGGACAAACCCTTAGAAGGCGAGTTGCTGGGTCAGAGGGTATGCACACTGATGATCTGGCGGGAGTTGCCAGCCTGCTCTGCTCAGAAACTGTCTGCTCTCCTACCGAGAACTGGTGGGAGAGTTCGTTTCCCCCTCCCTTTCCTGGACTGTTTTTTATCTTTGCCAATCTCGTAGTCTGGGAGTGCCCTGTATTTTCTTCTGTGAACAAGGTTTACTATTTTTCAATATGTCTAAGAGGCATTTGTACTTCCTTTCTCACAAACTGCCCGTTTTTCTATTAGATGGTTGATTTTTTAAAAAATCAGTTTATAGAAACTCCGATATATTAGGAAAGTTAATCTTTGCTGTGATTTGAGTTATAAACATTTTTTTCTTATTTGTCCCTTGTCTTTGGGTAAAAACCATAATATGTTTTCTGCCTTATAGATTATTTTTGATCTTAGCTATTCATCTGTGTACGTGTGTGACTGCCACCTTTCAATTTGCTTTTTAAATACTTTATCACATGTCATTATGTGTTTAGCAGTATTCTTGGAAATGGCATCTTCTGTTAGCTCCATTTAAACCGCCTCCCTGGTGGGGTTTTAGGACGTGCTCTCAACGCCCGATGAATGGAGGAGGAGAGGCCACCCTAGTCCTCGAGGAATTCCAAGAGATTCGGGAAGCACTCGAACTTGGTAACTCTCCTCTGTTTGGTGTTGACTCTTCTAAATCTCTGCTGCGGAGAGTGACATTTTTTTGGACTCTTTTTCAGGATTCCGGAACGTACCACCTGTTTCAGTCTTTAATCATCTCTTCACTCATTCCAGGCGCAGAAGGCTGACACAGCTGGAAAGCATCTGTCCCGGGGAAAAGCAGCCCTCCCCCTCTCACGCTCCCTGACCAACCGCCGGGCGCCGCCAGCAGCCTCGCTGGGCCTGCCCCGCCCCCACCTGCCCTCCGTGTCCTCCAGCCCCTGCGCCCCCACCTCCCTCCCTCTCTGCCTGCTTGTGAGAGACTCCTCACTCCATCTGCACGGCTGGCCATTCTTGTCTCTTCATTGTAGCTTGTGCACAGGGCTGATCCAGGTTTAGTGGGGCCCGAATAATAATAATCACTCTTTTAAAGGACCTGAATGCAAAGTGACAAGCACAAAATTAAATACAAAAATGAATAGAAGGAAAAAATAAATCATAGCAAATTACAAAGTCTTAAAAGTTGGAAAGTACCACAAAACACAAAATATAAAAGAATAACATAGTTTGTGTTCATTAGTTGTCTGACACACTTCTGTAAGACCACTGTTTCTCCCCTTTGGCTGCATATGCCTTAATTGTCTCCTCACATGACAATAAGTTTGAAGTAACATGGTTGATTATTTACAAAAGTGTATTTTAGCTTCACAATCTGTGATTGGAAATGTCTTGCTAAGATAAGTCTAATATATTAGGATGCACAAATCATGCAATTTCACACACCAACATACTATTGTTTTTGTTTTTTAAACCATGGCTTGTTTTCCTTCTTTCTTTTTTAAAAACGTATTTATTTATTTTTAGAGAGCGGGTAAGAGAGAGAGAAAAGAGGGAGAGAAACATCAATGTGAGTGGGAAGCACTGATCAGTCGCCCCCCCCCCCCACCACGGGGGCGACCCTGCAGCCCAGGCACGTGCTGGGCTTTCACTCTGTGGGACGATGCCCAACCACCTGAGCCACACCCATCAAGGCCATGCTATTGTTTGAATCCTACAGGATTATGAGGATTATGTCCCCTGTAGGAATACTGACAAATACCATTTTGCACAATTTTCATTATACACACACACACACACACGTAGCTTTATATGGTATATTCCTGACAAGAGAGAATTTTACTTTTGAGCAGAAGTCAGAAATCCAACCCCCCATTTTACAATTTTACACACATCTAATGACTAGAAGAATTTTTCAACAGACCAAACTTTGGTTCTGTACATTTTCCAACTTGTTTTTCCTCTACTCCCCACATATTTCTGGTGGCAAGCAGTGTGGGACAAGTCACGCAGTCGCGTGACTGCCAGGTGGTAGGTCCCTTTTTGTCCCCGTGCTGGGTGAGTCGAGGCAGTGGGAACATTTTCGAAACCCTTCCTCCACTCACCATTCCACAAACTTAATGAAGTGACTGGGTGCTGTAGATCTCCTTCAACACACTCTAAATGTATCCTCAACTTAATTTTCCCCTAGTTAGTTTTCAAAAAAAAAATGCCCATGATAATGTCAAAGCTGGGGAAAGGGAGGATTTAATAACAGAGGGGGAATTGAAATGGACTGATGTGGTCTTTAATCACTGCAGCTAATGCATCTCCGAAATATTTTGCAAAGCCAATGAATGTGACTCGCGTCCAGGATCATGGAGGAACTCATGTAAGTGAGAGCTCCTGAAGCTTAAGCTTCACTAGCTTTAAGGCAGATTCACCTCTGCTCCTGTGCCCCCGCCCTGCCTGCCACTGCTCTGCTTGGCCTTCATTCAAAACAGCTTCCATATATGTCAAGATGATTTTGATTTGCAGGGACAGAAACCCAGCTGCAACCAACTGAATGCAGGACACATGGATTCCCAAACTGCTGGCCTCAGGACGTATTGGAACCAGGGATGAAAACACTGCCTTCTCTCCGCACCTGGGTTTCCGTCTCCACAGTGCTGACTGCAACTTCGACCTTACAGGAGTGTTCATCTCTGCTGGCACCACACTCAAACTGGATCGCTTTGCCACATGAGAGGAAATCCCTCAAAGAGCTCAGATTGGGTCAGCTGGAGTCATGTGGCCACTTAGAGGGATGTGGTGACTGGTCATCCCCGCCCCTAGATTTTTAGGGAAGAAGGGAGGAGAGCTGAGGTAGATAGAGCAATGGCCCCTCAAAGATGCTCGTGCCCTAAATCCCTGGCATGGTTGAATATGCTATCGCAAAAGGCAAAAGGACTTTGCAAATGCCATTACGAATTTAAAAATATTAAAAAAAAATTAATTTTAGAGAGAGAGGAAGAGAGAGATAGAGAGACATCGATCTGTTGTTCCACTTACGTATGCATTCATTGATTGATCCCCGTATGTCCCCTGGCTGGAAATGGAACCCACAACCTCAGTAGATTGAGATGATGCTGTAAACAGCTGAGCCATTGGGCCAGGGCCTAAATTAAGGATCTTGAAAGGAGGGGATTATCCTGGACTATCTGGGTGGACCCAAGATAATCACAAGGACTTTCTATGAAGGGGGCAGGAGAGTCGGAGACGGAAGTAAGGGTCTGAGTAATGGGCTAGGAGCCAAGGAACACCAGCAGCTCTGCAACCTGGCAAAAGCCAGAGGCGGCCCCTCCCTACTGCCTGGGAAGGATTGCAGCCCTGCCAACACTTGGTTTTAGGGCTTCCAGTTCTGTAAGAAAGTGAATGTGTGTTGTTTGAACTACTGTGTGGCGATTTATTACAGCAGCTGTGGAAAACTAACACAGGCGCTGAGAAGAACAATGCATGCCCACTGGACCTTTACTCTCCTTCCCATTCTGCCCATCTGTAATGTTGAAGTCCTTAGCCCCTGTAGATCAGAATGTGACTGTACTTGGAGCCAGCTAGGTCTTACAAGAGCTAAGTTCAAATGAGGTCATAGAGGTGGGCCCTAATGTATTATGACTGGTGTCCTTGTAAGAAGAGAACATTAGGACGCAGACATCTACAAAGAGAGGAGGATGTGAAGACACAGGCAGAAGAAGTCCATCTACAAGCCAAGGAGAGAGGCTTCAGAAGAAACCGACCCTGGAGACACCTCGCTCTCAGACTTCCGGCCTCCAGAACTGTGAGAAATTATGATGTTTAAGTCACCCAGTCTGGCATGTCTTATGACAGCCCTAGCGAACTTTCAAGGCAGAGGTGAAATTCCACCTCCCTTCTCAAACTGTCTTTGATCAGCTCAGCGCACAGTGCAACCCGTCTCAGAAAACCTTGGGGCTGAGAGTCACCACAGCTCAACACAAGGGCTGCGAACCCAGATGCTGGTAGGGGCAAGAAAGAGAATCGATGTGAGTGGAGTGGCTGAGTGTAAGAAACACAGTGCTTGCAAATCACACACAAGTGCTATACACCGTCACACTAAACAGGCTAGCTCCCCGTCCTCCTGTCTTTCGTTTTCTTCCCCTTAGGGAGGACGGGTACATGAAGCACTCTTCTCTCTCGCAGGCAGTACCGTGGGTTAAAGCAGCAGCGCCAGGGAAGAAAGGGCCCCACGTTGTGCGCAGGCAGCTGCCACTCAGCTCCAGCCGGCGGCACTGGTGGGAAGCACAAGTCCCACTGCTGCCAGAGTTTTCCAATTTTTCAAAAGAAGTTGGAAATCTAATTGACTTTTTGAAAAAAAAATAGAGGAAATTTGTTTCTAAAATACTGGAAACTAATTTAAAAAATCTAAAAGCTGCCTATGTCACACCCATTAGAATAGCTATTATCAAAAACCAAAATAAGTATTGATGAGGATGTGGAGAAATTGGGACACTTGTATGCTGCTGTGAGTATGTAAAATGCTACAACAGCAGTGCAAAACAGTATGGAGCTTCCTCAAGAAGTTAAAAATAGAATTACAAGAAGATCCAGCAATTCCACTCCTGGGCATATACTTAGAAGAATGGAGAGCAGGGTCCCAAAACCATATTTGCACACCATGTTCGTAGCCAAGAAGTGAAAGCAACCCAAGTGTCCACTGAGAGTTAAATGGATGAGGCAAACGTGGCCCATGCGTACAATGGAATACTATTCAGCCTCTAAAAGGAGGGAAATTCTGACACATGCTGTAACATGGATGAACCCTGAGGACAGTACACTAAGTGAAATAAACCGGTCACAAAAAGACAAATATTTGTACAATTCAATTTATATGAGGTACTGAGAGTAGTCAAAATCATAGAGACAGAAAGTAGGCTGGTGGCTGCCGGGCCCTAGGTGGAGGGAGAAACAGGGTTAACGTTTCATGGGGACAGGGTTTCAGTTTTCCAAGGTGGGAGGGTTCTGTGATGACTGCAAACAATGTGAGTGTAATTAATACCACTGCATGTGCACTTAAAAGTGGTTAAGATGATAAATGTTGTGTTATGTATATTTGACCAGAATAAAAAATAGAAAAAATGACTGAGCTGGCTAGAATTATTGCCAAACAGGACACATGTAAAGGCTAGACTCTGACCACAGGCCATGTGTTTGCAACCTCTGGTTTAAACACTTAATTGCTTTGTGGTTGTTTCAGGTGTTCATGTTCTATTTACCCAGCTAGAAGATAAAATTCTGTGAAAGTAGGAAGAACTGGTGAAGTTGGGGGCTGTAACAAGAGGGGCGATGACTTGTGTCACATGTGTGTGCACTTGTGTCTGTGTGCCTGGGTGTGCACGTGCATGCACTTACAGCTGGAGTGATTCTCAGGTGGCCCTGGGCAAGCAGACTGTCAACATGTTCAAGCCATTTCCTTCCCCTACACCTTCACCAGTTCCAACCTGTGGTCAGGAGGTGGAGGTGTTCTGAGGTCCAGCTTTCCAATCATCTTTGCCTCCTTGGGGACACCTGGAGGACATATTGAGAGCCTCGGCTATAAACTGGTCCCGGTCCCAGGCACTCAGTAACCTGTGGCAACCCCTAGAGGCTGCTGCGACCTCAGCGATGAGGACGGCTGAGCCCAGGGAACCTGCTACCATGCCCAAGCCTTGGTGATCACAGGACACGACCACAAATGGTTTGTGCACCCATGGGGCTCTCATGCTGACAAGGTCTGAAGGGGGACATGCCCAGTCCCCCAACACACTCCTCTGAGGAAAAAGATATTAGAAATCTGTGAACAGAAGACCGCACTTCTCCAGTGGTCAGTAGGGTTTGGACACTTATTAAGCATTGTTTTCTGTTTGCTCAAGGGCAGTTCTTCAACACGAGGACTTGAGTATCTCAGAAATACTAACCAGCCACAGTTAGTGATACCTCATGGAGCCTGGAAGAGCTCTAGGTTGGAAGAGCAGTGTTGAAGGGGCAGTTGGGGAGAGCAGACCGTGTGGATGGGGACTGTGGTCTGTGGGGGTGTACTTATTAAGAGCTGGGTGACTGCTGCACTGCTGGTTGTAAGGATTTTGTGCTTGGTGACGGAGGCTTAATTTATGGCCAATCTTGACCATTGGTAAAGGTGACATGTGCCCTACCATTGATTGATTACCATCAGCACATACTCAAACCAAACTGTACTCCTGAATATGAATGGGGAATGCTTCCCAAGGGGCCCAGGGTTCTCTGTTGTCCCCATTGCTTCTGGGTCCTCTGTTCTCTCTCTGCCCTGGATCTTTTTTTTTTTTTAATATTTTATTTATTTATCTTTAGAGGGAAAGGGAAGGAGAGAGGAAGGAAACATCAATGTATGGTTGCTTCTGGTGCATCCCCTGCAGGGAACTGACCCCTGCCGGAAACTGGCCTGCAACCCAAGCTTGTGCCCTGACTGGGAATCGAACCACGATCGTCTGGTTCGCAGGCCTGCGCTCAGTCCACTGAGCTACACCAGCCAGGGCCTGCCCTGGATCCTCATACTTCCTCTGCCAGGAGCACTGTAGGGATTCTGCTTGTTGCTTCCCCCAACAGCTAATTGCCACTAGAAACACCTGTAGCTTCAAGACAAGCCCCTGCTCCTGCTTCCCACCAGATTACCACTCCTAGAACCCAGGATGGACTTCAGGGCTTAGCACAGGAGATGGTGGTGATTCCTGGCAGGTAGGGGCAGCTGTGTTTTGGGTTTTGTATAGGCACCCAGGTAGGGCCGACAGAGGCCACCTAGAGGTGAATGGAGAGCGCAGGGGCTGGACGAGACAGAGGCTAAGCATCCCCTAGTTACATGAGTGTTGTCCCATTTGGGAAAGAAAGTTCCCACATTTTCCAAGCTCTGCACGGTATGTGTTTTGCTCCTCCCTCCTCTCAGATCGCCCAGTCTCGGAGTTGACTGGGCCCCACTTTGCCCCACCTATTCTCCAGGCACAAGGCAACCGCTGCCCATGCAGCCAAAGCGGACCGCTTGCCACAGCCTTAACCTCCCTCACACATTCCTGCCTCCACAAACCTTTATCCAAAATGTACATTTGATAGAAGCCTAGCAGATGTTTGATGTAAACATTTTAAAACACTCTCCACAAAATTGCTCAAACCACTGCTTTATCTTAAAAGTTGCAAGTAGGCAGGGAACAGATGAGGGATGAGGTGAGGGTTCATACAGAAAGATAGGCATGATACCTGTGGAACACATTACTCAGTGATATCAGCAATGAAAAACTAAATATCTAATATTTTCCCCCAGCTACCTGAAAATACCTGTCACACTAAACTAGTTAGTTCAAGATCGCCATGTCAACATGTCACAAGTTTCCTCATACTGTTTCTGTCATCTCCCCACTCCCTACCTCAGTTAGGAATGTCACTAATGGTCTCTAATAGGAGCTTAAGCAAGATATTATAACCTCGTATCACAAAAAGCTGTCAAGTATATGGTTCCTGTCATTGAATTACCTGCTCAGTAGAGCTGACAAGGACCTGGTCTGTTTCCATTTGCTACCTAGCATGTTAGCTATTCATTTTCACTCTTGTTGCCTCATGGTTACAAAATGTCTGCCACAGTTCCAGGCATCACGTCCTCCTATGAGACAGCAAAAAAGGAAAAGGAACAGTGCTTAGAAGGCTGTTACAACTGTCCTGGGAAGAACTGAACCAGAACCATTTTAGTGGCAGTTGAGATGGAAGGATGACAAATTTGAGATGTATTTTGAAGGTAGAATTGATGTGACTTGGTGGCAACAATGGGGAAGATAGCTCTGAGGTTTCTAGCTTGGGTGAGTAGGCAGGTGGTGATGCTGACACCAACGGAAGTAGTGAGTACAGAAGGGACACATCTGATGTAAGGGAAAAATAATGACCTTGATTTTTCAGTTTGAGGTGCCCTAGAGACATCCACGTACAAATATTTTATAGGAAATGTAAATTGGATTCATATCTCAGAAGAGAGGTAGGCACTAACTATGTAATTGTGGTAGCATCATGCAGGTGATAGCTGAAAATGCAGAGTTTGTATAAAGGAGGTGGAATGGGTATAATGAAGCCACAGATCACTGAAGAGTGATGAAGAAGTTAAAGGAGACCCAGAAGCACGGTCTTAAGGAAACCCCCTAAGGGAGGACAGAGCTTAAAGGGCTGGGGGAAGTCTGCAGTGTGACTTAATCTAGAAATCCAGTAAGACCAGGCTATGAAATACATGCACTGGCTTTGACAGGTAGGTAATTGATGACCTTACTGAAAGCAACCTATGGGAGAAAGGCACTGATTCTATTATGTAGTGGTTTGGGGAGCTTTAGGGAATAAGGAAGTACAGACTATTCCTTCAGGAAACATATTATGAGGCATGGTCATAGGAGCCATTCTGACCAGTTATGAAGCTGGTCTTTTTGAAAGCCTTGTGGAAGAGATTTCCCCCTTTTTAAAAGGCCAGAAGTGAGTGAGAAGAACCTCAACTCCTGTTATGTTCTTCTTTGGGAAGATGTGATGGCTGGATCCTAGGCAGTGATTTTGAGGTTAGAAGGGGAGACATCACTGATGCACTGAGGCTAGCAGAGCAGGAGAAGATGAGCTCTGTCCTTTGTTTTCACTGAGACGATGAACTAATCCTGTAACCACCTACCTCCGAACTTCTTTCTGGCAAGAAAAATAAGTCGCTGTTGCTTCAGCCACTTTTATTCTGCTTGCAGCTAGTATGCTGAGCACACTGACCGTGAGACGTGATAAAAGAAACAACCCTCTAGTGTTGTTCTCCACCATCCCTGGAAACTCTTCAGTGGGGCTGATATCTCCCTACTACTACTCCTGGGTGAAAACTCTGTCAGGGCCCTAGGTAACAGAGAGTCTAAAGTCACTTTTGATAACAAACACTGTCACAGGTCTGAAATTAAAATGGCCCAGGATTAGCACAAACCCTGAACCTGATTGCCCATCAGGTCTCCACCACCAGGCCCAAAACCTGAGCTGGAAAAAAGCACATGCCGGCTTCTCTCTTTTATACCTCATGCCTCTTCTCCTTCTATCCAGCTTTGACCTCTCAGAGCCCACTGGAGTATGTTCGATCCCTTAGGATCAGGGTGTGAGGTGAATGCTACAGTCACGGGAAGGAATTCCTGACCGAACACTACTATAAGCTGGCTGTGCTCCCTGGGACCAGGAGATGTGAAAGCTGACTTTCTTGCAGGTGCCTCCCATCTCTAGGGACTCTTCCCTGCAGTTCCCTTGACCTGAGGGGATGCACGTGTCCTGGCATCTCCCTCCTTAGCCTCACAAGGGTGCTGCACCCACCTTTATCTTCCTTCTGTTGTGAGTCCCTCCCACCCCCACCTACTGGCTCAATGCAGTTCATACCATGCAGGTGCCCCCTGTGCGGCCCACATCAGGCCGAAGGGAAACACAGTGCATCCTGGCACCAGACCCCAACATGGCCCTCCTCTCTCCGGCAGCCATGGGCCTTTCAGACTTCCCATTTGTCAGTGACAGCTCTCTTCAGAACCTGCACTAAGCACAGGGCAACAGAACCCCTACCCTGGCAACCTCAGAAAGAAAGCTGAAGAGAAAACCAAAGTGAGAAGCCTCTCTCTCTCTCCCCTCTCTCAGTCCTTGTATATTCTTGAATGGGGTGGGGGGGCGTCGTTCATGAGCTTATGGAGTTTCTCAATCATTCCTTTTGAAAGTTCTACACTGTAATGACCTGGCTTTGAATTTTATCTTTTATATTCCGGCATCTTCATCTTTTGTATTTTGGGGGATGCAAACATTTTGTCCATGACATGCATACGTACGTACACATCTCATATTACACATTATACACATGTGCACAAATCCATCCACAGTGCTACATGTATGCCCTACTTCTGGCTGCTGAGAGGACCTTGGAGTAACGATGCTCTGATAGCAAAGAGCAAAGCCAGCATCCAGACCTTGGCTTTTAAATAGTATTTTCCTTTGAGAGAAACCCAGACTCCTTGAAAAAATGGCTTTTTCCTGGTCTAGAGTGGAGAAAATACAAGATGAGTCTAGAAGATTTGTGCCAAAAAAAAAAAAAAAAGCAAGGGTACTCAAAGAATGATGAAGACATAGCAAAAGGACAGAAAGACAGCCCGAATGAGTCCCCACTGTCCAAGTAGGGGTAGCACGTCACCAAAATACATACTGGCAATCATGGATTATAACCTTTGAATAAAATGGGAAGCTGCGATTCCATACTGGTTTAAATAAATTCAAACTTTAATGAGGAATAGGAAGCACAAAGTGCTTCCTCACAAAATATTTATTAACTAATCAAGGAGAAAAAATGTCTGTACAGTGAAGGAGCCCAGCAGACTCTGCCTTAACAAGTGATAGAAGTGAGAGCATCAGTGATGGGACCCCTGGCCCACTGGATCATCTGACAGGACGTGAGGAGAGCAGGTCACTCCTGTGGTCTGTATACCTGTGAAAGGTGTTCGATCTGAATCCAGTCATGAGGAAACACCAGACTGAGTGACATAACACAAAAAACTGATCCGTAATTCGTGGAAGTTAAGGAAAGATGGAAGAAGTGTGATGCAAACCCCAGCTCATGGGGTCCACAGTGTTATAGATGAGACAAGACAAATTCACATGGACTCCTGGGTTCTGTGGAGGAAAAGGGATGGCATGGCTTCTCTCTCAAGAGGGGAAAAGCCTCGGCCCTTGCCTTGGTGAGCTTTTATTGCTTTTCTGGGCACATTACAGGATGGTCCTCATTTACTATGTACAGGTTCACTTTAGGTGGTTACCTTTTACAGAAAACAAGAGAGAGGATGCTAATCACATCACAGAAGAAGGGTATTTGCAAATGCAAAGAGAGAGTGGTTGAACTGGTTACCCTCGTCCTCGGAAGGTGTAGCATGGATTTTAGGAAGTTACAGTAAGCACTTCTGCCTCAATTCAGGGGGAGGGAGTTTTAGCAAAAGCAAGTCTCATAGCAGCCTAGGTACATAGCAGGCCTGATTCCCCACAGGAGAACCTGTGGGCATGGGTCCTGTGCATCTCTGAGTGGAAGCTGGGCCTATGCCATGCAGAATGGTCTACAGAAGGAAACAGAAGAGGTGACTAATGCAACTTATAATTGGAATGGGATACTTTGGCTACAAAGGACATTATTGGAACAACTGGTGAAACTTGACTGGGGTCTGAGGTTTAGAGGTCAGTACCAGGTGTATTTAATGTTCTGATTTTGATGGTTATATTGTGATTTTGTAGGAGAATGTCCTTATTTTTAGGACTGCACACTAAGTATTTGCAGGTGGTGGGACATTAGGTCAACAACTCACTCTCAGGTGTTTCAGGAGAAATAGAATTACTTGTATTAAAATCCAACTTTTTTCTAAGTTGATAGTCATTTCAAAATTAAAAACAGTAAAGCCCTGGCTGGTGTAGCTCAGTGGATTGAGCGCGGGCCTGTGAACCAGACAATCACGGTTCAATTCCCAGTCAGGGCACATTCCTGGGTTGTAGGCCAGTTCCCGGCAGGGGCCAGTTCCCAGCAGGGGATGCATAAGAAGCAACCATACATTGATTCTCTTCCTCTCTCCTTCCCTTCCCCTCTAAAGATAAGTGGATAAAATCTTTAAAAAAATTAAAAACAGTAAAACCCAATAAATTCTATTCACATATGTAAATGGAGTCTATGGTCTATATGCTGCATAATTGCTTTATTTGTGCGCTGTGGTGTGTAATTTACTACACATGTAAGAATGTAGTTTGTGGCTTGGAAGCAGCCCTAGACCTGTGCCCAGTGGGAAAATGCAGGGCTCTGGGGTGCAAAGAGCCTCCAGAGAGACAGGCTGCCTTGGAAGGTGGGGCCCCTCCCTGTAACATCCAGCCTCCCTATTCTGATATAACGCCTTCCAAACATCCTAGGAAATTCAGAAATCAGAAGTTCAAAACTTCCAACCTTCTTGTCCCACTGTCCTCAGAAATCCCAGAAATCCCAGAAATTTCCCCATCCCAGGACCCCCAAGCATGTGGCACCCACCACGATGGCCCCAAGTCAGACAGAGGAGGGCTGGAATCCAGCTCCACCACGCTGGTGCGTCCAGAGGGCAGCAGCTCCTTCTGAGGCCTGTGGTGGGGATGCAGTGACACAAACCACACCCTGGGCCTGGTAAATGACATGGCCAATGAACAGGAACTGCTCTTCTTTATCAGTTAAAGTTCATGTTTCCCTGTTTCGATTCCGGAGATGTGGTCACTATTTTGATAAAACTGCGAAGTACTGAAAGCTGGGCTGGGGCAGGGCTCTGAGGTGTGCTCCCTTTTTAACCAGGGTGGACTTTGAGTCCTCTTCCACAAGGGACTGAGACCTGTTTCATGGCCCCAACTGCCCTCTGGAGCAGAGTGGGGGGACCATGGCGGGATGAGGAGAAGATGGTGGGGTGAGGGGCAGTGGTGGGGAGACATAAAGGCTGGTATCAGGGAAAGGGAAGTTGAAAGGAAGCCATTCAGAAGTGGCACGGTTCTAGTGAGGTATCTTTATCCCTTTGCATTGGGAGGGGTGTCTGGTAGAAAGTTGGAGTAAACTCAATCCATACTCAATAATATTTATTGAATACCAACTGCCTAGCAATGGCAGATAATGAAGAGACACGGTCTCAGCCCACCACTTACTCATGCCCCAGTGGGGAAGGAAGGCAGACTCACCAGAGATGTCATCCTCACAGCATGTGGCTTATTTGCTCACTGCATCTATTCAATGTGACCCGTGTGCCCAGTACTCGGGGAGGTCCTGAGAAAGAATGGGATGAGTAGGAGGTGGCTTCGGCCACAAGGAACTCACTGTCTACTAGAGGAGACAGGTAATCACAGGGGTAAAGGTATTATAACAGAGGCCCCCTTTACAGAAACAGAGTGGGGAGGAGAACATGATAACCCTTTGAATTAGATAGGAAGCTATGATTTTATTCCTATATAAGTAAATAAATGGAAAGTTTGATGAGGAAAGGAGGCACAATATACCTCTCCCCAAGGCTTCACAGAGCCAGCAAGTACGAGGCTCTTGCAGAATGAACCTTGCTGGCTCCACTCAGAAATTCAGACTTGACCCCGTGGGCATTGGGAAGCCCTAGGGGGTGAACACAGTGAGCTGACTTGAATTTTAGAAAGATGGCAAGGCAGTCACAGGGAGGATGGAGTGGGAGGGGGAAAAACTCGGGACTGGGGAAACCTTCTGAGAGGCTCTTACAACTGCCCTGGAAGAAATCCTGGTGTCTTGAACCATGGTAGTGGCGGGTGAAATAGAGTGGAGTGGACGATTTGGGGCTCATTTAGAAGGTAGAACTGACATGACTTACTGGTGCTGGTGAGAAGAGGAGGGTGGGGCTGAGGTTCCTAGTTTGGGTGGATGAGTGGGTGGCAGTGGTGCCTTCAATGGAATTGGTAGCACAGAAGGAGCGGATCTGATGCAAGGACCACACGCTGAGCTCGATTTTCTACTTTGAGGTGCCCTGAGGCTGTACATAGGAATGAAAGTAAGTAACTGGAAATACGGGCCTGTGGGTGAAAGAAGAGGCAGGTACTCACTGCATAGAGATGGTGATTACGAGTCATACAGAGGACGGCTGGGTCATGGGAAGTCTGTGGAAAGGGGATGAGATGGAGACAGTGCAACAAGACCAGGGGCTGCAGGAGACAGAAGCATGGTGGCAGGGAACACCCAACGGGAGCAAAATGCTTCAGGCTGCTGTGAGCATCTCCATGGCAAGTGACACAGAATAGTGATCCAGACTAGGGACTGTGCAGCGGAGAAGCCAATGTGTCATTGGTGACCCCAGTGGAAGTTCCGGGGCTGCTACTAGGTCCCAGTGGATTAAGAAGTCCTGGGAGAAGGGAGTGGAGATTATGCCTTTATGAAACATGGTGGTAAAGGGAAAGAGGAGCAGAGAGTTGAGGAGAGTCAGGATCAAAACCAGTGGGTTTTAGGATATCTGTGGTGTGAACGGTTGTGTAGGCTGACCTGCACCCATGGAAAAGCAGGCACGGATGCCTCAGGACTTGATGACAGAGAGGCAAGCTCTCAGAAAAGGTGGTGCAGGGAGAAAGTGGGCATAGGTGGGTTTGGACAGGGGGTCGAAGAGGAGGGGTCCCAGGCCCTGGTGGAGGTCACCCTGAGAGCTACTGGGGAAGGGAGCTCCAGGAGAAGAAAGCATTTCTTCCCTTGGCCCTCACAGCAGGAAGGCACAGGGAGCCTCATCAGCTGGGACAGGAGCCTGGGCGTAGGTGCACAGGCACTTAGCCTGGCTCAAGGTTGTGACGGGACAGGGTGGCACAGTGAGGGCCAAGGGTCAGAGGCTGCCTGTGAGATGCTCCTCAGGGACTGGGAGGGGCAGGCAGGGGCGGACATACAGAGCCCCAATCCTTGAGGGGTGGTGGGGGGCTTACTCACTGCTGACTCAGACCCAGATGCTCATCTGCATGTTGTGCAGGCGAATACCAGGAGCACCTCCTCCCCTTTCCAAAGGAAACCACCTTTGCCAAAGGGAACCACTCAGATCTTCTGAGCACCCCCTGCTGTTGTGCTGAGTCTCTCCAACCTAGAAATAGTTCCACTTTAGAGGGCTCTCCTCAGCCATGTCCACAAGGCAGGCTGTGAAAATGTGCCGAGAAAACAACATGCAGGAAAGTCATCTCCTCACTAAGAATACTGAGGTGAGCTTTAATTTTAGCTTAATTGCTCAGAGCCTGGCCCTTACCGCTGTCAAATATTGTATTTTTGTTATCATCTGTCTCCTTCCATTAGGGTGTAACCCCCACCAGAACAGCGCCTGCCACGCAGTAGGTGCTCATTAAGCACACTATGTGAAGGCCCTGTGTCAAGCACTTTATGTAAACCTGACAACCCCAGACATCTACCAGTTCAGACAAGGGAGATTCTGAGAAGTGAAATATTCCCCTAGGTTAATCAGATTGCAGGGGAGGGACAAGGCCCCCAGATTCAAGTTGGCTTTCCCACATCCTACCTTAACTCAGGGTCTACTTGAGCAGTTTATTAGGTGGCCACTCCTGTGAAACTGGTTCATGCTGACCCATCTTTGACATGAACATCCTTGACAAGAAAAAACAAATGTACTGATTTACATTCAAATTTAAGTAGCTGCTAAGGGGTCTGTTCCCTGGAGGACAGGTCCCCTGAGGAAGCCAGCCCCCCCGCCCCCCCAGCCCACCCCTGGCACGTGCGCTTGCACACACACACACACACACACACACACACACAAGCTTGGCTAGGAGCCCAGCAGAGTGGCGTGCTCTCAGGGAGACCATGAACCAGGTCTGTGAACCGGATCCTGGAAGACTCATTTACACTGGCCCATTGGGACCCCTGCTTCCAAGAGGACCCATGACACACTGTACCCACTCTCTAGCTTGGCAAGAGAGTGGCTTCCTTGTATTCTTCCAGCTTTTCAGGTGAGGAAACAAACCTGAACAACTGAATGGGTCACTTCCATTCCAACTACATATAACATTTTAATTGACTTCCTTAGGGGACTGTTTCTTGCCTATAAGGGGAAACCCTACACGTAGCTAGAAGTTGCCTTGCGAAGTCTGACCATGGACTCTGGGGGAGACCACCTCTCAGGTTGGGCCAGCCCCTGTTGGCTTCAGCCATTGTGTGAGGGGTGTGTTTGGCCTGGCTGCGGCCTCAGCTGGGGAGTTGTCTTCCAGTTCTCTGTTCCCTGCAGCTAGAGGGCATGGGCTTCACACCACAGAGGAAGTATGATGAATAGCCATCAAAACTGCTCGCGGGAGGAAACACCCTGGGGAAGGCTCTGTCGGCACTACAGCTTGTGATGAGAACATCCAGGAATCAGAGGGGAATCCAGGGCCCTGAGAGGTTCTTTGGCAAATGGAGCATCTTGGCAATTTAGTGCAGACCAAGGCACTACTTTGCTTTCTTTTGACAACAGGCACACCTCACTTTACTGAGGTCCACTTTGTGTTTCGCAGATAGGGAGTTTTTTTTTTTTTTTTTTTACAAATTCAGGCCAAGACGCTTCACCAGCAAAGAGATTATACCTTGCTTGATTACTGTGGTCTGGAGTCAAATCCACAGTATCTCCAAGTTGTGACTATTCTCAGTAGCTTATTTTTAAGCAGAACAGAAAAAATAAATTCAATTCCCAATGCCTGGCTAGAGTAGAGTAACTACTAACAAAACAGCTGTTAGCATGGCTGTCGCTCATTTCTGTTAACTGCTTTACTCAAGTTCAAGGCCTGGCAAGGGAGAAATTCTGGCTGGCTTAGCAAGGAGAGAAATTTCAGAGGTAGCCACCACAGATGGTACAGATGTCACATAGCATACAGCAGAAGCCACCAGGGACTTCACCATCTCAGAGCTAAGTGAAAAAGCTTATACTCAGCCAAGCCAACTGCCAGTTATAGACCCCTGAACTCAGGAAGCCAGGGAGGGTGTGAAGGTGCTTTAATTAACAGCTTTCCATTCTCTTCATCCACAAATCTGTCAGCCTATGCCTCTTCAAAGACCTAGGATGTTGGCTTCAGGTAACCATCCTTATCACAGTATGCGGTGAGGAGGGAAAACACACAATGCACAATGAACGGTACTGACTGCTCTAGTCCTAGGGCTGAAAGTGACCCCTTGTGAGGCTCCAAGAGTCATCTACCTCACAACAGCTGAGCTCCGGAAGGACTAGAGCCAATTGCTCAATATCCCTCCCTGGTTCCCAGGGCAGGTTCCAGAGTCACACCAGGTTGGGGCTGAAGTAACAACTCCACAGAGAGCTGCTGCACGACACTGTGAGTTATTCAACCTCAGCTTTCTCATGTGTTAAGCAGGGACAACAGTGCCTGTCTTACTGAGAGTTGGAACAATTACATCGGACATTGTATGCGAAGCATCGGGCACAGAGCATTATATATAGCAAATGCTCAAAGAATGTTAGCTGTCATCCCATGTCGACGAAAGGCCAGAAAGGTGTGGTTTGGTATCACCACAGTCCTTCTGTGTCCTATAAACTTCTCCATCTCAGTGGTCATACCTATTAGAAGGTAACTCCCTCCCCACTGGGGCTTGAGTATGGGCTGCCTATCACACACCAACAACTTTTCATGAAATAGGCTTGGAATTAGCTTAAATGTTGATTATAAGGGGTGAGGGAAGGAGGAATAAATAGGCAGAACACAGTCTTTTTAGATGTGAAACTATTCCGTAAGATACTGTAGTGGTGAATACCAAGTAAGAGAAGGTGCAAGAGTGAACCGTAATGTGAGCTATGGACTTTGGGAGATGATGAAGTGTCCATGCAGGCTCATTAACTGTACCAAGGGTGCCCTCTGGTGGGGTCGTTGGTACCAGGGAGGCCGTGCCCGTGTGGGGACAGGGTATATGGGGAATCTCTGTACCTTCCCATCAAGTTTGCTTGAAATAAAGTCTATTTAAAAAATCAGGGACACACACACACACAAACTGCTGTTGATACTGACTCTGACAAACGGGAAAATTTAAGAAATCTAGCTCTTTATTTAACATCAAAGCTAACATCAAGTGTTTATTTAAAAAAAATAATGGCACCGGCTTTGAATGGGGTGATCTGCAGAGAACTTACAGTCTCAGGCTGACATGAATTTAGTATCCCACACGACGAAAATTATGCGATGGGCCACACAATAAACATTTCCAGTTTTTACTTTCAGAGCCACTATCTACTGCTTAAACATGAACACACAGCACATTTTGTGGAAACAAACATTTCTCTTAGGACAAACACAGCGAGACATGTTTTAAATACATAAATTAAAATTGCCACACATAAATCATTCCCAAAACAATTCAGGCACATTACTTTCCAGCTTCTTAGAAACAGAGAAATTGTAGTGACTTTAGAAAATTATAAGTTAATTCTGCTTTGTATCTTACGGGTTTCAAATACTTATTAACTATACCATTTTCTTAAACTTCGTAACCACTTCTGAGGTAAACAGGCCAATCTCACTGTTTTTGGTGACTTGTTTTTTTTTTAGATCAACTCTTTCCTTAGCACATATGCTAAATTCCTTGAAATACCTTGCTCCAGATAAAGCCCCGAATTTTAAATAGTGCCACTTTGTCCTACCACTGGATCCTCAACATTATGCAAATACGCAAAATAGGTTTATTTAACTACTCACATTCATATTAATAAGTATAATTAAATGTTTTCCCACACCAATACAACTATATTTGGTTTCAGTGCAAAAGAAATGTTCCCATTCAATGCAAAATAACTTGGTATTTAAAATCCAAACAAAAAGGACAAAAGTAGTTCGCTGCCCCAGGGAGCCAGTTCCCAGCACTATTACCGAACCCACTCTGAAACGTCATGTGCTGGAGGAATGGAAGGGTGATGAACATGCCCCGGGGGGCAGCACTTCAGTGAAAACAGGAACAACAAAGCAGGAGAGGGGCTAAACTCCCAGGGACACTAAGTGGCAGACACGGGTGACGCAGCAGGGAGGGAGGAGCTCCGATTTCAGTCTACCAGACAGTGGCGACCATGTAAGTGACAATGGCCCGTGCCAGAAACTTTCACTGCCCAGATCAGCACTACGGGACTTTTATTTACTGCCTCTTTGTTGTGGCTTTAAATGTTTATTTTTGGGGGGGGATAGTGTTCTGCTCTGGCTTAATCATACTCAAAATACAAGCTGGAATGGCAAATTAAAAACCCATAAGGGTTTTTGTTTTCTCCTCAGCAAACTATCATCATCCTGGCAATCATGACAATGATGTCACCAAACACCCCAGGGCCAGAATCCCACGTCCAGGATCTGAAATGGCTCAGCGAGTTCACTCAGCAGGTGCTCACCCAGCCCACAGCTGGCTTCAGCAGGGATGCACAAGGCACTCACTGCCAGTGCGAGGTGGGGAAAGGGGCTGGTTGGCTTCAGTGTAAATTAAATATCCAGTTCCAGGACAGGTCATGGCTTGAGCACTATCTTAATTGTATACTTAAATAACACTTTATTTAATTTCCGTATGCAGTGCAGAAAACAGGCAGTGGGAGGGGTTATGCCTCAAGAAGAGAATAATAAACGACAGAGAGTAAACACACCCTGTGGGTGTACCATTTATTAGAAGGCTTCATGAACTTTCAACAAAACTCTACAATAAATATGCCATGTAGGTTGAGCATATCCAAGTGAGAACAAGCTAATCCACTGTCTAATGAGAATCACCAAAAATATGAACTCTGTAAAAAAAAAAAAAACAACTCACGGTGAGGTGCAATGATTTAGGCACTATGCTGTTTCAGACCAGCCAGTTCCTGCAGCTTCCCCGCTGCTCCAGACTGCAGGGGTTGGAGTGTGCAGCTCCCCAACTTCCTTCACCTCTCTCACCACACTGACCGCAGGTCTGGGAAGTGTCGCAGCAAACGTGCCGGGCTGAGCCACGGAGTGGCATGTGCTGGTGGGAGGAGGTTGGTGTCTTGTTTGTTCAGGAGATTTCCCAGATGCCCCAGAACCCTTGGCTCAGGGCTGGAGCTCTCACCCACTCTTGCTGAGCCACCCCAGGCCCTGGCGTGGCACAGTGCTGCGGAAGGTTCACAGACATCAAGAGGGGCCCCCCCGGGACCCAGCCGGATGCAAGTATGTACATTACACCCAGCCCCCGGCCTCTGGGGAGGCTGATGCCCACAGGTAAAGGGAGTGCTGGCCATTGAAATATAAACGCAGAAGGAAGTGTGCCATTCTCACTCGCTGTCTTCCCTGGACCTGGAACCTGTCTCTGTCCCCTGGATTTGATGGATCGCAGTGTATTTACAGCAAACTTGGCAGACCCAGGGAAAGCCTGCAGGTGACAGGAGACAGCCATGAGATGCTGGTGGGACTAGTAACTCCCTCTTCCCTGAATCCAAAATACTTCACAGCCAGTGATTTCAAGAAATTGTGTTTATTGTCTTAAAAAGCTCGTGTCTGGAATTAGGTGATGGTGAGAGCTGTATAAGTTTGTGAACTGATTAAAATCACTCCATTATAACCCTAAAAAATGCAGAAAGGTTGTGTTGTGAGACTCACACCTCAGACTTGCACTAAGTGCATAAAGACTCTGCTCTCTCAAACCGTGGTTCACCATCACATTTTTTTCAGGAGATTTCCCTAAAAGCAGCTGTTTGCAAAACATTGCACTTACTTCAAATCCAGATCATTTGGCATTTTCTAGAAGAAATGTACACCAACATGCATCTTTATGCCTCAGATAATGAAGGTGGAGGGTGAGAGCCTAGAGAGCAGTTTCCTCTCATGTGGACAGAGGGACAGATTTAACGGGCAGTGTCACACATCCCCCAAATAGGCCAAAGACGCTGCCCTCGTGGGAATGTGGGGAATGTCACCACTGCTATCCCAGGACTTACTTTCAGTGAGATCCTAGAAGACAGATGGCAACACTGGCTCAGACATGGTATCTAATGTAGTCAGGGTCCTGAGTGGACCCTCTCGATCTTCATCCAGGTGAAGGGCTCCCGCCCATGTAGCTGCCATCCAGTCAGACACATGTCTTACTTCCTCCTGCTTCCAGTGTTCCTACCTTAGTGCACTTCAGCTTTAGAAACCATGATGCAGTTTGCCCTCTTAATAAAAAACCCGCATCACAAGCAGCATATGTTTTCATTTACTGAGGGAGCTTCGCAACCCCACACAGACCTGCAAATAAAGTGAGTCACACCCCCACGGGGATTATCAAAATCAAGGTGTGCGGAATTACAAACCTCCAGAGTAATGCTCACAGGACTCCCATGTTAAAGCTGCAGTCTGATGAGGGATTGGAAGCATTTCTCTGTGCTTTGGAGGCTGGGCATTTGGCAGCCGGTTAAGACGCAGTCAGGTGTGTGGCTCCAAGGACACGAGAAGGCAGAAGCCTCATTCACACACCCTCGTGGCTTACCATTTAAAGTGCAACAGAGCAACTAAGGTGGACTTTGGGTGAATACATGGTATAAAATAAGATTTCCATGTCTCAGAGAGTCACACGTAAATGACCACTGTGGACACTGGGCACATGCAGGACCTACAGCCAACTGCAGACTATCGGGGTGGATCACACGGGGATGTCCTGCACTTCCATCAGCTGTGAGTGTTGGACACAGTCAGTGCCGGGGCCTCCTCCCTGCCCTGATACGTGCCACACCCGTGCTGCTTACAGGACTTGGGGAAGCATGGCCACTAACCACAGTGAGCTCAATTTTGACAAAGACTTGAGAGAGAGAGACTGAACTTCCCTTTTCTTCTGAGCCACTAATCATGCCAAGTGCTCAACAACCGGAGGTCTACCACACTGGGAGAGTCAGGCAGGCGGGGAATCTGGTCTAATTAAGGCAGTGAGCAGTGTGGGTGAGCTTCTGAAACAGACGCATGTTAACCAGCACAGGGACTGAGGACTGAGCTGGTGACTGCTACCGAGTTAAGAAAATTGTAGTTATTTACAACGCAGCCCCAGGCCTTCCGGCAATCTTCAGTTGGCGCAACTGTTCATTTCAAAATTTGGTAGTATGCACAGAGTTCTCTTTAAAATAAAAACTTGAAGATAGGAATCAGTGGCTTCATCTGGGTATTATTATCCTTTCTATGGCACACAGAATATGGTCCCAGTTTTTACAAAATATTGCAAGAAGAGTCACAGCAAAGAAGGTGCCAAGAATGTGGAAGCGGCTCTTCATCATGGGTGAGACAAACTTTGCGATGGTGGACACGCACACCAAGATGACAGTCATGAAGGCCAGGACCACGTTGATGCACTTCCCCAGGAGAACTTTGGCATTCACCGTGTCTGTCTGCAGAGTTTGCTGCTCCTGCTGGTGCAGCTCCAGCTTAGAAATGCGAGTCTGGCAGGATTCCAAGGCTTCCTGTGGGCAAAAGCGAGAGCAAGGATCAAATGCTGTGAGGTCACGGGCAACATGTGAGCGTCTGCCTGGAAGTGCATGCAAGCCCCCCAGCTGAGAACACTTGGTGCCAAGGCAGCTTCATGTAACCCGGCTTACAATGGTGACAACGATGATGACAGTGACGACCAGGACAGCAAAGAAATAAAATAAATGAGCCTCCCCACTCCCGCCCCTCCTCACCGGTGGCTCTCTCAGTCATCTTTCAGGTCTCCCACCAATTGTCACGTCCTGAGGGGAGCCTTCTGGACCTGTTAGATTATGCCAAGCCTCCCTGCTGTCCTCTTCCCCAGCCAAGGGGCCCCGGCTGCATGAGGCAGAGGACAGGCCCCCAGCACCACACGAGGAGCCATGAGGACCAGGCAGCGGGTGCTGTACACCAGCTGAACACTCAGGAGATGGGGTCATGGGATATGAAGCTTGAAAGAGAAAAACCTGTAATCTCTTGAGAGGAAGGGACCTAAGTAGAGGCGGTACAGTGAGCCCCTTCCAGTTCGCTAGCCTACTGCCTAACTCATTCACCAACACGTTTGCTCAGTTGAAACACAGTCATCATTTTAGGGTTGAAACAGCAGAATGGCTGTAACATGATTTGCTTTTCTTCTGCTGAATATACTCTATGGGCCAAAGAACGGGGTTCGCTGTTACTACATGACTTTCATTACGAAAGCTACCAGCAGAAAGGGTAAAACTTCTTTCAATCTTCACATTCTAAAAAATGCTGACTCTCCAAAATGACGGGCAAGTGCCCCGGAAATCATGCATTCGCTTCAAACACCTGGGCCCAGGGTGTCCTTCATTTTGGACAAGGCATGGAAAAGGTGATAGAACAAGACAAGAGATCAATATTTTAGGCAAATTCATTCATATTTAATTGGCTAGATGAATTACATATATTAATAGAATTGCCTTAGAATTGCTACCAAATTTTTATTACTAAAAGAAAAATTCAAAAACAACCCCAAGCAATGCGTTGTAAGGAACTTTAGCCACAGCACCCACTAGAAGACACTCAGGCCCACAGCCTTTAGTGCTTCCTCGAGCCCAGTATTTAACTTATTGGGGATAAAGACAAAGGAAAGGATTACCTTTTACACTCTTTTAACTGGGAATTCAGGGTTAAAAAACAAACAAACCCAATACTCATTTGCTTAAAATAACCACAAACCCTTGCATCCCCATAGGCTGTAGCCACCCCTACCTATACTAGCCCATCCCCTCGAACCACCCTGCCTCTGAGAATGAAAGAAACCAGAAAAAAGGACAAAGTCAAGCTAAAAGCCCAGGGACATATGTACTCACCAACATAACAAAAAGAATGGTCAGCATTTATTTCCTAACTGCTTATGTGTCAGGCAAAGATTTAAGTACTTTAAGTTATCATCCCATTTATCTTCTGGACAACCTCGGGAAATAGAGCTCATTACTATTTCCATTTTATAGATGAGGAAACTGAGGCACAGAGAGCTGACTTGTCACACGGAAAGTACGAGGGCCAGGATTCTATCGATCATAACAAGAAAGACCCTCCAGTTACTCACGGAGACGTCCTTTTGCACTTACAGAATAGAGATGGAACTGGAACAGGCTGAAATGACTTCCAGAGTCCCTCCCTTGATCTTACCCATTCATCCCTCAAGTATGTTTCTTTAAAAAAGGTAGAACAGTATTAACCCAAACTATCCCCTAGATAAAAATAGTACTATCATGTGGTCCAGCAGTCCCATTTTTAGGTATGTACCCAAAGGGAATACAATCAGTATCTAGAGAGGTATCTGCACCCCCCTGGTCACTGCAGCAGGATTTACAATAGCCAAGCCATGGAAACAAACTGAGTGCCTACTGATGAGTGAATAAAGAAAATGTGGTATTCTCTCTGTAACGGAATACTATGCAGCCATGAGTAAGAAGGAAATACCATCATTTGCAACAACATACATTGTTCTAGAGGGTATTAAGCTAAGTGAAATAAGTCAGAGAAAGATAAATACTATATGATCTCACATGTTGAATCTAAAAAACCTGAACTCATAGAAACAGGGGACAGACTGGTAGTTGCCAGAGGTGGGGAGTGGGGGCAAATGGGTGAGGCAGTGAAAAGATATAAACTTCCAATTATCAGAGCAATATGTGTTTTATGTATTAAAATTTGAAAAATTTTTGGTTGTGTGAAGAAAGTAGGGTAGAGATGAGGAGCTTGGGGGTAGAAAATAAATATTAACTACTTGAGGCAGAAAGTAAACAGAATATAGCTTTGTTACTCAGTAATGTCTGTAGCATGAGTTATTGGGGTAAATAAGGTGAAGAAACGTTTGCTCCATGAGCCAGAAATCCTTTAGAGCTCAGGGCTAATGTACTTGGTTTGTGAGATGCATTAGCGGCTGGGCAGTGCCCGTGGAGCACCTACTGACAGAGGACAGGCACCTGGATGTCCTGTGAGCGCTCGTAGGCCTGGTAGGCCACCTTCTCCTCGATGCTGGCCAGCTCCTGCTTCAGGTCGGCCATCTCGTGCTGATGCAGGTCCGTCAGGTCATGGAGCTGGTCTTCCAGTCGCTCATACCTTTGTAAACAGAGGAGCAATTCTGAGCAAGACATTTCAAAGGTGTTCCAACAGCACATTCTAGAACAATGTCCTTCATATCTCACTGCTGTCAGTGCCCCTTGGCTTGTTTTCATCTCCTGGTGACTGTGTTTCCAAAAGAAACATCTAGCTGTGGGAACACTGACTTCCAGTTCAGAAAAGACCGGCCTCTGCAGGCCTGACTCCGTCCTCAGCGTGGAGGTTTCGCACAAAGCAAATCTGGCTTGTCCACCTAGGTCAGACCAGCACCGCGGCGGGCAGCGATGACGACAGCACTGACCTCAGCAGTGATACCTACACCATGGCTGGTCAGGAAGCAGCGCTGTCTGGACTCCCGCTCAAAACAGGGACCCGCAGGCATCCCGGTGCCCCTCCCTCCTCCACCCCACGGTGCCCAGTGGTTCACGGGCACAGCTGTCAGGCACCAGAGTGCCCACGAGGAAAGAACCAGTCACTATGCTGGAGCCAATCCCACTAGTCCCGGTGCACACGTTAATTCTGAAGACATGTTTCAGCTCTTGGGACTTAAACTCCTATCCATTATAGATGGCTTCTCAGGTGGCATTTCCAAAAGTCTGAGGTAACAAAGATCCCCATTCTCAGTCCTCACCCCCTTCAGAGAAGAGGGATTTGTTTTATATTTACATAAGCTTATGTTTATTTTGAAACAGAAGGCACTATTGGGGAAGATGTGTTAGCTTGAAATGACGCTGATCAATGCCAGTTTTAGCATGCTTATTATATAGAACACCTGATCATTTTTTTAAGTGAAACAAAATTACATATTTAAGCTTATTCTCAGGGAGGACTTCACAGGTGCCCCATGTTGGTGTTATAAACAAGCCTTTCGAAGAATGCTTAACGTATGCAATACAGCCAGTGGCTAAATCATGGAGATCACAAATACAACTACATTAGCAAATGAGAACAAACACTTTCCTAAATGTATGTAAATGTGTATTTGTGACTTGGGATAAAGTTTGGATCCAAAGAGCACTATATCCCAAACCATTCTAACAGAATTAAGGTTAATTTTTTTGGGAAAATTTATGACTCAAAAATATTTCTTGTGTGATAAAGAAACCAAAGTCAAAGATTATGATGAAGGTTTAAAAAATGATTTCATAAAATCTAAGCTGAAAAAAAGCCACATTCCTAAATTAATAGATATATAAAAACATGTATCAAATATAAAACATGTAAGTTAAATTTAAAGTTGAAATCTTACAATATTACATATTATTAAACATGTACTATTAAATAATATATTATTAAATAAAAATATATTATATATATTATAATATGTAATATATATAGTCACTTCTTAATCTATATTTTTATAAGTCAACATATTCATTTTGACCAAAAAACCTTCGGAGAATTTTTATCGGGAAAATGGTGGAAAATCACTTTATATTTGGTCATATACAGTTTTTTTTTTTTTTTTTTTAGATTTTATTTATCTTTAGAGGGGAAGGGAAGGAGAGAGGAAGAGAAACATCAATGTATGGTTGCCTCTCGTGCGCCCCCTGCTGGGAACTGGCCTGCAACCCAGCCACGTGCCCTGACTGGGAATCGAACCATGGTCCTTTCATATACAGTTTTTATTAACATATAAAAGCCAGCCTAAAAAAATCTGACTTTTAAAATTAGCCAATACAGGGTGGGACAAAAGTAGGATTACAGTTGGTTACATGGAAAATAATATAAAAATCAATAAATAATAAGAATAAACTCTGTGTTTCATGAACTCACAAGTGTAAATATACTGTTTTCCCTACCATGTATAATCCACAGATTGGACATTTATACTCTGATCTTAAAATTTCCTTCGAACACTCTTCATTTAGGGGGAAAAGTTTAATGAGCAAGATACAGTAGGTAAAAAAATATGCTATATAAAGACTTTAACACTGATGTACTAAATAAAATCTACTAATTCATTGTTGGACAGTGAATTAGTTTTTCATTTGATAGTTATTAGAATGAAACTACAGATCAAATACAGATCTATGAACTAGTGTAATAAAACTTCCCAACAGAAGTTCCTGAATCAGGAGCTTAATATGCACATGAGTCACAGACCCACGCATAAAATGTCTTTCTCTAAACTGTCAAGTAGGAAGTACGGAAAAAACTACTGATCCCTAAACGCCTTTTGACCCACATTCTTCTCTGTGAAAAGCGCAACCATCAGCATATCCCTGTTGAACAATCTCTCTGCAGTTAGTAACTCATGCCTCCAAGTACATTCTAAAAGAACAGTCTAAAATACCTGTATCTCTCCTCTTGCAGGGTCTGAGAAATAAAACCATATTCTCTCTTAAATTGCACTTTCAGTGCCTCGATGTCCTTGGCCAGCTGTGTCTGGGTATCCTTGATCTCCCTCAGTTCCTCCAGGATCATGGTGAGCTTCCCCTGGCTGTCCAGTGTGCCCGCTCCACCGGCCCCGAACGACTGGTTCCCGTTACTGTCTGCCGAGCCTGACGTGCCGCTCGAACACTCGTCGTCGCTGCCATACTTGGGTTTGTCCACGATGGTTGCACTGCCGCCATAGCCCCTGGAACTTGCCTCAGGCCTAAACTCCTCTAAGGAATTTTTTAAGTGAGCAATGTTGTCTGCGCTGCCAAACTTATTCCGGATCAAGTTGGCAAACTCTCTAGACTTACTGAAGACAAATACAGGCGGAGTGAGGGAGACCCCTGGCATGCCCGACTTACTGCTCTCCATGCTGTGCGGGGCAGTTCGAGACTTGGCGTGGGCATCTTTCAGAGAGTGTTGGATGTCCTTCAGGTTGTCTTTGGAAATGTCCTTTGAGCTTCTGGAGGCTCCGTTCTGTTCGATCTCCTTGAGCTTTTTGTGGTACTGCTCTAACTTCTTCTGCAGCTGGGCAATGGAATGAGCTGATTTCTGATTCTTCTTCTCAAAGACCTGTTTGATACGGCCGGCCTGCTGTTTGTCGGCGCTGCTGACTAGTTTCAGATACTCGGCAACATTCCCATCACGTGATGTCTGCTCGATTTTGATCTGCTCTGTCACCTTAAGAATTTTCTGTTTCAGGCTGTCTGCACTTAGTTTGACCTTGTGGAAGTCCAGGATGCCATCTGGTACATCAAAGTTGAGGTTGGTGTCCGACCCGCCTCGGCGTATGTTCAGGGGCAGGCTTAGGGTAGTCATGTCATGTCGTTCTACCTGAAAAAGACAGGGCAGAAGGAGAACTGTAAGGTTTGAAGTCTAAGAGACAGTGACTGTGATAAAATCTGTATACACACAACAGACATACGTCAAGTCCCAGATTTTCAAAAAACTCCCCACGGTCCTCTCAGGTGGAACCCAGAACAGCCCAACTCCTTCCCACATCCGTGCACTAACTGTGAGAGTCAGATCTCCCAGGGTTTCCAGTGTTCTGTCTGATAAGATGGCAACTTCTGGTTGCCAGAGTAGAAGTGCATAATGGAATGAGGTCACCAGTCAGTCCTGGTTTCCCAAAGTGCCCGGGGAGCCAGGATACCTGCCATACCCACTCACAGTGAACCTCGCCATTGTGGAAAGTGCATCCAATTCAGAACTCAGTCATTTAATAGGAGAATGAAAAAAAGGAAGAAATAAAGAATAAAGAAAGTAAAGTTCCAGGAGATACATTCATCTATATAAGAAATTTTCTTAATGAAGTCATTAAGCAGATGTGATGAAATAATATGGTGCAAGATTAATTTTAATAATTGACTAACACAGCAATAGTATTTAGATGTGGAAACAACCACAAACCACAACCAAAGTGATTTCATAAAACAATACTAATGCTAAGACCATATGAAATAGTTTCTCATTCAAGGGCCACCTGGGGAAGAGAACTGCAAAGTTGAGCATCTTGGCAGGGGCGGCAGGGGCGGGCGGGGTGACGACAGGGGTGTTGGTCCTGCTCTAGAAGGGAAGACAAATGCGGACTGTGCACCAGACACTGTGGATGTTCATAGGGTTGTCTTGTTTGATTCTCATGACCAAGCCTGGCAAAGAATGTGTCAGAGCCACATAGGGAGTAGAACCTGAGACATAAAGGAGTCAGATGTGGATTGAATCACCCTAACTCGGGTCCTCTTTCCAGTCAGGACACATTATGACCTGTGTCCCCAGAGGACTAAAAAGAGGTCTTTGCCATGTCTGAATACATTCTCTAAACAAAGATTCCTAAGATCTAAACTGAAGCATCTTATTTGTCAAGTTAACAACACTTTGATTATAATAATGCCTTGATATAAAGTCTCAAGTGGGAGATAAGATAATACGCAGCCCAAGTTACCTTTTTTTTAGGAGGATAGTATGCTGACATAGTAAAAAATTTATAAATTAATAACTCAAAAAACCTCATATTGCCTAAGTGGCTGAGATTCAAATGAGGACTGTTGCCAACAGCAAACATGAACAGCCTGGGTTGGAAAAATCCAACCTAGTGCTGCTTTCCAGAGCAGGGAGCCCAGCGGCACAGTGGGACACAAGCCCAGGCTGGTGGGTCAGGCCTCCTTCATGCCTTAGGGAAGTTTACCAATATTTCATGGCCTCTCTCTTCCCACACACAACTTTGCCATGCATCAGCGACACAGGTGGTTTTATTGGGCACAAGAGCATCAGGCTGAATAGCACTAAACGCCAAATCACTATCAGACTAGAGAAGAGGATATATGAGAAGAGGATAAAGGAACTGTGACTTCACCTGGCCAAGACGGAGGGATGGGTGTAGGGACTAAAGAAGATATATAATAATCATCAAGTCCTAGAGACATGGGCAGAGAAAACACAAGGAAGCTATGTATCGATCTATGGTTCCCCAGCAGACCCCAAAAAGAATAGGCTCAAATTACAGTAATAAAGAATGTCTAAACCCAGCAAATGTTTATTTTGGCCAGATAGGCTACTGGTACAATCATGAGGCTGGGAAGTTGATCGTAATAAAGATGTCTAATCTAATCATGCTTCTCTACTTTTCAGAAATTTTGGCTCCCAAATGCCTTTCAAATAACACAACCTGGCCACTGTAAGGCCACAGCTTACCTTTCAGGCTTTGCCTGTACCTGATGGATGCCAGTCATCTTGAGGGAACCATGCAACCCGAAGTTCCGCAGAATATCTATATGAACCTCCCACGGCCTTCCTCCTGTGTCGAATACTGACATGCCTACCACCCATCCATCTCTGCTAATGAAAACCCTATATCCGCTGCAGGATTCATTTCAAATGCCGTCTCTTCTACGAAGATTTTCCGGGTCCCACTGGAAAGCTGCCTTTCCTTCCCGTGGCCCCCATGGTGCCTCTGCAGCACCACTCTGCTCCTTCGTCACCCACGCAAGGGCTCGGGCCCCCACAGGGTGCAGGCTCCTCAGGGGAGAGACGGCTCACACCCAAGTCCAGCCTGCACTAGCACCAACCCTCATTCACAGGGGGTTGTCAATAAATGTCTGCTGAACCACAATGACATCATTCTCCACTGTTCAGGAGTCTACCCTGAAGTCATTTAAGATACATTTTAGTAGAATCAAAAAGTGATTTCGGAAAGATGTTTCCTAATACCCAGGTCATAAATTCTATATCACTTCATGCTGATTCAAGTAAATGAAGATCAATGTATAACAACATACACAAACACAAATAAGGGCTTTTAAGTACAATTTATACTCAGAAAAGAGAACATTTGTTATGTATAAAACTATGAATTGCCGCAAACCAAACACATTACGTAACTAGGACCCAGTTAAAAAAGAAAAACAGAACAGAAACTTCCTCATGCCCCCGTCGGTCATACAACTACATCACCCCCACCTCCAAGGTAACCCGAACCATCTTCAGCATTCTTGTCTTTTTTTTCACTCTACATTGTTTGTGAGATTCATAGAAACTTGCTCTTGCTCTCCTTGTGCTCACTAGAATAGATTAAGCTATTAAAAAACCCCCAACCAACCTGCTTGGCATTCTCAACTAAGAGGCCCACCACCACACCTGAAGACACAGAGGAAGTCATCACCTGCTCCTGCTTCCCCATCCACACCGCAGCTGGCCACCCAGCCACTCTGGCACCTCCACACAGCGGCCTCACTCTCTCCTACGCTGCTGGGCCAGGACAGCCTCATACACACAGGAACATTCACACACACAGGGCTGGCTGACTTCTGGCTCACTTAGGGTCACAACAATGCTTGGCGGGTCCTCAAGAATCCAAGTTGAGGGAAGCTGCGGCATTTAAAGCTCAAATCAATCACTCTCACTGCTCGTCAGCAAAATTGTTAGAAATGTTTGATAAAGGTGAAAACTGGACCTACTGCTGGGCCACTCCTTGCAGCCCCACCTCTGCGGGGCAATTAAGAGTCAGCAAACACCAGGTGCCTATATACTCCCTGAACACAAACTGCAAGTTCATGTACGTGCTGGGAAGAAAGCCATGCGAGTCCTCTGTCCGACCTTCCATCCAGACTTGGCACCGAGAGCAACAGTGAGCTGTTTCAGGGCTGAGGCATGGGGAAAGGACAAAGGCGCACACATCCCTGGAGCCAGCGTGCATGTGGACTGTGTGGGTCAGGAGACATGCTCCAATTTTGGCACTGACATTTACCAGCTACACTGTTCTAGGTAAATCAAATCACGTCTGTGATTTTAGATCCCAATCTACAGACTAAGGAGATAGAAGCAGACTACTCAGCGCTAACACTGCAAAATTCCATGGAAAGTAACCCAGTCCGTGCAATGTGCCTTTAATGTGAGACAGTATCACGGAGTAGTCATGGCCCAGAGCTCTGGAGGCAGACTGCTTTGCTTTCCATCTCGGCACCTCTCTTATGAGCCGTGTGCCCTTGGAGAAGTGACTTAGCCTCTCTATGCCTCAGTTTCCTCTTCTGTAAAATGGAGATGAGTCTTCAAAGGGTTGTTGTGAGGAAAAATAAGATAATGCACATAACATGCTTAAAGACTTCCTCGCACAGAGAATGGTTCCAATATTTGCTACTGTTATCATTCCAATTTCATTTAAAAATGTAGTTACACGTAAAAACGAAAAGGAACAATGCTTATTTTTGTGCCATGGGGTTATGAAGAGTCATTCTTTTTATTATGCTTTCATACATTCGTTCCAATTTAAAAAAAATAATAAACCTGAATTACTGTTATGGCAGAAAAGATGCTATTTTCTAAAATGACTGCTAGCCTCTTTCAGTTCTCAGAATTACTTGGCTATTATTACCTTACATGAAAGGCGGAACTCCAGCAGCCCAGTGAAAGCCATTTCTAATAATGTTTTCCTTCAGGCAGTAGACACATCTCCACTGTCACCTCAATGTTCTGGAACAAAGGCTAAGGAAAAGCCAAAGCCCTGGACAGACGTCAAAAACTGACACTGAGTCATCTCTGCAACAGTCCAAGCCTCCAGCACAACGTTAAGTGAGCTGCACTCACTCCACTCCATCATTACCGGGGCGGCTCGAACACACTGTTCAGGCGCTGCCCCCCCAGAGCTCCAGAGGGAGAGGAATGAAAAAGGAAGGACAGCACATGCACAGGCACACCACCCAAACTGGTGGGGGGCAGGGAGGGGCTCTTGTGGACTCCTGGACGGCGTGGACCGAGGCAGGAGTCTCCTGAGGCTCTGGGAGTCACTGGGGGTCAGCATGTACAGGGGCACAGAGAGACAGCAGAGTGAGGGGAGGGATAACAATGGCCTGCTTAGTCCCCAAGCCAGGTACAATGAGCCTCTGCTTAAAGAAAACCTGCTTGAGCTCAGTCACATGAGGAAAGAATTCGGCACGTCAACACCAGGCAATGGATATTTCATAGCACACCTGAGGGCGGCTCTACAGACAGGCCTGCGTGGAGCCGCATGTGCCGTACTCAGCCTTTGCCAGGTCTTTGTGGTCCAGGGTTCTGAGTCCACGCAGCTGGCATTCTGTACTCACTGGAGCTGAAATCTAACTTCACGTCCGGAGTGAAGGCTGCTCGCGTGGTGTGCCACTCAGAATGTGCTAGGCTTTGCTGCAGTTACCAAAAATGTCAAAATATCGATGGCTTAAAAGGAAGTTTATCTCTTACTCAGGCTAACAAATCTGCTGTCAGCTGAGAGACCCAGGCTGTGATGCAGCCTCTGCCACCGAGGACGTTGCTGGTGGTCACAGCAGAGCAGGGAGCCTGGTGAACCGCCCACTGGCTCCTAGAAGCTTCTGCCAGAAGGGACGCCCGTGACTTCTCCACTCAATGCGCTGGCCCCACGGGAAGGACAGGTCAGGACAGTACGATCCTACCACATACCCGGGAGAAACATTTCCTATTAGTGGCATGTGCAGTATCTTATTTGTTAAAAACTCAGACAGGTTTTACTGTTAGTACTATTTTACAAATAAGGAAACTAGGCACAGAGTTCAGTAAACTGTCTCAGGCACACAGCTTATAAATGGCAGAGTGAGGACTGAAATCTGCTCACAGCCCCAGAGCCTGGCCCCCTGACTTGAATGACTGAGTACTTTTACTACGAGTCAGACCTTGTGCTAAAGACTTTTTAAATACATTCATATATTACCTACACCAACCCTCTCTTATTAAAAAAGCAAGGCTTATGAAGATCACATGTGTTCCCCAAGGTCCCTGGGTAGTAAACAGCTAGCCGGGGCCCAACTTAGGTACATAAAATATGCCAGACTTTGAGAGATCTGTACAGCTCAGCCACAGGTCATGTGGGAGTCCATTCTGCAGTGTCCCCGACATGGTTATCCAGACCTGTGTGGAAGCGTTGGGCTTGGTTTAGACTGCTCTGTCAGAAAATTCTCCCTGAGGCTGACCTTGAACTCATCATTCATGTAACTTCCTACCCAACTTCCATCATCCATAGCCCTGGTGTCAGTGCCTGGAGCCACACCAGCTCAGGTTTGATACACATATAATCAACTTTTCTTTATCCATGTTCTAAAATTTAAACAGTGACTTAGGCGAAATAATTTATGAGGATAAAAATAGCTCATTGCTTTGATCAAAACCGTGCCCAGACATTTACAATCACGGAGAGAAGATAGAGAAACCAAAGGTAAGAATCAGAAATATGAGAGCAAGGACCTATGGTGAAGAAGCAGAGGTCTGACAGGCAAGGGGTGATGTCTGGACTCTGGGAAAAGGCACCTGGCAGATGAGCCTCAGGCTTGCCTGCAGGGGCGGGGAGATGCCCTGCCCTACGCTAGGTGATACTGCAGAGAAGAGGCAGGGCCCTGGAGGACCACACTTCAATTCATGCCTACGTCCTGAAGGACTTGAGCTCGATCACTTCCCTACTGGTAATGTAGCTGACACCACTGAGCCCTCTTCCCTCGTGCTTGCTGAGGTCATCTGACACACCCTGAGAAACGTCTCTCTGGGCAGCGCGCAGGGAGCCCGGGGATGCTAACCAGTCGTGGGTCCTGGCCTCAACCTCTGGGTTTTCTTGCTAAGTGAGCTAATCTGTACTGGAGACATCACTCTGAAGGCTTGAGAGATAAGCATCCTCACCAGGACATAATTAACATACCCATGGGGATACCCTCACAGAATATTCAATTCCTATATTTTAGAAGAAAGCCACTCCCCCCACTACATGCTAAAAATGAAAAAATTATAATAATCTTCTCCGAGTATCAGAAGGAGAAGTGTCAGTAAAGTGTCTGTAAGACACTTTATTATCAGTAAAGTGTCTTAGTGACGTGTTTGTTCTAATTTGTTTACACAAAGAACATTTCCTCTTGTAGTTCAAGTCTGATAATAGTACACCCTGAACCTGAAAGGAGTTCACAGTGTACAGAACGGGAATTGAGTCACTAGTTCTACCATAAAGGCTTTATTTTCCCACTCCTCTTCCTTTCCTGACATCACTGACAAAAAGAATCCATAGTGTGAAAAGTTCTATTTCTTGACTGCGGGTGAAGTGAAATCTCATCACTCCAGAATCACGGAACACTGGGGAGGGAGGCAGGGAGACAGCACCTTTGAGAGGCAACCCTTACCCACCGACACTGCTAATTAACAGCATCATCTGGTCAAGGCTCTCAGAAAACAAATCCTTCAAATATCTTCAAGCACTTACAAACACTTGATACTATAATTAAAATTAATTATCTTCTCATTAAGCCTCTATCAGGCAACAGTGGTAACCTACTTTGAGTTACATACACTAGAAAATACATATTTCTTCAATATAATTTATAACTCACACTTTCCATTAACACAAACTAATCCCTCACAAAAGTCTGACCTGGTAAAGATCTACTGTATACTGTATAATTTATATACAAGTTAAATTAAAGGAGAAAAAAAGGCCAGATTTTAAAAGACCATGCCTTGAAGGGTAGAACAGAAAGGCCATGGCAATGAAAATCAAGTAAATTATAATGAGTAGCAATGGTAGGTGAAGAACAGCCAAGGGTCCCCTGAGGGGGAAACTGTAGAGGGGTTCAAGGCAACACCCAAACAGGGCTACTTCTTTCTTTCTTTTGCAATCCTTACCAAGGATATGTTTACTGTTTATTGATTTTAGAGAGAGAGAGAGAGGAAGAGAGGAAGAGAGGAAAGGAGGAAGGGAGGAAGGGAGGGAGAAAGGGGGGAGGCGGGGGAAGAGAGAGAGAGAGAGAGAGAGAGAGAGAGAGAGAGAGAGATTGATTGGATGCCTCCCATATGCACCCTGACCAGAATGAAATTCACTACCTTTTGGTGCACAGACGATGCTCCAATGAACCAAGTCACCCAGCCAGAGCACCAAGGAGGGCTGTTTCTAAGAAGAGGAAGGAGTCTCTGGGGCTCCTACATACTTTGAAGATAGGCAGGTTTGGGAAAGGGAAGTGAGCGCCTATCATCCGACCCTCACTAAGAACTGTCTTCTGCAAGGAAGGGCTTGTGTTCCTTCTTTTGGGGAGATGGGGAGCTCTCACAGAAGAGAAGCAGGAAGCTCTAATTTTAAGACAAATGTAAAATACATGTCATTGAGGTTTTTAGCTCCCACATTTAGTAGCTAGGCAAGGGGTGAGTGGGAATCCCTGGGGCACTAAACTGATTTCTGAGGGGTTCTGGACTCTTTCTCACTCACGCTTGTTATTCCCCCATTGGTTCCTAGCAGTGCCTGTCAGCAAAACCTTCCCAGGAAGAGGACTCATTGGCTGGAGGGCTGAGAGGTGGGCATACCACATCCACTCCAAGAGAAGTGCCCCCAGGAACTGAGGGTTTAGCTGCAGTTATAAAGAAGGAGGAAAAATGATTCTCCAAGGCCCTCAGCCAGCAAGCAGAGAACGCCAGCCCTGACTGCCGGGGCCTGGGGGTGGAACCCAGGAGGGACACCAGGCTTTCTGAACTGCATTTATTCACTGCCTCCCTGACCCCCAAAACACAGCTGGTGAGCCTTCTTGGAGGGACACGTGCTTAACTAAGTTTCTGAGCGAAAGCTACAAGTTCAACACTGTCCAAGCCAGTCCATCAGTACTCCCCATCTGAAGGTCTTTGAGATGTTATGAGGGCCTCTTAGGCACATACAATGACCAACTTCTGATGAGGACCAGAAGTCAGACTTTCAGAGCTGGAAGAATCCTTAGAGGTCTCACCTGCCTCACTGCATATTTTTAGAAGAAGCTTAATAGGAACCCAAGCAACTTTTTACTTTGATCCATGCTATGTATATAATAGGTGCCCTGCAGAAAAGGGAAAGTAATTTTTCTTCTAAGTATAGCTTCTTGGATAAACACATGTAGTGAATAGGATAGGTGTGTCTACCAGATAGCAATTACCTTTCCCTCTCTGCCTTGGATGTTAGGAAGTTCAGAACTGAACTTAAGAATGACTGTTAGACCTGGTGATTTGCCCTTTTGCTTTTTACTCCTTCTTCCTCTTTCTCGCTTTCTGGATATTATTGCTATTCTATTTTCCATGTGCCTTATCGTAACCTGATCTCAGTGGAAAGAGGTGGGTGAACTTCATAGATGCTAAACATGTCATGCTGCCTGGAGACGAACACTACAGGCCACTCCCAAGCGTAACCCGGTGTGGTCAGACACACCGGACTCAACGCGACTCATGCAACAGGGTTACTACTACCTCCTGCTCCTAGGCATCCAGAGAAAGCTACACAAAGGGATACAACTGGGCCAGTGTTCTTTGAAAAGTTGCTATGCCAGACTGAGCCAGAAGCAGCATTTGATACTTGAGGCCCAAAGCACATTCCCAAGGCAAACCTAAGTCTCTAAAGTTACTACTCTCTGCAGATAAGGGTTTAGTTTGGTTCTGGTGCCAACAAATACTGGGGTGGGGGTGGAGGTGGGGGAAACATCTGTACCAGAGGATTTGTAGTACAGAATTCTGCTGCAAATGTATCAGAATACTAGTAGCCACCAGACAGGGCTCAGAAAAATCACACAGTTTTGAAAGAGCAGAAGGAAAACTATACCACTTTTTTCTTGTTTTACAATAATAAAGTCATTTGCTTTTAGCAGTTTTATTTTTTTCTAATATAAACCAGCAGCATTATCACCAAATAGCAATTAGAAATAAAAAGATGGTTTTAGTCCTACCAAAATAAATATAGCTTTACGTTTAAAGAAAAAAAAAGTTAATGTCCATGAAAAGTGCATTCAATCAACACTTCAGTAGTTATTTCTAGTAAGGAAAAGCAACCTTACTTTGAAATTGTTTTGGACCTTCAAATGAGGACAATCAATATAAAAAACCTCCTCAGGCCAAATAAAATTATCTTTTAAAATGACAGATCACATCCTATTCCTTCTGAAAAACCTTTAAAGTTCCCTAGAATAAAGTGTGAACTCCTTAGCAAAGAATTTAAAACTCTTGATCAGGGTCCTCCTATCTCAGCTATATTCCAAGAAATCTACCCACAATGATATTTTGGGCACATCTAACACAAGGCACTAGAGTAAGGTAGAAGCTTTATATACATCCTCATTTAACCCACAGCCGCACGAAGCAGGTGTCATAAGCTGTGATCTACATATAGACTTGAAAGTGGGGAGACATCAAATATTAAGTTTTGGTCACAGCTAATGGGACACAGAACCAGGATTTGCTGCAAGTTCTAAGCTGTCAACCAACATCTTGTTCCATCAGCCAATCAGCTAGCCGCCCCTGAAGGTTTCCTGTGCTTTCCTGCTTCAGTGTGTTAAACACCTGCTAGCTCCTCACCCTAGTGTGGCCTCCATGCCAATTTACCATTCAAGTACTGATTCAAACACTGTCTCTTCCTCAAAAGTTCCCATGGCCCTCAAGTCAGCTGGAACTGATTGCTTCCTTTGTGCCTGCCCCAAATCTGCCTTTACCCCTTCTATAGTGCTCATCCTTCTAGCTATAATAAATGTTTGTGTGATATCTGTCTCCCTACTATCTTGAAGCCTCAAGGGGTAGGAATGTCTAACAAATTACCCATGTCCTGCCCCACATTCCTTCCTCAATGGTACCTCAGATTCTGGTGCATGATAACAATGATTGACAAACAGCCAGCTGGGGCAGCCAGCTGTCCCTCCTGTTTACATTCTCTCAGCGGCTTGCATGGATGAAGGAGAACCTGCAGCTGAGGCTGTGCGGGATGGATGGCTTTCCAGATGGCTAACAGGCTGGCCTTGGGTTGTTGTCAGCTGTTGAATCACACCAGATCAAACCTCCAGGAAACTGGTGTGTCTCATGGCTCCAAACAGGACATAGGTAACCCGTACCAAGTGGTGAATATCGAGGCCCACACATACAAATATGGGGGTGTACTCCCTTCCTCCTGAGGTGACATTGGCCCTGAGGTTACCATTGTAACTACTGCAGGGAACGTGAGAGACTGCTCCTTCTAACACACCTATGTTTTAATTCAATCCGTTGTTTGTGATGTCAAGAAAGCAGTCTTATATTGCATTAAATAAAAAACTTTAAAAAGCAATTTACCTAATACACCAGCAAGATTATAAAGTGTAGTTCCTTGTCCCTCAGAACATAACAATTCAATAGAACGTGAACACAAAACAAAGGAAATCTTTTTATCCTCTCAAGTCTAAGACGTCGATGCCTGTTTAAAGAAGAAAAGCAGGCCTGGCCTTAAGGAGAATGGTCTGATAGAGAACAAGATCTTGGCAAAATATTTAAAATTTATTTTAAAAAGAGAAGCTACCAGTCACTAAGGACTTCCTAGGCATCACGTAATTTGTCAAATGCTTCATATATATATTTTTGCTTTCAACAATATACGATTAGAATAACTCCTCCAATCTTATAGATGGAAAAAGTACTTGTCTAAAGTCATCAGGCAAGCAAGTGGCAGAGCTGTGGTCCCCACTGGCTTCAGGGTCTGGGAGCTAATACCGTCCCCGCCTTTTACCGAGAGCCTACTGCATATACCAGATCCTTCTCTAGACATGAATGTACTTCCCAGAACCCCTGACATGTGGTTCACTTAAATCATTATGTTATCATTAAGTATCACGAAGTGGTATTTCGAACAGCAAATAGTAAATGGATTTGGACAGTTCTTGGTGCCAAAAGGCAATTATTGGAGATGTTCCCCATTTGACATTAATAAGAGAAGAGAATAGCTTAAATCCCAAGATACCTTGCATAATAAAAAATGTATGTTGTTTTGTTTTAGCCACAATGAATGATTCTAGCCTCCGCTGAATAAACCCCCTCTTCTGGCTAAAGCTCTAGTAATATTATAATCATGAGATTTTCTACAAACCAGATGTGAGTAAGAGAAGGTTTCCTTATCTTCCTTCTCCCACAGCCACAGAAGTTTAAAAGCACCAAAGATTTGTATTTCGAATAGAGAATAGTCCTCTAGGAAATATTGTTTTGTAATCTGGGAAAAAGGCGACTATGAAGAAATAAATTAAGTGTGGGTTGTGATTTTTAAGATAAACACCATGGCCCTGTTAGAAACCAAATCTGCATTTTCCCTCTGACTATAGTTCCCTTTGTCAGCAAATATAGTCAGGGCTCACTCACCACTTCTGCAGCAACCAGCCAGCTCAGATTCATGAGAAAGCCCTGATTCCAAGGCCACATGTCCTAAAACAGAGGCTATACACACTGGTAGCATACCAGTTTGTGGTTAAAAGCAGTGATTTGGAGCCAGACTGTGTAGGTTCAAACCTCAGCTCTGCCATGTTAATTTTAACATTTTGGGTGTTGGGAATGCCCTACCTGGTTTCAGAAACTGTAACCCCCCATGGCTAAGGCTGAGTGAGAGACCTGGGGACCATGAGCCACTAAAGAGACAAAGCTTAACTCCCTAGCAGGGGCATAGCCTCTGCCCTCTTTTACTTCACCCTGCTTGGCTGGTTAGCCAATGACCTGTAAGAGCCCTCAAAGGAGGGATGACCTAAGACAGGCATGGTCATGAAGGGGCCCTCAGGAAAGGACTTGGGAGCTACTGAAAAAGGGCGTGATGGACCTTCACCCCTCGGCTTTGACATAGCCTGAGTTCTAATTGTCTTCAAGAAGTCTCCTAATATCTTGGCTGCCTTACTTCCTCTGCTCAACTTAAGCCTGAAACAATGCCAGAGATGGGTACAGCCCTGCGCTGGAAAGGGTGGGTTTCCCTGGCAATCAGGCCTAAGAAAGAATGTATAAAATCCTGTGAAACCTGCTTTGCTAATACCCTCAATTTAAATGATAAGGGTCCAGGCATGAAATGAGTTTGCTCCCCACAGTTTTATGGCCCTTTAACTATCTGACCCTGACTCAGGATAAGCCCTCAGAGTTCTCTGAATGTTATCTATTGTTTAGTCATTTCTGCATGACAATGGTTGATGAGCTTTATGAATATATGCCCTGTATTCCCATGCAAATGAACCCAATAAAAGCCTATTGGGCCTGGCCCTTCTCCTTTGGGAGATGGGCCCCCTTTCTTCCCCAAGCAGATCACGCCTTGGTAGACTTAGCCTCATCCATGGTGGCTGGGGCGGGGAGGGGGGGAGATCCTGTGGGTGGAGCCTCCCCACATTTGGGTAAGTCACTCTCTCTACACCTCCATGTCCTCACGTAAAAAGACAGCAGTATCTACTTTACAGGATAACTGTGAGGATTAAATGAATTAATGATTGTGAAATGCTTGGACTGCGCCTCTCACAGAGTGAGTGCTTGAGAGTAGGCTATCATTTATTAAACCCAACATACCCCAATAAGTGGGAACTTCAGAAATTCCAGAGCCAAGCACAATGATGCTGTTGGCGCCCTGATGAAGCTCTTCTGGTAGAAGCTGAGAATAGCCCCAGCCCCACTCAGGGAAACTGCTTGGGTGTGCAGATGCATCTTACAGCAGAGAGGAAGGAGAAAAGATGAGCAGTGTCTCAAATGCATAATACCATGGGGGTCCCTTAAGGATCAAGTTTAAACATACATTAACTACACAGTAAAGGTTCAAAAAGAGATTACCTAGCATTTGAGTGATTCAACCTTTTAGAAAGGTATAGGACCTCAAATGACTACAATTTCAATCTTTTAATAAGTGGCCCTGGCTGGTGTAGCTCAGTGGATTGAGCGTGGGCCTGCGAACCACACGATCACGGTTCGATTCCCAGTCAGGGCACATGCCTGGGTTGCAGGCCAGTTCCCAGCAGGGGACTCACAAGAGGCAACCATACAGTGATGTTTCCTTCTCTCCTTCCCTTCCCCTCTGAAGATAAATAAATAAATAAATAAATAAATAAATAAATAAATAAATAAATCTTTTAATAAGTGTCACTAGTCTTCTCTCTTGCTATTTTCAGTAAAACCAGGACTCTAAGACCCTAAAGACAAACGTCTAACATTTCCCATCTTCAAATCTTTAAGCCAAAGAAGGACAAATTGCATTAGAATAATTTGTCTAATGATTTTAATTTGCTATGTCCTCTAAAAAGCCCCTTAAACTAATTCTTGTGTTGTAATGTCACAGTAGGTTGTTTTTCTCAGTAATGTGCAGGGTCACTTTGGATGGGGCTACAGTAGATTCCATGACCTTACCTATCAGTGGTAGATCATCCTCTAACTCTTACCCAGGTTCTTGCTTCTCCATCCTTATTCTCACTGTCACCAAATTTTGTCAATTCTTGGTTCAGTAATTTCTCTGTACATCACCCTTTCCTTGCTACCCCCAGGCACATCTACCTGAATCCACACCATCTCGTGCCATCTCATTTGTACGAAGGGCAAGTTTGATCAGGTTTTCAATGCTTTTGAGGTTTCCTTGCTTCAGTCCAGCCACAGGGAGTCATCACACTAATCTGCTGAACGCCCGTCACGTGAGGACACTACTTTGGATACACAAAGGTTTTTCCTTTAATACAGGAACTGGGCTCCTCCTCCTGCTAGGACTTAAGCCCTGAGTCATTTTCCCCATTCCCACTATCCAATGTCTTCTTCCTTCCACCACCCACCAGACAGACCTCAGCACTGGGGCCCACTCAACACATTTCCGCACTTTTTTTGTAACCTCAATTTGTATACCATGCTCTTCTGGACACAGCACTTCCAAGGCCTCTCTGTCTTATGCAAATCCCACCACCCATCAGGATCTCTTCCATGAGGCCTTTCCGTAGGGCTCCTGCCCATGGTCCTTCGTCTGCTTCCTGATCCATTCTGGCTCTTACTTATATTGTTGAGTGGGATCCTACTTGTTTTATCTTCCTTGTTGGATTCTGAGTTACTTAAAATGTTCATTTTTTAAGATACCATATGAAACTCAGCGGAGAACTAGCAGCATCACCGAGTGGCAAACACCTGTTTGTGTAACTGACTTCCCTGTGTTGTAGAGCAGTGCAGTGGAATAAGAACCTATTCACCAATTCATAAATGTACAGGTGCACGTGTACACACACACATCACTGAAACACAGGCTTTATGAAATAGTGCTTATCTTTGCTATATGTGATGCAACTATATTTTTTAAAAACACAGCCTATATTTTGGACAGCTGCATATTTGGAAATTATAATTAATTTTGTTAGTTTTATAACTTTATTATGCAGAAGAAGTCCTTGTTTTCAGATACATATCAGAAACTAAGTTCCCTGATGTCTGTATGCAGTTTACTTTGAGACAGATTATATACACACCCACAGGAACCAAATATAAAAAATAGTAATTGTTGAGTCTGGATAAGGTAGGTGAGTATTTGCTGCACTCTTTTCCCTGCTTTTTCTTATAAAATATAAAGTGACAGTTATTACTCATTATGTTTCTTTCATGACTAACCAATGAGCTTAAATCCTATTTGAAAAATAGTGCTTTATAAGTGGGAAAAAGATAAGCCACTCATTTCCATGTTTGCTAATGACATGTAAGGAGGCACTAACACACTGAAGAATGTTGTGACATCTCTTCCTGGAGAGTGGGTCAGTAGAGGGTTCCCTTTTCCATTGCTACAACAAGCCCACGAACCTCTCCTTCAAAAACCATTCCATGAAACTTTCTAGGAATCATTAGTACCTTAGCAGGAAGGTGTAAGATTAAGGACTAGTATTTTACTTGCAGAGATCACAGAATCAGAATTTACCCTAAGGCCTCTCATCCTAAGAATAACCATTGTGATAAAGGACTACATCTGACAATGGCAGAAGTTGAAGGCAATGCGTTAAGACAGAAGAATGTCATAATAAACATGTACATGAGTTCCATGGACAGAGCTCGAAACACCACATTGAACTGACACTAGGAGGGAAGTGTTACCAAGGAGTGAAAGAAATTTCCAGAGAATTGAAATTCTGTCCAGTGAAGGGCCAACATTTTTAAGTCTTGCTGATTATGTATCTCTAATTTCTAAATTCCTAAGACTGTTTTCCTGATGACTGGGGTCATCCATATGATCAAGTCTGAATTGTGACATAGCACTGCGACCACAGAAAGAAACGTGGACTAGGTCAAGAGGGCCCCAGGGGCATAGTAACTCTCCAGCCTCAGGTCCCCCTGTGAGAAAACAAGGTAGCTGGACTCTGCAACTTCTAAGGACTTTGCAGCTCTTACGTTAAAAAATTCTGCTAATACTAGCTCTGCAATGCTGATAACAAACCAAATAACACAAACTGAATAGAGGGTGGGGCAAAAGTAGGTCTAGAGTTGTTTGCATGGAAAATAATACAATAATTAATAAATGATGATACAAGAACTGTTTCACACACTCACAACTGCACAGCCATTTGCCCCATCCTCTACTTACCCTTCCTTATAATGAATTTGTCTCACCAAAATGAAAATTAAGCAACAGTAGTTAAAAGCCATATACAACAAGTGAAATGAACGAACTCTTGCCCTGGCTGGTATGGCTCAGTGGATTGAGCACCGGACTGCAAAGCAAAGGGTTGCTGGTTTGATTTCCAGTCAGGGCACATGCCTGGGCTGCAGGCTAGGTTCCCAGTAGGGGGTGCATGAAAGGCAACCACACATTGACGTTTCTTTCCCTCTCTTTCTCCCTCCATTCCCCTCTCTCCAAAAATAAATAAAATCTAAAAAAAAAAAAAAGGAATGATGAATTCATGTATATCATACTTAATGAACAATATCATACACAAAGTGTACTTGCTGTTTGATTACAGGGATACAGGGGCCTGGACAGTGGTTCCCTTGTGGGAGGGGCAGGGAGAATGATTTGTGGGAAGCTGGCCCAAAGGGGTGCTGGGGTGCTGACAACGTTATGCAGGTGGTGGTCCCACAGTGCATGCGCAGGCAGAAACCATCCAGTTGTACAACCGTACATTTAAGATGTATGCACTTTACTACAAGTTATTCCTCAAGAAAGTAAAAAATAAAACAAAAAATCAAGCAAAGAAAATACTGAAGTTGTCAAAATTACTACTTTATACAGTACCTATAACACTGCAGGTACTCAATAAATGTTGATTAACATTCAGTATTGTTTGACTGCAGCAGGAAAAGAACTTTAACTTCATTAGTACGTCAATTTGTACTGCCCTTTGTTGGCTCTTTAACAGTTTCAAAGCGTCCAAAATTTTCATGATACTGCCTAAAAAATCTTTGTTTTTAGTATCAGATACAAACGAGCAAATGTACAAGACACAGAAAAAGAGTAGCCATCTGTATGACATACTGGTAGCAAGGCCTTAGTATCCGTGGTATAATTAAATACCTCTGATCTAGATACAAAAAATTTAATCTTAAATTCTGCAAAATGCAGCAAAACTCTAAATACCATGTTGATGCAGGCTGCAACTGTCCCGGTTCACTACTTCACAGTGACTCAGAGAGCCAATGTTTCTCAAAGAGGCTGGATTTCACTAATGCACACAAAGCACTATTAGGGCTTACTGAGACCCAACTGTTTTATGATCGCTAATGGAATTCATTAATTTGGGTTCCAAGCCAGGTCCCCCCAAATCAAACATTTCTACTTCAAAAATGCTTTTCTGAGCACCTTTTGTGAGCTAGAAAGCATGCTAAAAGTACTCGCAGAAAGAGGAGTGCGGTAAACTCTGCCTTAGGAGTTCCTTTGTGCAGGGAGACGTGGAGAACACAGGACTGCATGCAGTAAGCACCACAAGGACCCTAAAGGGTGCGAATGAGCAACAGAAGGTTTCGGTGATATAGCTTCCAAGGTGATAACTGACTCAGACTCGGAAAAGAGGGCTCAAAAATCAGCTAAGAGGGCCTAGCGAGGAGCACAGACAGAGAGTAGAATATTTAGGAAACTAAAAGTTTCTTGGGGGGTGTCTAGAATTTAGAAGGACTAAATGGGTCATTCTAAATCAGAATACGATCAAGGCTGGCACAACAAAGGGAGAAAGCACGACACTCAGAAGACCAGGGACAGCTTGTGGCAGGCTCTGCAAGCCAGGCTAGACTTGACCCTTCATCATGTAGGTAGAGGAAGGCCAGCCAGAGTTTTAAAAGTAGGTGGGATTTCTTTTAATCATAAAAATAAAATGTTTTGCTCTGGCTGGTATAGCTCAGTGGATTGAGCACAGGCCTGTGAAGCAAAGGATCGCCAGTTCGATTCCCAGTCAGGGCACATGCCTGGGTTGCCGGCCAGGTCCCCAGTAGGGGACACATGAAAGGAAACCACACATTGATGTTTCTCTCCCACTCTTTCTCCTTCCCTTCCCCTCTCTCTAAAAATAAAATGAAGTAAAATATTAAAAAAATAAAAAATAAAATGTTTGGAAATAGAGAAATTGAAATATCTAAAGAGTATGAAAAAATCACCCATTAAAGCTTCCCTTAAATACAGACACTGTTTAGATTCTTATTAATTTTTTAAAACGCATAACTGTACACATAACTGCACAGAGGGATTTCAGATTTGGTCCATGTGCCGTACTCAGTCACCTAAGACGGATCTGTGGGGTCTGGTCAATGGACGGCTGTGCAGTAACACCGCACTGCCTATCAACACTAGGGGGCCTCTGCAGGGATGCAGGGATCCCATAACCAGACTTACTTAAATAAAAAGAAAAAACACCATCCTTTGAAGCGAAGGACAGTTGAGTTCTCACCTAAATTAGTATTATCCATCACATGTTGGGAGATTAGAAATTTTGAGTCACAAATACATGATTGGTAATTTATTCTATCCCCACTCAGCCCTCTGTTGGGGACCCAAAATGCTACACTAACTCCAATGGTCACAGCCTGGGTGCTTTGCATCAGAGAGCTTCACAGATGAAAAAGCACAAAATTTTCACCTGGGTTGAAAGAAAAGGTAGAAGTTAAAGATGACTTCCCTTTTGTGTTTTATTTAAGCATTAAAAAGAAAAATCCTTTACTGCACACTGCAAAACATTCTCCTCACTTTAAGCCAAAGTACTTCTCACTGTCCACCAAGGTGCACCTATCTATACTGCCTGTTATTAATCAAATTCTGCTTGAAAAAATAAAACGCCCGAGTTAGAATATTAAAAGGAGGTGAAGTGTATGAAGAATAGAAAGCAGTCTTGGAAAAAATCAATGCCAGACTTTTAAAAAATCTTTACTGGGAACCATAATGAACCAAATCATGGGTTTGTACCTGGCTGAGAGCCCTAACTTTCCAATGACACTGCAAGAACTCAGACAGGGCACATGCTCTAACTCATTATGGAGCTGCTTGTGCACAGAATTACCACTGGAAAATATATAACTTTATGACTGACTGGAAGAATGCCTTTCATCTTATGAGGCTTTACTCATGCCTAGTTCCCTAAGATACATGAACAATGGGGTTTTCTTACTGTCTTTTATTGGGAAAGCTGATAACTTAATGAAGACTCCAAGGGCTGCTAACTGTGTAATAGTATTTGAATATAGTGTATTTTATTAATTTGACTCATTCCACCTACATTATTCAGCATTTCAAAATGTTAGAGGACCATCTGTTGAAGATTCACCACTGAGAACATTATGAAACCTCATTCAACCCAAGATATTACCCTGAATGTGATGAGTGAAAATGCTTTGCTTTCTATACACGAATCTGATGCCTTTTTAGTAAGGTCATTGTAAACATCTGTAAGTGCCACAATCCCTGTGGCAGAGATAAACTTGCCTCAATTTCACCCTGGATAAACATGTAGTCAGCAATAAGTGAATATATACTACATATTACAGGATTGACTCAAAGTATTCAATAATATCTGATCAGAACCAAGGCTATGTTTATTTTATTAAGGGGCACATCCTTCAAAGCAATCAAACTTTATATGTAAATACTGGGAAAGTGACAAGCAATTAGGCATGAATTAAATGACAAGCAGATTTGGATGCCATCATGCAGTTTCCACTTATATAGCATCTTTCAACAAAAACTTCAACAACAAATCTTGCCACATGTTCTTGTGCCAACCTGGGATATGATTACCTGAAAGTGTTACAAATCTGTCCCAAATTTCACACTAAACAACGGACAAACATTCAGTCCTCAGGACTCATTGTTAGTCTCTCTTTCTCTTTGCTTCTCACATCACTATTAAGTTTTCTTTCTTGATCTTCTTGCCAACACTTAACCCTTACTTTCTTTCCAACACTTGATACCCGCCTGGTCTAGGTCTTTTATGCTGTGCATCTGGACCATGGTGAAAACCTCACTGTCCCCAGACTGCCCCTCTCAACGGTCACCACACCGGCTGTCTGCAGGATGAGATCTAAATTCTGTCAGTTGGAAGTCAAAGTCCTCCATGTCTTGACTCAAACCTGCCTCGCTACAGATTTGGTACTCACATCTTCTTCACTAGACCGAATGCTCCAATCCAGGTGAACTTCAATCAGATCAAGGGCAGCAGGCCCGGATCAGTTCTACCAGCTTATTTCACCTTGGCTCATGCACCTCCCCAAGGCAGCAAGTCTTACGCCCCTTGCACCTCTGCCATCTGCTACTTCACGCCTGCTCTGCGCCTGTCGGCATGACAGACTTTGGTGTATTTTGCTTGTAATCCTCAGCCCAATTCTGTAAATTATGTTTAGTCTATCGTGGTGAGCATCAAAGATACCAAGGACTTTGACAAGGTCACAAACTAGTAAGTGACAAGCCAGAGACTGAATTCAGCTCTGATCCCATGCCTGTGTGGTTACTAAAACCTCACGCATACTTCTTGAAATGCCATCCCCAACCCTCTACTTACCAAAATCTTGGAGTTCCTTCAGAGTTTGGCTCAATCTAACCTTTTCCACACAGTTCTTATCACTCCAATCCAGTAATCCGTGCTGACTCAAAACCCCTGATGCTCTTCTTTTTTGTGGGCCAGAAGTTTATTCCACTGCAAAACTGACAGAGTTGTATGAATCCATTCACTGTTACTCACAGGGCACAGTGATCTTCATACCCCTTTTTGCTGTCAAACTTACCACTGAAATGATCATATTTCACAAAGATACTTCACGATATTTTCACTAAACAGTACTTATCTCAGAAACCTCTACCATTTATCCCACACTGAAATGAGTACATGTACCTGTTATGTAAATGCTGTAGATGTGTTTTCCCAAAAATCTGCTTCGTATGAAATAGTCTTACTCCAAGTGGTTTTTTAATTGTTGTTCAAGTACAGCTGTCACCATTTCCCTCCCACCACACCCATCCCCACTCTCACCCTGGAACCTACCCTCTTTGGGTTTGTCCATGTGTCCTTTATACAAAGAACTCCGGCTGCTCTTACTGAGCCCTTCTTGAGGGACTAATCCTCTGTTGCCTTGTATCATTCATTAAATACCTTACTGCTTCATCCCCACCCCCTCCTTTTTGCAGTCCCAGGGCCTCACATTGCCTCTTGAGTACAGCAGGTACTCGATTGTCTTATAACTGAGTAATTTTCTACTTTGATATTATTTTGGGGGGGGGTAAAATTCCATGTTAGGTAACTGGATAAAAGAAGTTCAATTATAGGGGCCTTTTGGAGCTCACAAGCTAAGATATCAGAGGACAATCTGGTGACTTACCCTGCTGATCAGGGTAATTTGGTGGCTTAAAACATGTTATAAACCCAAGTTCTTTCCATTCCACTATCCTCAGGACATTTGCTCATTTCTTCATGAAGGTGAGAGAGAGCTACTACAGTTCTAAGAGTCACATGTAGACAGTTCCTGGTTATAGACAAGTATGCTGTCTTTTCATTTTATAGAGAAGAAACTTTTCCACAAGCTCCTCAGCAGATTTCCCCTCAGATTCCTTTAGCCAGGACTGACTCATATGTCTCTGTATTAGCTGGCGGAGAAGATGCGAAAAACAGTAGCATTTTCAGCCTCTACTGCAGGAGCTGACTCTGCCAGCTCCAGAGAGGGAAGGAAAATGGTGCTTGGACGGCAACCGACAGTGTTTGCAAACACTGTTGGAGAAGTATTACTGTAACAATAAGCTCTGTATAATGAAATTCCTCTATGTTCAAAAAGATCAATTGTCATAAGAAATGTTTGCTAACCACGTATAACAAACAATTCGTTACAATTGCTGTGCTTGTGCTAGAGGCAAGAGAGAACTGGAATCTCTCAGTTCTTTAGCTACTAAATTGTCAATACACTCCTTTTCCTCAGACTCTTAGTTAAATGCCAATGTGACCATCACAAAGAAGAAAAGGCAAGGAGGGACATTCTGTACAGTTCTCCAAACACATTAAAACAGACAAAAACATTAAACAGATTTAAAGAAAAAATGGAGAACAAAGTATTTACAAGCCTTCGTCTTTTCTCCTATTCTTTGCTGCTTCTAACAGGATAGTCTGCCTTGTACCACCACCATCACCACCACCACTGCCATCATCATCATCACCACCATCACCATCACCACCACCATCACCACTACCATCATCATCACCACCATTACCACTGCCATCATCACCATCATAACCACTACTACCATCATCACCACCATCACCACTACCATCATTACCACCACCATCACCACCACCACTACCATCATCATCACCATTACCACCACCACCTGTTTTTTCAATTCTAGAATCAGCATAGATGTACATCAATGGGGAACCACTTAAAACATCTAATACAAGCAAAACAATGTGGTCATTTACTTGAAGGCTACCATGGGAATGGCTACCATGGAAGCTGTTGAGGCTCAAGTATCAAGGGAGAAAAGCAAGATGCAGAGCTATGTCTATAGTACCCATTCATTTGTGCTTTAAAAGGGGGGGTGGGTGGAGTTTCTATGAATATATACATGTGCACTCTGTATGGGGATTTCTAGAAGGGCATCTCAGGAACTGTGAATGGTAGTTATATCTGGGAACTGGGAATCTGTGACCAGAGATACTTTTTATTGTGTATTCTCTTTCTGGTATAGTTTGTTTTTACTCACCTTATTTTCATATTAAAAAAGAAAGTCCCCAATGCCCACTTTCTCAAAGCCAGACTCTTATGCAAATACCTGCAAGATTTCATTAGCACACTCAGGATACTTTCTCTCCTTTTAGGACCAATGATTTTACTAATAATCGCAAATAACAGGCCTCAATATTCAGGGTAAGCATTTTTGTAAAGCAAAGTAACTCGATCTAGTATATGCAGTCACTTCCTGAAAAACTCCCTGCTGAAAAGAGGGCTTTTAAATCCAACTTCCCAAAGAAGTAAAACCACGTTTTAAAAGGTAGTTTGAAAAAATTTATGAAACTAAGCAGAAACTGCCAAGTCATAAATAAAAGTTTTCAAATCAAATCCCATAAAAATTATGTATACTAATGTCACATCATTCCTATATAACTTCACAAAGTACCATATTCTCAAGAGACCAACACTACCGAAACATTTCTATTGAACACTCAGTTTCCACACGCTCATAGCTTTGGGTCTGTATCATGTGGGTGATGGTGCTTCCCAAGCAGGGTTTTCATGAGAATGTCACAGGAGCAGACAGGCAGCGTGTGACAGGCATGCATGTCCCTATCCAGGACGGCCAGAGTCATAGAGCAGTGCATCCAGTGACTGTCTGCATGCAGCCCTTGTGTCTCCGGGGGGCTAAACTGTTCTATTTGTGATTCTCAGGTTTTAAAGTTCGGTTTTGCCCTTCAAAATGGTTTCTGTGACAGTAACTACAAAAAACTAAAAAGTGATCTCCTAAAGGTTGAAGTTTCTCAGTAGCAAAAATAGGACTGGACTAGTTCCATTAAAAAATATGGTTGATAGTTCTAGAATTTAATTTTAAATGAAGCAATGCTAAAATCAGACTACAAGATATATCTGGAGTGATTACATTTAATGAGTTCATAAAACATTAAAAACTGTTTGGCATTTGAACATGCACATGCCCCAGAGTCCCAGAAATTCCATTCCTAAGGACAAATGCCCATTGCGTTCAGAGTGCACTGAAAATGCTCAGAGCAGCAATGTCGACAACAGAAAACACCAGCAGCAACAGCCACCCAGGAATAACCTGAAGTCTGCAGGCACTTGTCCAGTGCAATAAAGTGAACCAAAGCTAAAGAATTAAAACAGATAAATCTTAAAAGAAGTTAAAGAAGAAGACAGGCCATATGAATTCTACCTCAGAAAGGTCAAATGCAGGCAATCTCTTGTTTAGGTATAAACACATAGGTTGTACAATGACAGAAAAATCTAGGGAATGGTTGACACGAGCGTGAGGACAGCACCACCTCTTGGGGACGGGGAGGCTTGTGATGGAGAGATAAGCAATCAGGGTCAAGTTGGATTTCTTGTCTGGAGTTTTAGGTACAGGGGTATTTCATGTTATTTTTAAAACAGAATGTCTTCTACATGTAGTATTTTACAATTTACACACATTTAAACATAAAAACTATTGAATATATTACACAATAACATGTGTGTGTGTAAGTTATACGATGAATAACATCTTTTAATGTATTGCTCTCTGTCTATGGCCATACCACCCTGAACGCGCCCGCTCTCGTCTAATCTATTGCTCTGTCTTTAGCTCTATATGTAACTCTTTGGGAGATACATTAAAATCTAAATTTGAGGCTCTCCTTAAGTTGTAACCTGGCCTCAAAGACCCTCAGGCGATCACCTGCAATAAGCCCCGACTTCATCTTTTTGGGTCGTTATCCTCACTGGTTCACAACTGGGAATGTGAAGTAACTGTGGTTACTCACATGTGTAGTGAGGAGAGAGCCCCCAAACTGCCCCATGCTACAGATCTGCAGCCTGCAAACCACTGGAGTTTGCACTTTAGGCAACCCCCTCCTCCTCAGAGCGGAACCGGGAGGGGGAAGGGCCAGAGGGGCTGACCAGCACTGCAAGAGCTTGTCCAGAGGATCCTTCAGCCAGGAACCCCGTCCCACCTCCAAACAGCCCTGCAGAGAAGGCGGCTGTGACTGTTTAGCAAGCAGGGCTCCATCGGTCTGGGCAGGAATTCCCCCTTTTCATTCCAACCAAAACCATGCTCGTAAAACTCTGTCAACTGTTGCACTCAGATGCTATGAGGTTATTAAGATGCTTTGCTGTTTGAACAACTGGCCTTTCATGTTTTTAAAACACAGAAATTTAATCTCCAGGATACAAAGGAGTAAATGATAAGCAGCAAACTCTTACAACCTTCTATACACCTCTCCCACCCCTAACTGTTTCAGTTTCTAAAGGCCAGGGATCATGACCCACAATAAAGCCCCACCTTTGTGACATTCTAGACCGACCTTTGATGCAGAGCTAATTGAAAAAATACTCAAATTAATAAATAAATGTGTTCAAATACTTTAATGTTTAGAAAAAAAAGGTTATATTTATTTTTGAGCAATATACTGAAGACTTCCATGACACACACGCACACACAAAGCCACAAACTGAATATGGACTTCCCATGACATCAAGCAGCTCACATGGTGAAATGGAACCTTCACTGGCCCACAGGGAGCCTCGTGTCCGGCTGGCACCAAGGGGCGCCTGAGGTGGCCAAGGAACTCTGACTCTTCAGACCTGTGGGACGCCTCCCCTCTGCTGCCTCCCCGTCCCAGCCCACAGCTCCAGGCAGCCAGCATACCTTTCTCTCTCACAATGGGCTGGTAGTGGCTGACACTGTCACACGAAGTCAGCGCTATGAGGTCTGAAGTTTCCAGGGAAGGGAGGACACAAAGAAATCCACTTGCCAAGAGATCGATGCTAAAGTACAGAGTCAGATTCCAACTCAGTCTGGTTAAACCCAAGATTACTTTCGAACTGACAGGAAAGTGGGAGGACAGCTGGCTCCTTCCCAGTCAGTAGCTGGCACACTCAACCCAGGTATTTGTTCATCTGTGAAGTCATACCCGTTGGGTTTATATTTTTAAAGGACTAAAGGTGAGTCATCTGGAGTCTAGGCAGGCTAAATACCTAGAAACCTGATGAGAAATAGCAAGAGATTTGGGCAAGCACAAAGACAAATATTAAGGGGACAAAAATATGTATTTCTTTTGAGCTTCTCATAGAATATTAATAACCATAAAACTCTACAATACATGTTTACTCGGTCTGGTTGAAGTAGGATAGGGGTAAAGAGACTTACCAGAGGCCACACAACAAATCCGGAAGCAGACAGGGTTGGCAACCAGCTCCCACTCCTGGCCGAGAGGTATCTGCATCTGCGAGGCAGGCAGCTCGATACTCTAGCAGCACCTCCGTATGACTCACCCTGGACTTTGGAGACACTACTCACATATCTCTGGGTATTCCTGTGCTTGTCTTAGAGAAACTCCACGCCCTGCACTGTAAATAAATATAACTGCCAGCAATAATACACTGTATTCAACCCACCAGTGGACAAATGGGCTTTTTGTGCTGCCAGAAGAAAAGATACACATTCTGTATCTTTGCAGGGAGGCTGATGGAACAGGGTCTTGTTATCACACAACCCTGGGACTGCTAGAGAACCTTAGAGGATGTTCATTTGGGCACTCGCTCGGTTTACCAAAGAGGTTGAAACAGACTCATTTCGACAAACTCCGGTTGGGCAGAGTCAGTGCAAAGCAGTGAACCCACAACACGGGAAACCCCAACACAAATGAAGGCAGAACCAGCAGTAAATAGTCCAAGAGTGTAGGGAAGGCCAGTGACTCAAAGGCAGTGAGTGAAGTCAGGAGAATCATTCCTCTGTTGCTTCATTCCTGAGACAGATGCTCGCTGGTGCCTCTGCGTGTCAGGCACAGCGAGGCGCCCTGGAGTTGCAAAGTGGCACCGGCCCCCCAAGTTCAGTGGTGAGGAAAACAATGACAGTCACTGATGAGGGCCTGGAGAGGTGCTACAAGGTAACACTTAGGAGGGGCAGCAAGGGGAAGGGATGAAGGGCTGGGGAGACAAGGCTGGTAGAAAGAGACTTGTCAGTCAGAAAGTGCTTCAGGTGAAGTGAGTTCTGAATCAATTCAACAGACAGCAGGTAAAGATTCGGAGGATGCACAGTGCAAGGAGAAGGTGCAGGGGAAGAACTGAGTTGGCAGACAGAGATCAGACCTGGAGGGTTCCAGTTATAAATCATGTTAAAGTATTTGGATTTTAGCTGATTGGCCATGTGGCATCTGCCAAAGGGATTAGGGAGATCAGATCCCTGTTTCAGAGAAGTTCTGAGAAAGCAGGAGAGAAAATGCATTTTGGTGGAGCAGACTGGAGCCTCCTGGAGTCATCTGAGGCAAGAGCTGGTGAAGGCTGGATATAGGGCAGTGCAGGGGAAGGAGAGAATGGCATTTTAAGTATTCCTGTCATGTCCTTTTAGGCATCAAAAAGGACTTGATAGCAATCGGCTGGGTGTGGGGATGAACGGGGAGAGTCAAGGCAAATCCAATCCAGTTTTTCATTCCATCTCATGGCCAGTAAGATCATCACAAGCTCTGCAACTAAGAAGAGGCAGGCGGAGTCAGAGGTTGGGATAGAGGAGGAGTCAGCTTCAGACACACTGAATTTGAGGTTCCTATTGGGTGTTTCAGCAGAGATGTTCAGAGGAAGCGACATCTCTGAGGGGGCTGAGAAACAGAACTGGAGCCTTCAGTGACAGTGTCTTGGGGCAACTTAGGGGAGGACATGCATGGACTTTAAGGCCAGCAGATGTGATCAACTCCCAGCTCCGCCGTTTAGTAGCTGTATGACTTTGGGAGAGGAAATTACTGTTTTAAGACTCCAGTTTCATCTGAGGAAATTCCTCCTAGAAATTAATGAGATCAGAAAAGGATCTCATACCATGCCAGACACAGAAGATATTTAATAGTTTTCTCTTGCTCTTTCATTATCGTACACTACTTTCTACTATAATTTGAGCATTAACCCCTGCAAGAGTACAAGCTTCCTCATTGTCAGTCAACTTGCCTTTTGACCTTCCTGCTATGAACAGATTCTCCAACATTTGAATCACCAAAGAACATATAAAAAAACTCAGGCCAGAACGGCCCAGGGGACCAGGGGTTTTCTGTCCTTGACATCAAATAACAAATGCGAAGACATCAAAATTGTTATGTGGTCTAAGTGATACTGATTTAATTGTGTTGGGGATGAAATGAGGGAGAAATGGGGTATGGAAAAGAGAGAGAATGTTATCAGTCTAATAAAGCCTAGACAAAGTAATAGAACTTTATTCTTCGTGTACAACTATACTGTGATATTTAAGAGGAAGGATGTCTTCCAAAGTTAATATTGTACAGCCTCTGTCCTCTGGCTCAGTTCAAGTAAAGACCTTAAACAAATGTCAAATAATAAATTCTAGCAATGGATCTTGCTTTAAACCAAATGTTAAATCAACAGCATACTTTTTATAGAAGAAATATATCATTTCTTTGCTAGGCTCATTTTGTTTATTCTATTTATAATTTAAAATGAACATTTTAAAACTACAATGAAATTTAAAAATCAAACAGCATATGGAATTCAATTTCACATACTTAAGCTTGTGCATTTTTCTTCTGTTTTTGCCTTCACATTCAAGTGCCAACCTGTGTTACCTATTTTTATGGCTATCTTCCCTGTCTTAAAATATCTTGGTCACTAGATATTTTATGTCATCTCCAATTCACATACTAAAACACATTCATGATCACTTGTCCATTCCTACTACCTGATACTTCCCTGATGGCTCCATACATTTCCATTCACAGCCAATTCAGCATACCTGTTTTCACACACACAAAATCACCAAGTTTCTAACAGACAATTTCTTGACAATTGCCTCAAAGCTGTCTATCATTTGGTTCATATAATTATTTTGACTCAATGTAAATAATGATTTGATTTGGAGCTAGTCTTTGGGACTTGTTTTAGTCCTGGCTGTCTTCAACATGGCCATGCGACATGCTCAAGCATGACCAGTTTGAGAGGGCATTTTGGTCCCTCAGTGCTGACGGTGAACATGTGCCCTCTGTCCCCAGTGTGCCTAGTGGTGACCTGAGGTTCTTGCTGCTCTCAGATGGCCTGCCCCTGGATAGCTCCCTAAACTCACAATACACCTGGCCATCCCTCTTAGCCAGCCGTTGTGATTGGACACACACTGACGTTTATACCCAAGATACCTCCCAGCTCTCCCCTGCCTTGAATAGATTTCAACTTCCCGTTCATGAATAGACTTAACTTATTTGTGTCTATAAACTCCTCTCCTCTCTTGTTGCCAGTAGGAGGCAAAAGGAAGGCAGGCAGATAGCAGATTAGATGGTATCTGCCACACTAAACCAGCAACAGCCCCATGTCACCTGGCTCCTGATCTGCACAATCATCCCTCATGCACTAAGGAGAGCCACACAGTCTGAGTGACTACTGAGACATGATGCTTTTGATTTAAACATTACTTTGAAAGACACACAGATACCCCATGACTCATATACGAGGTACTGTTTAATATGAAGAGCATCTCCTCATCATAATGCTTCACCTAAAAATGCCCCACGGCATCTGCAGAAGGACGTCATGCCCAGGAAACAGTTTACCACAATCTGGAGCATGATTTTCTCACTAGTGCATTCTGCTCCAGGGCTGTCATGGTTTCTTCAGAGTCCAGTTCAGGTTGTATGACCTCCTGTGACTCAAAGCACTCTCCTTGAAACTCTGGGGTTAGCTACTTGCTTTACCTAACTTTTCTCTCTTCTCTTCCCCCCTTTAGACACCTTTTAGTTTGTTTTTTTCCTTATGAAATATGTCATTTAATTCCTTCAACCAGAAGCCCCGAAGTGTCAGGTTTTGTGTAAATAGACCAGGTCTATTTACCTGCTGTTAGATCTTCACCTGCTGCATCAGAATGAGCTGGGGCAGGAAAGTCATTTGATAATAAAGGATTTCCCCAGTAAACTGGTGCTTTGGAAGGACATTTTGTTCCCATCCAGCCTTCTTTAAAGACACATATAACCTTGACCCAACAATTTTGCTTTTAGAAATTTATCCATGTATGGTTATCAAGAAAGATGTACAAAAATATTCAGTACAGTATTATAAAGCAAAACAAACATGGGGAAAAATCACCCTAGACAAAATTTAAGTTGTGCCTCAATAGGAGACCGTTAAACAAATAATGGGTATATACGTTTTGTGCAGACTACCTTTCTGTAAAGAAACATAGAACACATAACTGCTTATCTCTGAGAATAAGGGTGAGCTGGAAAGAGAGACTTCATTTTTCACCTTATGCCCTTTTTAGTGCTATGGAATTTTTTCTCTATGAACTTTCACTTTTTATGTTAAGCTAGTTATTAGAAAAAATTGAACCTCCATAATTTAGACTTATGTATATGGTCTATGGAACACTACATTAAACAGTGGTATTGCATCTTTGTTAAACAGGAAACAGAACAAAAGAGGCACAGACAGAAACTCTATAAGGCCAATTTATATTAAAATGTGCTCGTCATTAACCCTGAGGAGCCCTGTGTCTCAGTCTCAGAAGATCGGTGCTCTGTAAGGTCCCTGAGGGGTGTGTTACAGACTCTTCTACAATCTAATCAGCTTCACAGGCCCATCTGCCTGGTGCTGAGCAGGTGTGTTTACACTTTAAATACTTTTTACTCTGTCGACTGGTGAGATTGGAAGGAGAGGGTTGGAAACCACCATCTTGGTCAAAACCTTAAAATGAAAAACAAAACCCGTCAAGTTAAAAACAAAAAAGAACAAGTAAAAACCCAACACTGATGCCCATGCCCTGTATAGAACTCACTGAATCTTTGGATTCAGGAGTCTAATTTCTGTATTTTTTAACAACTTTCCAGCAAGCCCTATGTTGCTGGTACTGCCTCACGCACACCAGGAGCGACTATGCTTAGCAAGCACTACGTCTTGGTTAAAAGGGAATAAGACAGGACAGAGCAGAAACTCCTGTGAACAAAAGTGTTTGCTACTATACGATTCCAAGATTTTAAAACAAGGAACTCACTGATAGGGAGTCCAGAACTAGCACTGGGTATAAGCAGAACCTACAGGACCTTCCATCGGTGCAATTCCTCCAGCTCATCTGAGGGGGTCAGGGGCAGTACGTGGAACAGCCATTTTTGGGGATGGAAGGCAGCTGGAATAGTGTAGGCCAGTGTTGCTCAAATTATGGCTGCAATCACCTGATTACTGGGCTAGGGTTCAGGGGCAGAACCTGGTCCTCTGTATTAGATAGCTCTTTTCTCTTTATCTGTGATCTTATGCACAAATAAAGTCTGGTAACTGCTATGTGAATATGGTATTCCCTGAACATCCAACTGAAGATCACTGGGGGCTACTGCCATCCTAGCCCCACCCAGATGTAGTGAAACAGAAACTGTTAAACCAGTGCCCTGGGTTACTCTTATAAACCGGGGAGTTTGAGAAACACCAATTTAGGTAAGACTCTGCATTTTAAGATAAGGAATCACGACCCAAGAAGTTAAATAATTATCCCAAGGACTTAATAGCTGACTAATAATAGCTGGGTCACCGGAAACCTGGTGAGCCAGTTCTTGCCTTTTAAACCAATACCAACTATTATGTTTATCATGAGTATCTGTGAGGTTTCTGATTCATCATGGTGAGACTGTGAGTAAGTGACTAATGAAGTCTGAGCCCAGAGGACATGGCAGAAGGCACCACTGGTTCAAAGGGTGACTGATGTTGTAAGCTGTCCAATGTTCGCCTGCCTCTGGACTCTTTCGCTTTCAGTATCAGATGAGGAGAAGCACAGAGCAGCACATCTGACAGAACAGTTAATACAGCCCCTCATATTTACAATCGGGTGAGAGGGGTTTGAAGTCCTCAGATCTCACTTTTTTTGGTCAAATATGATACTTCAGTGAATAAACTCTACTAATCATCCACTTTGGGTGAGAGCATCAGCATGTACCTTGCTGCTGGGACAAGTCAGAGGACACTCCTACAGAGATTCCACAACTTGGCCCTGGAACCAGCATCTCTGAGCCCATCGGCGAGAATCCCCCACTTGGGCAGCACACAGGAAGATTAACTCCGGGAGAGTCTCTCTCTCACGGGCCCTCCCATGTGGTCTCACATTTACAGCTGGGATCAGCTTCACAAAGAAGGCGCTACATTTCTTTTCCATCTTTGAAATCAGAATCATCTCCAGTTAGGTTCTTACCATTATTATTTTGAGTTAAAAATTGTTTTTCGTCAAGATATTAAAAAGGATGAATGAACGAATAAAAGTAAAGATGTAACAGATCCTTTGGAAACAACCACTGAGCTAATGATAACCCAGCAGGGTTCAAATTTGCAATGGAGACTAACATCAATTCAGGAAACCTTCCCGTTCCAGGGCACCCGATCCAAAAAACACATTCATCTGGTCAGACATTTTCCATACTCTGATTTCTATCTTTCTTGGCACACCCGACTCTCCTCTAGCAAAGTCACAACCCTTTGTTGCCATGGAACCCAATCACACATGGAGCCTGTTACTATGACTTCCCTGCAGATCTAAAAAAAGACCCAGTGACCAAAAGAACAGCTTCATTTTTTTTAAAAAAATGGTTTTTTTCTATGGTACAGAAGCTCCAAAAAGAAATCCAACCCTTTTATGTCCAACGATGTTTAAATTTTCATGCAGGGTAACTTGAACTCTTGAGCCAAAACTAGCCAATGTTGTGTACAAATTTTTCAGCTGGGACATTCCAAAGAAGAAGATTTTATAAATAAGCACCTGGCAATGAGGGTAAACATATTCTTATTTCATATTCATGTTTCTTCCTTTTTTTTTCTTCTAGGCAAGCTTCCTGAAATTTGAGTAGCTGTTTAGTAAACATGTGTCAATCAGCAGTTACCAAATTGCAATATTCATTTCTACCAATACTTAATTTTTGCCAAGAGCTCATTACTTCTCTTAAAGAAGAAGTAATGAGAAGATCATCTAAAGAGCACAATCAACCCTGTGTTCTGTCATGTCTGGAGCTGGACTACATCTGTGGAGACAAACATCTGAGACTAATAGCAGAGCCATTTAAGGAGAGAGAATTAACATTTGCTGAGTGCCTACCATGAGCTGAGCACATTTCTGTCATCATGAAAACCCTGCAGCAGAGGCCTTTTCACATCTCAGTTTTGCAGATCAGTAGTAAGTCAGAGAGCTTAAGTAGCTTCCTCAAGCTGCCATGCTAGAATGGTGGATTGGTGTCTGACTCTCAGAGCCAAAGCTACTCAGTCATTCCACCAACATTTAGTTCTGGCCGCACAGGTGCTATGCATAGCTTTTTTGGCTTCTTTGTTCTCTACGATAGAATTTTCATCCCGTAACACCTGTCTGTAAAGAGGGCATGGCGTCTATTTTTATAGGCACAAGGTGCCAGTTCTGGCTGTAACCACCTGTAATAACTACCACATACGCACAGCAGCAGCTGGCCCTCGGACAGTCAGGAGTAAGTGCCCTGGCTGCTTCCCTAGGATGACAGGGAGCCAGACACCTACTGCATCCTTAAAAGGCTGGCTGCTGACATGGCCTTCCAAGCCTGGGCTCTATAGCAGGGAGGACTGGGAAGCTCTTGGTGACTGTTCTCATGCAATGTCAGCAACCAAGTTAAAGCCAGGCCATGCACCTCCCAACAATTATTCTACGCAACCCTGATTTTGCACAATCAGCTTCAACAAATGATTGAGAGGAAGGAATGTGTTAAAGCATGGAAGTTAATGTTGAAGTTTTATTATTAATCATACCAGATGTCTGACTAAAAATATTTTACTTATTTCCTTGTATAATGAATACAACTACTTCCATTAAAAGAAATTTCAAAAAACAAAATGAGATACAACTTCCCATCCACTAGGAGACTAGAATCAGACGAGATCGGGAGCGTTCAGGGTGGTATGGCTGTAGACGAGGAGGCTAGAATCAAATGACAGCTAACAAGTATGGCAGGAGATATGCCGATAAACTGCAGGAGATAACCCTTATAAACTGCTGGTGGGACTATAAGATGGTGCAGCTGCTTGGAAAACACTCTGGCGGAAAACACTCCCTCGAATCAAGGGATTGAGATTCGATTCCCAGTCAGGGCACGTGCCTGCGTTGCGGGCCAGTTCCCAGCAGGGGACGCATGAGAGGCAACCATACACTGATACTTCCTTCCCTCTCTCCTTCCCTTCCCCTCTAAAGATAAATAAATAAAATCTTAATAAAAACTTTTACACAAATGTTCATAGCAGCCAAAAAGCAGAAACCACTCAAATGTTCATTAACTGATGAACAGATAAATAAAATGCAGAATATCCACACAAGCGAATACTGGGGTTGGCAACGAAAAGAAACAAATTACTGATGCATGCTACAACATGGATGAGCCTTGAAAACATGCTGACTTAAAGAAGCCAGACACACAAGATGGCATTATGTCTGACTCCATTTACAGACAATGTTCTGAACAGGCAAATCCATAGAAGCAGAAAGTAAACTGGCAGCTACCTTGGCCTCGGGGTTTGGGAGGGAGGAAATAGAGAGTGCTGATAACCGGAATGGAGTTTCTTCTTGGGGTGCTGGGATTGACTGTGGTGGGGGCCACACAAACTCTGTGACTGCACCAAGAACCATTCAACTGCACACTTCAAAATGAGGAACTATATGGTATGTGAATTGTATCTTAATAAAGCTGTTATTTTAAAAATAGAAAAAAAGAAAAGCCAACATAATCCTCCCCCCTTTTTTGTTTTATTTTTTGGTTGTACTATTACATAAAAAAGCCCAAGTGACAAGACTCGCCTGACCTTGGACAAGTTACTTTGTCTCTGCTGTCTCTGTGCCTTATTAAGAAATAAGGCTCCTCCCTGAGCCAAGTGCTCTTTGCTCTGCAATGTTTTATCTGAGAGGGAAAACCACTTGGGTGAAAACCTCTCAAGTAATGTTCGAAGTGGGAGTCAGAGGTGGTCTTCAGCCAGGCCGGGGTCCATCCCACTTGAGCTGAATCTTTTTAAGCTTTCCTTGTTTGGTTCTCCCCTTCCCTCCAGCCTCTGTGCCATGGTGGATTCCTAAGCACCTGCCATGTGCAGGGCTCAGTGCCAGTCTTCATCACCTCTAGGTCTCAATCCACAATCCGCGGGGAGACCTACATCCTTTCCACTTGACAGTGTACAACAGACGCAGAGAGATTAGGCCAGGTGGCCAGGGTCCAACAGCCTCCACGTGGCAGACAGGATCTGAACTCAGAGCCAGAACCTGAGCTGCTTGTACCTACATCTGGGTTTTTCAATCGGGTCCATACACATATTCTTGGGTTCCGTGAGTTTGCTACAAATATTTCAAAATGATATGTTTAGTTAGATGGTAAAGAGTATTAACAGAACTGCATTTGGGGATGACGGCGATAACCACCTGCTAACTGAGCATTGCCCTGGCGTTTCAAGACCTCCTGTGTTTTCACTCATGTCAGGATTCCTTCTGTTGTGGGATCCATAAGAAACAAACCAACTGACAGTATTCATTTCTTAGGGCTGCCCTAATAAACTACCACTATCAGGTGGCTTCAAAGAACAGAAGTCCATTGTCTCACAGTTCTGGAGGCTGGAAATGGAGGCGTGGGCAAGGCCGCGTGCCCCCAGAGGTGCCAGGGAAGGACCCATGCCTCCCACCATGCCGGCTGCTGGTAGCTGCAGTCCTTCCTGGGCCTCCAGATGCATCACCTCAGTTCTCCGTCTTCACGTTTGCGCACCCTCCCCTCTTCGTCTTCACCTCACCCTTCCTCTGTGCATGTCTGTCTCCAGATGCCCTCTTTTTAATAAGGATACGGGTGAGTCACACTGGATTAGGACTCACCCTAATGGCCTCATGTTAACTTAATTACCTCTCTAGGGACTTCCGCCAAGATGGAGGCATAGGTGGAAACACTGTGCCTTCTCCCACAACCAAGTTTGGATACAACAAAAGTTTTGGAGAACTAAGACACACCCAGAGACCAGAAAACCGAATTATACGGAAGTCCGACAGCTACAAACCGTTCAACGGGGACGGTAAGAGAGGCAGAGCCAGCAGCGGAGCAGGGTCGGGAAGGACAGACCTAGGAGCGCAGGCAGCCCGGAACCAGTTGGGGTGCGGGGCAGACTGACCAAGGTCGCACATTCGCGCGCAGTGAGATGGACCACGCAGGCCCCAGGGGGCGAACCCAGTGGTGGAGGGCTGACAGCGGTGGCACACTCGCGTGCAGTGGAGTGGGGCACGTGGCCCTGGTGACGGTGGTGGCTGCGGTGCTGGTGGGGGTCGCGGCTGCGGGCGCCGGAGGGAAGCCATTGCCCCTCTTTGACCCCGCCCCCACATACAACGTCACAACCCAGCGACTGAGTTGCCCTTCGGCACCGGTGAGGGCCGGGGTGGCAGGCGGCAGACGGGACGCCAGAGTCCCTCTTTGACCCCGCCCCCACATACAGCATCACAACCCAGAGCCTTAGTTGCCCTGCAATACCAGTGAGAGCCATTGTCCCTCTTTGACCCCGCCCCAACATACAACGTCACAACCCAGCGACTTAGTTGCCCTGTTCTAGTGAACACTTTAGGGCTCTGATCCTGCTATGGAACAGGCACGAACAACCCAAAAGATGGCGCAAGAAGAACTCAAAGTCCCAGAGCCAATATCTCTTAAGCGACCAAGAAATTGCCAGCCTCTCAGAAGCACAATTCAAGACACTATCAGGATGCTCACAGAACTGGTAGATTATAGTCGCAAATTAGAGGAACAAAGTCACACATTAGAGGAACATATGAAGGCTAAACTAATTGAAATGAAGGGAGATGTCCAGGAAACCAATAGCGATGGAAAGGAAACTGGGACTCAAATCAATGGAATGGACCAGAAGGAAGAACTAAACATCCCACCAGAAAGGAATGAAGAAATGAGAATTCAAAAAAATGAGGAGAGGCTTAGGAACCTCCAGGACATCTTTAAACGTTCCAACATCTGGATTATAGGGGTACCAGAAGGGGGAAAGAAACAGCCACGAGTGGAAAACTTATTTGAACAAATAATAAAGGAGAACTTCCCCAGTCTGGCAAAGGAAATAGACTTCCAGGAAATCCAGGAAGCTCAGAGAGTCCCAAAGAAGTTGGACCCAAGAAGGAACACACCAAGGCACATCATAATTACATTAGCCAAGACTAAAATGAAGGAGAGAATCCTAGAAGCAGCAAGGGATAAGGGGACAGTCACCTACAAAGGAGTACCCATCAGACTGTCAGCGGATTTCTCAAAAGAGACCTTACAGGCAAGAAGGGGCTGGAAAGAAGTATTCCAAGTCATGAAATCCAAAGACCTACAGCCAAGATTGCTTTATCCAGCAAAACTTTCATTTAGAATGGAAGGACAGATAAAGTGCTTCTCAGATAAGGTCAAGTTCAAGGAGTTCATCATCACCAAGCCCTTATTATATGAAATGCTAAAGGGACTTATATAAGAAAAAGAAGATGAAAAATATGAACAGTGAAAGGACAGCAAACACACAGTTATTAACAACCACACCTAAAACAAAAGCAAACCAAGAGGACAGCTAGATCAGGAGTGGAACCATAGAAATGAAGAACACATGGAGGGTTAGAAACAGGGGAGTGGGAGGAGGAGAAGGGGGGAGAAGGCACAGAAAATAGCATAGATGGTAGGTAGAAAATAGATAGGGGGGAGGGCGAGAATAGCGGGGGAAATATAGAATCTAAAGAAGTTGAGACACGTGGATATAAACTAAGGGGGGAGAAAGGTGGGGGAGGGAGTATGCAGGTGGAGGGGAATGAAGGGGGGAATAGAACAACTGTAATGGTATAATCAATAAAATATATTTTAAAAAAAACTTAATTACCTCTCTAAAGACCTTATTTCCAAACAAGGTCAGATTCTGAGGTACTGGGGGTTAGGCCTTTGTAAAGGAAAAATTCCCTCTTGTGTCTCCTCTTCTCACACTATCACCACACTTCGGGTCACCAAATGTGTGTGTGGCCGGGGGTGGGGGGTTGCTGGTGCTGTGCCCACACCAAACAATTCTGTACCAGCAGCGTGGGGGTCCTACATTTTAGCCCTGTTCTGACACTCTCTGCCTGGAGATAGCATCAGATCCCACAGGTTAAGGGCTCAGTACTAAAAACTGCTTCCCACCCTTCGGACACCAACTGCAGGTCCAGGCTGTCACCAGCTCTTCTGACCAACCAGCTATAAACTGGAGGTTCTCATGACTCCCTCTTTGTGTTGATTAGTTTGCTAGGGCAGCTCACAGAACTGGACTAGTGGGTTATTGTGAAAGGATATAACTCAGGAACAGCCAGTGGGAAGACAGGCACAGGGCAGGGTGTGTGGGTGGGAAGGGGTGCCGAGCTCCCATGCCCTCTCTGGGAGCCCCTCTCCCCAAATCTCCGCGTGCTCCGGGTTTTTGTGGAGGCTTCATTAGGACGGCAGATCACACCGCGGGCCACTGGTGACTGCACCGACCTCCAGCCCCTCTCCTTCCCTGGAGGCGGAGGGTAGGACTGAAAGTTGGTTCCCCTGGCAAGCAGCTCCCTCCTTAGGGGCTTTCCAAAGGTCACCTCATTCACATAAACTCAGGTCTGGTTGAAAAAGATGTCTTTATATTAATAACAAGAGAACCATTTCTGCTTTATCACTCTCATCACTGGAAATTCCAAGGGTTTTAGGAGCTTGTGTCAGAGATGGGGACAAAGTCTAAAGATATGTTTCTTTCATTAACATTATTATAGTTACTCTATTACAGCTGTCCCAGTACTTCCCCCTTTGTCCTCCTCTGCCCAGACCTCTCCCGCCACGGTCAACCCCCTCGCTTGTCCAGGTCCAAGGGTCATTTGTACACGTTCCTTGACTAGTCCCTTCCTTCCACCCTTATCGACTCCCCCTCTGGTTGAGATCACTCTGTTCCCGTTTCCATGCCTCTGGTTCAATTTTGCTCACTAGCTTTATTTTGTTTATTAGATTCCTCTTGTAAGTGAACCCCTATGGTATTTGTCTTTCACGGCCTGGCTTATTTCACTTAGCATAATCGTCTCCAGTTCCAACCATGCTGCTGCAAAACAGGAATTCCTTCTCTCTTTCTGCTGTGTATTCCACTGTGTAAATGTGCCACAGTTTTTTATCCCCTCACCTATTGATGGGCATTTAGGCTGCTTCCAGTGCTCCTACGAAAATAGGGGCGCTTAAGTTCTTTTGAATTGGTGTTCGGGATTCTTAGGGTATATTCCCAGCAGTGGAATCACTAGGTCAAAAGTCAGTTCCATTTTAGATTTTTATTTCTTATTTGAAGTCACAGCATCACAGACGACAACATATATTTTTTGGCCGGATATGATTTAACCCATAACACTGACTTTAACTACAAATGATGCAGCAGTTCCAGATGAAGGTCAAATGATCTCTCAGTAAACAAAGGTGTCACACAGAATTTTTCTAACAAAGCAGTTAATGAACTGAGCCTTTGTGTATGATACAGCAGGTAAGAGAAGCATTCCAAATGCAAACAAAAACAAACAAATCCCCAAACCCGTCCTGTAGTAGTCACTGCCAAACTGTATTGACACTGAGGAGTGATTTTGGTTATCTGTATATAAAGCTGATGTTAATTTACATTGTTACTACATTTGAATTGATACAGAGAGATCTGATCAGATCACTGGGGAGGAGTAGGGAGGAGCAACAGTAAACAGTCTGGGATGGGATTGTCTGAGAAGCTGAAGGCCTCCAGAGAGCATGGAGTTATGAGCCAGAAGATTTGAAATAAAAGGGGCTTCCAGACAGACTGGCTGGCTAACTCTCTCTTCTTCCTCCAAGATGCCTGAATGGTTGTGCTGCAGCTGCCTGCCATTTCCCAACAGACGGTATTTTGGATGGGAAGGAACTCCTGTGCAGTCTAGGATTGGGCTGGCCTGGTAGAAGGTGGTAGGGTTATTCTTCTTTGGGTGTTCCAGAGGGGACAAGCTCCAAGGCAGAAGCCTGCCATTCTTCCAAAGTCATGTAGCTTTTGTATCTTATGTTGTTTTAGTTTGTAAACTAACCCTATAGAAACAAGATAATTAGATCAGAAGTATCCAAGATGGTTGCAAAGTTGCTGGAAATTCCATCCACTTGCTCCCAGATCCCAACCAGTCTTGCAGTTAAACCACAGAGCAATCAACTTGAAAATCCAGTCAAGGGTGAGAGTGGATGGGAGTGCATATGTGGAAGAGTGTGAGGGGTGTGTGCATGAGTGGGCATGAGCCTGCCTACCTGCAGGGTACTCGGGAGTGGGCGGCCTGGGCTCTCCTGGCAGAGTGCAGCCGCTGCCACTGCTGAGCCCAGCACTCTGGCTGTGCAGATTTGGGACAGGAGACATTCTGAGGAATTTAAAATATCCTCCTCAGGAAGAAGCCTCTGGAGTGCCTGCACCTCAGCTCCTAGAGGTGTCTCTGACCCTCCACCCTGGCAGGGCTGTGTACCCCCCACCACCACAAGCCAGGATCCAGGGACTATGGTACTTACTGGAAAAGGGACTAGCGCCTCCCTGAACCCAGACACCACAGGAACCACAAACGGGACAGAATCTGACTGAGGAGGCTGCAGCTCGGCTCAGGAGCCACAAGATCTTGGGGGCAGAGAGAGAAGCCCGAGTGGTGGCTGGCTGCAGAAAGTGTAGGGGGAGCAGGCCTGCACAAGGCTGAGAATCACTGGAGGGAGTGGTGAGAGTGCCCCTCCACTGCCTGTGTTAGAGTACGGCTACAGGACTCTTCCTAGCGCCATCCGGGAGAGAGCCAGAGAGAAACTTTACCTAGAACTGTCAGAGGCTCTGGCAGGCTGTGACCAGCCCTGACTGAGAAAGATTTCATGCTTTCTGGGATTGGGGGAGCGCATGGAGAACAGGCCCCTCAGGGTTTGGTGTTACAATGTGGGGGCCACACAGAAACCCTTCTAAAAGAGGAGCTGAGGTGAGATTCGTGGCCCAGCAGGGATTCTGTGCTCCTGTGCACCCAAAGATGGCCAGGAGCTGAACTCCTGAGATTTGCTACAGCCAGGCAGGTACCCTCACAGGCACTCACGTCAACTCCCTCCTGAGAGATTACATGTTCTGTAGATCAGTGAGGCCAGGCCCAGGAGTCCCCTGCTGGGTGCATATCTGCAGGGGAAAGCTAAAAGCTCTGAAAGGGCCCTTTCTACCAGACACTATGAACAACACTGTTTCTCAGGCCCTGATCCACTGAAACCAGCAGATCTGAGATTAGAGACAAGAGCAACAAGAGGTGTTCAGGGTCACATACGGCCTCTGTGCCTAGACAGAGTTGTTGTCTGCACCAAGAAGAAAAAAGCTGCCCCCTTTACACAGATTGGCCGTTCACGGGAAATGGACAGCTAATTCACTAGAAACCATACATTATTGGAAAGATTCTGGGACAAACCAAGTCATGTGGCGAGGGGTTGAGGAAACGCTCCTACCATCTTCTTGGAAAACTGAACAGTGGCCCCTTGGGGATGACCAAGGGTTCCCACCCTCCCAATCACACCAGAGGCTCCCTTTGGAGGCAGGTGAAGAAAGTAATGGCCATCCTCTTAGGACGTTAAATGAACCATCCCTGGACCCTGTGCTGATGGAAAGCTGGCTGGGCAGTACAGTGGGGACCAGCCAAATCTTGAGATAGCTAGACTGTGGATCACTTAGAGTCTTGAACAGGCTGTACAGGGCCAGACTAGGAGACCATCTGACACTACCAGGGTGGATCCAGAATGAGAAGACAGTGGTAAACACTGGATTCTACAGAGACAAATTCCGCTGTGGTCTTCTTCATTACTGCATTATTTTCTCTCCTGTATATCTTTTTAACATTCATTTCTTTTCCTTCAAATTTATGCCTATTATTTCACTAGTTTTTTTACTTTAGTTTATTTCAAATCTCATATTTTGCTCCTTCCTTCTCTTATTCATTTTACCTTCCTTCCTCTTCTTATTTTTTAAAAAATTTTAATTTCTCTTTTTCATTTTTAGAGAGAGGGTGAGGGAAGGAGAAAGAGAAGGAGAGAAACATCAATGTGTGGTTGCCTCTCACATGGCCCCCACTGGAAATCCGGCCCGCAACCCAGGCATATGCCCTGACTGGGAATTGAACCATGACCCTGTGGTTCACAGCCCACACTCAATCCACTGAGCTACACCAGCCAGGGCCTTATTTTTGTTTTAAATTTTATTTGTTCTCTGGCTATGAGTTGTTTCTATTCTGCACTCTTACTATTCCTCCCCAGTCCAGCCTCTCAAAGCCATTTTTCTTGTCATTAGTCATCTCACATTCTTTTTCCCATTCTTAAAATACCCTTACTCTCTCTCCATCTTTATCAGTCTTTGCTTGTTGGTTGTTGATATTTTCTTTCTTTCTTCACTTTGTTTCTATTCCCTACGCTTTTTACTTCTCCACCCCCAGCCTCTCAAAATAATTTTTCTTTCAGTTAGTCATCTCATATTCATTTTTCCTTTCTTATAATAGTCTTAATCTCTTTACACATTTGTTAACATTTATTCATTTGCTGTTGATAGTGTGGTTGTGGATGGGAGTCATTACTGCAAGTGTATGTTTTGTTTCCTGGGTTATTTGTTTTGGCAGCACCTGTAAAACAGCATGCAAGATGTGGCAGGCTGTGTGACTCTGAGATCATCAACTGGAGGGAAGAACCCACCAAAGAATAATCCAACAACAGCCAAAACCCAATTATAACAGGGAGCACACATAACCAGCATAAAGGGCACTGCAAGAACATCCAGGTCAGGAGATCAAGGAGACTGAACCACTGAGTCCCACAGGTCTCCTACCACAGAAGGTCACACCACGAAGGCAGGGGAGTCAAAGCAGATCGATCAAATACACAGAAACGAAACAAAAAGAGCCACCTAAAATAGGGAAACAAAGAAACAACCCCCAATTGAAAGGAGAGGAGGAATCCCCAGGATGAGTGATAAATGAAATTGAGGCAAGCAATCTATCAAACACTGAGTTCAAAATAGTGGTTATAAGGATGTTCAAGGAGCTCAGTGAGAACAACAAACTCTATGGAAGCTATAAGAAATTTTCTAGGAACTACATCAGCATGAAAAAAGACATAGAAACTACCAATAAGAGCCAGGAGGAAATGAAGAATACAATTTATGAATTGAAGAACACAGTAGAAGGAATCAAAAACAGGCTGGATTAAGCAGAGGATTGAATCAGTGAGCTGGAGAGCAAGGTAGAAAATATTCCTAGACAGAGTAAGAAAGTAATAAAAAAAGACTCACAAAGAATGAAGAGGGTTTAAGGAAGCTGCAGGACGACATGAAATGAAATAATATTCATATCATAGGGGTAAAACAAAAGGAGAAGAGGAGCAAGAGACAGAAAATCTGTTTGAAAAAGTAATAACAGAAAACTTCCCTAACCTGATGACGGAAAAAGTCATGCAAGTTCAGGAATTACACAGGGTCCCAATCAAGATGAAGCCAAAGAGGCCCACTGCAAGACACATCATAAATAAAATGGCAAATTAAAGACAAAGAGAGAATGTTAAAGTGAGCAAGGGAGAAACAGATAGTAACATTCAGGGGAGTCCTAATAAGGCTATCAGCTGATTTCTCAACAAAAACACTACAGACCAGAAGGGAATGGCAAGAAGTATTTCAAGTAATAAAAAGCAAAGGCCTGCAAACAAGACTACTCCACCCAAAAAGGCTCTCATTTTTAATGGAAGGTGAAATAAGGAGTTTCCCACTTAGAAAGAAAGCTAAAAGAATACATCTCCACCAAACCAACATTGCAAGAGATGCTAATGGGACTGCTTTAAGAAGATGAAGGAAAAGAGAAAGACAGGAACAAAGGTACAAAGGGAAAAGTGGCAATGAATATGTGCCTATCAATAATAACCTTACATGTAAATGGATTAAATGCTCCAATCAAAAGACAGGGGGTAGCTGAATGGATAACAAATCATGACCCACATATATGCTGTCTATAAGAGACCCACTTCAGAACAAAAGATCTATACAGACTGAAAGTGAAGGGATGGAAAAAAATATTCCAAGCAAATGGACATGAAAAAATGCTGGGGTAGTAATACTTACATAAGACACATAGACTAAATAATAAAGGCCATAAAAAAAGACAAAGGTCACTAAGATGTAACCCTTGTAAACATATGACACACAACATAGGAGCATGTAAATATATAAGGAAAATCTTGGAGGACTTCAAGAAAGACATTGACAGCAACACATTCATAATAGGGGATTTTGACACCCCACTGTTAACAATGGACGGATCTTTGAAGCAAAGAAACAACAAAGATATCGTGACATTGAACAGCACTCTAGATCAAATGGACATAATTGATATACACAGAACCTTCTACCCCAAAGAAGCAAAATATACATTCATTTCAAATACACATGGAACATTTTCAAGGATAGACCACACGTTCGGACAAAAAAGAAGCCTCAATTAATTCAAGAAAATTGAAATCATATCAATCATCTTCTCAGATCACAATGCCTTGAAACTAGAAACCTACCTCAAGGAAAAAAACTTAAAAACATTCAAATTCATGGAGACTGAATAACAAACTATTAAAAATGAGTGGGTTAACAATGAGTTCAAGGAAGAAATCAAAATGTATCAAATGAAAATGAACACACAACAGCTCAAAACCATTGGGACACAGCAAAAATGGTCCTGCAAGGGAAGTTCACAGAAATACAGGCCTGCTCAAAAGAGATACAAAACCTCAAATAAACAACCTAACCCTACATCTATAAGAACTTAAAGGAACAACAACAAACAAAGCCTAAAGTAGAAAAAGGAAGAAAATAATCAAGATCAGAGCAAAATTAAATGACATAAAAACTAACAAAACAATTCAAAGGATCAATAAATCCAGACTGAAAGTGAAGGGATGGAAAAAAATATTCCAAGCAAATGGACATGAAAAAATGCTGGGGTAGTAATACTTACATAAGACACACAGACTAAATAATAAAGGCCATAAAAAAAGACAAAGGTCACTACACAATATTTAAGGTAATAGTCCATCAAGAAGATGTAACCCTTGTAAACATATGACACACAACATAGGAGCATGTAAATATATAAGGAAAATCTTGGAGGACTTCAAGAAAGACATTGACAGCAACACATTCATAATAGGGGATTTTGACACCTCACTGTTAACAATGGACGGAACCATCAAAGAAGATGGTTCTTTGAAAAGATAAATAAAATTGACAACCATTTAACCAGACTCATCAAGAAAAGAAAGATAGAGGTCTCAAATAAATAAAATCAGAAATGAAAGAGGAGAAGTTACAACTGATATCACAGAAATACAAAGGACTGTAAGAAATTACTATGAAAAACTATAGCCAAGAAATTGGACAACCTGAGCAAAATGGACAAATTTCTACAAATATATAATCTTCCAAACTGAATCAAGAAGGAGAAAGCCTGAATAGATCAATAATAACTAGTGAAATTAAAGCAGTAATCACAAAAGCCCTGACACACAAAAGCCCTGGACCACAGGGCTACACAGGTGAATTCTACCAAACATTTAAAGAACTAATTCCTATCCTTCTGAAACTATTCCAAAAAAAGAAGAGGCAAGACTCCAAACTCTTTTTATAAGGCCTGTGCTATCCTAATTCTAAAACTAGGTAAAGACACAACAAAGAAAGAAAACCACAGGCCAATATCTCTGATGATTATAGACATTAAAATCCCCACAAAATATTGGCAGTCAGGATCCAGCAATACATTAAAAAGATCATACACCATGATCAAGTGGGATTGATCCCAGGGATTCAAGGATGGTACAATATTCTCAAGTTAATAAATGCAATATACCACATAAACAAATATGATCATTGATATGATCTATCATCTATAGATGCTGAAAAAGCACTTGATAAAGTCCAGCACCCTTTTATGATTTAAAAAACTCAGCGGAGTGTGAAGAGAGGGAACATACCTCAACATAATAAAGGCCATATGTGAGAAACCTACATCATACCCAACGGGCAAAAACTAAAAGCTTTCCTCTTAAGATCAGGAACAAGACAAAGATGTCTGCTTCCACCTCTTTTATTCAACATAGTATTGGAAGATCTAGCCACGTGGTCAGACAAGAATAAGAAATAAAAGAAATCCAAGTTGAAAAGGAGGAAGTAAAACTGTTGTTATTTTCAGATGGCATGATAGTGTACATAGAAAACCCTACAGTCTCCACCAATAAAAACTATTTGATTTAATAAGAATTTAGCAAAATACAAAGTCAATATTCAGAAATCTAGGGCATTTCTGTACACTAACAATGAAATATGAGAAACAGAAACTAGGGAAAAAATCCCATTTACTATAGCAACAAGAAAAATAAAGTACCTAAGAATAAACTTAACCAAGGATGTAAAAGACTTGTACTTGGAAAACTTGGAAAACTTGGAAAACTACAGAACACTGAAGAAAGAAATTAAGGAAGATACAAATAAGTAAAAGCATATACTGTGTTCATGGATTGGAAGAATTAACATCATTAAAATATGCATACTACCCAAAGCAATCTACAGATTTAATGCAATCCCTAGTAAAATATCAATTGCATATTTCATAGATCTGGAACAAATATTTCAAAAATTTATATGGAACCATAATGACCCCAAATAGACTTAGGAATCTTGGAAAGAAGAACAAAATAGGAGGGTGGCAGTTGGGGAAAGTTTCCTCAAACTATATTACCAAGTCACTGTGATCAAAACAGTCTGGTACTGGCATAAGAACAGACATATAGATCAATGGAACAGAATAGAGAGCCCAGAAATAAACCCATGTTTCTGTGGTCAATTAATATTTGATGAAGTGGGTGGGGGCATAGAATGGAGTACAAATAGCCTCTTGAATAATTGGTGTTGGGAGATCTGGACAGGTACATGCAAAAAAATGAAACTAGAACACCAACTTACACCATACACCAGAATAAACTCACCATAGATAAAAGACTTAAATATAAAGTCATGATACCATAAAAGTCCTAGAGGAATGTAGGCAATAAAATTTCAGATATCCCACGCACCAATATTTTTGCTGATATTAAGGAAATAAAGGAAAAAATAAACAAATGGGACTACATTAAATTAAAAAGCTTCTGCATAGCTAAAGAAACCATCAGCAAAATGAAAAGGAGATTGACCATATAGGAAAACGTGTTTGCCAATGATACCTTGGACAAGGGGTTGATCTCCAAGATAATATAAAGAACTCATTCATACGACTCAAAACCAGGAAGACAAACAATCCAATTAAAAAATAGGCAAAGGACCTGAATAGACTCTTCTTTAAGGAGGACATACAGAGGGCCCAGAGACATATGAAAGGATGCTCAGCATCACTAACCATCAGATATACACCTTAAAACCACACTGAGATACCACCTCACACCGGTCAAAATGGCCATCACTAACAAATCAACAAACAACAAATGCTGGTGAGGATATAGAGAAAAGGGAAACCTAGTGCACCATTGGTGGGGATGCAGACTCGTGCAGCCACTGTAGAAAACAGTATGAAATTGCCTCAAAAAAACTAAAGATGGAGCTGCCTTTTGATCCAGTGATTCCACTGCTGAGGTTAAATCCTAAGAATACCAAAACACCAATTCAAAAAAACCCATGCACCCCAATGTTCATAGCAGCGTTCTTTATAATAGCCAAGTGCTGGAAACAGCCTAAGTGCCCATCAGTAAATGAATGGATCAAAAAACTGTGGTACATTTACACAATGGAATACTATGCAGCAGAAAGAAAGAAGTAACTCCTACTCTTTGTGACAGCATGGATGGAACTGGAGACTATTATGCTAAGTGAAATTAGACAGCTGGTCAAAGACAAATACCATACCATCTCAGCTATAAGAGGAACCTCATGAACAAAACAAAAAGCAAGCAAAATAGAACCAGAACCATGGAAACAGGGAACAGACTGACAGCGACCAGAGGAGAGGTGGGAGGAGGATAAGGGTGGAAGGGACTAGTCGGGGAACATGTACAAATGACCCATGGCCTTGGACAACAGGGTGGGGATTGACTGTGGGGGGTAGGCTGGGCAGAGTAGAGCAAAGGGGGAATAACTGGGACAACTGTGATAGAACAACAATAAAATATTGAATAAAAAAATTAACGAGGAATGCTAGGTACACCCAGGTGTTAAAGAGTTTAGCCTTAATTGATACACTTAAGTTGTAAGTAAAGAGTTAAAGAGTTTAACCTTAATTAATAGGCTTAAGTGACTAATGCAAGTGGAAAGTTGTTATTCCAAAATTGTGAAGATTTTGAATAAAGGCTCCTTTCTTTTGTTACCAGATCTTTGCCTCTGGAACTCTGCCCAGAGGGCGGCAGTGGGCAGCAGGACCCCAACTGCTGTTAGGTAACAGTACTTCTAACAGTATTCTATAGGTGTTTGTTTGAAACTTTTCTTAAAATGTTGGGGGAAAGTTTCCTCAGAATGTTGATGAAATATTACCAAAATCTTTATTTTAAAGAACACCTAAGTAAAAATACCAATTAGCATCTCTGAACAAATATTTCTCCATAAGCCAAAAGCAGGGAGAAGATAAATTTTAAAATATGTAAATAAGAGTACGTTTTCCCTAATTAGACTTATTTTAATAAAAATGTAGCCAAGTCCTTAACTAATCACTTGATAGCCTTAAACACTGAACTTTGAAAAGAAAAAGCCTGCTGTCTGTTGGAATGTGTGAACCTAAACATTACACTAACACCTATGTGCGAAATTCATAATTCAGCCTTTCCTTCCTTTCCTCTCTCTAGTTGTCCAAGCGTTTATCAGGCACCATGTGCCCAGCACTGGATATACAATCCCTGCCTGCTCTGTGGTGGGGAGAGAGACGTGTTTTCACGTGTGGTGGTTCACTAACCACACATGAAAATTCCTTTTTCCCCACAGACTTGGCACAGCTGCATGGGGAACGTTCAAGCTAGGTGTGAGAAAAGGGAGTCAGGGAAGACCGTTTCACTGCACACCTTACTTAAGCCTTCAACACCCTTCTAAGTTCAGTATTATACTTATTTCTTTCACAAGGAAACTATAGGTCAAATGGATTGAGCAAACTGCCTACGATGACCTCACACAGCTTGTAAGGATTTAAAAACCAGGCCGTCGACCCTAATGGGACACTGGCACCACACTGTCCCCTCAGAACCCTTAGCACACCAAAGGAGGGCTTTAAAGGGCCCTTTCTGACCAGAACGGCCTCTTACCACCCCTACTGCTAGCATCCTAGTCCACACCACTCTTCCCTCCACACAGGCCTCTCTGCCTGCCTTTGGTCCATGAACTGACCTCATGTCCTTACTCCCCCTGCTCCTTCCACACAGTCCCTTGGATACTCCTCAAACAGAACAGGCACACTGCAGTCACAGGGCTCTACTTGCCTGTTCCCTCTTCCTGGAACGCTCTTCCCCTGCTGGCTGCCTAGCTTATTTCTCAGGTCGTCCCCTCAGTGACATCTCTCAGCCTTCTTTGAGTCTCCCAGTTTAAAACTGCTTCCTCCACGCCCCCACACCTTAGACCTCCCCAGCCTGCTTTCCTTGACTGGTTTTTCAACATTGCATTAATCATTTGACTTTTAAATCATACACTTAAATACTGCATATTTTACCTACCATTTGGTGTGTCTACCTTGCCTTAACTAGGATATAAGCTTGTTGAGGGTGGAGATTTTTGTTTTGGTCCCTGGAATGTGTGGCATATAGTAGGTGCTCAATGTATATCTGTCAAATTGGGGTGAAAGCAGAATGGTTACAGCATGATCCACACTTGTGCTGCTGACGAACAGACTCTGGCCTGACATCTCCCACACACTATGCTCCTGACCTGGTCCCAGAGGAAAAGAGGAGATTGCTGGGAGGTTTGGGGGGGTCAAGGAGACAAGCCAAGGGAGCTCATTCATAAATCCAGTGCCCTGAAAGGTGCCTGAGTGACTCCTTTTCCATGCCACATGCCCTGGTGACCACCAATTTCAACACTACTGCCGAGAAAGTGGGGCCAGTGATCCCAGAGCTCAGGATCTCAATGTGTGGTCCTAGGTGAAAGGGGACTCCTGAGACACAGACGTTGTTGGAAGGAATAAAGGACAGCACACTTCCTGCTTTCTCTCAATGTGCTAATCAACAAAAATCTCTGCTGGGGCACTCAAGGACGTCCTTATTTTCCCAAGTGACGCTCCACCTATCCACACAAGGGCTCCTTTCTTACACTGGCCTTGTGTTCACCAGGTGTATGAAACCTCAGCAGAGCTACCAAAAGAAAACCTCAAGGATTCACTTCTCCAGGAGTTCTCAGATAGCAAAGGGTGGACTTCGAACTTGCCTCCTAAGTGACAAGAAGGAACAAAATATTCTCAGCATCTCAACATCTGCTGTGTCTAGAGAGCGATGGGTGGGGAAGAAACAAGCACAACAGGAAGAAGCAAGTCCAAGGTCAAACAGCAAAAGCATTCAGGCGTGGGAGATGGAATGCTTTTCCCCAGAGAGGAGCCTGCCACAGAGTGCACAGTGCCTGCCAAACTCCAACTCATCTTCCTGATCCCTTCTAAGAATCCTGGCCTGTGGCTTAGACAGATCGTGAGGGGTGGAGTGGAAATGAAGGGGACACACAATAATAATGGGAAAGGCACAGAACCTGATTTGTAAAGTTCTAAGGCCCTTAATAGGTGCCTTTCAGCTCTGAAATTCTGTGAAGGAAGTAAAATACCATTTCCAAAAAGAAAAAAAAAACATTAAGAAATGGTACTATAATTTCTTGAGCTTGTTTCTTGTCAGTCTGTTTTCTGTAGTTTAAAAAAAAAAGGTGACTGGTTTGGGTTACAAAGACAGGGTTCCACTATAAAAACCTGCTGGTTGCCATGACAATTAACATCTCTTCCTCCCTTTTCTGCAGCATCCTTCCTCCATCTGGGTCAAATCAAAGAAGCTATCTGCGATGCTCATGACTTAGTATTTCCTGTGTATGAGGATATAAAACTACACACACACATAAACAAAATACATATCAAAGTGCTAATTAGAGATGAACTAGAACCTCAAACATTGCTGTCTCTCCTCCACTACCAATAGTATTGTCCTACAAACAACTATTAGGAAACACCCCTGCAGAGGGTGGAATAGGAAGGGAGGAGGGTAAGCCCACGCCTGTTCCCTCTGGTCCAGAGCATCTCAGGATGGGCTGCAGGTCAGTTCTCTCCAGAAGGGTCCAGGTGAGGCCAGGGCTCCCTGGAGCACTGCCACTGTCTGTCTGCAGGTCTGTCCTCCCACCCCAAGCTCCTCAAGAGAAACATCCACACCTGACTGATCCCGGGGCCCAGCACGGCACTGGGCACACAATGACAGCACTCAGGACAAGGAAGGGAGCTCTGGAACGAGGCAGCCTTTCTTTCTGTTTTCTGCTGAGATCTCGAGTTTGGGCCTAGCCTGCCTCAAATCATCTTGTGGATTCATCCAAGGCATAAAAACATGCAAAAACATGCAGTGGAATGAAACACAACAACTTCAGGTTACGGAGGCCTCTGAGGAAGTCAGAGGCGGAGGGCACCCAGGTAGGCGTACCTAGCACCACTCACTTCTTAAACACTGACCGGAATCAGATGCAAACATGGCAAAGTGTAAACATCTGTTAAATTGAAGAGGTAGGCATATGGGTGTCATATTTTTCAAAATTTTCCATGTTTAAAGCATTTAGTAATTAAAAATAAATCTCTCTACTAATTATTGTACTTAACCGAAACAACTCGGTTAAGGATTTGATCCAGGATTTCCTCATGCTTGGAACATTGTCCCCTCTGTGAATCTGGTTACTTTTAAATATGGTGTAAGTTGATATTTCCAATGGGCCATTTCATTATCTTACGATTTTGGAATTTGGTGTCACTGCATTTACTTCTATGGGATATTAATTTCAGCCTTAAATTAAATTCAACAACCAAAGCAAGCATAACCTTAAGAAAATTAAAAACCACTGAGAGTTTAATAAGCTGGCTGCCCTAGAAAAGCATACTGGGTCATTTTAGGCTATTCTGTAAATAAACTAAAGAGTAATTATTTTCAAGAATTTACTAACAAAGTCATTGTGATTTCTGAAAGGTGCAAAGTATCAGAGAACATGAAATTATCTCTCTATACAAATTGTGTCTCCATCTTTCAACAGTATATGTATTATTCTTATTGAGTGGATTTGTTATTGTTAAAATTACCACAAATGTGCAACAAGTTATTTCAAAAATAAAGGCTGAGAGGACATCAACATTTAATTTAGAAGAAAGCCACATAAATACAGGACTATGTCGTTCATTTCTTATTTCCCTACAGAAATAAAAGACCCTCGAACATCACTGAGACTGAAGGGCTCTCATTTTAAGTTCTTTTAAAGTAAGAGCTAAATTTGAGCCCCAAGTATTTACAACACTTTTAAATGGACTGAGTGCTAGTCAAATTTCTCCCCAATAGAATTTCATATACTCCCACCCACCCAAAGAGCAGAGCATTTCTGGGTGCTAGAAACAGATAATGACGATTCCAGAAGGAGGTTTTTGAGGTAGCACGGAGGTTAGTGGGGTCTTTTGTCAACTCCCACCAGGGCGGACCATGGCCAGAGCCAAAAAGTGCTGAAGGTGATGGGGCAGCCCATCAACCTTATCTTCAGATACTTGCAGAATAGATGCCAGATTCAGGTGTGGCTTTACGAGCAAGTGAACATGCAGATAGAGGGTTGTGTCACTGGTTTTGATGAGTATGTGAACCTTGTGTTAGATGATGCAGATGAGATTCATTCTAAAACAAAGTCAAGGAAACAACTAGGTCGGATCACGATAAAAGGAGATAATATCACTCTCTTCCAAAGTGTCTCCAATTAGAAATGACTAATGAAGTGAGAAATTGTTGAAGCAATATAGTGTGTGTTTTTTAGGTGTTCTTCATTGTGGGTATAGTGCTTGAACATTTATTCATATTGTTTTAATTACCTTTTTGTTAATACCGGATGACAATAAATGCTATGTGACTGTTTTTATTTAAAAAAAAGAAGAAGAAAGAATACGGATAATGATTTGGTATAAATAAGAGCCCTCATGGCTCCCCCAGGTGGAAACAGGACATAAATGAGACACTTTAATGAAAAAACACTCACTTTGATTTTTCTGTCCACGTACCCAACTGACACCAGTTGAGTAAGTACCTCTAAATTGCTTGGCATATGAGGCAAAAACTTTGTCTGGCTTTATACAACAAATATTACTTGATAATTTGCTTAGGCCCGAAGGTTTTTTACAAGCATGGTGCTTTTTCCAAGTGGAAGCGCACGTAATAAAAACATATTCATTCCAACATTAATAGGCCCCGTGGTCAGGGTGTGAAAACTAAGTGCCGGTTTCTGGGCACAGCCAACAGTTTTAACTGCCCTCTGTGCCAGATATAGTGACTACCAGGCAGGTGAAACGCTCAACAGTTAACACCGGTGTGTATAACAACCAACCCCTAAACATCCAGTGATTTTTAGCAAGCCATAGGGGTAACATACAAATAAAGAAACTGTTTATTACCTACAAACATGAAATCTTGTTGTATCCATTATACTAACGCGAGTAACAAATCAACTTAAATTTCCTAGTACTGAGGAAGACAGCACAAGGGCGCTAAATATATTTACTGAGGGGGAGGAAGACAAGCTTGAAAGTGGCCTGCTCCCCACAGAACACAGGCTCAGGTGGGTTCCTGCTTGTCCATCTCCCTAGCTGGGAGGGTGACCACAAGTGACGAAGGTGGCAGTGACAGTTTGTTTAGGGAGCAACGATGAACATTCTTTATCCTGTAACAGCATTTGCAAACATGTGGAAGGGCAGGAGTCTGTATGAAGTAGAAATTGAGAAGCAAAATCTTATTCAAAAAAAGAACTGAAGGCAAACAACAAACTTGACCATCTCTTCCTCTCAACCTTTTGGTCTTTCCTTACTGTCAACGACCCTGGAATCATGCCTGCTTGAAAATCTCTAAATGCATGAGTAGAATCCTCAAATTGCCCACTTCAAATCCTGATTAGGGGGAAGGGGAATCTCAATCCAGAATAAATGCATCTAAAGTATACCTTCTGGTTTGTTTTAAAGCCTAGAGAAAAAGCAGAAATTTATAAAAATAAATAAATAAATAAAATACATAAATGTTAAGTATATCTAATATATTAATTTATGTAAACATAAATATATAAAATATAAAAACAAATTTACAAAAATAGCTGCAAAATGGTGTTGGGATAACTGTCATTTATCTGTAGACATCTTAAAGGAAAACAAATTCTAATTGGATCAAAGATTAAAACATATAAAAATAAAAATCATAATATGTCTTAGAAAAACATGGTGTTTTGGTTTTTAAAAAAATCTCAAAGTATGAAAGGCCATTCTAAGAATGACACAAACCTAACATTTTTAAATTTCTTTATGGTCAAGTCTGGTTAATATTTTATTCAGTGTTTGCTACGTGCTCTCTCTGCACTCAGCACACACCACAGGTCACTGATTAGGTCAGTGCAGTAGGGAGAATTCTAAAATGGCCGCAGGATTCCCACCTGCTGGTGTACACACCCTGTATTTTACCCTCTCCTTCCATGTGACAAGACTTGTGACTATGATGGATTTCACTCTCAGATTAAGTCATATTATATGGCAAAGGTGAATAAATTTTGCAGATGTAATCAAGGTTCTCTAGCAGTTGACTTCAGTTAATTAAAAGGTGGACTACATGGGTGGGCCAGTCCTAATCAGGCGAGTCCCCTCAAAGAGGGCCTGGCTGGGGTGTCCAACCTTTTGGTGTCTCTGGGCCACACTGGAAGAAGAGTTGTCTAGGGCCATACATTAAATTCACTGTGACACGTAATCACAAAAATATCTCATAATATTTAAGTAAGTTTACGATTTTGTGTTTTGCATTCACAGCCATCCTGGGCAATGGCCCTGATGGAGGGAAGAGACAAACACAACAGAGACGCTCTCCTGCTGGCCATGAAGAACAAACTGCCACATGGTGAAGAGGGTCAACTGGCAGGGAGCAGTGGATGGCCACTGGGGGCTGCACATTTCAGTCCTATAGCTGCAAGGAAGTTACTTCGGTAAAGAACCAGTGAGCCTGGAAAAGGATTCCAAGCCTCAGAAGATACTGTGGTCCTGACTGACACCTTGACTTTAGGCCGACAAAACTGAGGAGAGGATGAAGGTAAGCTGTGCCTGGACTCCTGGCCCTTGGAAACTGTGAGATAATAAATGGGTGTTGTTCTAAGCTGCTGAATTTGTGATTTGTTACACAACAGCAGAAAATTAACACAGTCAGGAATGACAAAATGGAAAATATGTATGTGCAAAACAATTTACTTAATAAGTAAAAAAACTTCTACAAATTTAAAAGATTAGTAACCCAATACACAGAGCCAGAATATAAAACAGATAGTTTACAATACAAATGTTTTTTAATTATGTGAAAACACAATCAACCTATTGTACTAGAGGTATAACCACTGGGAGATTCTGGGTGAGGGAAACATGAACATGTATTTCTGTTCCATTTTTTGCAACTTTCTCTGGGTTTATATTTACTTCAAAATATAAAATTTTAAAATGTGATCAAATTCATTCATATCAGAAAAAATATAAATTAGAATGAACCACCAGTTTTCAGCTATCAGATTGACAAGGATCAAAAAGTGTTAAAATACACAGTGTCAGAAAGATGGGAGCTGAGCATGTTCACACATGGATGGTAACATACACTGTATCATCTTTGCTCACTGCTGCCCCCTCAGCTCCTAGGGTTTGACACAAAGTAGGCACAGCATTCCAGTTGGCGATATCACAATTTAGAGTGCCTGAGCCCTTTGCTGAGCAATTTCACTGGTAAGCATGTACAGCCCACTTATATCCTTCAAACGAACAAAAAAGAAGGTTTTGTGGGCAGTCACCAAAGTGACTGAGCAGCAGCCATCCACATGCGCGTCACAAGGAAATGGGCAAATAAATTATGAACACCTGCAAGCCTGTTCGCCAATTAAAACTAGATTAATCTGCAACGATATACGTCAAGAATAGAATGTTTGCCAGCTTCTCAAGCCCACAGTGCAATTTTATAACATACCCTGATTCACCACTTACAAAGTCCCAATTACCAAGGCTCCATGAGGACATACAAAGAACAAGAACATTCCCACTCGAAAGGATGGAGCGAGTGCCCGGGGGCACAGAGGCCAGGCATGGGTGTCCACAAGGAAGGACACCAGAGTTCAAAGCAGACAGCGGGTGAACGACGAAGGTCAGATGAGAGACACTCTGGGTGTCCAGCTAAGAAACAGAGATTCTGCCTATTGAAGGATGTAAAGGAAGATATAGCTAAGACTCTATGTCAGGCATAGAGTAAAAATAAAGGAGTGCTTTGGCTGGAGAAATTCATGATCTGGAGACCATCTCTGATGTTATTGGAGGTGTCTTAAGGTACCTCGACCTGTGCACTTGTGGTAAGCTGAGTCACCCTCAAACCCCCTTCACCTTGTGCCTGTAAAAACACGAAGACTGCACAGAGTTCTTTTCAACCGTCTTAGGGGTGGACTCAAAAGAGGTACCAGACACTTTTCTCATCTGGAGAAATATTTACAAGTAGCCCTTTCCAGCATCTGGACATGCTTCACTCCACCACACTCTTCACTAGCTCCACTTGCAACACCAAATCAAAGCCGCCGACTATGACACTGCATTGTTCTGTCTTCTCTCAGTCTTGTGTGCTTTTAGGGGTCAAAGCTTTCAAGCACTTTGTCTGATGCAAACAGGGCTTGAGCAGCTCTTACTGAATGGGCCTCATATTTTCAGATAAATTAAAATCTATGCCAACTAGTGATTCAGTCTCAAATAGAGGCCACCTGCTCCAATTTGAGAGATTAAAATAGTTCGCCACTGCCTGTCGGAGTGGGGCTCCAAGCCTTCTGGCTCATCATGTCCTCTTCACACAGGAGAAACAAAGGCATGTTTGGGCTCAATGCACCGTCGCACACACTGGAGTAAATCTATTGGGACGCCGAGCATAGCACTATAGCATACTTTATTTTTAGACACATGCTATGTTGAAATTTCTGTGAAAGGGTACAGCACCATTTAATTCCCTCCTATCACAGCAAGCCTACATACATATCTTATTAGACTCAGCTTTACTTCAGAAAAGCACAGGGTTTAAATTTCTTCTCCACCCACCACTTTCTGTCCTTGCCTAAAATTCCCAAAGAATCCTAAGGTCTTCCGTTGCCTCAGTTTCTCTCCAGTCATGGGAAGGCCAGAGACACGCCCTGCCTGGCACAGGTGCAACTCTCCCTGTGCAACCGCACTCTCCGAGTCTTCCTGCACAGACAAGGCTGCCTTCGATTCACCAGAGCGGGCTTTGTTCATCCCTACACTCAAGTATCCAAATTTGCTCAGTCCCTGAGAAAATATTTCTAAACAACTTCTGGGCCATGCTTCATAAATGCAGGAGAAGAGACTTTACATTAAAACCAGTGTTTCCTCAAGAGATTCTGAGTTATTTTAAGTGGAGTTGAATGAAAGCATTAAAACAGAATCACAGGGAGCAGCAAGTCATTGCCTTCAAAACAATCCTCAACCCAGTCCAGTTGATTCCGTCCAGGAGAAGCCTCTGTTTTGTGCTACAGCTCTCTAACAAAGCTTCTGCATTTACTAATTCTTTTAATGTAGCACTGCCAGTGTCAGAGGGTCAGACCACATTCAGCTGGAATAGTAACAGTGACCCTTCACAAATAAATGTAACTTTCAAGGAGTGAACTGATTTAGAAATACTAGGTAAACAATTGTACAGGTGGTACAAGGCTGTGTGTGGGTGTGGGAATGACTGAAGATTGGCAAACTGTCTGGAAGACAATGAATGACTCAACCTCAGAACAACAAAGGCTATGATGGGTTTCCTGACGCCACTTCTCAAAGTCGTTCTGGTAAGGGGAGGAGTTAACAAGCAAGTTTGACTCCTGAGTTCATACTCTTAACACTTCGTCCTAATCTCAAACCCAGAAGTAAAAACAAAGGGAGTGATGTTGGGGAATGCGAGAGAAAGGTGACTGAGAAAATTAAAGACTTACACCATTGTCTGTGGTGTGTAAGTAGGGTGACTGAGAACATTCCCATGCATCTTGTTTAAGAACTGGCTATATGGGAAAAGCATTCACCGGGAGTGTGGGCAGACATTTAAGGAAATGAATTAAGCATGATATATACTCTTTGAGGTGCTTGTAGAACATCTAAGTAGAAATGTCTTGTATGATGTGCTGAAGCCACATCTTACTCCAGAGCTGGGCTCTCAAGTCGGAGGGTGAGGCAGAAATCAAACAGAATCTGCCCCAGAGAGACACTTCATCGGGGCAGGCACTGCACGCGCCTCCTCTCAACAGGCCAACAATCCCTCCGGTGCCTCCCCCAAGGCTGGAGCACTGTCAGGTGGTGTTTCTGTGTTTACAGGCCGTGCTGCATGGAAACTGGTACACATCCTAAAGACACTCGGTGCTGGAAGATGCTCTCAGGGCCAGAGTCATAGAACAGAGAGCTTCAGAGCGAGGAGAAGGCTCAGGTTCCATTTTAAATTAAATAGAGGATAGACTCATGACTTGGACATCTAGACTATGTTTTTTCCCAACACCCCACCCCAATATATGATACTCATTTCTCAAAAACTTTATTTTAAGAAAAAAAAAAACATCAACAAGGAAAAGACACCTCACTGAGAAAAGATAAGTTCCAAAAAGTGGCAGCAGACCCCCGTGCAGCTAAGTGGTCTGGTGCGTGGACCGTCATACCTCCTCACCCCAGCCCTGCCAAAATCTGGAAATGAATGCAGAAAGATGCTGGCCTAACACTAAATCATTTAAATTCACCTTTTTAAACCTAGAAAGTTCAGAAAATTTTAAATCTGTTCCATTAATTCCCTACTTAAAAATTTTAAATTCTCATTCTACCTGTATTAATTTTGAGATGTCTATCGCATATAACTTAGCAATTAACTTGGCATTTAAACATATTTAAAGCTGTTTTCTTTTAGGGAATTCTCTTTTAGGACAGTAGCTGGTATAACGGTTAGTCCTAATCAGTCTGTATTAGTCACACAATTTTACTGGATACAGTCTGGCTGGGTGTCCTCTGGCTACATCTGAAAGTGGGATGGTGTGGAGTTAATGTCTGAACATCCTTTCAGTTCTAACGTCGTTAAACCTTTAAGTTTAACTTTATAACTCTCTGCCTTAAAAACGAGGAGTGCATGCCTTCAATCCAGTGAGGCTGAGTCCTGCAGAAAGACCTGGTGACACCAGACTGTTGTGACAAGGAAGAACCACTCTTGTTGTGTCCTTCGACTGCTTATCTTCTGGAGACAAATACTGGGCTAGCAGATGGTTTTTAACTCCATTCTTAAATCGCGAGTTTATTTAGCACCTCCTAAGAGTACCCCAAACTATCAGGAAAATTCTTATATCCTAGGCGTTACAAAAAGTTCTGGGATTATCAGTCTAAATCATTCACTCATTGAATGTTTACCAGGAATATAAGACTACATGCAAAGGACTGGCAAAATGCTGTGTCATAAAAGTCTCGAATACACCACTGGCCAGGTGCCCTGCAGAAGTCGCACACATCCATCTCCAAGCACTCAACAGGTCTGTTAAGCCCAAACTGCTCCCCGGTACTCACTTCAGAAGCAGAAGATAGGAGAGTGGTTAGCATGCAAGCTCTGGCACTAGAGCTTGGTTCATCGAATGCCAGCGCTACCATTTCCTAAAAGCCACAGGACCTTGGACAAACTATTTAACTGCCTGGACCTCAACTCCCTCATTGGTAAAATGGAATTATATATAGGATATCAGGAAGATTAAGGAGTGCATCTGAGGTGCTTGATATTGTGCCTAGTGTATAGCAGAGACTTAGTACACGTGGGTTATTATCATTGCTACCGCATCCTTCTTTTCATTTATGTGCTTGTTGCTTCCTCACAGAGGAATAATCAACACACACGCTGGGTTTTCCTCCAAGCAGCATCCTTCTCCCCACAAGTCAATGGAATAGCTGGATTATGCACTGATCATATATCCTGATGTTCCTTTTCTAAGGAGTGCAAAGTCCTCATTCTGATTCACGGGACAATGATTCATGCTTCTCTTCCTTCTCTCTTACCTCCCAACTCCACTGAAAACATAAAAACCCAATTAAGAAACAGCAGGGCCGAAAGCTGCAGCCTCCCCTATCAAGACTTAGGCAATTTCCATCGAGGACCCGGTTGATTTCTGACCTTAACAGCAGCCCTGGAGATTAGGGCAGGGGGTCTGAAGCAACACATCCTGCAATCCAACTAGTAGCAGTGGTTGTGGTGTTCCACAGCAGATGTATGAGCTGGTGAGCTGGTGAGCTGGTGGGGAATGGCAATTCGTTCTCCTCTAAAGGGAGAACTAGGAAGCTTGCAGCAAAGCATAGCTCAAAACACACATACCACATCAATCTATCCATCCTAAATTTAAGAAAAATCCAACTTAGAAGACTCATCATTACTCACCATTCCTTTAATTAGCACATCAGAATAACGCAAATCACTGGTTCAAAGTATACTCACAAAATATCAGTTCACTCACAAAATATCTGACTAGGTCAGTGTCACCTCCGACAACAGTCTGTTTCCACTCTCTCTAGTTCCCAGCCAGGAAGTAAGCATGTGATCCTTACCTCTTTGCCTCATGGCCCACCCATTTCCACTGTAAGAAGGGCTTTGACACCCTCTTTTCTTTGACTGTGTTTGGCCACTACTCATTGTAAATTTCCGGATCTATTTCCAAACCAAAGAACACTTGAAGATGCACTACAGGTGGCCACCATGGCTGACACAGGTTTTTTCCTCAGATGTTAGAGACTTGTACTTATTATCATCATTTCTTCCTGTAAAAAAACAGGAGCATTTCCTGGGCCAGAAGCAGAAATACAATAAAACCAACAGACATTAAGCTTCTGGAGAGGCCAGGCTGTTCCACTCACCATTATATTACTGATACTAGCACTGAAGCCAGCACACAGAAGGTACTGGACAGGTATTTAGTGAATGAATGAAGCCTCTCTCACAGAGTGCCAGTGTCTATAGTTTAAACATGTAGATAACAAGCATGAGAGCAATCAATGTAATGAGAAAAGAGCAAAATGCTAAAAATACCAGAAAAGACTATCCCATTCACCAAATTAGTAGTCTTTCCATTTCAAGCTTATGATCACTTTTTATATAGTGATGACAAAAATGGCTACCATCGACTGTGTTCTTACTGTGTACCTGACATTTCATAGAAATTACTGCATTTATCCCTGGTAACACCCCTAGGATGTGGAAGAGAAATCTGAGACTTAGAAAGATTATAGGTCCAAGATGCCACCCCAGTCAGCAGCGCTAATGCAAGATCTGTCTTCTAGGGGCCAGGCTAAAGGAAGTGGTTCTGTTGGCAGAATACTCTGGTCCTTGCAGGCAAGATGGAATGGAGGTTGACAAAATCGCAGAGCAATGAGGAAGCTAGTGCACCAGTTATCTCTTTCTAAGGTTACAAGTGGCTAAAATCAGGTGGGAGATGACAGGAGAAATGAACCGACTCCAGAAAAACATTAGAGAAAGAGCCAGTGGAATGGCTGATAGATTAGAGTGGGGGAAGGTAATCCCTCAGGACAAGCGGAGTTCTGATTAATGGTGATACCAACAGAACAAGAATAAAACTATTCACCTTACATAAGGATAAAAGGCTGCGGAAGGTGGCCTTTTAGAACATTTAAAGTTAGAACTAACGTAAAATTTGATTCGCACATAATTGATTAATAAAAACCAGGCTGCCTGTATTCTCAGAAAAAAAGATAGGCTTTATCTAGGGCATAAAAAAAAGTAGGAGTCTAATTATCTACGTTCTCTCTTTTAAAGTAGGGTTATATTACGTGCACCAAGTTAACATGCACCATTTCTGAGTTTTACTCAGATGAAGTTTAAAACTGTGAATGATCCTGACTTGTCAGCTTAGAGACAATCACAGAACTCATTACATTTTCACTGAGGGGGAAAAAATCTAGGTTAGTCCACCTGGCTATGAAAATAGACTTCTCCAATGTTAAAAGAGTAAACTGCCTCATTATTATTCTAGTCCCAAAGGCTTAACCAAGTTCAGCAAGATTGATGTGTACAGTACCTGTTGTCTTCACACGGTATCAATTTTGAACTCAAAAATATGACCATCCAGTAACCAAGAATTTGATCTCATAGAGTCTTAGGTCCCTCCTAGGAGGAAACTGCACATCTCTGAAAGATTAATCAACTCTTCCCAGGCCCCTCCCAGGTCTCACTAGCTGCAGGGTTTTTCGGGGAGCTGATTTACCAAATGAGTTCACAAAAGAGTTCTTATAAAACTCTATTAGATGGTTTACTGCCAAGGAGAGGGTGACATCAAGAAATTAAACCCTAACACTGCTTGATGGCTTCCTTTTGCACACTTTTTGAGTATAAAGAAAACATGTCTTTATAGTTACATCTAAGTGAATCCCACAAAACAGGAGCTAGAATCATCTAATGGGGTAATTATTCTCTGCACAGGAAAACTGTTGTGGCTTTTCCCTTTATTACTACAGGCTTATTGCAGCCTTAAGGACAGACTCAAAATTACATCAGCTCCACTGGAGAAAAGTTCTTATGCCGTAACAAAATTTTCACTAGTTATCTCTATTCCTCATGTCTCAACAATAAAACCCCTAAAAGCAGATGGTCAAGAAGTTCAAACAGGGATCTTAGCATCACAGCTGCAGAACTTGCAATTACTGTCCACTCAAGTTTTACCCCTCTTCAGTCTGACCCCTTCTAGTCCTCAACAGATTTCATTTGCCCAATAAGCTAATTCAGAATAATCAGTATATACTATGTCTAAGTCAGTTTTAATTCATGGTTTACTTAAAAAGAAGGTATAGTCAGGCACCACATAACAACATTTGGGTTAATGACAGACCACACACATGGCCATGTTCCCATAAAATTATAATAGAGCTGAAATGTCACAGTGCAACATGTTACTTGTGTGTATGGGGATGCTGGTGTAAACGAAAATACTGCACTGCCATCATATAAAAGAATATAGCACATACAATTATGCACAGGACATAATACTTGATCGTGATAATAAACGTTACTGGTTTACATACTTACGATAGTATACTTTTTATCATTCCTTTACAGTGTACTCTTTCAACTTATTTTTTAAAAAGTGTGCCGTAAAACAGCAGCCATGTTAGGCTGGCAGTAGCCTCGTACAATACATCTTGTGTTTACTGTGTCTCTTGATTGCATCACTTTCTCTTGTTCTTGATTTAATCTCAGGTCGTTTTGCACAATAACATGCTGTACTCAACTCTACGATCTAGGTGTGTGGTAGGACACACTAGCTGGGTTTGTTCGTGTCAGAGCACTACATACAGGGGTGAGCAAAAGTAGGTTTACAGTTGCAAGTACATGAAACACATTTTATTCTTGTATTGTTATTTCCCATACAAACAACTGTAAACCTCCCTATGCCCATCCGATATATTCGAACAACAATGGGATCATCTAATGACCCATTTCTCAGACCTATTCTGTAACCTGTCATTGAGCAGCCTGGGGCTCTATCTCCATTATTCATCACACAGTGTAGTAGGTATAACGTCGTGGGTAGAATTTTAAAAAACAAGAAGCCCCCTTCACATAAGTCTGTGGCACTTTAACCAAAAAGAAGGGTGTTGAAACAGAAACTGAGCCTGCAGTTAAGTTACCTGTTTGCTTTGGCACTTTTCATCTGTAAATAGTTAGGGTAAAACTTTATCATCACTGTATTACGGATTATGAAGGAGTTTTGGTGAGTTCTATGAGTTTTACTAAAACGTTTAAATGAGTTACCAGTGAGCCATCCTCCCTAAAAGGTCACTAATCTTGTTATTTGCATAAAGATTATAACAGTTGTGACAAGCAAAACCAAGCCTCCACACTTTCTTCAAGTCTGAAATGTCTTCTGTCAACAGCGACATTAATACAGATCCCCCTAATTACTAATGCTTTAGAAATAAAGACCCTTACCTTTCTTCACAGTTAACCATGTTAACTAGCACTCATCTTTCCAAAAACTTCTAAGTGTAGGTTAACAAAGATCTTTTGCCAATGCTTTCTTCCAAATGGAGTTTCTGGTTATTTTCACAACAAATTGTTATGACACTTTTACAGAAAGTACAACAAGTAAGAGAATTCATTTAGGAAAGGAGTGGAGTGAAAGCAGGAGGGGAGGAGAATGGAATGGACGCAGGACGTATTATCCCACCAAGTATATTTAATCTGTAACAACTTAAATCATTATGCTAAACTGATTAACAAAGGCCAAAAGGAAAAAGGAAAAAAGGTAAATACACCAGGGATTTGTCACTTCACTTCTGGGGCAACTGATAACTTCTCTGAATTATGATTAAACACCCAAATCCTGCACAAGGGGTGGCGCCACATATCTGTCGCTGTTGCTATTTTCCCATCCGGTTGGGCTCTGGATCTGGGAGGTGAAAAGCCAAAGTTTGAACACGATTATACCTCTGAACTTTATACAAAGCAGGTGACACTCAAATACTGAGATGTCGGAAAAGCGAGTAGTTAGCTGAGCAAAGAACAAACCCAGGTATCTCCTGCCAGAACAAATGCCAGGGTGGAGGAGGTGCTGTTCCAAAAGGGACTGCAATCGGCCAAGGAGTGAATCGGGGCCTGGACGATTCAACAGCCCAGGAGGGCAAAGGTACCCGCTGGGGTGAGGGGAAGGAGGCTTCCTCTCCCTACAGGGACCGGTGCTCAGGCCGCCACCTCCGTCTTAATTTTGAAGCGCTATAAGGCTAGTCCCTGCTGCCTGCTCTGAAGAGCTATTTTCGACCACAGCCGAAATCAGCAACAGCAAATTACACTGCAAACAATGGAGAAGGCGTCTGCTCCGAACGGCTAGAAACTCCGGAGAGGCAGCGCGAAGACTGACTTTTCATTCCCGCAGAACCTCTCGGCCCTCCCGCCGCCCCTCGTCCCCCGCCCCGCGCGCGAAGCCCGGAGGGCTGGGAGACGCGGCCGCCGCTGGGAGAGCTGGCGGGGAGGAAGGCTGTCCCACCGCGGAGAGGGGGCCGCGGGTGGCGGGATTCCCTCACGTCCCGGCACCGCGCGGAGGGCGCTCCCTGGCGGAGAGCGCAGCGATCGGGGAGTCCCGGCGCCCGGGCCGGGCGCTCGGGGACCACGGGTGCCGGAGGGCGGGGTGAGGGGGTCCGCGGGCCGGGTTTCGATCGCGCCCCACCCGGTGGTGGACCTGGGGTCTCAGAGCCTCAGGCCGGGCTCCGACGACCCCTCAGTCCTATCCCCTTCAGCGCGACCAAGGGCGGGAAAGTTCGGACCCGGGGCAGCTGGGAAGGGTGAGTGTACGGCACAGAAACGGGAGGGCCAGAGTTAGATGACGCGGGAGCCGAAGCCCACTCGGCCTCGCCCCTTGGCCCGGCGGCCCATCGCCAGCCACCCAGCCTGGGCCGCTTACCCGGCTCTTGCAGCGCTGGTGCCGGCCAGGGTCGGAATAAGTCCGGTCCACGGTGAGCGCCGTATCGCTGCCCGGCATCTCGGCGCTTGCGCCGGGAACTTTCCGGTCTCCCGGGGCTGCAGCGCCTGAAGCTGCCAGGCGTGCTCGATCGCCCTGGGAACCGCGGCGGAGCGGGAGGCGCGGGCTGCTGCAGCTGGTGCCAACAGCCGCGCGGCCGCCCTGCGCCGCCGCCAAGGGGTGAAGTGAGGGCGGAGCAGGGACGTGAGAGTCTCCTCCCCTTTCCTCTCCCCGCCTCCCTGAGTGCGCCCAGCGGGGGCCAGGGATTTCTCCAGGTGTGACTTCTCCGCCTCCTTCCCTTGCTGAAACTTGATTCCAGCCCCTTCCCACACTGCTTTTTTTCTTCAAAAGCTAAGCGACATCTGTTTGTTGACTTATTTGTATATTTATGATAAAAGATGGGTTTTTGACAAGATGTTAAGGCTTGCCTTAAATTCTTGCTTTCAGGTTATTATTATTTTGTATTCAACATGCACCTACTGGGTATCTGCCATGTGCCAGACCCTGGGACAGGAACCAGAGATTTTTAAAAAAATGTTTCTCTTATAATTCCACTGAGAACAGAACACACTTCCACTTAAGGAAGATCTATGGTGCTGTGTGTTTTTTCAATTTTGCAGGTGTAGCTCACTTCTCTGTTGGAAGCTACTTGAAAGTCAAGACACCTTTTCATTTCAGTATTCCCTATTTCCAGTGAATAGTCCCTGCCCTCAAGAAATTTTCGGTATTGTTACCTAAGCCAACATTCAGAACACCAGGTATGGTTATGCAGGGTGTGTGTAGTGGGTGACTGACTTGAAATACTGAAAGTGCAGCTGCTCCAGAGAGGAGTGACAGTGCCAAATGAGCAGCCCAGAAGGAACAGCAGATGCCTAGCTTCTCCCCTTCAGAGAGGTGAGGGGCTAGAGGAGTGCAAGCCTTAGAAAAGTACTGAGCATAAAACAAAGGCACGTTTGGAAAACCTCCAGTTATCAGTTTAGGGGGTGTCTTTAGGAACAGAAGGACATGCTGGAAAAAGTAGGTGGAAACCATGTGGTGCAGGGCTCTACTTCCAAGACTAAGACGTTCCCTCTAGTTCTGTGAGCACTGGGAAGCTGCTGGAGGTTTCTGAACATGGAAATGATGAAATGAGGATGGAAGTTTAAGAGGATGTATGTGATAGCCATGAGAAGCACTGATTGAATATGTGTAAAGACACTGGTTAGAAGACCAATGCAAAGACAATCTAAGGGTCCTTCAGAAGGAAACTGAATGTAAATTATGATACAGTCAACCAGTGGAGTATTAGGAAACTAATGGAATGAGGCAGCTCACTATATATGGCCACAGAAATACTCTAACGTATATGGTTAAGTGAAAAAGCAACACGCAGAATAATTTATATGGTATTTCACCATTTATGCATTGTAAAAACCATATATGTATGTGCTTATATATGTATAGCATATTTCTGGGAGGATAAGAAAGAAACTAAAGAAATAGACAAGAAACTGATGGCAGGAGAAAAGAACTAGGTAGCTAGAAGGAAGGGATAGATGAGAGATTTATTTTTCACTGTATATTCTTTTAAAACTTGAATGTTTGAATTGTATGCATATATTAACTATTCAAAAAGTAAAATAAAAATACTTTTAAATGAAGAGATTAAACTGATTAAAACTAACTTAAGAAAAAGAAAACCCATATAGTCCTAAAACCATTCACAAAATTTAATCAAGACTCTAAAATACCCCTATACATATGGCACAAGTACAGCAGGCTCAGAGAGTTTTTTAGGTAAATTCTTTCAGAACAGAGGAGAGTCAAATGTTAGTGTGTGAGTGTGTATGTGTACAATTATAGCTATAGTGGCCAGAGAAGGCCTCTATGATAAGGTGACATTTGAGCAGAGACCTGAAAAGGAAGGGAGCCAGTGATGTAGATATCTGAAAGTTTCAGACAGCAGGAGCAGCAGGTACAAAGGCCCTGGGGCAGGTGCTGTTGGGGACTGTTTGAGGAAGAGCAGGAGGCCAGTGTTCCCTGGACAGACAGTAGGAGATGAAGTCAGAGACATTTCAGAGGTCTGGACCTTTCTGGCCATTTTAAGAACTTTGACTTTAATTCTGAAGAAGAGGGGAATATTTGGAAAATTTGAAACAAAGGAGTAGAGTGGCATGCTCTGCCTTTTCACTTAGAGGAACAAGATCCCTATACCTCACAGGGTCACAGGGTACACAAAAATCAATACCAGATAGAGCAGAGGCCCGAAGGGAGGGGGGGTGCTGGGAACACAACTTTTAAAACTGCCAGAAGAAAATTGGAGAATATCATTATGATCTCAAGCCGTAAGAAGCAGGTTACAAAAAGCATAAACCATGAAAATTCACCTACATTAAAATTATAAAACTTCTACTTATGTAAAGGAGCAATAATAAAGTGAAAACAAACCACAGACACAACTGGAGCTAAAAAAATCAATGTGGATGATTTTCACAAATAATGCTTCAAAATGAAAAAAGCAAGCCACATAATTACATGCATTATGATTTTATTCATGTAAAGTTAAAAGTATAAAGATTAAGGGAGCCTCTGTAAAGAAGAAGAGGTTGATATCCTTGAATGAAGCACTTTCCCAGAGGAGATGGGCAGCAGCCAGGAGTCGGGAGTCACAGTGGTGGCAGCTAGAATCCCTGTTCTGCTTCCAGAAGTGGGAGTCTGCAAGGCACACCCCTGAAAGATCGCCATCCAAAGAAGATTCCAGGCGTTCCAGAACTGGGTCTAGATCTAGATCTAGAAGAAGTTCTTGAAGGCCTCATACAAGGTCACAGTCTCTGTCTCACTCTCATAGATAATCCTGTGGCAGACTCATAGTTGAGATTATAGAAGATGTTGTAGCAACAGTTAGTCTCCCATGTCTATTCACAGGTGTCATGTGGGGTGTCAGGCAAATCCTGATCCTACCTGTTGTCTTACAGTATTTGGGTTGAGCTTGTATGCCACAGAAAGAGTTCTAAGAGAAGTATTCTCTAAATATGGCCCCATTGCAGATGTGTGTATTGTATATGACCAGCAGTCTATGTTCAAGAGGATTTACCTTTGTATATTTTGAAAATGTAGATGATGCCAAGGAAGCAAAAGAGCATTCCAGGGGAATGGAGCTTGATGGACATAGAATCAGAGATGATTTCTCTACAACGAAGAGACCTCATACCCCAACACCAGGAATTTACATGGGGAGACCTGCCCATGGCAGCTCACTATGACAGAGGATACAATCGAGGCTATGATGACTGGGACTACTACAGCAGATCACAGAGGGGAGGAGGTGGCGGAGGAGAAGGATGGAGAGCTGCTGGAGACAGAGATCAGATTTATAGAAAGTGGTCACCTTCTCCTTACTGTAGTCATGGAGACCAGCCACGTTCCAGATCTCGGTCACACTCACCTCCTCGCTATTAAAGCATGAAGTCGAAGACTTTCTGAAACCTGCCCTAGAGTTTGGATATTGTTTGTGGACAATACTTTTTATTGTCTCTTGTTTAAAAAGTGAATAGCACCTAGTGAAGTTAGGTGACTTTTACACCTTCTATGATGACTACTTTTGGTGGAGTTGAAATGCGGTTCTTGTTCTGCATTTGTGTAGTTCAGTGCTTTGTTCCAAGTTAAGTGTTTTTAGAAAACGATATTTTGTGTGTATTTTTTTACAGTCCAAATTTCAATTACTGAGAAGTTACTATTGCACAAAACTTCATTTAAAAGGAAGGTTTTTCTACTGAATCCAGGGTATTCTGAAGACCAAAGCCTGTGTCTAAATGTTACCAAATGGCAAAAAGCAACACACAAAGTTTCATTTTTACTTTAAAAAAATAAAGATTAAATGACTCATGTTTTTAAGAGAACAAAGATATATAGTAAAACTGGTAAGAAAAACAAAAGCATGATAAATACTAATTTCAGGACAGTAGTTATCTCTGTTGGGGAGAAGAACAAAGATTTAATAGGAGAGGAGTACAAGATGGCAAATAATGGTCTATTTAATGAATGACTATATCCACACTGGATATGTATTCATCCACACACAGTGTTTCATAATAGTTTTAAAAGTTTAAAAGCAACAAAGACTCGAGGCACAGTGATGATGGCATCGTTAATCCTGGGATTCAAGTCACCGGTGGTGGCACCCTAACTCAAATAAATAAACATAACAGCATTTTTATAGATATAAAGCTTGTTTACAAAGTCAAGATAGTCTGTTACTATTAACTTGTCAGTATGTCAATTTAGTCCTACAAAGATCCATTCTGAAAATCTTATTTCTGGGCTTTTCCCCTCTTTTGCCTGATACCTAATTTTTGTTTTCTAGCTACTTAGGGCTACACGAAGTACAATACTCAGGTGTGTGTGTGTGTGTAACTGTGTAACTGCACGTACATAACTTTACAGAGGTCAGACCTAAGTGAGGTCTCAGACAAACCAAAGTTGGGTTTATGTCAGAATGCACCATCAGGCATCTGCTCTTGATTTCTATCAATGTCTTCGCATTCCTTAGAAGAACTCCATCCTGGAAATGCTCACCCTCAGTGAAAAGGACAAATAAACACTTTGTTAGGTTCACTCGAATGTCATTTAACAGAGGATGTGCTTTTTCAATCACTTAGACTTATTCTGTGAGCCTTGAAGCTCCTCTACTGGGCACTCATATAAAAAATAATAGTGTTTTGTTAAATCCTCACCTGAGGATATTTCTTTCATTGCTTTTAGAGAGAGTAAGGGAGAGAGGGAGGGAGGGAGAGAAACACTGATTGCTTGCCTTTGTGCACCTGGACTGGGCATCAAGGCACCCTGATGGAGACCGAATCTGCAACCTTTTGATTATGAGACAATGCTCCAACCAACTGAGATGCATAGGCCAGGGCAAAAACTCATGTTTTTAAATACACTAATTAAGTAGTGCAAGACCAAGCTCTGCAGAAAAGACAGAAAACAAGCAGTGCTGATCACTATTTGGCTCTCCTATTGGGAAGCAGGCCCCAAGGGGTTAATAGACCCTATCCCTTCTTTTGGAGGCATTGACTAGGATTTTGTCAGTCCTTAAGGGAGAGAGAGTGGGAGAGAAGGAGATGACAGGAGAATGCAAATTTCGCCTGTCACTGTGGGAATTGTCTGTGCCTCTGCTGATACCTCCAAAAGCCTCTCTTCACAAAAAGTAATGAAAAAAAATGACACTTTTACAGTAACAAATGCAGTCAGAACAATAAAGAACGTGAAAGTACAAAGAGTAAGTGTGAGATAAGAATTTAATTCCTAAGTGTAAGCAGCACAATAAGGCAGTATATGCTAGGCACTAAACAAAGGTGGAACAGGTCGTTTTAGTTCTACTGGCTTGGAACGATGAGAACAGGGTTTATAAAACAAGTAGGATTACCCTCGACTTTTGTAGTACATATTTGTTTTTTTCCTGCCCAGCATCCAGTTACTTATTTTTGAAACAGGGCCTGTTCTGGGGGAATCTATCCCACCACAACCTTCAAACCAAGTGGTTTCAGTGAGGCAGGCCAGCCCTACCATTGGCTCCAGTGAGAGGCACGTGGTCCAGCCTCGGCCAATCAAAATCACTGTAATTTGTGCATAGGCACATGATCAAGTCACAGCCAATCAGGATGCCCCCTGAGACTCGCTGGAAGTACAGGGAAAGAGCGGTGCACTTCCAGTGGGCGTTGCTGAGCTGGTAGAATGTGTGCCTGCTGCCATGGTGGACTTCCTAGCCACCATACAAAGACAGGCTCCGAGTAAAGCAGAGTGTGAGAGGAGGAAGGTTCCTTACTGAGTAAGGTTCCATGACCTATTGGTGCATGATAAACCACCCTAAAATGTACTGGCTTACAACTACCATTCACTTGCTCTTGATTCTGTAATTGGAGTGGGCCTCCAAGGGGATGGCTTTTCTTTGCTCCATGGGACACTGGCTGGGGCTGAAGTAGCCTAGATGGCTTCACTCATATGTTAGCACCTATAAAAATGGGGGTGGCTGGACCGCCCTGGGTTTGTCTCTATTTGTATATGCTTACATTTTAACCATACACTATTTTTTGTTATCTTCCAAGGGCTCCCCTCTCTCCATTGGGGCAGTTGGACTTCTTCACATGGTGACCGGTGTCCAAGAAAACAAAAACAAAAGCTGCCAAGCCCCCTAAGGCCTAGCCTGGAACTGGCAGAGTATCACTCCTGTCACATTCTACTGATCAGAACAAGTCAAAAGTCCAGCCCAGACTCCAAGGGAGAAGAAAGAGCACCCATCTCCTGATGGATGGACTGGCTGTGCCTACAGGGGTGGGAGAAAGTGCTGGCTGGTCATGGCCGTCCATCCCCAACACCAAACATGGCTGAACCCCTTTCCTCTTATATGTATTTTTAAAAGTGCATTCTTCTTTCTTCTTACGCCAGTTTCAAGAATCCTAAAAATACAACATTCAATGCTGCCTGTGGGTACAAAGAAAACAAAAAGAATGGTGGCATTTCAAGCAATGGCAAGAACTGTGGACGGCATGACTAAAGGAGAATGAACAGACTCTGTTCCTGTTGCTGGGAATATAAAACTGCATCAGACATAGGTCCATCCTGAAGGGATGTTCCATCTGGACAGGGAGGCAGACAGTAAAAGAAAAAAATTGCTACATATGTAAAGAGGGTTGTGATCTTGGTTCAGCCGTAGGGCGAGGGAAGTCTCCTTGGAAACTCCACCTCCTGACTTGTTTCAGGCTTACCATGTTGGTACAGTGTGGAGAAGAAAGGAGACAGGGAGAAAAGGCTAATTTTATACAGAAAAACATAAGCCTTTTACAAAGTAAAGAAAAAAGTTTTCCCTTTCATATTTTGTTTTGATGTAATAGTACAGGGAGCCTTCAAATGTTCTGGAAAATGGTCTCTAATGACTGTCTTTCCTGCAGACTTAAGGCTAATTAAAAAGTTCAAAAATGTATTTTACCTCATCAAAATGAAAAACTTTTGCCTGTAAATGACCTGTCAAAAGGATAGAAAGACAAAATATAGATGGGGAGGAAATATTTGCAAAACCACATATCCAACAAATTAGTTGCAGCAGTATCTAGAATATATAAATAACTCTCAAAACTCAATATCAAAAGATAAATAATCCAACTATAAAAATGAGCAAAAAAACTTGAACAGATATTTCATCAAAGGCCAATATTGATGGCAAATGAACACATGAAAATATGCTCAATGTCATTAGCCATTAGGGAAAGTTAAAACCACACAGAGATATCATTATATACATATCAGAATGGTTAAAATAAAAAAAGTGACAGCAGCAAATGCTGAAAAAAACTAGGAAAATTAGATAATTCATACATTGCTTTCAGGAATGTAAAATGGTACAGCCTTTCTGGAAAACACCTTGGCATTTTTCTACAAAATGGAGCATGCAAATACCATGTGACCCAGTCACTGTGCTCTGAGCATTTATCTTAGAGAAAAAAAATGTTCCTATAATAACCTGTAAACAAATGTTCATAGGAGCTTTACTCATAAAAGCCCCAAACTGGAAATATCCCTGATGTCCTTCAACAAGTGAATAGTTGACCTGTGGGACCTCCATGTTATAGAATACCACTTGCAAGTGAAAGGGGACAAACTGCTGATGTACAGCTACTTGGGTGAATGTAAAGGGAATTACACTGTGTGAAAAAGCCAGTCTCCCAAGGTTACATACTCCCAAGGTGTGATTCCATTTATAGCATTCCTGAAACGACAAAATTATAGAAATGGAGGAGATTGGTGGTCGCCAGGAGTCAGCACTAGGTGGGGAGGGGAGGGGGTTGCAGGAGGGAGGTGGGTGCAGTTAAGTTATAAAAGGGCGGCACCAGGGAACCTGTGGTGGTGGGACTCTTCTGTATCTCAACTGCAGGTGGTGGGTAGGAACTACTCATGTGATAACTGCAGAGAACTAGCCCTGGCCAGGTGGTTCAGCTGGTTGGAGCTTCGTCCTGTGACCAAAGTTCGCAGGTCCAATTCCTGGTCAGGGCACCTACCTAGGCTGCAGGTTTCTCGCAGTCAGGCGGCATTCCCTAGTCGGGGCACGTAGGAGAGGCAGCAGGTTGATGTTTCTCTCTGTCTCTCTGTCTCTCTGTCTCTCTCCCTCTTTCTCTTTCCCTCTCTCCCTCTCGAAACATATCCTCAGGTGAAGATTAAAAAAATAAAACTTCAGAGAACTAAACACACACACATAACTAAATATGATTGCGGGTTGTATCAACGTTAATATGATATTTGTACTATAGTTTGGCAAGATGTTACCTCTGGGGAAACGAGGCAAAGCGTACACAGGATCTCTCTGTATTATTCCTAACAACTGCATATAAAGCAACGATAATCTTAAAATTAGAATTTTAACTCAAAATGTATTTTAAATTTTAGGTGCAGTTGTAACTTTCACAGGGAAAACTTTGCCTTCGGGGTTGGGGACAACATAGTAAGTAGGAATGGATGGTGTATGCGTTTTTTTTCTTTTAAGTGGTACAGAGAACAGAGTTTGTCCAGGGTCTGGGGACCAGCTGTGGAACGGAGGGGCAAAGGAGAGACTGCTCACTAATGCGACCACCCCCATTAGCGCCTCCCCACAGTGTGCACTGTGTCTGAAGCCCCGGCTAACTATGAAGAAACTGAGGGCCAAGGGCAGAGTCCTTTATCCTTGGTCTGCCTGTGTGGAGCACAGCACCTAGAAGAATCCATAATCCTATAAGGTTTTTGTTGGATAAATGACCAACAATTGACTCCTGATCTGGTTGGAAGAGTATGTTAAAGTTCATAGATTTGGGTCAGGATCAAATTGACTCATTATATACTGACTTGTTTAGTAAAAATTTACATTGTAAGTAAATTGTAAAAATTTACAAATTTGTGTGTTTTGTTCTATTGTAGGGTTCCCATACTGGTTCAAGTCTTTTTTTTTTTTAAAGGATTTTATTTATTCACTTTTAGAGAGAGGAAGAGAAGGAGAAAGAGAAGGAGAGAAACATCAATGTGTGGTTGCCTCTTATGTACCCCCCACTGGGGACCTGGCCCACAACCCAGACATGTGCTCTGCCTAGGAATTGAACTGGCAAGCCTGTGGTTCTCAGCCCACACTCAATCTACTGAGCTACACCAGCCAGGGCTCAAGTCTTTATTTTATATTGGGTACACCTGGATTGTAAGTGCTTTGTTATTTTTAACCTCTAGACCCTACCATTTTCTAGGAAAGGGTTTCACTGCTGACCACTGTGTATGAGTATTGACTGCCTGTTATTACTGTTTCCCAGAAGCCCACAATGACAGAAAACAAAAGTTGATGAAAATGCCTTACCCCGCATGAGGTACAGTGATCTGTTTGGTTAAGTCTTAACTGGAGTTGTAATGCTGAGGTTTCCCAGTTCACTTGAAGCAGTTCCCTGGAGATCTTTAGCTGTCTCCATTCTATGCATGGCCAGCCCAGGAAAATTCTTTTTCACTAGGCACATATTAAATCTGAAGGATGACCTAGCTACACTTCAGGAACACATCGTCAGTGAACTCACTTTGCATCAATTCACTTTCTAAGATAAGAATGGCTGGTGGGATATACAACTACCAGAGAAATCTGACATGAAGTCTCAAACCAGTCCAGTCACAGTGCTCTTAAAAGAGGCCATGCTGCATGCCAAAGCCTTCCTTGGCCACGTCAGTCTGCTCTCATTGCTCCCTTCTGACTTTTGACATTATCTGTTGCTTACATCACTCATAAACATTGGAGTATAAATAATTGTGTACAGTTACAGGGACATAGGATGGTACACTGGAGATAGACTGCCTGGATTCAGATCATGGTGCTGCCACCTACTAGCTATAAAGCCTGGGCTCTCTCATTTGTAAACTGAGGATGGTAATAGGATCCACATTATATTACTGTTGAAAATAAAGGGGGTAATATATGTAAAGCACTTCCAAATAAGAGCTCAGTAAATGTCTGCAGAAAACAAAATAAGAATTAAAAAGCTGTCTTCCTGTGGTAACTTCTCACCAGTAAGACTATGAAGATGGCTGTTATCCTGGAACGTGTTCTGCTAAGAAAGAGGGTGCGCTCTGGCACTGAACCTGGTCACCTCAAAGTCTGGAAACAGAACAAGGAAGAAAGTGGAAGCCTCGGGCTAAGCTCTGGGCTCCTGCTAATGAGAAAGGCACACCTCCTCCCTTAACACAAATCTTCCGTTCTGTTAGTCCTCGAGACACCTGCTCCCACACATAGCAGAGTTTCTTTTTATTTGTATACTTTGACCAAATAATTCCACTTTTAAGAATCCATCCTAAAGAAATAATACAAAACAGAACATGTTTTACAGACAAAGATTATCCATTACAGTTTTTTCTCATTCTGAAAAGTTTGAAAAAATCTAAAGGACTGTTTATGAAAAATAAAGGACAAATTATATAAATTAGAAAACAGCCATACAAAAAATAGAGGATACCTATTGCAGATTATACTTAGGAAGAATTTGTAATCATATGGGGAAATGTTTATGCAATGATATTATACACAAAAGAAATCAGGATAACCCTACCAGATGGGCAAAATTTAAATAGCGTTATAATACTTAGTGCTGGCAATGATCTGCAGCAGCAGGAACTCTCACGTGTCACAGGTGGCAACATAAACAGGTACAACCCCTTGGAAGCGGGATTCGGCATTATCTCATAAAGCTGAAGCTATGTGGGCCCTACGATCCTGCCTCTCCTCCCCTCAATGTGCCCCCTGGAGGGTACCAATCAATCAGGACACCATATAAGGATATTCATAGCGATAACAGTCCCTTTCTGGAAACAACCCAATTGTCATCAACAACAGAATGGCTACATAAATCTCAGCATAGTTATTTCCCAATTACCATCCATCATCTGTTGCTGGAAACCCAGCAGGCAGGCACACACGTACAGAAGTGATAAGAAGTCACCAGGCATGCAACACGTAGGTTTTCCAGAATATTAGCAGGGTTTGGTTGTTTGTAGTTAAAAGCAACAAATATTCCTTGGAGGTTATAAAAGGAAAGACAAACAAATAAAAAATAAATGTTCTCCATGAAAATGCTAACCAGAGCATGTTTCCCATTATCTTAATTTGCTTTACAAAGTAAGATTTTTCTGGTGTGTACCACCAGACCTCATGCCAATTGACACAGACCCCAAGAAAATCCTGGTGTGAAGTATCACAGATGGTGGAACTTCCTGCCCCACCCCGTCCCTCAGACATTCAGGGCAACATGGTCAAAGGAATCCTGAACCATTTTGCTCCAGAAGAGTGAGAAAAAGAAAATCTTTCTCCTCTTCTTTTGTGTCTTCCTACAGCATCTCTAGAGTATTCTGTACAGAGTCTGCAAATGACAGTAGTTATTATTTATTTAAGCCTACCTCTTCTGTACCAGAACTTGAAATACATCAACTTTGAGTTATGTCAAACCTCTTCCTGTCCCCTTCTCTACAATGGTAAGTGCCATTATTTTTCCATTTTATGCAGAAATAATATGGTCACTGAAGAGATTAAGTGATTTGACCAAGGGTACCCAACTAATAAATGGCAACAGTAGAGTGTAATCCCAGACTTATCTTATACTCAAAAGCTCATTTGCTAGGTGCATACTCCCAGACAATTTATGTATTCTTTTATTGGCCTCAGTTTCTGCAACTGTAGAATGGGGATAATTGCACCCATTAATCAGTAACTGCCTCTTAACCTACCAAAGGCCTATGCTAGCATCACTAAGCAAATAAATAGGGAAGAAACTCAATGCGTCTGGAAACTCCACTGTTGCATGTACCCTCACATAATATTTAACTCATATCAACTTGACTTGCCCCTACCCCTGCCCAGCCTGACCTTCCCTTCTCCTAAACAGTTTAGTGAGTGTCCAGCATTCCTAATAAATCTCTGTTTCTTGTTCTTTCCTTGAAGAAAGAAAACAAGCAGGGCTTTTAAAATTCAAAATCACACCATTATGACTTTATCCTCTGTCTGAAGTCTCCTTGAAAATCCTTTTGTTTTTATTTTTTTAAATTTTATTTATTTATTTTTAGAGAGAACAGAGGGAGGGAGAAAAAGAGGGAGAGAAACATTCAGAAACATCAACTGGGTTGCCTCTCCCATGCCCCTAACCAGGGACCTGGCCCCACAACCTGGGCTGTGCCCTGACCAAGAATCGAACCAGTGACCTTTTGGTTTGCAGAACAACACTCAGCCTACTGAGCTACACCAGTCAGAGCAAATCCTTTTGTTTTTAAATCATTTCCAAGTACTTTCAGATTTTCAGTTTTGTACTTTAAGTGTCACAAAATGAGATCAGTTCTTTGGAAGTGAAGGTTAAATTTTCTACAAGTATTCAGAAGCTCCCACTTCCCTAGCTGACAGTGCTGAAAGGCATTCTATAATTCTAGGATTTCTCATTGCTCCTTCCCAGACCAGCTGTGGCTGATGTACTCCTAGATAATATTTCTGACACTCCTTTTGTGAAGGAACATCTTTCACAAAAGAAGAAAACCACTATACCAAGCACAAGATTTACCGTATCTAACATAATGCACCGGTGTATATAGGGTACCCGGCAGGCAGGCACACCAGCTCACATGTCTGAGCATGCATGTAACACACACATCTACAGAAATAATCAGAAGTCACAAGATGTGCTACATATAGGGTTTCAATAATAATAGCAGGGCTTGGTCAATTGGAGTTAAAAACAACAATATTCCTTTCAACTGCAAAAAGGGACTCTTATAAGTTATTAGAGGAAAAAACAAATAAAAGATCTGAAAAGAGGCCAAACTGCTAGTAAAGCTCAAGTTACAATTTCTGTTCCCCCCAAAGAAGAAAATCCATGGATTTCATTATAGCCTTCTGACACTCATAATTTCAAAACTGTTCTCTAGACAACACTCTACTGAGTGAAGTGAGATATGAAACAGAACCCACTACTGAGAGGAAGTATTCCCCTTCTTGCTTATTTCCATCTTTTACAAACAGAATTGCATTTGCCTCAATCAAAAATATCAGAATATTTTAAACATTCAGTTAGAGTATACATTATCAATTAGAATACATATTATTCATTAAAACCCAAGCCCAGAGACTCCTATGTAAATGACTGTGCTTTGAATGTTTTCCCCTATTTTGATATCACCACTGATTGTCTAAAGCTGCACCGGTCAGTAGAGTAGACACTAGCTGCAGGTGGCCAAGGAGCACCTGAACTGTGCATACTCAGATGGAGGAGCCTAACTTTTACTTAATTTTAATTAAATAATATTTTCAAGACTTCACACAAAAAATTCAAAGTATCTCAATATTTCTAATGTTGACCAGATGTCAACATAAACAACAAAGGTCATCTTTGTGTAGTTGCCAACATACGACAACACAATAGCTGACAAGTATTGTCCACATCTCATTGTAGGAATATGAGACAAATGTGATAGAAACATACTAATACTTGCACAGCTCTTTCCCTCAAGGGATTTCTCAAGTCAAAGTTAATCTTCCTTCCCTACTAGCATATTACCTATAATTTTAGCATAGTATTATAACAATCTAATTTATGTCAAATAAATTGTCTATATATCTACCACACCCCTCTCTACTAGATATGATCTTTTTGAAATAGAGAACTAACTTGCTTATTTTAAAAATCCATCACTGCCTGGCATAGTTCTTGCAGTGGAAATCCTGCCATAAATGTAGGTGTATTTGAGATAGTGTATACTAACATTAAAAAAAAATCATTCTTCTACAAAAGAAAGCCTAAAACTAATATTGAAATATCCCATACTCCTGGAGTGAAAGATGCAATATCAACCACTTGTGAACTTTCCCTAAATCAGCTGACAAATAGAAGAGAATCTGATTTAAAAGGGTTTTTCCTAAACTTGACAAGCTTATTTTAAAATTCAGTGGAATAAAACATATAACTCTGATGAAAAAAATGTGATGAGTGGGGGCAGGTAAGGTGATTTCTCCTTACCAACTAGCAAGACATTTTATAAGCAATAGTAATTCAGTTAACATGACTAAGAATAAGCTCATGAACCAATGAAGAGGGAGCTCAGAAGTGGACCCATGCTTGTGAGCATAATCTATGACAGAGGCAGCACCATAAACCCACTGGGAAGGAAAATACTGGGTGTTCACCCGGAAAAAGTAAAACTGCAGTGGATCCCTATCTCACGCCAAAAAAAAAAAATTCAGGTGCAATTCATCATTGGAAATTATGTCTTATTTCTTATTATTGGTGATTCATTGACAATTCCATATGGATTATGCAATACATTGCATAATACATTATACATTGTTAATACATTGTTCCTACTGAATGGAAATAAAAAGGAACAGAAATGATGGTTTTTAAGGGCTTACTTTAAAGATGCCTACACAAAAGGGTACATAAAACATTTTTCCCCCTTCTTTAACGAATTGAATCAAGTCAGGAATCACTGTGGTTTGGGAAGGTCAAANCATCATTGGAAATTATGTCTTATTTCCTATTATTGGTGATTCATTGAGAATTCCATATGGATTATGCAATACATTGCATAATACATTATACATTGTTAATACATTGTTCCTACTGAATGGAAATAAAAAGGAACAGAAATGATGGTTTTTAAGGGCTTACTTTAAAGATGCCTACACAAAAGGGTACATAAAACATTTTTCCCCCTTCTTTAACGAATTGAATCAAGTCAGGAATCACTGTGGTTTGGGAAGGTCAAAACTTTAGAACGGAGATAGAGGCCTACAAGTCAATGCAGGGACTCAGTTACTGTGCCAGTGCTTCTAAGGACTTCTCTGAAGCTAACGCCGTAGAGCAGAACGCAAAGTCCAGCAGAACCCGGACAGTGCGCCTGCGTTATTAAGCATCCCCTGACCCACCTAAGCCTGGTTGTTGCTGACTGAGGCAAAGCTCAGTCTCACCCTCACTTACTCAGAACTTAGCTGTTATTCTCAGGGCCACCCCATGCATCAGACCACCAGAGCATCAGCATGGAAAGAGCTCTCTCTGGATGCTGCAGGGTCTGCTTACACTGCTGTAGTTCTGAGCCACTGGTGGCATTTCTTTCCTGATGTTGAGAGAGGCCAAACCACCCCCAAATTGGGCTTTGAGAAAAAAATGATATTTTAAATATGTTACAGATCACATATGTCCCAGATCATTGCTCAAGCGAGTCAATTTCCTGCTTGGGAGTTGTAGTTCCCTGTTTTCTGGATCTCTCCCCTTGATTTTCCTGTTTGACCCTGCAGTGATGTCATAAGCACAGACATGGTAATGCTATGAACATTTTTAAAAATTTTATTTTCAATTTCAGTTTACATTTAATGTTATTTTGTATTAGTTTCAGGTATATAGCATAGGGGTTAGACAATCATATACTTTACAAAGTATTCCCCCTGCTATTTCCAGTATCCACCTGGCACCACACGTAGTTATTAGAATATCACTGACTAGAGACCCTATGCTGTACTTTATGTCCTCGTGACTATTTGGTAACTGCCAGTTTGTATTTCGCAGTCCCTCATCCTTTCTGAACCAGTCTCCCAACTCCCCTCCCCTCAGGTACCTCTCAGTCTGTTGCTATGAACTGCTGTATTAGTTTCTGGGGCTGCCATAACAAAGTGCCAGAGGCTGTTTGGCAAAATAACAGACATTTATTTTCTCACAGTTCTAGAGGCTGAAGTCCAAGATCAAGGTGGCAGCAGAGCTGGTTTCCCCCGAGGCCTCTCTCCCTGGCTTTCAGATGGCAGCCCCCTTGCTGCTTTGTCTCTTTCCCTGGTCATCCCTCTGTGCATACACCACCCTGGCAGCTTCGTGTGTTCAAATTTCCTCTTCTTATAAGGACACCAGTCAGACTGGAATAGGGCCCACTGTAATGACCTCATTGGAACTTAATCACCTTGTTAAGTTAAAGGCATCTCCAAATATATTGAGGAACTGGGGGCTAGGGCTTGAATTTATGTGGTTTTAGGGGGACACAATTCAGCCCATAACACCATTTATGTGATGATTAACTTGGCAACTATACATACGCAGCTGTGCTGTGAGGCAAAGAGGAACAGCAGCTGAAAAGTGAAGGAGAAGGGATCTCTAAACCCACAGAGAACCCCTCAATCCCAGGGAAAATAAAACCCCAATTTCTTTTGTTGAAAACTGCTCACTTTGATTAGGCAGTCTCTTAAACCCTTACTTTAATTTCACAGAGAGAGAGTGATGCAAAGAATTTCTTCAAAGGAGGCAACTAGAGAGGTAACGATCCACCAGCTGTCTTTAACAGCTTCTGCAAAATATTGTCTTTTCTCCTTCTGAGAAGCTACAATTCTCAATATACCATCCCTATGTTGAAACGTGTGTGCAGGGCCCAGTGATGAATGGGCAAAACGTGAGAGTATAGGGAGAGGAACGGAAGACATGGAGACAAGGGGAACCAGTACATCGAGATTTTAAAGAAAGAAGGGCAGTCAAGAAAAACAAACACACTGTTGAGAGCTAAGAACACCCTGCAATGGGGCTTCTCCGAATGAACCCAGTAGGGTGGGACTAACCAAGTGAATTTCTGGTGGAAAAAAGGCAACAGGAAGGACAGAGAAATAGAACATACTTATAACTCAGATATTCATTTTGAAATGAGATGTAATCTACTTAAAAAGACTTGGGAGACAGGAACCTCCCGTAGTTGTCAGTGGAGACTGGGGGCGGGACAAAGCTCTGCCATTGTTGGTGAGATGAGAACTGGGCTTTTCCCATGAAACAGACAGTATCCTCCAAGACTGAACCTGGGATTAGCAGAGGGCCCTACAGCCCACACTGTAGTAAAGTCTGGTGTTAAAACTCTACACACACACACAAAAAAGTCTATACCATGCTCAAGTCAATGTATTTAAGGAGCTGTGGCCAAAGTTGGGAATTTATAATTACATATTGATCTATATTGGATTTCATGGTTGGATGCAGAGTTTGGAATCTCTCCAGGATTACTTCCCTGCCAACTTCTAGGTAACTTATAGTACTTTCAAAGCACCTCTGAATATACATTTTCAATAGGTGGAATTACGAAATGCTTAGTGCAACGAACCATGGATGAGTTACCACCCACAGCAGACAAAGCAGATATTCTGTTTGCTCCACTCATGTTCCAACCAATAGTTACATCCTTCCATGGACCCATTTCAAGACTGCAGTACACGAAGTCTCATTGCTCTTTTAAGGTGGATGCGAAAACTAGTTGATGATTTCCAGATTTTCCAATTAACTTGCTCTCAGACATGTTTTTTAGCATAAAAAAAGCAGACACAGTTCGTGGTCTGTAGATATTTTTATTTACATATCAATCATACTTCTAAGCATGGTAGCAATGACGTTTTTTCCAGTAGGAGCAATTTTTTAAAAAGTACTTATGCCCTGACTGGTGTGGCTCAGTGGGTTGCGTGTGGTAACACAAAGCGAAAGGTCATGAGGCAACTGATTGATGTTTCTCTCCCTTTCTCCCTCTCTTCTCATGTCTCTATAAATAAATAAATAAATAAAATAAATAAATAAATAAATAAATAAAATAAATCTTTTTAAAAAAGAGTATTTACACTTTTAAAGTCCAGAACTGTAGAAGTTTCAAAACCTTCAAGAATGTGTGGTCTAGCTTCCTTTTTTAGATGCAGAAACTGAGGCACAGATGCAAACTGACTTGTTAAGCAGCAGCAGAGCCAAAGGAAGAAGCAGAAGAGGGAGAGAGAGGACTGCAGCTACTGTAGGCACTGGCTGCGTGGCCAGATCCAGGTCTATGCATTGTCTCACACCCACAGACACAGACAGACACACACACACACACACACCTCACAGCATCCTTGTCACCATCCTAGGGCAGTGGGGCTGAGATTGAGCTTAGGAAACACCCACTGTGACTCTGAGCAACTGATTTAAACCCATCTGAATAATAAATACCACAATAGCTCTTTCCCATTTCCCTACAGTTTCAAAGAAAACAAACAGAACCAAGTTATATCAAATTCAAAACTGATATTTAAAATGGCACTATACAACATTAGAATTCAATAGCTTCTCAAAATCTTGGGTTCATTTCTTACTATTCAATCTCTGGATTGTTACTGGCTTCTATGTTGGCAAAATAACTGACATTCAGTTAAGAAAGTATGAATTAAGACATATTTGGGTATAAATCTAGTGAAGTTCTAGGTGATTTACCAGTGATAAAAAGTTCCCTAATCTTTTGATTGCTTTCATTTTGAATGCAAAGCAATTGTGTATCTCACATAGCATCACCTACTGTTCACAGTGAAAGACACAAAAAGGTGTAAGAATCAGCTAGTAATGGATACAAACTCAAGCCTATCTGACATCAGAAACCAAGCCAAGGAAGTATGGAATGTCTGAACAAAACATATTGCCCTGGCTGGTGTAGTTCAGTGGATTGAGCGTGGACCTGTGAACCAAAGGGCCGCCCACTCGATTCCCTGTCAGGGCCATGCCTGGGTTGTGGGCCACATCCCTAGTAGGGGGCATGTCCCCCTCTCTTTCTCTTTCCCATCTCCTCTCTCTAAAAATAAAACAAATAAAATATTAAAAAACATATGAAGCTTACTTAAATGTTCTTACTTAAAGATTCTTACAACCTAAAGCTTCTTAAAACCTGGTATTTGTTTCACAGAACTTGTAGTACAATTGGAGATGCGTCATTGTACTGAGTGCCAGGGCTCAGTTTCTGTGATCTCATTAATAAGTGGTTTTATGTGGCAGAAAGAAGAAATAATTTCTATGTATATGACCCACAACTATACTGACTGCTAAACACTGCTGGATTCCAGGGCTAATGAGACCTGATGCTTCACACCTATTGACTCAAAGTGCTCTGAACACAAAAGTCATCCTTAAATCCCACAGGGGAAGTCTGAATTGCAGGACTGAGTGATTGGGCAAGAGCCTGACCAGTTACTACTGCCGTAAGTACAGCCTACAGGGCACATATACCATTCCTGTTTGTAGGAGCTCAGTGGCACAATATTAGTTTTCTACAGTAAGCAAATAACATTCACTGCCAGATTTTCTGTGTCTTCCTGCTTATGTTTAATGCACAAGGTTACAGTCTAAAGTCAAAGTTGTTTTTCCTTACTACTACTCAGTTTTCTTCCAGATCACTTTGGAAGTCCAACTCCGTCCCTGGGGCATCGTCAGTAGAAGGGAAACTGGGAAGGGGATGGGCTCTGTTGGCTTTTATGTCATCATGTCCATAATTAGGCTTTGTTTTCAAAAAGGGAACAACCAAATGTCCAGGCACCATAACCCTGTAACCTTGCACAGTTTTGTAATCTAAAGTGGTGCACTGACAAACCTGGTAATTATTCTTGTTTTAATCTCAGATAGCCTGCTCCCGGTGGCCAAGTGCATACTCGGTGAATCAAATCTACTTCTGTCAGTGTTTTAGATCCTATTCAGACCCCAGTACAAACACAAATTTCCTGAAGGAAAGGAGCCCTGTCCTGAAAAGGGAAGTTGAAGTCTTTAAGCTTCAGAAAAGTCTTTTCAACACACAAAAAAATCAAAACAAAACCCAAAGCTAAAAACAACGAATCCCACCTTTGGCAGGACTTGAGTGTATCCTATAGCAATGCAAATCAGAAACCTGTCCTTTGTTTCATGCCTATTACTACACAAACTATAAAGTGTACTGGCACCATAGCTACCACCTCCACAGAAGGCATCTGTAGCTCCAGAGAGCAGCCTTGTTGAGGGGGAGGGGCAAAAGGAACTCAATTTTGGATTCGGAGGTTTGTGAAGATACTCTATCGCCACTGTCCCAGACTGCCCTTGACTTTCAACTCAGGAAGGGGGCATTTCGAATATTCGTTCAGGCCTAGATTGAGAGGAACCCTATTTGACTGGATTAGGCCTATGAAGTCAAGTCATTCCAGTTTACAAAACAGAACCAAGTGAAACAGGGCCCATAAAAAAGCTGATATAATAGCCTATATCTTAGCTTTCCTGTTCTCTTAGTTCATCATGCACCCCTGAGCATCTATTTTCATTTTTCAAGAGGCCCAGTTCACATAAACTGCTGAATCTTCCTCCTGTTTAATGGAAAGGATCACCAGACTAAATGAGTGGCAATTTAGTGGCATCCTCAGTAGAAGGGAAACTGGGAAGGGGATGGGCTCTGTTCTCAAGCTCCACTTGGAGAACATTTTGTTGTATGAAACACCCTGACTTTACAGCAGAATCCAAGCAAACCAGTTGGAGGGCCTACGGTGTGCCCCACTTTGGCCAGGCAGCAGGGAGGCAGCAGCTGAGACCACCAGCAGCACCCAGCCACAGGGAGCCAAGGGTGGAGGGAGGAGAGGCGCTGAACACGCCAGTGCAGTGTGATGTGGGCTCCCACAAAGAAACAAGCAGAGGTGAGATGCGACGGGACCGGGAGACCTAACCACATCTGGGTGGTGGGAAGGATTCCCTGATGGGAACATTCGGATTGAGACCCAAAGAAAGAAAAGTTTTTGAGTGTGTGCTGAGGAGTAGAGAAGTACAGCCGAGGGGAGAGAAGTGTATACCGAAGACATGGAGATAAATCTAATGTAGCAGGGAAAGTGAGGGATTGGGAACAGGGCAGGGGAAGGTGAGGGGCAAGTTGCAGATCTCACAGGGCCTGGTGGGCCAGACGAGGGACTCTAGAGCTTTTTGCTGGGCAATTAGAAATTACTGAGGGGTTCTAAGCAGAGGAGTCATATGATCAAGTTGTTGTTTGTGGTTGTTTTAGGTCAGCCTGGTTGCAGTTGCTGTAAAACTGAAGAATCTGGTTTCTATCTGTTACAACTAAATAAAGGAGTGAACACTCACTCAACCCTTTTTCTTTAACTAAAAATTTTCTAATTATGTAGTGGGGTGCTCTGAGTAGCAGGATGTAGTAGGTACAGAACTATTATCCCAAAGCAGACAGTAGTAAGCTTTCTGTGGCCAAGGGAAGGTATAAAAAGTCATACGCCTGTTAAGGCAAAGCGTTCTTTACCCTGGGAGGGAGCACTCTGGCTGTGCGAGTGTCAGTGGGGTGCCTACTGCCTGTGGGCCGCACTCCCCTCCAGTGGGGAGCAAACACTTCTGATGTTACGTGTCCCTTTCACTAACTTAAACGGTTGTTCCGTTGTGAGAAAGACCCATTTTCACAGAAAAAACTTCTTGCACTGCTTCTCATAGAGTCCTACATTTTTGTGGATCATTCACCTGACAGGCCCACTGTAGCTAAAGGGGCAGAGCAGACCCAGAGGAACCAGTTAGAAGGTCACTGCTCTCGTCTGGGAGACGTGATGGAGGCTTGAGTGGAGGGGTGAGGAGTCCACCCGCACGAGGTGGTGGGACAGGAACAGCAGGACTCGGGGATCCCCTGAACATGATGTGCTGTCGGGAGGGACTTCGCGTGGACTCCTGAGCAGTTGGTTAGGGGCCGCTGACTGAGGTGTGGAACGTGAAGAAGAGCACATGGGGATGTACTGAGTGGTCCCCAAGTGCAGATGGAAGTAAACAGGTAGACAGGGCTGGAGGTCAGAAGAGAGACAGGAGCAAGAGTCGGGTTTGGGAGCTGTAGGCGCACAGACGTTAACTGGGCTTCAGCCAGAGGACAGGATGGAAGGGAGGACAGGATGGAAGGTTGGAAGGGCACAGGCCTGGGCACAGGACTTGGAGAAGTGCGGGACTATTTCAACAGCCTCCTATGCAGACCCCTGCTTCCAACCTTGCCCCCTAACAGTCCTTTGCTGAAAACCCTCCACTGGCCTCCAGTTTCACTCACAGTAAAGCAAAGTCCTTGCTGTGCCCCAACACCAGTGCAAGGTTGGCTCTGCCCCTCTCCTAGCCCCGGAGACTTCTCTGTCCTCAGCACCGCTTTCCCGCCGGCACACTCTGCTCCAGCTTTCTCGCTGTTCTCCAAATGTACCAAGTACGCCCCACTGCAGAGTCTTTGCCCTTGCTACTCTCTCACTTCCTGAGGGCTCTGTTTCGGTCAGTGAAGACCACCCTGAGCATCCTATTCTAAACTGCCCTTTATCCACTGTCCTTCCCTGCTTTCTGAAACTTAACATCTGTGTGATATATGTTTACTTTGCATACAGTTAAAGTAGGCAAATATAAATATGGTACGTAACATATGAATATACTGCATGCATCTAGTATATTCATATGTTATATACCATATCTGTATTTACTGCATATCAATCTTCATCTGGCGCACTATACCATAATTTACCACCCCCAAATGTAACTCCAGGAAGCCAGCAACTTCATTTCATTCACTGTCTATCCTTAGAGCCAAGAAAAATTCCTGGCATGAAATATGCACTTGCCAAAATATTTGTTGAGTTAAAAACTCCAACATTTCATGATACCATAGACAAGGAGGAGGGGCCAGGAAAAGAAGAAAACACAGTGTCACAGAAACCAAGGAAGCGTGCGTGCTTCCAGGAGCGGTGGTGGACATCTCTCGTTGACATCTCTTGTTGCTCAGCCCCGCAGGAGACACTGTGCTCACCCCCCGCCCCGCCCTGGCCACTACCTTCTCCTTTAGACCTTGCTGCAGTCCTGTGATTAAGGTGCTCCCGCTTTTAACAAAAAATCTAGCTACAGTAAGTAACTTTCCCAAGGCAATGACGATGTGTAGTAAGTTCTGTCGAGAGGAATTAACTGTGAGTCCTAGAAACTGTCCCCTTAATGGATTCATGGGGAGACCACCAGTGACCTTAACAAAAACTTGGGCAGTGTCCAGCCTGGAGAAGAGGGAGGGAGGGAGAGGGGAAGAATTCAGTACAGGGAGGCAGCCTGTCTGTCCAAGGCTGGCCTGTGAAGAGGAGTGTGGGGAAAGGATTGGACCTGTGGTTACAGAGAGAGATGGCTTTATTTTAGGTGAAAAGGAAATAATTTGAATGTCTAAAACCCAACCCCTTTTCAGAGTTTTGGTTAGCATGTCTATACGAGCAATCAGCACAGATGAGGTATTTGTTTCCCTTGTTTCTTGCTCCACAGAAATTCGGATTTTGTTTATACATTTGGTTTAAAAAAATCCTTAGCTTTGTATAAACTTTGCTTCCCACATCCTACAGACAGAGAAATCTATAGAAAAGATGTGTAACTGGGCCAACATAACAAAGAAACAAAAAGATGACCTACTCTGGTTCTCTTGGGAAGATGAAAAAAACAGGGCTTTAGAAAAATCAATCAACGTGCTATTCTGTACCACCGTGGAGGGGAGGCCCACACCCTGTACCCACCCATGGAGAACCTAGCTGGCTGTTCCTTCTGCTCTAGCCACTGTTTGCCACCTTCTGCAAGGTGCTCAACGTCAGTGTCAGAATACTGTTTACTGTACCTCTCCTGGTTCTGAGAATAATCAGATGGTGTACAATTGCTTTATACACATGCAAGGTATTCCCAGTATTTCTTGTAAATAAAGGTCAGACTAAAAAATTCTTAATCAAAATGTACACAGCCTGGAAGGAACCTGTTTGGGTATGTGTACAAACATTCACCACCTGAATGGAGAGGAAAAAAAGTGCCAAAATTGTGTAACATTTCCACATCATAGATGTTTAAAAACACCTGCATATTTATCATTCATTCCTATGACTGGTGCTGTTGAAGCTGATCTACTGCAATTCAGGTTAAGCCAGGCCCAAGCTTGAGGCAATGTCTGTTCTCTGAAAATACTGTGTGACATACTTTCAGTTGCTCTGGATCTGACAATGTAACAATTTGTACCCAAGTGCTGCTACATAGTAACTCCATGCTTTTACTAACCAAAGAAAAACCAGTACAGCCAGTGTAATTATAGACCAGCCAAGTATCAGACCCACCCTCAAACACTTCTGAAACTAGGCCTCACTTGGGGCAAGACCACACATGCCTCCAGCCATGTACCAACTCCCCAACTGTGCCCATTTCTTCTGAAGACATGGATACGGCCTCCTCCATTTACAGAAACAAAAACAGAAGAAAATCATTTGGGCCTTACTTTTAGTTTTTAAATTTTAAATCATTCAAGTCCTGCCGTTTTGTTTTCACTGTACATTATGAATATCAAAAATGCTGAATGGGGGTGGGGGTGGGATTAAGTGTTATTAAGTGTTATAGAGACCAAGTGCATCAGGCGTTTTACTTATGTAACATTCTGGGCTCCAGAAACCAGAGTGGGAGTGAATCAATCCCGCATCCAAGCAGATAACAGCTGGAGCTACGCTCTCAGCACAATTCTTTTGGGTATCCTCTTGTATCTCTGCAAAATAAGATGGACTCTCCTTCCTCTCCTGGACCCAGAAACAGCCAAATCGTACTGTTGCCTGGGCTGCTCTGGCCCTTGTGGCTGTGGCTAGGCATGAGCATAGTGGGGCAGAGGGGAGAGTGGAGCTTGGCTTTGGTGATGCATTCAGGGCTTATAAAAGAGTTGAGAGTCCAGTAACTTCAAGGAGCAATCCTCTTGCCTCCTAAGTCTGCGGGGGATTCTTGCGTCCAAGGCAGTCCTGGCTAGGATCATGAGTACCCAAAATGCAAAACAAAAACAAGAAAACAAAAGATAGGGAAATTCTTCTTTACGGAGGTAGGGACCAGGAGATTACTGTGATGGGACTTCCCACAAACTACCTGTGACCAATCTTTCCCTCCTCACTCCCATGGCTCTCCCTGCCCTCCCGTCTCAGCCAGCCTGGTCACTCGCCGTTCCCAACACCCGCCTTGCCTGCCCACCCCATCTCTGTGCTTCTGCAGGTTAGGTTCCTGCAAAAACAGAAAGGGATGACCGCCTTCCCACTCTCGTGGAAATTCCTCCTTGCTAGGCCCTGACTGAATACTCCCCTTCAAAGAAGACTTCGTCCATTACTAGAAGCAGGATCTCCTTTCCCTTGCCACAAATAATATTTTGTTTACAACAGTAATAAGAGCTGGTAGTAAGATTACTTACTAGCACATTCTATGGGGCAGGGATCGTGTAAGTACTTTATACATTTTATTTTATGTATTAATCCTCACAAAACCCACCGTTATTGTTCCCTTTTTTAGATGAGGAAAGAGGCCTAGAAAGGTTAGGTACTTTAAAAGGGAAGTGGGGGCACTGGACACGGGCCAGGTCGTTTGATTCCAGAGCTCACACACTCTGTGTGTTGCCTTACACTGCAGTGATCTCTGCACGTGTCCCATCTGCTCCAGGGATTTCTGAGGCTGTGTATCTTTGGGTGTCCCATTATGTCAATTCAGAGCCTGGCTCAAAGCAAGTGCCTGAATTTGAGCAGAAGCAATTTGGTGTGGTTTTATATATTTCTAGCCAGATCACTCTGGCTGATTTTTCCATGCATGCTATCCCTGTCTATTCTAGCTTTAATTTTTAAAAAAAGGATTTAGGACAGGTCAAGACTTAGAATTATAACTGGCCTTCCAGTTGAAATTTAAGTATTACGATTTAAGATTTAAGAATCCGAGACCCAGGAAAATAGGAGAAATCTGACCCTGAAGCTTTCTAGAAGCATCGAAATGACCCACAGGCTGTGGACACCACTGTTCTCTAATTCTGGTGATGAGGTACTTGAGACTAAAAGCCACCTCTGTGTGCCCGAGCTAGATAGCTTAGAATGGCAAGTCTGGGGGTTCTTTCTTTCCAAGTACGTAGTAAAACTATATTGTGTTGCCATCCATGTTTCTTTGGATTTCCTATTTTTAGTCTTCTTGAGAATAGTACATTCTTGCTGAGAGAATAAGGTGGTATGGTTCAAAGGTTAAAAGCAGTGGGCTTTAATGCTTACTGGACTTGATCTGAATGAGTCCTGTGTGGGAGGAATTCTCAACCCTCTGGGTCTGAAAAGTAAGGTGACAAAGATATTGACAGGAGAAAAGAATATGCATTTATTTAATCTAACTTTTCCTGGACACAGGAGCCTTCATAAGGAAATGAAGACCTAAAGAGCAATTGAGTATTCAGAATTTTATGCTAGGTTTGATGAAGAGGGGATATAGAAAAATGTGTTAGTACACTAGGGGAGACTTAGCAAGGCCTGTACGTTCAGATTCTTCTCACTGTCCCTTGGGCTTTGGAGACAAGGGCCCTCCTTTCCTCTTAGCGCAAGGACGGTTCTGTCGCCTGTCTTAGGGGAGGAGGCAGGGGGTGGGCGGCAAGGTCAGAGTGGCCTTCCTGCTTCTGCTTTTTCTCAAACACCTTCAGCTTAAAATATTCAATGTTCCAAGGTCCTATACTTTAGCATGGCCTGTCCTGAACCCTCCAGCCCCCACTTTGTCCCTATCTTTGTGACGCAGGGCGAGTGTGTGCCTCAGTCCCCTTGTCTGATACTGGAGATAACATCGACCCCTATTTGCAAGGTGACTAGGAGGACTGAATGGTCTAATGCATATAAAGTGCCTAGTCAATAAACGTTGTCCCTTATTATTTAAAAATTACTATTATTAATATGAATTGCTCCTCTCAGTGGTCATGGTTTATAGATCACAGGGGAGCAGTTTTTTATGTGAAACACCCTTTTCTGAAGGTGTTGGTAAGTGCTGTTCTTCTCTGCTCTGCGGAGCCAGCAGTAGGTGCAGAAGCCCACGGCTCTAACCTCGGGGGGTGGAGAGATGGAAGCTATAGCCATGCCGTCCGGCAATTAAAACTGCTCGCGATACGGTGGCCTCTGAAAGTATAAGCCTCCCTCGTACCCTACCTTCTGTGATTGCCTCCTATGGATGCCGCCTTTGGTTCAACTTGAGGTCCAAGTCTAGGATCCCAGCAGTTTAACACACACACACACACTATCTCATCAGTCCTTAGAGGTCTGGAATGCAGGATGTCGGGGGAAACGCAGTTGCAAATACTGGACCTGCTCCATGACTGGACAGTCAGAGCACTTCTTTCCCTTGACTCCAGTGATAGCGGGCAACACAGCATGTAACGCAAACGAAGACCACAGACTCTAGGGGTACTGCTCAAGTTCTGTACTCACTGCTGTGTGATCCTGGACAAGTTACTTAACTTCTCTGTGCCTCAATTTCTTCATCTACAAAATGGGATGTTTTAAGAATGAAGTGGTTCCTATGAATATTGTCATTATTGGACGATCATGTGACCAAGCCACTGTCTCTCAGTCCAGGGACTTTTGCTGGAGATGCTTTGGCCAGAGTCACTAAACTGGTAAAAATACAAGCTGAGAACTGTCAGCAGCCACCTGGGGAGAACATGCTTCTTAGAGTGAACTTCCCACAGAGGGGAGAGAACTGAGAGGTGGCGACAGCAGCTAGGGCTCAATGCCATTGACTGAGGCTGGAACCCAATCAGCCTGGACACCTAGGTGGTGCTTTTCAATGACACAGGCTATCAACTCTGCTTTCCCACTTGGGTCAGTTTGAGTTGGTTTCTACCACCTGTAACAAAAGACTTGTGACCTAGCTTTACTGAGGTATCACTCACATACCATACAATCCACCATTTAAAGTGTACAATTTCAGTGGCTTTTAGTACATCCAGGGAGTTGTGAGACCATCACTATGATGTGGAGTTTTGATCCAAAACTCCTCAGAGATGGCTCAGTGCACACAGGTTGTGGGTGGCAGTGGAAGTAGCAGCAACAGATCCGCTTCCGAAGTCCTCACCATTCCGAAACCACACAAAAAGCTGGAACCCCTGACTTTTTAATTTGGGAGTGACTTAAAGCACAGCACCATATAATTGAAAGGGAAATGGACTGGAGTTAGAGCCTGGGCTTTTTTTTCAAAGGAAATTAGAAAGAAATGGATCTTCGGTACTTGCATAATTTGATAATTTCAGTCACAGATTCTCTCATTTGTTGTGATAAAACTGAGGACCAGAGAAGCTAAGTCAACTGCTCAAGTTGGCAGAGGAATCTACTATAAGACACACTTAAGAATATAGTTCAATGTTCTATTGTTAGTTTCAAGGCATTCTTACTTCTCCTGCAGGATCTCACGCTCAAGAGCCAAGTCAATCTGTTAACATGGTCGGAGGTTGAGAGAGCCTTTGTAAAACCAAGGAAATATTTATTCATTCAAGAAACACACTGTGATTGTGGGTATTCGCCATATTTATGTTCAATTCCAGTGTTTCTCCTTAGATGAAATAGTGTTCTACCTATAAACTAGAGGTAAATTAATATATCTTCCTGAAAGCGGGATATAATAGCAAATTTTAAAAGTATTCTTTGCTGTCTGGTGCATTAGGTGAATAACAAACTGGTGAGTTGAGTTTCCACATACATTTGTGCACTAATCTTGGTTTACAGGGCTGGGAGGTTTAATTGCAAAGCCATGCTCGTGGGAGTAGGGGCAGATGGTAGTCCAGGGAACAACCACACTCTTCCTCTAATGAAAATAGGGAGACCTGATAATCAAGAGGGAAATTTAGAATGATTTCACTTCTAATGCCCCTTGAGGTTTCAGAGGGTTTAGCAAAAATATAAAGAACAACCCTTTAGTTATTAATTACAAATCTGGTGTATCTGGGCACACAAGAACTCTCTATACAAGCTTTGGAAATTTTTAGAAACACATTTCCTGGAAGAACATGAGAGGTTCGGATCTGGCCAACAAAATGTGGTACAGCCAGGGCAGGATGCATTGTACTGAGCTGCATCCAAGGACCTGGGATATCCTGTGAAAACACATTAAGAACTCCCAGGGAAATATCATCAGCAGGGTTATTATCTGTGGTCATTGTCATTTTTAATGCATGTTTTTTCCTTTGTGAATCTGGACAAGATAAGTTGAACCCTGTAAAAGAGTATTGGTCATTGGATTTAAAGTGCAAGCAAGAGGTAGTAAAATTTTTAAACTAAGTTTAAGGTGAGGTCCTTGGATGGAATTCAAAGGGAAAATAGTAAAAAGGGAAGAGAAACTGCCTGTAATTCCATTACCCTTATAGAACCACTATGAGGACTTTGACACATTTCCATTTACTTTTTCCTAAGCACTTGTTGCATATAGTTGAAATTGGCACAAGCCCCTTGCACCAAACTACCCTCCCTCCCAACACATGCACATTCTCAGCATTGGAAACTAGCCAAGACCCATCCTATCATGCCCTTTCCCCCTGTTAAGGGCCGGTCACAATAAGCTGGGGATACAGGCAGGTAAACACCATCACCAGGCTGCCAGCACCCCCCACCCCCGCCAGTGTTGACAGCCCCTTCCACACTGCCCTCAGAAACCAAGGTCTGTCATCAGCGGAGCCCTCTCTATCCCCAAACTTGAACGTTTCTCCACCTTCTTGTTCTACAAAGGGTCTCCCTGCAGATGCTGTCCACTCTGCGGGACTCCTCTCCCACTCCCTGTGTGCCAGGGCCCTGCGCTGCCCTGCGCTGACCTCCGCAGTTGCCCTCCTGGCAATCTTCCTCTCTCTCTACACTTACCCCCTTTCCAGAGTTGCTTCACATGGGCTGCCCCTCCTTGCTGCAGTAATCAGTAGAACCCCAAATGGTCACCTTCCTCACATTGAAGAGTTTGGCCCCTGACTCAGTTCCCTTTGCCAACATTCCTCAGTTATAAATACTTGGTGATTTCCAGGAACACTGCCCCGCTGTGCCCTGACTGCTTTTCAATCAAGCATCCTGCCCTCCACTGACTTCAGCTTCCCCCTGAGTCACTGCCTCCGCCACCCAGTTCGAGCATCCCAAGCACATCTTGATGCCAGCACACTCCCGTGAGCACCCCTCCAGTCCAAGGAGACCTATGACGCATCAATCCCGCCATCTTTTCGCTAATGTTGGCATTCTCCATATCCTCACTTAACTTCCTAAGCAGCTCATCATCATTCATTCACTCATGCCCCCAGCTGCCTTGCCTCTTCTTCCCTTCATAATGTTCACCCAGCAAACACTCTGCCTGGGTTAAATCTGACTCCTCGCTTACTCTGTGCCTGCATCCATGCAGCTCAGCAGGACTGGGGGGAAATGGCTGCGAGGCGCTCCTCACTTCAGATTCCTGACCAGAAACCAGGATCGTGCTCTGGTCATCCTACCTCGTTTCCAGTCCATTCTCACTCTCTCTTAGGGGGTTAAGGTTCATATGCTCTCTCCTCAAACCTGCAGTACTTCCTCCTCCACCCTCGCTCTTGGTTCATGATCTTACTTTCTACTTCTCTGAAAAAAAAAAAAGAAGCAATCAGAAGAGAACTCCCATGAGTTCCCACCACCACAGTGACCCACGACTGCATCTGTGCCTTGCCCCCTGCTGCTCTGGATGAGCCACCTGTGACCCTGAGGCCGGTCCCGCTCCTGCTCTGTATCCCAGCCCCCTCCCTACTCAGGGGCATCCTTCCAGCAACTCTCCTTTTTCCAGCAGCATCATATTTTCTCTCTTCACGTGCTGTTTCCAATAGCAAGCAAACATGCCGTTGTGTTCTCAGTCCTTGACGACCCCTCTCTAAGGTTAATCCATCATTAACCCCTGCTAAAACTAAGTCACCACTCCTGTGCAAAATCCCCTAGTGGCTCCCATCTCACTCAGAGAAAGACCGAAATCCTACAAAGACCCACACAGTCAGACCTCACTTTCGACTTGATGCTCTGTGCTCCAGTCAAGCTGCTATCTCCACAAGCAAGCACACCAGGCAGGCTTAATTAGGGCTTTGCACTTGCTGTGCCCTCAGAGAGCTCTTCCTCAAGATGTCTGAACACTCATTCCCTCCCTTCACAACTTTAATCAAATGCCGTCTCTCAGTGAGACTTGCCCAAGCCTTCCTACGTAAACCTGCATTGCAACCACACCCCCCGATACTCCCTCTCTCATCCCTGCTATATTGTTCTTCCTCCTGTATAATGTGCATACTTGTTAGATTATTGACTGTTTCCCCCAGTTGATATTCACAGAACTAGAACATAAGCTCCTTAAGAACAAGAATTCTTACAATTGCTTTGTAAGAATTGTTTACTGCTAAAAGTATCCCTAGCGCTTCAATGTTTGTCACATAGTAGGTGCTCAATAACTATCAGCTGAATAAAGAAATGATTACAGTTAAAGACACAGGTGTAATGTCTTACGATTTCACAGTTTTCATGATCAGGCTCACATATGATTCTTCTATAGCTACTGCATGAAAAGTTATCTGGATCAAATGCATGGAGCTTTGTGTTAAGTTCTACGGTGAACATGACTTTGTCTCTCAGATAGAATTTGACTTCAGAATGAGGAGAGTTAAAGTCCTGGAGCGCCACTGGCAGTTCACCGAGCCTCCTTCCTTGCTTTCATTATTATCTATACTGAGTCTGGTTTGGAGGGAGAAGATCTTTGTGTCTGTCCTGGGGAGGGAGCAGAGATCTTGGGAGGACTTCAGAAAGAATATTTGGCAACAGAAAGCATCACTCAGAGCTTAGACATGAGAGACCAAGGGGGAAAAAAGGAGCTGGAGAGAGAAGGTAGAATCAGTCATACATCCTCTGAGACTATCGTTCTCTGGGTTATAGCATATCGTGGCGCAAAGCAGCTTCCGAGGATTTAAAAAAAAGTGGCATTCCACAGTAGAAATCAAGGTTTTGCCCATGATTCAATGCAAAAGTACTATGAAAACAAATCACCACAGGATACAGGTTCCGAAACAATAGGGAGACAGTGGCTGAGCAGTGGACAAGACCTGGGCTGAGGCTGGCTTCACCCTTCCCAGAGCTGGGCACAGTTCCTGCCCGTCTGGCAGAGGATGGGGACTTGGTGGATGCCGCCACTCTCGCTCCCCCCCCCCCCGCCTCTGCTGTGTCTCCAGAGCGTGGCACAGTGTCAGATGCAGAGTGGAGGAGGCTCAACAATCACCACTTTCATGAACAAAGGCCTAACTCAGGAGGACTGACTTCTCAAATCCAGCTGCCTCTACCTTTGCAACAGACTTCCCAGAACTGGCTTGTCTTTTTCTTACTGGCCTGCACCCTTTTGCCTTCTGCTCAGCCCCCTGCCGAAATCATTTGTTTGTGTCCCCTCTCCACAATGGATCTGGCGCCTGCTACGTCAATCCCTGAGCTGCCAAACATTAATTTTCATTTAAAAACATAGCTTTTCAGCGGAGAAACAGACCAAAGAGGCACTGTGCAGACTCCAGCCTCAATTTATTACTTCAGGCTGACAGGTTTTTTAGCAGGTTCTTGTTTTTCTCCTCTGGAGGAAAGCTTGTTTCCAGAGAAGGATTTCCCCTCTTTGTGTTCATTCTTTGCTCACAGTTTCAGTGTTTACTTTTGCTTTTTATCTTTGCACAATCCTTGCTCTTTCAAGAATCTGAAGAGACTCTGGACTGGAATGCCTCACCCCTCCCTGAAAACGTCTCTGGTTCTTGCCAGTAGAGGCTGACACATTTCTCTACTTGTCCTCTTACATCAAAGATGTAAAAGGATGCTGGTGAATCCTGAGGATAAACCTCAGATGACCTGGCATTTGTTTATGTGGTATTTTTCAAGTCTTCAAGCAAGATTTTGTGCTGCAGCAATCAGTTCGTTTCAATGGAGTTCCTGGAGAGAGGGTTCCAGATCTGTGCGGGCTACATACATAACCACAGACCTACTTAGAAGTCCAACGAGGCCAAGGAGGTGGAGGTCCTCTGCTCAGAAGGCAGGGGAGCCCACGGCTGAGAGAACAGCTGTGCCCACTGAAGCAGATGGCTGCTCTCGAGTACAAGCTTATAAACAATGAGGGGTGGGTGGGGTGGGAATTGCTTGGAAAACACTGGAGCAGCAAAAGAAGTGACACCATGGGGACACCCCCAGCAGCAAATAATCTCCATGAATGCAAGGCCTCTTCTTGTTTTGTTTATCATGTCCCCAGCACTGAGCTGTGTGCACAAGTCATGACTGGTGTTCAGTAGGTATCTGTAGAATGAAGGAGCGAGGTAGAAGGACAGGGCACAAAAAGGAGAGTTCTGGGAGGAGTTCAAGTGACTGTTGTCATGTTTAATTTTACTAGGAAATATTTATAATTCTACTGAAACGCTGGGTTGGTGTGGCCTGGAGAAAAATGAGTCCCTAAAGCTTTTTTTTTTTTTTTTTTTTTTTGCCATATATGCCAAACCAAAAGGGGGGGCTCTGGCAAAAACTATGGTGGCCAGTGTGTGCCAAACATGAGGCCAGGTAGGAGATGAGAAGCTAAGATCATGGCTTCTGTATACAGAGCTACATTTAGGTGAGTTATTGCACATGTGTATATACACCTATACACACAATTACAATTTACTGAACACTTGCCTCGTGCCAGACACTTATTTTTCTCATGCCCCTAACATGTGGTATTATCATTTCCATTTTATGGATATAAAAATTGAGACTCTGAGATGTTCAAAAATGGCTGAATATGAGGCAATCTTAAAAATAAAGTGATTCTCCCTTTTCCAATGAAAATATTTGTACTTCATAAAAATTTTTGGCTAACTTGAATAAAAAGCTTTTACAAATGACTGTACAAAATCTCTTATATGCACTGTTTGAAATAAGGAAACTATAAGAGGTCATTGGTATAATTTTTCCTTTGGCCAAAAAAGAGAGACAAATACATTTTAGAGGATCCCTTTTTTGACAAAACATTCAAAACTTTCTATCATCTTTGGAAGTTACAGTTACCATTTTGGATAATATTACCTCATGACGATTAGCATATAACGCTAATCTAATTAAAAATTAGAAAGTCTGTATTCTCCAAGTTTCTTAGAAACAACTTGAAAAAGATATTTAATAAATTACTAAAAATAGAGCAGAGTTTCATTATGGGAAAGTTTTCGGTCTTCAGCATTATCCAAGAGCTTCCTTCCCCATGGCTTCACGGTTTAGCTCCTTGTCTCTGTCCTTACATCAACAGACGTGGAGGCCTCCAGTTTCTCTGACCAGCAAGTGCAAAAAGGGAAAGCTCAGTTTCAGGCCCCGGACAAGATCTCACTTGTCGAGTCTGAATCATACCCAGACGCTACATCGAAGGCTAATCCCAGTGTGGCTAATGAGCTGGAATCTGCTTCAAAGGCTATGTGTGGAAATACCAACTCCCATCCTTTTTCCTCCAACTAAATCATGGCTGAGACTTTTTCCACTCACACACTTGTAAAAAGTGATTTTAATGGTCTACCTCGTGGATCCAGCCATCTGGTTAAACAGCTGGAGCCAAGAGTACTTGAATCTGTACAAATACAAAGACCTGGGAGAAAGCGAACCTGCCTTCACCATTTACCAGTCATGCTGGGGGATGGCAGTAGGGCTGTCCACCTGCCACCTGCCCCTCAGGTTCTGCTCCACCTTCTCTGGGAGCCTGGTCCACATGGACTGCATCAAGGGCCTCCAGATGACTCACCCTGGAGAACACTGGCAGGGGAGGGAGACAGAAGAGTGAGGGAAGGCTGAGGCATTCATGGCCGCAGGTTCCTTCTCTATGGCTCACTGTGGGCAGGCTGCATCCCTGCTTTGGTCAGGCACAGCCTCCTGGCCCAGGTCCTAGTAGCCTAGATCCTCTTCATGTCTAGGGCTGGCGTCTGCCCTTCCATTACCAGCCTGAGTGTCCCTGCACTGTCTCCTGCATTCTCTCCACCTTTGTATAGTTTATTTATTAAGTCTCTTCAAATGATATGATTTATGTATATCATCTATTTCCTGTTTGGACTCTAGTTATTGTAATCTCATCAAAGGCTCAAGCCGAAGCCTTCATAAGAAATGAAAAGGAGAACACAATTAGAAACATCCTAGGTGACGTGCCTAACTTTAGGAGGCCTGGAGGACGAAAAAGGAAGGGATGGGCTTTCCTTACCAACACATAAACGAACCACCCACAGAGTCTGAGGTGCCCTCAACATCTGCTGCTGTGCAAGATGCAGGGGGAGGGGCAAAAGAACATGGGGTGGGCACCTACTATGTGCCCTGCATGGTGCAGGAACTTTCACACACATCATGTCATCATGTGCTGTGTGATCTTGAACAAACTTGTAATCTCTCTTCATCCCAGTTTTTCATCTGTGTAAGGGGCAGTTATAATACGACTCAGCTTATAATGTTATTGAGAGAATAAATGAGATAGTAAATGAAAAATGATTAAGGCAGGACATGATATGTGTTCAATAAATATTAGCTATTCATAATGATGATTTTGATAGTTATAAGAAGAATAAATAACTCATAAAAATTTTCTGAAGTCAATGTCATTTCTCGCCTTCTAAACATGAGGAACCTGTGGCCTCATGAGCTACACCCCAAAGAGGCAGAAGAGAAGTAATCCTGGGGATTGCGTGAATGGGGCCAGAAGAGACTGGTGATCTGCTGATTATGCTTTCTAGATCAGTAAAAATTCTTTCACGAGCCATCATTTCCAAAAGACAGCTAACCTGTCAGTCAACTAAAATATAAGTATATTGATGAATATTCACACACACACACACACACAAAATGTTGAAAATGAAAATGAACCCATGATGATAGAACCAAGCTCCCTTCATGTTTTTTGAGTCCTTGATTAATGAAATAGCCCATGCCAACTGAATTCAGCTACTGAATTTATTTGTGAGCAAAGTATTGCTTTTCAAAATATTCCGTGATGAGCAATGGCACCCGCGGTCTCGGATCACCCTCTGAGGGCAAAGGCAACTCCAGGGAGTTGTAGGGAAACGGTAATTTTATGACCATGTAAGATGGAAAAACACTTATGACATTATTTAAAATTGATCAACATCTTCTCATTGTTCAATACAACATTTAATTAACCCTAAAGAAGTTTTACTACTTTCCTGTTTCAAAAATTATACACATTATAAATTTAGAATCTTAAAGCCTTCTGTGACTTTATAGATTCCTTTTTTATACTTGTTAAAGCCAATAAACAACCACTTAAGGATCTTCTGTTATCCTTCTTTAAATAAAAATTAATCAAAATTTCAAAAGTTTTTGAAAAGGAGAGAAAATTCTGAATCCTGACACCACATCTGCATGAATCCTACCTTCCCCACATCACACGCCCCTCCTGCGTCTCCTGTGTGCCACGGCTCACAATCCACGTGAGGGAACATACCCAAGTGACCCATTTGCTCTTATATTCCTCTCCCCAGACAAGTCACAGAGAGGGTGTTCTTTCTAGTTGACTCTCAGAATGCCTAACAAACTGCCTCAAGAAGCCACTGACAATTAATCAGAGCTGACTTGTGAGCTGTAACTCATTTGCTCTACCTGAAAGAAAATATTACTTCAGATGGACAGGACAGAAATAAATTCAACAAAGAATGTCTGCTCACAGATCTGGAACCTGGCTGTGTTTACACCGTAATCTGCAGGGCTTAGAACAATACCTGGTCCTTCGGAAGCACTCAATAAATATCTGAGTGAATGAATGAGTGAATGAAAGCTGCAATCCACAAGAGCCAGTAGCATGCCTTCAGGGAATGGACAGAGAAGGAAGATGGACAAAAAGAAGAAAATAAAGAACCATAATGCAAATTAGCATCAGATATGTACCATAAAAGTATAACAAATTGTGGGTAAAATGAGAAAAGAGTAGTCTGAATTAGTGTGAGTAACAGAATATTTAAAAAGAAATATGGTATTCCTTTCAATGCTTTAATAATCAAATCAAAATAACTTACAATTAGGAACATCATTTGTCTTAAACTGCTTAATTTAAGTTGATTAATAAAGCTCTTCTTTCTTGAGTGAGCAAGTGGGACCTTCAACCCCAAATCTGTGAATGAATGAGATTGTGAATTATTTGAAAATGGGCCCCAAGGGCTTGTCCTTTTCCCACTGAAACCTAACACAGCTCTTGCAAAGAGAATTTTTTTTCTTTTGGCCAGAACTTGGACATATCTTTAATTTTAAAAATATTTTTGAGATTCATATACAGTCAAAACCTCAATTCTCGAATGACTTGGTTCACAAACAATTCGGTTCTCAACCAGGTTGTTCATGAAAAAGAGTCTCGATTCTCTACCCAACAACCCTTTCACGCCGACACCTGTGGGATCGGCCATGCATCACTCAGGTGACAAACAAAGAAGATCCACTTTTTGAACAAATTGCTCTTGAACAGTTTTCCCGAACAAATTAAGTTTGAGAACCTAGGTTCCACTGTATAAGTATTCTAAAAAGTTCCCAAAACACGCCAGTTCAGTAAGGAGAAAGCAGAAAGCCAGTCACTTCCTTTCCCCTCAACCCCCCACCTCCTCTCCCACCCGAAGGGCCGCAGGGGTCCACAAGCAGTGGCCCAGGCACCAAATGCAGCCTGCAGCCTGTTTCAGTACAGCCTGTGAGCAAGAATGAATCTTACAATTTTAAATTGGTAAAAAATTCAAAAGAATACTAATGCTTTGTGGCACATTAGAGTTACATGAAATTCAGTTTTCAATGTTTATAAATACACTTTTATTGGTAAAGAGCCATGTCCATTGGTTTACTTCTTTGTCTGGGGCTGCTTCATGCTTGAGTCGCAGAGTGGAGGAGTGCCCCTGGTCTCCTGTCACCCTTTCGGAACAATACCTCTCTTCCTAAAACTCACTATACTATCCGTCTATCTACATATCAAATTACTTCACATAATACCTTGTATTTGCCCGACAACTGTTTTTTTCCAATCAGTGATATTTGTGGCCATCTTAAGTTTTCATAGACTCATCAGCTCTCTTATGGGTGTTTCACTACCACTCATTTTACAACCAGCCGTGCATTCAAGGGCATTTCTTCACCTCCTCTCTTATCTTTTGGGGAATACTGAGCACAAGGAACACAGACTGGAAGGGGACCAGGAGAGATGGGAGTGATGGCCCAGTGACTTCCCTTTGCAGTAGGCACACCACCCAGGTGAGCAATCACCCTCCAACGTGGCTGGTCAGGTTGGGCAGAACACATCCTGTGTAACTGTGCTGGCTGGTTGAGAAAACACTTGCCAAGCAAATGTCTTGAGAGAGGGGGCAGTGTCAACAATATTATTAGATTTTATTCTTCTGCCCTTTAGCTAATGCAAGAAACAAACTTTAGACTGTGAAGTTCTTATACCTAATTTCCAGTGACTCACAGATTCCTGTAAAATCTGATTTTATATTAGTTTAGTTTCTTAATTATTTTGATGGCACTTTGTTGATATTCTACTAACAAATATGTTTTTTTTCCTTAAAAGATGCCAATTTAGTCATTAAATCTGTACTCATGTAGGTGGTCTTTGATATTTGCTTCAGTGAGGATAGAGAAAAAGAACATTTTAGCTATGCAAAAAAGATTTCTTGGATGACTTTCAGGGACGGTTTGAGGTAGGAATTAAGTTTTTCATTAAAGAAAACTTTCTATAAGAACACGAGTATTTTATTTTATTATTTTTATTTTAATTATTTATTTTTAGAGAGAGGGGAAGGGAGGGAGAGAAACATTGGTTGGTTGCCTCTCCCACATCCCAACTGAGGGCCTGGCCCACAACCCACGCATGAGCCCTGACTGGGAATCAAACCAGCAACATTTCAGTTCCAAGGCTGATACTCAATCCACTGAGCCACACCAGCCAGGGCAATACTAGCATTTTAAAAATGAAACCCTTTTACCTTACATTTGATTCTAGTTTATATTCGTTAAGCAAAGTTGGCAGGTGTTCCTGTCACCCGCTGCTCCACAAATGTACCACGCCAAATTTTAATGGCTTCAAACAACAACCGACATTTGTTTTGCTCACAAAATCTGCAATTTCAGGTGTTTAGTGCTGCACCTCATCTCTGCTCCTGTGGCACTAACGGGGGTCACTCAGCTGAGGCTGGAGGATCCACTGGCAAGATGGCTCACTCGCATGGAGAGTTGGTGCTGGCTGCAGACTGGGAGCTCGGCTGGGGCTGTCAGACAGCACCCTCGTTTCCTTCCAGGTGGGCCTCTCAGTGGGGCTCCTTGGGCTTCCTCAAAGCATGGCAATTGGGTCCTAAGAGTTGGTATTCAAAGAAGCCAAAGCAAATACAGCAAATCCTCTTATAGGCCATCTCATATGCCACACAGTGTCATTTCCATCACGCTCTGCCAATTAAGCAAATCATTAAGACCAAGGAGAGGGGAATTCAGTCTCCATCTTAACAGGAGGAGTTGCAAAGAATTCACAGCCATCTTTAATCTACCAGAGCACATAAAAGAAATAATGCAACGTGTCTCTGAAAATCATGTTTTGGTTACTGAAGTGGTAGCAAGGGGAAGCCAAGAATAGAATTAAACCGTATCTCATGACTGAACCAACTCTCCTCAGAGGAAGTAAACCATAGACGTCAAAGCACAGGCTGCCTGGATGTGATTCCTAGACATAAATGTCATGTACCAGCTCTATGACCATGGACAAAATTGCTTGACCTTTCCATGTCCTCATAGCCTTGTCTACAAAATGTGAATACAGTTTGTCTGAGGGAAGTCATGATTCTGCTTTTTACTTAACTTTAAACTCTGATATATATATATAACATGGGCACAGAAAAATACAAAATAATGAGTGCTCTATTAATTTTCAAAAATGGAACATACTCATCTGACCAAGAAACAGAGAAGTGACAGGGCTTGGGAAACAAGAGGAAGTGGTAGGGACTTTGGCAAAGAGGAGGGCATGTGTCCTTTCCAACAGAGACAGCAGACTCCTGGCTCTTGTGATTGTTGTCACGTGGAGATGAAGGTGGTGTGCAGGCTGAACAAACAGTGGCAGGGGGCCAGGCTTAGTCCCCGGCCCCCTCTTTGGGACTCTGTGGAAAGGTTTGGAATAATGATGAGGGGATGGAAAAACGAAAGGGACAGAAGAAAAGAGGATGTTAGCATAAGAGAAGTGGACATTTTAGCTGTAGCTAGGCATGGCAGGGATAACAAATATGGAATTAACAGGGCTCAACATTCGGGAAGGAACCTTTGCTAGAAGTTGTCCTAGCATTGGAAGAAGGCTTCCTGATGCTGGGAAAGATTCAGAGACAAACCTACCCCAAGGCCAAGTGCTCACCTTACACACGCACTACCTGTTTTAATCACTAAAGTATCTTAAAGACCCCCACTCCCATGACCAATTGTCCTCCATCTTCCTCTCCCATTCCTTTTGCTTCTTCTCAATGAGATTTACTTTCTCTCCTTTCCTCACTGTCTTTTTTGGCTTTTTGGATATATTGCCCTTCTGTGTGGAGTTTCCAAGGTTCTCTAACGAGATTTCTTACAGCACTCACACCATCAGAAGACTTCAGCACTTCACATTCCTTTTGGAAAGAGGCACATACAAGCTAGTGAGATGAAAAGTCCTGTTTACGATGGTATGAAATTTGAGGCATGTGAGAGACCTCCTCAGAGAGTCCCAGGCCCTCCTCAGCCTGGCTCTGGTGCGGAGTTTAAGCAGTAGTGAGTGGAATACTGAGCAGTGGAGGGAGGAAGGGCGATCAGGGACCACCAGCAACTAACTGCATCACTGGCAGATCTTGGGAGTGGCCACACGGGATGCAGCTGGTAAGAGCCGCATCAGGAGGAGAACTGCTGTACTCAGAACTATTTAGATCAAACTACCATGTGAACATTACACACATGCCTGCAGCTTGCTAAGTGAGACAGCAAGCAGTAAGCGTTGGGGCTCAGGTGCCTGGCAAAGAGCAGGTGACCCGAGGACCTCCCCCATCCCTTTCCTCTCTCCTGTTGTTCTGTCAGGCTATATACGGTTACCTGAAGCTTTACTATTTCAGAATCCTCCGTTTTGCCATCAGCTCTTTTTCTCAGGCTCTGCACCCCGAGTGATCTGAATTACATGGCTACCACTGTTTTCCACTGACCTGGGAAGGATTATTTTGAATCATTTCGTTCATGTGTTAAAGGTGAAGTCTCTAGTTCAGAGACCTTGAGCATTTTGGGAAATACAACATTCCGTCTTTTATAAATCATCATTAACTTGGAGGCTGGGTAATGAATGGTACAGCTGGTTTTTCCATATGTGAACACTTTTTTAATGCTCAGCACATAGTCTGCTGAGAGACCTAGGAATCTTAAATACATCTGGAAAGAGGTAAGATATAGACTGATGAAATCAAAGTGAAGAGTTTTTCCCCTTAAATCTAACTTTTTTCACCTTGTATTTTTTTGTGGTTTCTATCAAGTACTGACTTGAATCTTTTAAGTATTGCAGCATGAAATAAAACTAAGGAATGATAACTATGTATCAGCTTCTCTTTGGTTAAGACGGCTCTAAGATTCTTCACACTCTGAGTAAAAACCCTCACTCGAAACTTTAGGATGAGCTATGACTTTCATTTAAGAAAGTAAGTGTTATCTAGGAGATGGAGAGTATGGATGGTGATGGGAATGTGCTTTAGGTTTTGCAAGTCAGTAACTTCTAAGACAAGGGCTGTCCATACCACTCAGAATTGAGCATCAAGAATCCACACCTTGGTTTAGGTTTGAAAATACTTTTAGGATAGTTTCCTAGAAGTGGAATTACTAGAAGCAAGGCTATACTCATTTTAAAGCTTGGAATACAGATTTCAAACCTCCCTCCCAAAGGACCATTTTGATTTTTATTCCCACCACACTGCTCTCCCTCACACCCTTGCCAGCACAAGGTCCTTCTCCCTTCGCTGTCTTTACCATCTTGTTGGCACCTGTTCTGGTACATATCTTTGACTACTTGTGAGGTTTTTCTCACACATGTATCGCCATCTGAATGTCTTCTGCATGAGGTGCCCTTCCGTGACCCGTGCCGGGGAGGGGCCTTTCTGGACTGCGGTTTTACCCTGCATACCGTTCGTGCGCAGCAGACACCACAGGCCTCCAGAGGCACTTTTGAAGCAACTCTGCCTGCACCATGTAAACAGGGTGAGACAGAGAAGGAATGACTCAAAGGTCTCGCTTCTCATCCGAACTAAACAAGACAGTCTTCCCAGTGTGGGTCAACACAACTAGCACTTCTTGCTGAAGAAAAAGGGCTGGCTCTGGCTGCTGAGTCGCTTAAAAAAATTAGGTGCCACTTGGCAACATGACTTTAATTCCTTTTGCGAATGAAGAAGGGCTTAGAGCTGCTCCAAGCTCCAAGCTCCAAGCAACGTTTCAATGACAATGGGAAAAACAAACCCACACAAACAATGCTCCTCAAATCACCATAAAATAGAAATATTGTTAAACTGGAAATGCATTAATACTACACCGTACAGTCACAGTAGTTACAGGGCGCTTGTCTGGCACCCAGAATCGTGACAGAATATCCTTCCGCATATCGCGAGCCTGGGAAAAGATCAAAATTCAAAATTCAAAGTATGGTTTCTACTGAATGTGCCATACTTTTGCAGCATTGTGAGTTGAAAATCCTAAGTTGAATCATCTGTGTGTATATGACACACATAGATGAGCAGGAGTCCAGCTATTTATACAAAGTCCAATAACTAACTTATGGTTTAATCCAGTAAATCTTTCTTAAATTAGTACTTAAGTGTCAGATACTGCAGAGCTGGAGACAATTTTATTTTATTTTTTTAAACATTTTATTTATCTTTAGAGGGGAAGGGAAGGAGAGAGGGAGGGAAATATCAATGTATGGTTGCCTCTTGTGCATCCCCCACTGGGAACTGGCCTGCAACCCAGGCATGTGCCCTGACTGGGAATCAAACTGCGATTCTTTGGTTCACAGGCCTGTGCTCAATCCACTGAGCTACACCAGCCATGGCTGGAGAAAATTTTAAATAAAACATCTGAAATCCAAAAGCCCTTTCTGAGTATTTTATCACTTTAAGTGTTAAAGAGTAACTCATATTCATGGGTGTGTCCCTGGCATTCCTAGTTCATTACTTCCTATTTCAGGCCTGATTTGCCTCCTGTATTCACCATTCCTGTCCAATGGCAGAGCCGCGTTCCCAGGGACTCGAAGCTGCTGAAGACTTTGATGTCATTTTTTTTTTCTCCTCCGCCCCTGCCCTCCACACTCAGTTAATTGCCAAATCCCAAGATCTTTCTCTTAGTTCTTTTTCAATACAAATAAACTTTTGAGAATAGTTTTAATTTTAGAATAGTAAGATTGTGAAGATAATATAGAGTTCCTGGGTTCTCCTAACCGAGATCTCTGCCACGGAACCCCCCCAGATGGGCTTGGTACACCTGTTGCCACCCAGGAACCACCCTGATGCAATGCCGTTCCTAAATGCCACACTTCATTCCAATGTCGCCAACTTTCCCTCATGCCCATCTCCTTTCCCAGGGTGCACTGAGTCATCACGTCCTTTCATTCCCCTCTGGTCTGTGACAGTCTCTCGCATTTCCTTTGTTTTTGATGACCTGACAGTTTTGAGAGGTGCTGGCCAGGTGTTTTGTAAGCTTTGGGTTTGTCTAATGTTTTTCTCATGTTTAGATGGGGGTCGCTGGTTTCTCTGGAGGGTGCTTACATTGGTGCGGTGCCATTTTCACCACACGCATCAGCATCAAGGGTACAACTGTCAACACGACTTACCTCTGATGATGTTAACCCTGATCGCCTGCTGAGGTGTGCTTGCCAAGTTTCTCCATCTCAAGTTACTCCCACTTTCCATACTCATTTGGCAGATGAGGAAACAGGTGAGAAGTTAAATGACTATGTCAAGGCTAAAAAGTAGTAAAACTGAAATTGGAACGTAAGGCTTCTCACTCCCAGTCCTGTGTGTCTTTCACCCCAGGCATCAGCACCCTCAGAGGGTCTGTGGCCCACAGCCTATGCCCTGACTGTTTTTATAGGGCCTACAAGCAAAGAATGTTTTTTTCTGAGATGGTTAAAAAAATCAAAAGAAAAATATTTTATCATGCATAATACGTATGTGTAATTCAAATGTCAGTGCCCACGAATACTTTTCTGGAACACAGTTATGCTCACTTGTTTACATTTTGTCTTTATTCACTTTTATGGAATGTCAGCCAAGTTGAGGACTTGTGACAGAGACCCAATGGCCCACAAAGCTGAAAACATTTACTGTGTGCAAATTTACCAACCCTGTGCTAGGCCGTGATATTAATTACCCACTGGAGCAGCCTCATTTTTGTCAGGGACGGAGAAAAGGAGTCCTTTGTCTCTAAGAGGACCTGCTAGTCGTGCAATTTACAAAGTGTAAAATGAAACCTTCTGAACCATTTCGTTAGCGGCTCAGATTTGAGGTTTACTGGCTTTCCCACCCTGAAGTGATGAAATCACCCAGGTGGGACAGAGGGGATGGGGGTGGGAATGAGACACAGACGGAGAGGCAGGGACACAGAACAGAGAGAGACAGAGAAACATACACATCCAGCTGCAGGAACTGGAGGATGAAGGAGGGACTCCCTCGGTTAACAGATGATACATAAAAATGTGTGCACTGAGCCAAAAACACTGCACCCTGGGTGACTGTGTGACAGACCAGGGGTCTTCAAAGGCAAGTGCTGAGGTCCTCCTCCCACATGTACAGCAAAGGCATCTCAGAAACTTTGCTTGCATGTTTCCACATCTCAGCTGTTCCAGTATGCTCCAGAGAAAGCCCCTCCCGGCTTGCTCTCTCTCTCGGATGATGGTCCCCATCATTCCTACCCATGAACGACAAGGCCAGCTACTCTGCCAACTCCACAATTGCTTTTTATTTTCAACTCTAGGAAGGAACAGAGATATCTCATGATAACTGTATTTAGGGGAGTTATTTATTTACCATAAAAATCATCTACCTGATTTTTATTGGGTATAAAATATAAAAAATTACTTCAGATTTTTCCTCAATATCTTTGGTGAATAGACATTTTTCTTTCCATGCTTATATCAAATGCCTATGCAATTTCTTAGTTAGGAGGCCCATCCATGTGAAGCTGACATTGATCAGCAATCAGGAAAATGGATCATCCGTGGAGAGGAAAATGCAACTGTTGCAAAAAGACAAAGGGCAAAGGGAGGGCCATCTGAGGATAACTTTCTGGAAGTAGTTAACAGGTGAACCAACTAATTTGGGAAAGTTCAAGGGTAAGCACATTACTGGGGCTGTGTAACAATGTTTACCTAAAGAACTCTATAGTTGCTTTATACGTTTCTAACTGTGGTTTGTAGCAATGCTGTGTGGTTAGGAATTAGCCTCATTTTTGAAGTAAAGCCCAGAGAAATTAAATGGCTCACTTAAGTTACTCCCATGAATTTACAGGGCACAGTACATAAGATTCATCAGTACATAAGATTCATCACCTAGCCTCAAGACAAATCCCCCAAATCTTCTACCTCTTGCTAGGTACATCTCTATTGGATGGAGATGACCCCTTGCTGCAGTAAATGGCCCTCTCCCTTCTTACTCCGCCTTCAGAGTGTAGTTTGTTGATTCACGACTTGCCGCTTTGGGCCTCACCTAAGGGCAGCTCTGCCAGTCAGTGAGTCAGCTGTACATGAAGGGAACCAGGACAGGGACTCGACATCCCATTGCTCGAACATTTGAAGCTAGTTCCAATTCAGGGGATGAATTATACTCATCGCATAAGGCAAATGTGGACACCCCATTTATAAAGGATCCATATTCACAGAGGAGATGTTACCTTTTAAAAATTAAGTCTTAAAACTGCTTTCCAAGCTAAGCAGTAAGAAAATGAAGTATAAGATGAATTCTGCAGACTTCTCATGCATGAAAAAAGTAGGAAAAAACCCAGCTGTCTTTTCGTATTTTCTTATAAAAACAGCCAAACTCTCAATCACAGTATAGTTTGCACAATCTGTTCATTAACCCCTATTTACATAATGACGTGAGTATTCGAGGCCGCAGTTTTCCTTGCAGGAGGCGTGGTTTAAAACCAAATGCCATCACAATGGTGCGCAAGGCATGAGGATGCTGCACAAACAGTGTCAGGGGTTTGCTGAGCCCCTTAAATGTTTTTTACTCCTCTTTGTCTCTGGAATAAATGGGAACTTTCTGGTATTGCCATCTACCTGCATTTTAGAAACAAACTGGGCATAACAAGGCATGAAATTGCTTTGCAGAATAAATCATTTTTCTGATTCAGTAAGTGGTGCTGAGGTGGGGCTGGAGGGTCCATTCGATACCTGATCTTAACGAGGGAGAGCAAAGAAAATATTTAATGCTATTAAAATGAGATATTGGTTCTGAGAGATGATGTGAAAAGAATTTATTTAAAAACACAACCCAAGGAGCAGTTAGTCACAAGAGAAAGACTGATTTTGTTATTCCTGAGAAATCAGTATATTGTTCCCAGAATTTCCTACCAGGCCACCCAGCTATAATGGGGTAACAAGATATATAAAGCCTAGTACATGCTCTGGGCAAATTGGTTCCTCAGGCAAAGCACTAATAAGTCACTGGCTGGATGGTGGAAAAAGCGTGGCAGTGTTTTTCACCAAGCAAACAGAGAGTTCATAGTCCCCAGAAGGAAAAGTTATTGTCTTGCCAACATTTGTCAAAAGCACAACTCAGCAAAAGAACAATTCAGCAAAGGCTTCCTCTCCCTACCCCTGCTCCACCAAGGCAGGCAATAGAATTATATTTCCAAAATGAATGAATGGTTTAACAATACTCATATTTTTTGATAAATGTGATCATAAAGGTGACTTTGCTTTGTGATATGGAGACAAACTGGAATTAATTGCTTATGGGGATTTGGTTTGTTTCATATCCTTCTGAATATATGCTATGAAATCTCACAGTTATTAGGCTAGAAGGGACTGCAGAGGTCATTGGATCCACACTACATCTTCTTGCATCACAGTGTGGTCCTTGGACAGTAGCATCGGCATCAGTTGGGCCTGTGAGACATGCACACTCTCGCCCTGCCTGACCCCCACCTACCATCTCATGAATTAGAATCTGCTTTGTTAAAAGGTCTCCAGGTGGTTTGTATGCACATTTGCATTCCCTCTTCTTCAGCTGTACCTTCTCCTGAGTTTGAGAAGCACTCACTCAGCCAACAGATGGTTATGGTGGCACCTGAAAATCAGAACTGCTTGGGCCATTGGTAGGATGGGCACCTGGGTGGCATGCTCATCCCTGGAGGAAGCCAGGGCCCCAAACCATGTGGACTGAGTTATCGCTGAGGAATAAAATCAGCCAGGTGCTATTATCAGAAAAACAGGGAATGGATGATGAGCAAGGAAATCAAAACATATTCCCAGATGTCATCAATTGTTAGGGATGAGCATCTGACCCAAGCCAGGTTGATGAGACTCATTTGTGGGACTTCTGCTGTATCTTCAGAGAAGGTGAAGCTCTTGGTTCTGAGGTTATAAAGTTGATAAAAAGAAACCTAGAGCTACCAGGGAAACCACTCAGAGAAGGCCTGCCTAAGAATAAAACAAACCCCAGGGCTGAGATGTAGAGAGAAACTAAGTCCTCATGACTTCAACTGTGCCCCCAAACATGGGGCCACTAATTCCAGGGCACACCATCCACCGTTTCCTATTACAATGTGAATGCACCCCCTGGAGGTGTGCAACAACATGGCAGCCCTTCCTGGCTGCAGCTGGCCTGATTCAAATTTTGACTGGACTTCTGTTATATGTGCCAATAATTTCCTCCACTTAAGTTTATTTATTTTTTTTAGTTTAAGACTGTTTGAGCCCTGGCTGATGTAGCTCAGTGGATTGAGCACGGGCCTGTGAACCAGACGATCGAGGTTCGATTCCCAGTCAGGGCACATGCCTGGGTTGCAGGCCAAGTTCCCGGCAGGGGACACACCAGAGGCAACCATACATTGATGTTTCTCTCCCTCTCTCCTTCCCTTCCCCTCTAAAAGATAAATAAATAAATAAGTCTTTAAAAAGAAAAAAAGACTGTTTGAGGTAGATTTTCTGTAACATGTAACTAACTGAAAGACTGCTAACACTCATGAGGTGAGTTTTTAAAATACTCAAGTTTGTATCCAGCCCCAAACCTTCTCCCCTACAACAGACAGACTCTGATATGGCCTAGGTGGAGGTGGGGACAGGCAGTCAGGGCAAAGGCAGTCAAGGGTCTGTATTCTTAAGCATCGCTGGAAGTGAATACTGGATAGAAGGGCAACCTGGCCATTCCTGTTACTATTAAAAGAACACACGACTGGCCTAATAATTCCACTTCTGCAAACAGGTGCTATAGACAGATTAGTACATGTGCCCAAAGATATGTGTTCAAGGATGTTCAGTGAAGTATTGTTGGGATGGCAAAGGGCTGTACAGCCAAAATGTCCACCAATAAAACACTGGCTAAGTAAACGACGAGCCATCCAAACAACGGAACAAACATTCTGTCCCTCTACATTCTGGCAGCTCTATGTTTGTTCCCAAGATAAGTTAACAAATTCCCAAGTGAAACATGTAGGGCATAGAATAATATGTATGATACGCTATCATTTATGTGAATAAAGAGAATAATTAAATATGTGTGTGCATTATATATAATATGAATATGCATTTATAGAGGAATAGAATGTCTTTATAGGAATAAGCAGAAACTTAGTATGATTGTTTCTGAAGGAGGGGACAAGGCTGGGAAAGAGATCTACTTTATATCCTTTAAGTTTTGTAAGTGTTATATGCATCCACTACATATTTAATGACTTGGCATATCTGGAACTTTCTGCTCCTTCTTTTATAACTAATGGCCCAGAGAAGATGAGGGTGCATGTCCCAGACAAGAGGTCTGGAGACTGAATGATCAGCACCCCCTCTTCTCAAGGAGAACAGGAAGTTAGCATGTCATAGCCACTCAAAAATTCTTGAAAAATCACTGAAAGAACTAAATGTAATCAGTGAGAAAGGAACTGCAGGAGCAGAAATGGGGGTTACTTTTCCCAGAAGCAGAACTGTACAAAGACCGGGCCTTGAGAACATCTGTGTTGTGGTTAGCATGCTGCAGGGGAGGAAGGGATCCCAGTGGACTGTCCATCAGAGCCACCCTATTGGCAATTTCTTTCACGTGCCTGGAAACCTCAAATCCTCAATGAGCTCTGGCCTGCCCTGTTGGCCACTTAGAATTTCTGAGCCCACCCAGAACACCCCTTTAATTTCTGAAGATCTTCTCTTCTGATATATGTACAGCTGGAAACATTTAAAGCTTCAAGCACAGTTTAAATGAGAAATGTCCATGAGGCTGTGCTGATTCTGAAGCTCTGGCTCTCCTGGTTACCGGAGGGTTAGGTAGTCTCTGGCAGGAGTCTGGGATGCTCCGCAGAAGCCATTGTGTGCTTGCTGACAGTGAAATATCACGGTGACCTGAGACACTCACAGCCAAGTCCACACACTTAGTGACAGCTGCTGCCGGGGAAGCCCAGAGACCGGCATTTGAGGTCACTACCATTTTATTGCTGTAAAATGTGCAACCTAAGTGTGATGACGCTGCTGTTTCCATTAAGCTATAATTCACCTACAAATTAACCTCTGCTGCATGGATTCAGTTAAATGATGTTATAACAACAGTTCTGATCTCAACTTTTTCAAGCAGAAACTCATTCTCTTCCTCCTTTTCCCCAGCAAAGCCCGTCCCCTCACTGCCCCACATTACATATTTTGCTGGTTATAAAAGTAACTGCTGGTGGCCTTCTGAAACTGGTGTGTGTTTATGCGTGTATGTGGAGCTGTAGGGGGCCAGTGAGTGGGGAAGGTGAACCGTGTTTGCTACCAGAGAACACAGAGTTGATTTTGATGCTTTCTCTAATGAACACTCAGAAACTTTGCACTTTTTACCTTTCCAGGCCTCTGACTTCTCATCTGCCCACCCCGCCCTGGGCAATTAGATAGACAGTCTCAGAGTTTCTTGCACTGCATCATCAGCTCTTGGACCAAAGCACCCAAACAGGACAGGAGGCATCTAAACGAACCAGAGGTTTTGTTGTTTTCATTACTATTGTTAGATTTGTGCGCTTTCATCTTTTATAATTTCTGTCAGGAAATGTTTAGTAAATACTTACTGAACTGAGCAGCCTGTGTCTCCATGCCATTGGCCTATAGGACTGTGTGTGTGTGTTCAGTCTAAAGAGTGAAAAAACAATGCATGTATACAGTTTTGAGAACACCCAACTTAAAAGCATTCAAAATGCACTAGAGTCTATTATTCACTCTTTGTTGGTGAGCTGAGAAGAAGTGTGGTTCTTTTCACGGTGGGGGACTGAAAAACCACACGGGCAGTTCCAGTTTAGACAGACCTGCCCGGGGCCCCTTGGGCTTAGGTGCGCTGTGACACAAGCCCGGGGAGGCTGCTCACTGGGCCTTCGCGTCTGCCCAGACGGCTTCGCCTCCGTTTCACTCGGAGCCTTCCCCAGCCCCTCCTTTATCCCATGGGACAATAGACAAAGTCACAACAGGTGCTGGGTGCCACATCTGCCCCCAGATTTCTTTATGCAGATCAGTCTGGGAAGCCACGGACAGAATTTACCCTCTTCACTCAACATGTGGTCAGGCGGCGTGTGCTTGGGTGAGGCTCAGTCACAGACGATGGTCCTAACGAACAGTCTGTACCCGAGTCGGAGCTTGTCATACCTCTAGCAACAATGCCAATGCTTGAGATACAGTAGGTACTTTAAAAAGTTGCTGAATAAATGAAGTAATAAACAAGACTAAGTCCTTTCAAAGGACTCTATAAGCAAATCTACAGCTGCTTCTAATTTTAATCCCAAGAAATGACTTTTTAATTTGGTATTTGTTTCTGGTATACAGCACAGTGGCTAGACAATTATATAATTTATGAAGTGATCCCCTGATAGTTCTAATATGCACCTGGCACCACACATAGTTACCACAGTGTTATTGACTCTCTTCCCTGTGCTGTACTTGACATCCCTGTGACTACTTTGTAACTCCTTACTCCCTCCACCTGTTCCCCTCCTCCTCCCCCATCTGGCAAGCTCAGTTTGTTCACTGTATCTGTGGGTCTCATTTCTGTTTTGTTTGTTTTGTTCTTTAGATTCCACAAATAAGTGAAATTATTTATTTGTCTTTCTCTAGCTTATTTATGCTTTTTTATAGCCAAGTATTATTCCATTGTCTAATCCAATCATTGACTGATGGGCACTTGGGCTGCTTCCATAACTTAGCTAGTGTAAATAACACTGCAGTGAACATAGAAGTACTTATATCTTTCCAAATTAGTGGTTTGGATTTCCTTGGGTGTATTCTCAGAAGTGGAATTATGGGTCATAAGGTAGTTCTATTTTTAATCTTTTGGGGAACCTCCACACTGTTTTCCACAGTGGCTGCACCAACTTGAAATCCCGCCAACAGTGCACTAGGGTTCCCTTTTCTCTACGTCCTTGCCAACACTTATTATTATTGATTTATTGACAATAACCATTCTGACAGGTGTGAGGTGGTATCACATCATGGTTTTAATTTGCATTTTTCTGATGATTAGTGATGTTGGCCATCTTCAGAGAACTTTCTATTCAGGTATTCTGCCCATTTTTAAATTGGTTTTTTTTTTTTTGGTGTTAAGTTGTATGGGTTCTTTATAAATGTTGGATATTAACCTCTTATGAAATGCATCATTGGCAAGTATCTTCTCCCACTCAGTAGGTTGTCTTTTCATTTTGTTGATGGTTTCTTTCTGCTGTGCAAAAACTTTTTAGTTTGATATAGTCCCATTTGTTTATTTTTCCTTTGGTTTTCCTTGACCAAGGAGACACATCAGAAAAAATAATATTTCTAAGAGCAATGTAAGAGGGTTTCCTATTTTTTCTTCTAGAAATTTTATGGTTTTAGGTATTATATTTAAATCTTTAATCCATTTGGTATTTGTTCTTGTATATAGTATAAGAAGGTGGTCTACTTTCTTTCTTTTTTTTTGTTGTTGCATATCTGTCCAATTTTCCCAACACTATTTACTGGATAGACCGTCTTTACCTCATTGTATTTTTTGTCTCTTTTGTCATAAATTAATTGACTATATAGGCACGGGTTTATTTTGGGGGTCTCTATTCTGTTTTGATCTATGTAGTACTGATCTATGTCAGTACTACACTGTTTTGATTACTATAGCCTTGTAGTATAGTTTGATATCAGGTAGCATGATACCTCCAACTTTATTCTCTTTCTCAAGATTTCTGTGGCTATTCAGGGTCTTTTGTGGTTCCATATACATTTTAGGATTACTTGTTCTAATAGCATGAGAAATGCCATTGGTATTTTGGTAGGGATTGCACTGAATCTATTGATTGCTTTGGGTAGTATCAGTATTTTACCAATGTTAATTCTTCTTATCTGTAAGCATGGTATATGCTTCCATTCATTTGTATCATTAATTTTTTTCTTCACTGTCTTATAATTTTCCAAGTACTGGTATTTTGCCCCCTTGGTTAAATTTATTCCTAGGTATTTTACTTTTTTCTGATGCAATTGTAAATGGAACTGTTTTCTTAATTTCTCTTTCTGATAGTTCATTATTGATGTATAAAAATGTAACCAACTTATAAATATTATTTTTGTATTCTGCTATTTTATTGAACTCACTTATTTCTTCTAGGAGGGTCTTTTGTGTGTGTTTGTGTGTGTGTAATCTTTAGGGTTCTTTCTATATAGTATCATGTCATCTGCAAATAATGACAGTTTTACTTCCTTTCTGATTGGGTGCATTTTATTTCTTTTTCTTGTCTAATTGCTGTGTGAGAACTTCTAATACTATGTCGAATAAAAGTGAACGACCCCAGTAAATGAATTTTAAAAATTCATAGGTGGAGGTGGGACGGGGTGGGGGAAATAAGAGTACTTACCAATATTTCCTTATGTGTACACAGCACTTTATCAGCACTTTCATTTCCATTATCCTTACAACAACCTTATCACGTAGGTTACACAGGTATTAGTATCCTCATTTTACAGATGAGGAAACTAAGGCTCAGAGAAATTGTAATTTGTTCAATGTCTTACTATTAAAGAGAACTAGGACAAAGCTCCAATGTCCTTCTATTTCACCAGTGCGCAGGAAGCTGTAGTTACTGTTTATCTTTTAAAATTAAACTACATTTTAAAAATGCCCTCAGACAAGCACACACCACTGTGAACATCTTCCTTCTCTCATCACTGACTGCCTGGTATATCCACAAAGGAAGCCAGCTGACCTTGGAAGCAGCCATGCCTGGATTTATGTCCCCACTCACATCTACGTGACTGCAAACAAGTCACCTCTCTACAGACTTCACCTCTGCATCTGTAAAATGCAAATAACAAAACCTACCTTGAAGGATTATTTTGAGGATTAAATAAGATAATACAGGTAAAGCACTTGATGCAAAGCTGATATGTAACCAACATCCATTGTATGACAGGTCTATCACTATGACGTACAGAGATTTTCATATTTTAAGCAAAGTATGTACACGTACATATGGTTACACACTAATGCAAGTTGGGGAAACATACACTGACAAACATGAAAGCTAATTCCATAATGACTAACTAAATGTCATAACAGTGACTTAGAAAAATAACAGCCAAATGGATTTCTTTTCATCTTAAAAACACTGCAAGTGACAGCATAAGATTCCTTCTGGTATGACTCCAGATTCACTCCAGGTGAAATTCCATCCCCCCAAGGGTACCAACACACAGCACACATGTGATCAACTTTCTTTAAGTCTAGAAATTTGTTCTGACCCCCAACTGCAATGTGATACTGTATTTGTTGAAACCTCTTCAACATGTTTCATGGCTTAAAAATTCAACCAACTCCACAAACACTGATGATTAATGCTAACTAAACATCTTTTTCTTTTTTTTAAAACTGGAAGCCATTATTACCACATAGCAACGAGCCAATAGATTCCTCAGTAATAATTCCATAATGAACACAGGTTCTATAGTTGGATTGTCTGAGTTTAAATTCAGATTATGTCATTTTTAAGCCATGTGACTGTGAACAAATTAGTGTCTTACATGCTTCATAAGTTTTGCTGAGCGTATTAAATAATGTAACTGATATTAAACCCCTAGGAAGGCATTTAGCACATAGTAAAGAATCAGTAAGTGGTACCTATCCTTGATACATACCTACACGCACAAAACACGCCCATTTAACAAGTACTGCCCACCCTCATCATGGGTCTGTCCTTCCTCAATGCCCAACCTCAGTATTTCCACCCAGACAACAACGAGGTGAAAGCGAATCCACCTTGCATTCCCTGCTTTCAAAGGTCTGGTACTGCGCCTGGCACAGAGTAGTCACTCTGAAAATGTTTGATAAGAATAACATGATGTGGCAGGGTTTGAAAACACTCTGAAAATATGTCATGAAAAGCATGATATTCACTGTGATCCTTACAGGTAAGGGAGAAAGAAGGTGTCCTGGGCTTGGATTGTCTTTCCTTCTCCCACAGGGGAATAAGGAAATGAACGATAGCAAGTACTGAAAGTCACACTGGAATTCAGTTTCCCAGCGTGACGATAACAGAAAACTGACTTCACTTCAGAAAACTGAATCAGTTTTCAAACGAATTCTGAATGCAGCGATCATTTGGTGTGTCTTTTAAGTCTCTCAATCCATCAGTCTCCTTCTACCTTATTTTCTTCTCACAATTTCTGTTACATTTAAAATTTGATATTTTCATTAATTTAAAATTGACCACAAATATGTTTTTTTATAAGGCAGGAGGAGGAAAAATCAAATGGCTGACAGTAAAGCACTGAGTTTCTTCACTGCTCAAAAAGTAGAAAAGCAAGCTGCGGAAAAGGGCACAGTTTCATCAGGTGGTATTCCTCTCTCTCCCCCAAGAGCAACTATACAAGAGTGCACCAATATATAGACACTGTTTAGAAAGTAAATTTACAAAACTAGTGAATTATCAGCAGCACAACACCGAAGGCAGTGTAACTTCATCAGTAACCCACCTGAAGCAAGAGATTGATGAACTTAGCTGTGTGTTTAGTTCGGCCCGAGTTGAGAATGTCTGCTTTCCTAGGCAAGTAACTTCCAAGCAATGTGTATGCTATGATTATATGTTAATACACTTCCATGTTATTTTGGCACTACAAAATTAATCTGTTATTTATCAAATACAATTAAATGATAGATAAAATGTAACCTGCAACTCCACTGTCAAAGATAAGCATTATATTGATCATTATGGAATCTTTGGGTTCTAAGTCAAAGAAGGCCTAAGTCAAACTGGCTTAAATATAAAGGAAAGTCCAGAAGCAGTTTTGGTTCCAGCCAAAGTTTATTCTGGCAGCGAGGTTATGCCCCGTAGACCTGATTTTCTCCATTTCTCCATTCTGCCTTTCTGAGTGTCACCTCATTCTGAAAGCAGCCTTATCATAGGTGTATGAGAGAGACTACCTACAGCTCCAGACCAACAGATTTCTTGCTCAAGTCAAGCAAAAAAAAAAAAAAGAGTACAGTTATGTACCAGTTAATAACACGATATGTTCTGATAAATGCATTATTAGTCGATTTTGTCATGAGAACATCTCAGAAGTATATACACAAACCTAGACGGTCCAGCCCACTGCACACCCAGGCTGTATGGTTCACCCCATTGCTCCCAGGCTACAAGCCTGTACAGCATTTCACTGTATAAAACAGTGCAAGATTAAATCAAGAACAAAAGAAAAATGATGTAATTAAGACATAGTAAACACAGATGTATGAGGCTGCTGCTGGCATAACATAACATGGCTACCGTCTTACAGCAAACCTTTGTTTTTACAGGTAGAAACAGCACACTGTAAAAAGTATAGTAAATAACATAGTTCTGTAACATAATCATTTATTATCATTATCAAGTACTATGTACCTACTGTATGTGCTGTGTGTTTATACAACAGACAGCACACCAGCATCACCACAAACATGCTGATTGCTGTGCAACGATGTTAAGACCAACAGCTCATATATCACTGGGGACGGGTTTTTCAGCTCCATTGTAACCTTATGGGATCACCATCATATGTGTGGTCAGTTGTTACGCAGATAACGACTGTGCATTTTTGTTCCACCCTTCTCAGTGACAATCCTGAAAAATACTCTGATTGGTCCAGCAGATCATGTGACCACCTTTGACCTCACAGTGGCAAGGGGGTTTGAATGTGTAAACTGGCTCAGCCTAACACACAGGCTCCACCTCCAACCGAGGTGCAGGTAGCTTCCCCTAAAACTCACAGATCCCTGAATGGAAACAAGGGCCATTAGGAAGAAGAAAAGAAAACATCATATTGGGAAAGCAACCAATAGATGTCCATTGCCGTTACTGTTTTTCTCTGTTGTGCTGGGACTCTGTTTTTAAATATGGAAGTTGCTGCCAATGCTGAGATTAATTCCAACTCGTAGAAGTTTGGATTTCAACAGGCAAAGTACAAGATGATGCCTCACATTTGGTAGGTACCAAAAACATTTGTTGAGCTGAACATAAAATACCTTTAAAAATTTCCCAAAGTACAATACCAAGAAAAGTAAACTTACAGACTCTCCCTGGCACTCCACCTGCTTTAAGAAAACATAGTCCTTATTTACATAAATATTTGAATCCTTTGGGTTTGTTATGCAAACAAGTAGCACTCAGTTTTTCAAATAGTTGTCATGGTTTCTTTCCTTGTGTCAGAAATCAAAGAATGATAACAATCTAAGTGTCTCTTACTTTTTGGGAGGAGTAGGGTAGGAGCATAACCCTTCAAACAAATAAAATCTTACTAGTCACCGCAACATCTTAATCAGATATAAGTTGAGTTGAGCCTACTGACGTGAGTGAGGGCTCAAAGCCCTCACACTGGTCTTTCCTGCCTGAAACTAGTAACCCTCCAGTCTCAGCTTGAATATGTCTAGTAGCAGGGTTGTCACACCTCACATCACATAATATTACTCTAATTTCAATTCCTGATGCTAAAACAAGTTCTTGCTACCGAACAAAAAAAAGTCTAATTCCCTGCAACGGCTACTCCGTGGTCCCAAACACTGGTCCCAAACACTCTTCTGCAAGCCGACAGTTCAAGTATCTTTCGATGCTCTCATCCTACTTGACTCTCCAGCCTCCTCCCGGCCCCATCTTCTCGGTTCTTTCATTATTGCTCACCTGATATGGTCTCTGTTCTTTTTATCATCCTGTCCATCTTTCAGTGGTGGTTTTGTTGGGGCTTTACGACTATGCCTTTGACCCCAGGAAGTATGGGTCACTGCTCACTGTCTGTGGAATTTCTCATCTGGCTTTCAATAATGAATGAATGTTCTACCTGTCTGTCAACCCAGTTTCTACCTTTCAACCTTTATATCTCAACAGCCTGCTGGAATGCTCATCAAAACTCAGCTACTGACCCTGGAGGCTCTACTTCCTGAACTTGAAGTATCTTCTTCCCTCCTTATACTGTGCTCTCCCCAGACCACTCATTCCTGGAGAAAGTCTTACACCTGTGATCTGCTCCAACAGGCGATGGTGCCTGTCTGGACACCGCCACTCTCCCCAGATCGGTCCAAAGATCTGGAAAAAACAATGCCCACTCTCATCCATATAGTGTCCGTCTCTAAGTGTAATTCAACACTCCAGCTGTGCCTCGATCAGAAGTCAGGGGCCTGTTTGCTCACTCCATGCAGTTCTTCTTCTCAAGCAAAGGAATGTTATTTATGAGTGTGTTGTGGGTTTGGGTTTTAGTGGCTTCCTTTCTCTGTCAGCTTACCTTTTTTTTTTAAAAAAATGTATATGCTTTATTGCTCTAATTTTAAATTCCAAAGATTCAAGTTTTTTGTTTTTTTATGTTTATTTTTTAAAAATATATTTTATTGATTATACCATTATAGTTGTTGTTCTATTCTCCCCCCTTCATTCTCCTCTACCCTGCACACCCCCTCCCCCACCATTTCCCCCCTTTAGTTTATGACCATGTGTCTCAAGTACATTATCTGTCAGCTTATCTTAAACTCACAGCTGGCAGCCTCCACTGGCCACAGCTCCGGCCAGCTGACTCCAATGAGGTCAGCCTTACTGAGGCTTATTTAGTGAGGCCCTGAGCCAGTGACAACCAGGACTGATGATACAGTAAGACAGTGGCTCTCAGTGCACATTAGAATCATTTGGAAAGCTTTAAAAATGATCAGTGCCTTGTTCTGTGGCTCCAGAGATTCTGATTCAATTCTGGGCATTCTTTTAAAGGTGGGGGTACATTCAAGGGTCAACTGGTGAATGCATGAATGAGTGAAACAACAAAAAAATGATGTTTCTCTTTTTCTCTTTCTCCCTCCCTTCCTCTCTCTCTAAGATCAATTTTAAAAAATCAGCATTTTTTAAATAAAGCTCTTGAAGTGATTCTAATATAGACCCAGGATTCAGAGACACTGCAATAGAAAATCCTTCCTAACAGGTAACTGTTTTAGAATTGACCCACAGCTCCCTATCTATAAACAGAGTCTGAGGTGCCCAACAGTATTTCTGTACAATTCGGGAACTGCACTAAGCATTTAATTAACCTCATTCAATTCTCTCAACAATTCTGAGAAGTCAATGTTATTATTACCCCCATTGACCATAAGCAAAAACTCAGCCTCAGAAATGTCAAGTGACCTGTTCTGGGAAGCATAGGAAGTAAGGGCAGGGAGAAGCTACTCCAGCAGAGTCCAAAGACGGTGTTCTTAACCCTAGTGCACATTACCCAGTGTAGCCCCAGTCCTTGGCCTTGTTGAAGTGCTTAGACTTACTCACAGAGCCCTGGGAACTGGGGTCCCCTCAGTTCTCAGAGGGTGTGGAGTCCAGCTCTGACCCTCTAACCAGTTCCCACCAGCTCTTCTCATCTGCTGTGTCTGGTAGCATTTTCCTCCCTTTGAAGCAACCTGTCTATTATGGCTTGGACACCCCAGAATCCAGTCAACACCCTCAGGCTATTGACATCTTCTACTCTTCCTCCCTTCCCTCCCCCCACCACCCCCAAACCACAACTATCCAATCTATCATTACCATTTTCCTAGACGTGGTCTTGGTTTACTCCCAGTTGTTTGCATGCTATGTGGTGAGAACTGGTCAATTACAGCATCAATTAAACCCCTCTTTTCTTTTTTTCATATGAACTACTGTGAAACTGTTTTTCTTTTTTTCTAACTTTGTTGTGAAAGGAAAGATAGTTTCTAATTATAAGCATTTATGGGGCCTCTTTAATTGAGTATTAAACTATAAACAGCATTTGTAAGTATTTTAATATTTAAAAAATGTCATTTTCTCCAGTAATCTCTTGGAGAATAGGACCACATCCTACACCTCTTTGGTGTTTACAGCACTGCCATGCATGACTCTCCAGCACCCACATGTCCCAGATGAGGAGTCTAAAGCACAGGTGGCAAACACAAGGTCCACTGGTTGAATCCGGCCCTCCCTCCTGTTTCATCTGGCTCAGCACCTTGTTTCTACCCAGCAGCAGGGCTGAGCTCTTTGCCCCTAGTTAAGGAGTAATCACACACAGTCCTAAAACTATATTTGGCCCTTTGAAGGCAGCCTCAAGGCTGATGTGACCCCTGGTGCAAATGAGTTTGAAACTCCTGTTCTAAAGGATCAGACCTTTTTCTATGAAGGTGCAGAGCCCATACTCCAGGCTTTGTGGGCAAAACTATCTCGGTCACAACTACTCAACTGTGCTGCTTATGGAGTGAATGCAGACGTAGGCAACACATAAATGAATGGGTGTGGCTTGTGCCAGTAAGATTTCATTTTGGAAGTCTTGGACAATTTTTCATTTCTTCATTCACTTTACTTTTCTTCCTCTTACTTTCTGCCTTTCTCTCCTGCCTGGCCCCTGCAACACCTGCTGTATGCAAATGTGTGCGTACTCATCGGTCCTGCTAGGCACAGTGCCAACTGGCCACCCCACACGAACACAATGAAAAGTCAAACAGCAATTAAAATTGACAAAATCCATTTAGCACTCTGAAAAAGTAGTAAATAACTGTACACAGTTGGGGCACAAATGAATCCAAATTGTATTTTATGATTCTTTAGTTATCCAAACACTGGGCCTCATTTTAGACTCTGTCAATTGCTCATTCAGCTTCCACTGAGTAGGCAATGAAAAATGAGTCCAGAACAAAAGATAAAAACATGGAATGAAATGCCACAAGTTTAGTCACCCAGGGGAATCTCTTAGTGAAGGTGGCACAAGAGAAATTCTGTGGGAGGGCAAGCACTGTCCGGGGTGAGGGGTCATGGAGACAATGTCTCTTTTGAGACCTCTGCCAATATGCTCATCTGTTTGTGTCTAATAGGCATCTCAAGTCTTAACATGTCCAAAACAGAATACATAATTTTCTCCCTGAATTTATTCCTTGTCCTATCTTCCCCATTTCAATAAACAGCACCCAATTGTATATGCCCAAAGTCAGCATCATCTGTGATTTCTTTTTTCCATATCCTCACATCCATCAGAAATTCCCACGGAATGTGTCCAAAAATCTGTGTCCAAAATCTGTTCAGTCCTCCCGTCTGGCTGCCACCACCTCAAGCTGGACCTCTGCTACGTCCCTCCTGAGGTCACTGCCTCGGCCTCCTAACTGGTCTCCCTGACGCCCTGCCTGCCTCCCCATCACCCATTCTTCTAAAAACTAAGTAAGATTCCATCACCTCTCTATTTAAACCTTCTAGTAGCTTCCTACTGCATTTCAGAATTAGTGACCTGTATTATTTCCTATTGCTGCTATGAGCAATCACCGCAATTTAGTGACTTACAACGGCACAGATCTATTCTCTTTCAGTTCCGGAGATCACAGTCTAACATGAAATCATCAACAGGGCTGTGTTCCTTCTGGAGGCTTCAGAGGAGAATCTGCTTCTTTGACATTTCTGCTTCTAGAGGTGACCTGCACACCTTGGCTTAATGTACCTTTCTCTGCATTCACAGTGGGCCTACTAGGTAATCCCAGATGATCTCCCCGTCTCAAGATCCTTCATTTAACCACATCTGCAGAATTTCTTTTACTACGTAAGGTAACATATTTGCAGGTTCCAGGAATAGGACATGACACTTGGGAGTTGTCCTTATTCGACCTACCCCAAGACCAAAACCAAAATGCAACACAAAGAACACCCTATATCATGGCTTACCAGCTCCATGGGACCTCACCCTGCCCACGTTTCTCACCCTTGTCTTCTATTCTCCTTCTCCACTAGCCTTCCGTCTGCTCCTTCAGATGCTAGCCTGGCTCTCACCCTGCTGTTCCCTCCACCTGCAGCATCCTTCCGCCAGAAGCCACACAGCTGGTTCTTTCTAGAGAGCTCGAATACCATCTCCTCTCTTATCACCATACAAGATCATCTCACTGACATATATTCTCCCGATCAATAAGTAAACTCCAAGGGTAAAGCCCTTGCCTGTCTCATTACATGTATTAGTCACTCTAGTGACTTAATATTTGTTGAGAGAATAAACTATATGACTTTAAAATGTGACTTCCCCATAACACACTTTCATAACCCATTCTGGCTTTATAACCCATAGGTTTATAAACATGCCTTTTAAGTGCATTAACACTTTCATCCTAGATCAGTTCTTAGTAAGACTAAACAAGATGAAATGTAATAAGAACCATAAAGCCTAAAATATATTGGGGGACGGGGAGGGAGGAGTAGAATGAGGGGACAAGGCTAAGAAAAATATGAATTACATAATATGTGAAGAAGACCCAGAGGTACCAATTGCAGTTGACTCTTAACTCAATATGATTTGTCAGCGTGGTGCAGCTACTAAAAACATGACCTTCTGAGCACTGAAGGTTTTCAGCCATAAAAAGGAAAACCAATGCTTGGACAAGGTTTATTAACACAAACAGCATTTACCAAGAGTATAGTATGAACTCGAATAGTGTAGTGACAGCTTCACATGAAATATCTCACTTAGTCCCCAAATACTGCTATGGAGGGAGCACTGTTAATACTTCTCATTTACAGACAAGAGAAGTGTAGCTCAAAGAAGCCAGGCAACTTGCCCAAACTGACAGCGTTAGTATGCATTAAAATCCAGATTTAAGGCCCCAAAGCCTGGTTTTCAAACTTAACGCTCTACTGTACCCACTTTTATTGATTATGCTGGAAGCAATGAGGGTGGATGAGAACACGGTAACCTGCTCTTGAGAAGCTGTGGGATTTAGGAATTGAAGCAACCCTGTGCTGCCTGGTGAGGCTTATGACCCCTGAGCTGGAAGATGAAGCCCTTAAGTTACAAGTGCAGAATGTCAGTGTGTTGGTTAGCTCCCAAAACACTACCATCTGCTGGTAATTCAGGCTTCGCATTTCAAAATCACTGGACACTTCCTTCTACTTCATTCTCTGTCTCCAGTGAATCTTCAAGTCCAGCCACCAATTCTTCTAATATTTCTTTTTATAATTATTGTGTTTGAAAAATAAAGACACACACTCCTGATAGGATAGTCTAACACTATAACAAGATAGTATAGGATTAAAAAGTCAGTCCCCTCTCATTATAGATCCCAAGTGCCCTTTCTGGAGAAAACTGCTGTTCACACACACATGCCCACACACATGCAGGCACGCACACGCACGCACATGCACACATGCACACACATGTGCACAAGAAAGGGAGCAATGAGATGAGATGTGGGTCACTCTGGACACAGTGGACAGAGGCCAGTGCAGGGGAAGCTAAAGTCCAGGAGACTAGCATGGAGGCAAGGTTCTGAGGAACCACGATGAGACTGTAGTAAATTAGAACCATAGCAACTTGAAGATTTGTGAAATATATAGGGGGACAGGTGAGTTATACATAGCCAGTGCTTGAATTTAGGGGTGAAAGAGACTGAAGAGTTTGGGGTGACTCCTACATGCCTGGCTTGGGTGCCTGGTGTGATAATGGTGCTGTTTCACTGAGATAGAAACATGAAGAATCAGGTCCTGAGTTCAGCTTTGAGTGTACTCATGGCATCTAGAAAACAGCAGACAGATGGAAATGAGGGCCAAGAGTTCAAGAGAGAGGTCAGGCTGCAGTCAAAGGGGCTGTAGACACCATGGTCGGGATGAGGTGAATGAACAGAATGACAGCATCACTATCTTGAGAGCTGGACAAAAGAAGTAGCATCTCAGGTGTCGTCACCATTGCATGGATGACCGAGGACCTGCCCTTTCTGACCTGCTAGAACCTATTTTTATCTGAAGACACAGTGTAGCACTTGGTTATATTCAGTCCTGTTTTGCTCTTCTATTACATTATATGTGTGTGTTCTGCTGTCCTGTAACACTGCCACTCTTGCAAAGGTGGAGGTCTGGCAGGTTTCACAGATAAGAGGTGCAACAGCTTTTTTGAATTTTAGTCATATTTTCTTAAATTACAAAATGTGGCCACTCACAGTCAGGCTGCAACTGAGTGACATCACAAGTGGAGGGCTAGGATGCACAGGCCCTATTTGCTTTGTGGTCTCACGCTTCTGCCATCGTGAAGACGAGAACTACCCTTTCCAGCCTGGGGCCCAGCACAGGCACATGAGTGGGGCAGAGCCCTCCCAGAGGACCCCAGACACACGAATGAGAACAAAAAGCCTGTCACATGCCACTGAGATTTTGTGGTTATTGTGACAATGTTTTCCTTTCCTTTCTATTGAAGTATAATTTATACACAGCAAAACATTTGGATCTTGACTATACCTTCAATCAGTTTTGACAAATGTATTCACTTGTGTAATCCACACCCATAGTGAGACACAGAGCACCACCATGACTATAGAAGGTCACCTGCTGGCTCTTGTGAGTGAATCCCCATCTCACTCCAGAAGCAAAGGTTGATTGATTTCTATCATCATAGCTTTTTTTTTTTGGTGACTTCTGTCATTATAGCCCAGTTTTGTGGTAAGTTGATGAAGACCAGGGATCAGCCAAATCCAGACTGCCTGTTTTTGTAATGACCCATGAACTAACAATAGTTTTTATATTTTTAAACATCTGGAAGAAAAATCAAAAGAGGAATATTATTTTATGACACATGAGAATTTTATGAAATTCACATTTCAATGCCTCTAATGTTTGATTGGCACACAGCCATCTTCACTTGTTTACATATTATCTGTGGCTGCTTTTGCACCACAGCTGCAGAGCTGAGAAGCTGAGACAGAGGCCATCTGTCTACAAAGCATAAAGTGCTCACTACCTGGCCCACTGCAGAAAAGGTCTGCCAACCCCAACTGGGAGACCTGCTCTATCTCCATCACATACACAAACCCAAGTCCTGGCACCAATGCGGAGGACTAGGCACTTGGAGAGCTGCTTTAATTACATTAATACAAATAGCACATAAAAATCATACATGTTCATGAAAAGACTCAAAATTATCAAAATACAACGTGGAAAGTGAGAGTCTCTCATAACTCCAGCTCTTAGTGAGAATACCCTATGCTAAGACACAAAACACTTTCTTTTCAAAGAAAACTGAAAATGACATCCAGTCAAGTAGGTGGTGTAGGCAGACATGCCTTGCCTCTTTGCACAACCACATCAAAATTACAACTAAAATATAAAACAACCATCACTCAGAACTATTGGAAATCCAGTTGAATGGAAGTCTGACAACTATAGAAGTAAAGAATCCAGACTGGTAGGGGGCACAGATGTAGAATGGGCTGGTCCCACAATCACAAGTGGTGGACAAAAATTTGGAAGGGATTTCTCAGGAGCAAGGAGTCCCAGCCCCACACCAGATGCCCAGCCCAGGAATCCAGTGTCAGGAAGATAAGTCCCCACAACATCTGGTTGCAAAAACACAAACAAACTGGGAATTGAGTCAGTGGAAGAAACTGCTGGGGCCCCAAGCAGTATCTCTTAAAGAACCCACACATGGACTTACCTACTCAGACAGACTCACTCCCTCTGAGCTCCAGTACCAGGGTGGCAGCTTGAAAGGCACCAGTGGCATACAGGGAGGAAATGAAGTGTCTGGCTTCAAGGTGAGCAGGGGTCATGGTCCCTTTTCTAAAGCCTCCCCAGCAAAAACCAGTAAGTTGCCATATCTGAGACTCGCCAATTTGGTTAACACTGTTTGATCCACCTTGGAGATCCCAAGGCCCACCCAAGCTGCTTTTCCATATGAATGGTTGGTCTTAGCTCATGCTGCACAACTTCCTAAATCCTATCAAACAAGCAACAGCTAGTTTCAGTGAGTCCCAGGTCAGGCACTAGCAGCAGTCAACCTAGACTCACAGGTCGACTTGGCCTGGGAATCTCCAAGCCCAGCACAAGTAGCCATCTCAGATTGATTTACACCTCAGGAAGGGTGGCACCAAGCAGAACATGGGTGGGGGCTGACCTTGGCTTGCACCACCCAGGAAACCCCAGAGCCAGTGCACCCAGTGGATAGCTACAGACCATGTTGGAGTACCACCACCTTGCCACTGCACAGCTGATTCTGAACAGAGTGTGGAAGTTGGTGATCAGTGGTCAAAGCTAGTCCTTGCAGCTGACTAGTCTGGGTAAATCCCTCCCTTGACCTCAACTACAAGAGGAGGGTGTACTCAGCCCACACAAAGAGCACACTTTGAGTACCCAGCTTGGGGAAGAGGAGGCTGAGCCACTGGACCCTACAGGATACCTACAACATTAAGCCACACTACCAAGGCAGGGGGTCAAAGAAGCTCAACCTAACACACGGAAACAAACACAGGGTAGCTATAGGCAATGTTGTATCTGCCAAAATGAGGAGACAAAGAAACATGGCCCAAATGAAAGAATAGGTCAAAACTCCAGAAAAAAAAAGCTTAATGAAATGGAGATAAGCAATGTATTAGACACAGAGTTTAAAAACACTGGTTATAAGGATGCTCAAGGAACTTAGTGAGGACCTCAATAGCATAAAAAAGATCCACTAAGAAATTAAGAATATACTAATTCAAATAAAGAACAATTTCAGGGAAAAAACAGTAGAGTGAAGAAGCCAAGAATCAAATCAATGATCTGCAACATAAGGAAGCAGAAAAACAACCAATCTGAACAAGAAGAAAACAGAGTCCAAAAAAAATGAGGACAGATAAGCAGCCTCTGGGACAACTTTAAGAAGTCCAACACTCACCTCATATGTGTGCCAGAAGGAGAAGAGAAAGAGCAAGAAACTGGAAATCTATTTGAAATAATAGTGAAAGAAAAATTCCCTAATTTGGTGAAGGGAGTAGACATGCAAGTCCTGGAAGGACAGGGAGCCCCAACCAAGATGGATGCAAAGAGGCCCACTCTAAGACACATCATAATCAAATGTCAAAGCTTAAAAATAGAGAGAGACTCTTAAGAGCAGCAAGAGAAAAGAAGTTAGTTACCTACAGTGATAACTGCCTGTCAAGCTGATTTCTCAACAGAAACTGCAGACTAGAAGGGATTGGCAAGAATATTCAGTCATGAAGAGCACGGCTATAGCCAAGACTGCTGTACCCAGCAAAGCTATCATTTAGAATCAAAGGGCAGATAAAGAGCTTCCTAGACAACAAAAAAACTGAAGGAGTTCCTCACCACTAAATCATTATTATATACAATTTAAAGGGACTTATCTTAGAAAAAGAAAAAAATCATGAATAATAAAATGGCAAAAAATACAAATCTATCAACAACTGAATCTGAAAAACAAACTAAACAAACAAGAAAAACAGAAACAGAATCATGGATACAGAGAACATTTTTATGGTTGACAGATGGGAAAGGAGTCGGGGAGAATGGGTGAAGAGGTGGGGGGATTAAGAAGTGCAAATAGGTGGTTACAGAATAGCCATGGGGATGTAAGGTACAATACAGGAAATGGAGTAGCCAAAGACCTTACATGCATGACCCATGGGCACGAACCATGTTGGGGGTTTGCCTGAGGGAGTGCTGGTTGGAGTGGGGGCAAGGGGGGGAAATCAGGACAACTGTAATAGCATTATCAATAAAATGTAATTAAAAAATAAAGGCAGAAGAGACATTACAAAAATAAAAATAAACTGCTAATATACAGTTATATTTATTTTAAAAACTGAAGCTAACTTACAAGTAATATTTAACTGTCATTTTCCTGTATCATTTTCATAGAACATCAACATCACTAAGATCTCTTATTATTGAAACAGAAGTAGTGAAGTTATAAACAGGAACAGGCTAAAATCATATGCAAAAGATAGGGAGAGTGTCAACATTTCATCTATGAAAGGAAAGGAGAGACAGGAAACACAGAGTTGGATTCCCCAGAGTGACACCAGATTAAATGTCCAATTCAAGTCAGCCTAGACTGAAAATAAGGTGTCCAAAAATGAAGCAGAGGTCCTTAGGGGTTTTGGAGGGTGGAGAGGGTGAAACCTGAGCCAGTACACACTGTGCAGGCTTGGGTTTGCCACAGTAAAGTCACCTTGGGTCTTACCCTATGTTGCAGAGTGCGCCCCCTCTTGGCCAATGACATTCAATGCTATTCTGCTGTTGGGAACACTGATAGCATTTATATTGTGGTAATACCATCTGGAGATACCCTTGAAAACTATGGTTTTGGTCATTAACTCCAACTCTAGAGGTTCATTTCTTCCAGCTCTGCCCAACTCCCTCAGTCTTCAATCAATCACAGAATGATTTCTTTTGTAAGAACTATTTGAACACTACAGAAGGGAAGGGAGTATAGGGGTGATGACCAGTCTGGATATCTACAGAGCTTTTGTTATGCTAAGCAGAAAACACAAGTAGGGATCACAGTTGAATTTTTTGGGAAAGAGTGGAAAAGTTGATAGCATGCCATCTTCTCATGCTATTCCTTTAAGTATATGCCACACAAGTACTTGAAAGGGTTTCACATTATTAGCTAGCTGTGGGTGTCCACATGTCTCAGCGCTTTTCCTTTTGTGTGTGTGAGCATCTCATTAAAACTACGGATCTTTTCCACAGAGAAATATGGTCCAATTCACAGAACTTTTGGACTCCTGGTGCACAGCCAGAGACCCCACGTTAAAAACCTCATTACAGTTAGTGTACCTTGAAGGGCTGAAGTAGAGACTGTCTAAATAACGATATTCTCAGACTAACTACCTTACCTGTGGCACTTGTCCTAGATGGAATATGCACAAAGCTGCAGGATAGGAATTTTTTTTATGATAAAACAAAAATAGGCCTTTTTAGGCTTTCAAGTTATAACTTAGTTTGTCTTTGGGGGGAAATGCAAGTGTTTGTTTGAGGGTAGATTAATAAATTTTGGTGTTCTAGTTCTGGTATTGTATGTATGTGTAAGTTGTGTATGTGAGCTTATGCAAGTCTGCCCCTGAGAGGTGCATCCCTCATTCTCTCTGGCACCATTGCCTGGTGCCAGCCTGAGATGAACTCAACCTAGGTAAGAGCCAGCCTTTAGGCCCGGGGAAGCTTGCCCCAGGGGGGCTCTGTTAGCCTCTGCCCACCTACAATGGCCCCATTGCCACCACCACTGTCAGGCTGAGGACACAAGCCCACACAGAAGCCTTTTCAGCAGCTGTGGACAGTTCCAATTCCTTCCTATTATGGAGGACTAATCTGCTTCTTAATGCTAAACGTCCTTAAGCTCTATCCCACTGTGAGGCCTAAAGGAGATTACCAGCTGCTGTGTAGCTTTTATCTTTCTACCTACGCAGCAGCAGACAGGAGATCTCAAAATGTGCCAGAAATAAGAACTGCGAGTAAAGGAATTCCCACAGGTGGGAATCTGAGTCCCTTGGAGCCACCGAAAGCATCCTACATAAATGTAAAACACAAATCTTGGGTTTTACTGAATTCTCCTCTGTGTTTTCTTGACTGAAAGCAGGAGACTGATAAATAAATGTCTGCCAACTTCTAGCTCTAACCAGAAAAGAAAATCAAATCAGGAAAGGTAAATGGCTGAGCATGGTCCTGCATGTGGGCAAATACACCCCACCCCAGACGTCAGGCAAAAGGAAAGAAAAGGCAACCACCCTTCCTGAACCTGTCAATGTTGTTGAGGGTAGTCCAGACAACACAGGGACTCCTGAGAGTTCAACTAAGGGAAGAGAACATTTTCATTTTATAGGGTCATCAGATACTGGTTCTATTTCTATGTACATGCACACACAGAGACTCACAAGTAATTCTGCTGGCCTATGACAGCAAAGGTCAGTCTGCTGACCAGTGTTCTAGTTCATTTTCCCAGCCTGATTTGTATTCCTGATATAACCCTTGAGACCAATAGAATGACTGGCAGAGTAAGCAATAGACCTTTTCATTTTAATTCTTACCTGGGGATATTTCTTATTGAGTTTTAGAGAAAGAGGAAAGGAGGGAGGGAGAGAGAGGGAAAGGGAGGGGGGGGAGAGAGAGAGAGATCAATTGGCTGCCTCCTATATACACCCTGACTGGGGACTGAACCTGCAATGCAACCTAGGTATACATACTGACTGGGGATGAAACGCATAACCTTTCTGATGTATGAGACGATGTGCCAAACAACTGAGCCACCCAGCGAGGGCAAACAACAGACCTTTATTACTGTGAAAATCCTAGTGGTCCAAATCATTCCAAATAACTTTAAAATGTGGATTGTTTAAAATCTTTCAATGGGTTCCCACTTCCTTAAGCATAAATTCTCAGGTCTCATCCATAAGTTTGCCTTTAAGTGGGGTGAACCATACACTTTAATAGTCCAAATAGAACACTATGCAGAGTGAAAGACAGTGCTATTAATAATAATGTGGGAGCAATAACCGTAAATGAGGACTGTCTATAACAACAGGCTAGACCATGGGCATGCTGCCCTAAAGTTGTGGGGGCTACTTTCCTTGCAAGTCCCCCCAGCCGCCATGGATGAGAGTAATCTTGACAGAGATATGATATGATCTGTCTGGGGAGGAGAAGTAGCCATTTTCCCAGAGGAAAAAGGCCATGAGCAGTGGCCAGTTTCTCAGGGGAAAAAGGTATTGAACCCCTTCCTCCAGGGGCCTTTTATTGGGTTGTAATACACAGGAATATGGGGCAGCAAGGATCAAACAGTAGATAACATTTCAAAGAAATCTGAGGGCTTAGTATGAGTCAGAGTCTGTCAGGAACAGAGTTTTAGGGTTTCCTGCTCAAACCCTTAACATATGAATGAAAGCACTCTTAGCAGAGCAGATGTCACAGGTTTATCAGGAAGTCTTTGTGACGCCAGATTTTTCCCGCCAGATTTTTCCCCCGACACACTCTAGCAAGGCAAGGAGCTGCACCTCTCCGCAACAGGTATTCAGGCTTAAGGGGATTAGAGCCAAGAAGTGCTTCTCCCAGAGGACATGGGGCTTGGGCTTTGTCAAAGCCGGGAAGCGAGAATCCATTGCTCCCTCTTTGTTGCAGCTCCCCTCCACCCCCAGTCCTTCCATGAAGGCCTCCCAAGTGATCAAATCTGGTTTAGGTTGCCTCCCGCTGTGAGGAGTCTTACCCGTCATTGATTTCCGACCAAGCTTCTGAGGTAGAGGGAGAAAACTGAGGCAGCATTTGCTACCAGAGACAAGCTTTGTCTCCTGTGGCTCGCATTCCAAAGGTCACCCCTCGCCCTTAGCCACAAGGGGTCGAGATACAATTCCTAGAACCTGGCAGATCGGTCTGCAACATAAAGTAATCTGACAACCCTCTGATACAGACTCTCCTCTCTCACCACCCATTTCTCACCACCTCTCCTCTAGCCATATCGAGTTATATCAGTTTTTGAAAGGGGCAGGTTTGGCCAAGGCTTCTGATCCTCAATGTGTACTTTCCTCTCCCTGTTCCATGACTTTTCAGCTTCTTTACTTGGCTCACTTCTTCTCACCCCTTCTTGAGGTCTCAGCCTAGAGGTAACATGGACAGGAAGGCCTCCTCTGACCCCTGAGACAAGGTTGGCTCCCTCTTGCTGGCTCCCACACCATCAAGAATCCCTCATTACGTATGTGGTCTCTTATTTAGTGGTTGCTGTTGCCTCCTACTAGCTAGGCACAGTGTTCCACCTCTGGGCTGGGACAATGCTGGATTTATTGACAGTCTCATCCTCATGCCTTGCCTAGCATGAGGAAGTGCTGGGTTCTTTCAGTATCACCTCAGGCATCTGCTTTGAGATGTCTTCCTTAACCACCACCACCTTCCCCATTCATGTGAGTTAAGGCTTTATCCCAAGTGCTCCCAGGCCCCTCACTGCCTTTCACCTAGAACCTGACAGAAGCCACTGACAGGAATCCATTGACCTAGGCACAGGGTTGATGAGGATGATAGAGGTAAAGGCCAGATGCATTTTGAAAGTCAAAATCTTTCATTTGAAAGTAAGAATATTGAGACCTCTGGTCAAGATGTGGCCACATAGGCGGACATGGCTCACCCCTTTGAACAACCACATCAAAATTACAACTAAAATATAGAAATATTATGACTCAGGACTGTCACAAATTGAGTCGAATGGAAGTGTGACAACTACAAAACTAACCCACATTCATCCAGACTGCTAGGAGGCGTGCAGACGTGGAATGGGCTGGTCCTACAATCACACGTGGTGGATAAAATTCGGGAGGTATTTCTCAGGAGTGGAATCCCAGACCCACTCCTGAGAGATGGGGCGGGCCCCCCAGCTCAGAGTTTCAGTGCCAGGAAGATAAGTCCCCACAACTTCTGGCTATAAAAACCAGTGGAGATCGAGTCAGTGGAAGAAACTGCTAGAGTCCCACGCACTTTCTCTTTAAGAACCCTCGTACAGATTGACCTTCTTAGACTCACTCCCTCTGAGCTCCAGTACCAGGACGGCAGCTTGAAAGGCACCAGTGGCATACAGGGAGGAACTGAAGTGTCTGGCTTCAAGGTGAGCAGGGGTCATGGTCCCTTTTCTAAACCCTCTCCCCACCCAGACAGTAAGATGGTGCCATACCTCATATTCAATCAACCTGGCTAACACTGTTTGACCCAACTTGGGGATCCCAAGAAATTCCACCCCAACCAACTTACAGGCCCACCCAAGTTGTTTTTCCATATGAATGGGTGTCTTGGCTCGAGCTGCACAACTTCCTAAATCCTATCAAACAAGCAACAGCTAGTTTCAGTGAGTCCCAGACCAGGCACCAGTAGCAGCCGACCTAGATTCACAGCTTGGCTTGGGAATCTCTACACCCAGTACAGGTAGCAGCCATCTCAAATCACTTTACACCTCAGGAAGGGTGGCACCAAGCAGAACATGGGTGGGGGCTGACCTTGGCTTGCACCACCCAGGAAACTCCAGGGCCAGTGCACCCAGTGGGCAGCTATAGACAACGTTAGAGCACCACCTCCCTACCTCTGCACAGCTAAACAGAGTGTGGAAGTTGGTGGTCAGTGGTCAAAGCAAGTTCTTGTAGCTGACTGGCCTGGGTAAATCCCTCCTGTTGACCTGACAACAGCTACAAAACTAAACTACAAGAGGAAGGTGTACTCAGTTCATAGGAAGGGTGCACCTTAAGGACCCAGCTTGGGTGATAAGGGAGGCTATGCTACTAGACCCTATAGGACACCAACAACATTAGGCCATACTACCAAGACAAGGAGTCAAAGCAACTCTACCTAATACACAGAAACAAAAATAGGGTAGCTATAGGCAATGTTGTATCTGCTAAAATGAGGAGACAAAGAAACATGGCCCAAATGAAAGACTAGGTCAAGATTCCAGAGAAAGAGTTAAAGAAAATGAAGATAAGTGCAGAGTTCAAAACACTGGTTATGAAGATGTTCAAGGAACTTAGTTTGGACCTCAATAGCATAAAAAGGATCCACTAAGAAATGAAGGATACACTAATTGAAATAAAGAACAATTTCAGGGAAAAAAACAGTAGAGTGAAGAAGCCAAGAATCAAATCAATGATCTGTAACATAAGGAAGCAGAAAAACAACCAATCTGAACAAGAAGAAAACAGAGTCCAAAAAAAATGAGGACAGATAAGCAGCCTCTGGGACAACTTTAAGAGGTCCAACACTCACCTCATATGTGTGCCAGAAGGAGAAGAGAAAGAGCAAGAAACTGGAAATCTATTTGAAATAATAGTGAAAGAAAAATTCCCTAATTTGGTGAAGGGAGTAGACATGCAAGTCCTGGAAGGACAGGGAGTCCCAACCAAGATGGATGCAAAGAGGCCCACTCTAAGACACATCATAATCAAATGTCAAAGCTTAAAAATAGAGAGAGACTCTTAAGAGCAGCAAGAGAAAAGAAGTTACTTACCTACAGGAGAATTCCTGTAGTAACTGCCTGTCAAGCTGATTTCTCAACAGAAACTGCAGACTAGAAAGGATTAGCAGGAAATATTCAAAGTCATGAAAAGCAGGGCTAGAGCCAAGATTGCTGTACCCAGCAAAGCTATCATTTAGAATCAAAGTGCAGATAAAGAACTTCCTAGACAAAAAACTGAAGGAGTTCCTCATCACAAAACTATTATTATATGATATTTAAAGAGACTTATCTTAGAGAAAGAAGAAAATCAAAACTATGAATAATAAAATGGCAAAAAATACAAATCCATCAACAACTGAATCTGAAAAACAAACTAAGGAAACAAGAACAGAAACAGAATCACAGATACAGAGAAGGTTTTATGGTTGACAGATGGGAGAAGGGTGGGGGCGAATGGGTGAAGAGGTGAGGGGATTAAGAAGTGCAAACAGGCAGTTACAGAACAGCCATGGGGATGTAAAGCAGTGTAGGCGGTGGAGTAGCCAAAGATGTCATATATGTGACCCATGGCCATAAACAATGTTGGAGGTTTGCCAGAGGGCGTTGTGGGTGCTGGGTGGAGGGAGCCTACAGGGGAAAAGTCAGGGCAACTGTAATAGCATAATCAATAAAATTTAAAATATCCCATTGAACATAAAAATGAAAATGATAATATTATGTAATACGGCCAATAAAAATGGGGCAGTACCCTGTAATCTGCCACACTGATGTGTGTGTGTGTGTGTGTGTGTGTGTGTGTATACATTTGTTTTTGCAGCGAAGTATGTGCTAATTCACACTAAGTGGCTAAATAAAGCCTCATAATCTCTTCACAACCTTTCGGGCAGGCTTAGCAAGTCAGTGAGTTCAGATCAGGCCAGTGCAAGGGTGCCTGTGTCATACACACAGAGGGAGGCCGAACAACTGAACAGCAAAACTGCTGCGTGGCCTTGTCACGGCTGTGGGGCCATCGACCTCAAACCTCCTTTCTAGGCAGGGCTTTGCTCCAAGTAAAATGTTTACTAAAAGAGCATTACTAGTGGCCTGCCCTCCCACACACTGACACCTGGCTTAGGGGCTGGCTCCTGGCTGAGATTAGGGCTCTCATAACATTTCCCTGAGACAGGGGACTGGAATCACAGTTACTCCCCTTCTGGGTGCCGGGACTACATAACACAAACACATTCCAGAGAAAATGGGACGACCACATAGCACCTAAAAATCCAAACACAGCCTGGCATATTCTACGGCATAGCCTATGTTTTGTAATTTTTCTTTTTAAATAAAACATCAGTTGGCAACTCAGGAACCAGTAGGCCAGTTGGGACTGCCTCTGCTGCTGATATGTAACTAATTATTGGCAAGGGGCATTGGCAGTTACATTGTCCAGCCAAGGTTTACTGTGTACCTACAACGGGCCAGGCCTTTTGCTAAATAAATGATAAACACGAAAGATGCAGTTCATATCCTCCAAGATCATACAATTACAGTAGAAAGGAAAATAACAGTGTGAGTGTTATAATCCAGGAATACATGGGGAACAGAGAGAACACACAGTACATTTAAATCAATTAGTAATTGGAACTGAAGTGAAGCAAAACTTAATTATACTATTTATGAGCTGTTCAAGTTTAATTCCAACGCATTTAGATCATAAAAACTCAAGGATTGTGAAGAAGTACCGATATAAGCTATGAAGGTATAAATGAAATTTCTATGCACACACTGAGTCATTCTAATGCTCCTATGTCAGGCATTAATCATCCAAACTCACTGGTATTATTAACAGAAGACTGTCAGAGTTTGCATACATACTATGAATATTTGAATAAATAGTTTGGTAATGGAAAAATGAATACAGTTTGAGAATGTGGTTGCCAGAAATCACTTAGTCTGACCAATATCTCTTGCTCATTTAAAACTGGGGTTATCCAATATAAAGGTGCATTCTGTAGAAAGCACTTTGCAAAAAATTAATTAAAACATCTGAATTTGAAGAGGTAAAAGAATCACTAAAGAGAGTTCAACAATAGTAAATAAGATGAGTAACCAAGGCAATACAAACACATTTGATGCAATATATGACCGACCCCATTAGCTATAAATACACTAACCTTTGCTCCTTCCTTGTTAATTTCTCCCCAATTTTGTTCAATACTTTAATATTCTCTGCTAAATATACTCTTTCCCAGTTTCCCTTGAAGTCACAGATGGCCATACATCACAGTTCTGGTGATTAGAACCTAAGTACCTAGGTAAAGTCTGTTTCTGGTTCCTAATAAAGTAAGACAGTTGGTGAAAGAAACTTTTCCTCCCCATCCTTGCCCATTAAACATAGATGTGATGCCTGGAGCTGCAGCCCCTGCACTGTCACTGTGAGGATGAGGGCTGCATGCCGAGTGCTCATGGTGAGTAGCAGAAAGTACCAGCTGACCTATAGACTTCATACTATGAGAAAAACACCCTTATTGTTTAAACCACTGTTCTTTGATTTTTTTTCTGTTGTGACCAAGTATTAATAACAGAATAGTACAAGACAGAGGGCTGTACTTAAAAGTTTGAACCTTGGGCAACTATGGCTATAAAAATTGAGAATTTTCTGTAATTAGTGACTCAGTGAAGATACTAGGAACTAGCCAGTCTGGTGAGGAGGAGCATAAGACCTTCGCCATCACAGGACACCACATCAGGACCACAGCAGAGGCAGCTGGTTGTTTGTTCAACATACATTCCCTGTCTTCCTTCTCAGCGGACATGTCCTCTCCCTGCCCCAGAGTAAGTCCCATTCCAGGCACCTAAACTAAGTGAGGCCAACAGATATGGGAGAGGCAGTCAGTTTAGGGATTGGGTTCTGCCCAATCCTAGGTTCTTCCTAGACAATTAAGCTTCTTCCAACCTCCACCTTAGACACGAGAGATTTCAATTTGCAATACAGATTTAATGTGGCTGACGGGGTACGTCCAGTTATCCTGACAGAATGCTCAGGCCTTCTTTTGGAAGAAGCAGTCATCTGGGTATGTGGCAGATTTGATACAGGATTACTGCTATTCTTGGACTCAGCGGCAGCTTTTGAAATAGATCCCACAGGGGTATATTTCCTCTGAACCTAATGACTTCATCTTTCCCCTTTTATAGTTTGAGAACTGATCTATACTTTTAAATTAACTCTTATGTTAACAGTTCATCTGTAAATTATAAAACCTTATTTATTTTTTCTTAAGAGGAAGGCATGAAGGGGAGTCTTAGAGAGCAGGACACATTCAGAAACTTTGCGGCTGGAGAGAGCACTAGAGGGAAGGTGGCACAGACAGGCAGGTAGGCGCGGGGAGTCTTGTGTATCACATGCTGAAGTATGACTTTTATTCCAAGGGTAATGAGGAGCCCCTGAACAGTACTTATTTATCTATCATCTCTATCTATGCATTCATCCGAACCCAAGGACATGCTTATTGATTTTAGAGGGAGGGGAAGGAAGAGAGAGAGAAAGAAACATTGATGTGAGAGAGAAACATCGTTCAGCTGCCTCTTCCAGTGCTCCAGCTGGGGACTGAGCCTGAAACCCAGGCATGTACCCTTTCTAGAAACTGAACCTGTAACCCTTCGGTTTATGGGATAACACTCTAACCAACTGAGCCACACTGGCTAGGGCCACAAAATGATTTTAAGCAAGTGACTAACATAAGTTTTTTTCCCTTTAAATTTAGAAAGATCACATGGGCTTTACTTTGGGGGAGCAAATTGCAAGGCTAGTTATAAGAGTAAGACATGATGCTGGCCTGAATGAAGACCATGGTCATGGACAGAACTGAGAGGTGCTTGGGAGTAAAAGGAAAAGGGTTTTGTGCCAGATAGGATTTATGCAGTCCATAAATGGACTGCAAACATAGGAAGGTGTTCATGCAACTCCCAGATTTGACTGGGAGGGTGGGGAGGGGCAAGGGGCTAGTGATACCATTCACAGAGAGCATACAGAGGAGGGTCAGGTGAATGGAGGTGTCACAGAGGGGTGACAGGCAGAGGGTACCTGCAGTTTTGCGCACTGTGAGGCATCTCATGCAGATGACCACTAGCCAAAAGCATGTATTTGTGAGGCACGTGGGTCCAAGCAGCATCTGTAATTTGAATGCCAGTAGATAGCAAGTGAAGTCATGGGACTTACTGAGATTGTCTAAAGAAAATGAACAAAATTGGAAGATGCATAAGTGAAATCATTGAGAATACTAGTATCAGGGATGAATGAAAGAAGTAGCATCCACAAAAAAAAAGAAAAGAAAAAGAAATGGGCAGAGAGGCAGGAAGAAAACCATGGGGAGGAAGGGTCGGGACAGGGTGCCTGCCCAGGGAGAAAGTGGAAGGACTGAGTGGTCTGTGGTGGTCAACTGCTCAGAGCCCAGCTCACACTGACCCCTCAAGGGCTCCTCTGTCCTGGTGTATGTGGGCTTTGGCTCACCCCATGTGTGCACTGCTCTCCAGCCCACAGTTAATTGGTCAACAGGTGATTCCTGACCCAAGCAACAAAGAAACCTCCCCTGAGAGCCAAGGATTAGGAAGGAGGTAGAGAGGAGGGAAGCAGGAGCAGAGAGAGCCAGGAACTCTGTGGGTCTGGGAAGACACCCTGCTTTCTGATAAATGACTTACGCCAAGGCTGGTTCCAGCTGGTTTCTCTTACTTGGAACTATTAAAAAATCCCCACATATATCTAACAAGAGAGGCAGAAATATAAACAGCTGTATTAACTGACAGAAAGAAATATGTGCTAATCAGAGACATAAGAGGTGGCTGTGGGAACTCTGGAGGAGGGGAGACTGATTTTGGCTGGGTTGAGGGAGTGCTTCCAGATGGGAGGAGGCATCCGAGCTGGCACTTGATCAGGAGAATTTTAGAGGGAAAGAAGGGAAAGAGTGCACTCTAGCTGAAGGAATAGGACCAGCAAATGGCAGGAAGCATGAAGGTAAATGGGACATCAGGACAGCATAGGTGGTGGCCAGGCCTCTGCTAGTCTCGTGGGCTGGTTAACTCCGGTGCAGCCTTAGAACCCCAAAGCCCTCCCACCTCCCCATCACAGCCCATTTCTGCGGTAGCAAAGGCTCCATTTGCAGGTCTACATTGTTCATAGGCACTTACCCATTTATCTTTGCATGTCCAGAGCTTGGCACAGTGGGGGCTCAGTATGGACCTGGTAATGTCCAGCAACCTCTGCTCAGCCAGCGCATTTAGAAGCAGGGGGCTGTGTAAGACTGAAGGGATGCTGGGGTCCTGTTCTGAGAACCTGTAGTATCAGGGATTGCTAACAATCATGGTTGGCTTGTAATGACTGCTAGGTAGGGAACATTAAGAAAATTTTTCAAGTGTGGTAAAACATACATAATGTAAAATTTATTATAACCATTTCAAGTGTACAGTTCAGTGGCATTAAGTGCATTCATGCTATTGTGCAAACATGACCACTACCCACCTCCAGAACTTACTCATCTTTCCAAACTGAAACTCTGTACCCTTTAAACACTAACTCCCATTCCCGCCTCTGCCAGCCTCTGGTAACCACATGCTACTTACTTTCTGTCTCTATAAATTTTGTCACTCTAGACACTTCAGTAAGTGAAGTCATTTAGCATTTGGCCTTTTGAAAACAATTTACATTTATGTGCTTTAAACCATAAACAGTTACTGAGGAAGTTATCATTTCCTCCCAGTGAGGTGGCTGGGCTGGATGGGTGAAGTCCAGGGAAGGAGAGGTTAAATGATCTGTCCACACCTGGGCTTCAAGCCACCACAAGTGCCCATGTTACAGGAGGTACCAGGCTCAGCCGAGAGGGTCACACCCTCCATGGAGCCTCTTCAGAATCTGGACAGCTGGAGAGCCACTACCTCAGCCCACGCCACACACACCAGGTGGCCTTTCCATGCCTCATACTATGGATTTGCAGTCGGAACAGGAAGTAACCAATGTACTGGAGTGGAGCCAAACAAGAACTTAGCCTTATGGAAGCTAAGTCAGAGGCCAAGTGTATCTTTCTATGGTTGGGTGCTCTCTGCTCACACAGGTCAAAGTCATTGTCAGTATGAATTGTTAATCTGCACACCTGCTCAGAGTCCACAGGAACAGGCAGTACAGTCGAGTCACAGTGGGAGTACTAAATGGTTTCTTCTCCTCTAGCCCAAGGAGCCAGCTCCTGGGCCAGCTCTTTCTACTGGACACCAGGAGAAAGATTTTGCTTCCCACAGTTGGGTCAAAGGTTTGCTCACTTGTTTTCTGCAAAGTAATGGCCAACACCAATGACTTATCTGCAAACTGCCAAGAGACTGCAGGGTTTCTTTAGGTTTGCTTGTTTGTTTCCTGGAATTCAAAATGGTTCAAGCTGTTCATTATCTTCTACAAAAAATCAAAGTAAAAGCTCCTAGTGAGCTTGAAGAAAATGAGTCTTACACATTTTTTCTCATAAATACCTATGAAAATAATTTATCAGGTATCTATGAGTGTATGTATGTGTGCAATCTAATGTTAGAACCTGGAGATGTTAAGCAGTTGTTTAAACATGCTCATACATCTTCTTTACCTCTAAATTTGCTGGCAAGACAGAGTCAAAAGGTAATTAGCTTGACCCCCATCTGGCTCAGTTGTGCTTAAGCCCTTGGAAGCCTGTCTTAGAATTTAAAGAATTTCCCTTTTGGCTGGCTTAAAGGTGGAACCCCATCTCCCCTTAAGACTCTATAAGTAACCTGGAGTGGCTGGGGGTCAGGTACAGGGGAGCAACCAAGGAGACTGAAGAAGCTAAAGGAGCTTGGGAGTGGGAATGTAAGAGAATAAAATAATCAGTCAGTCTTTCTGACTCCATCTTGCTCCAGTCAGCCCAGTCCCCACTATGTGTCAGTCAGCAATTTCTGCTGAGTCCTGCGCATAGAAATGCTAATCATTAAAGGAATCTACCCTGTAGCTTAGGGATTACTGAAACTACCTCCCTGCTTAAAACTACCTCCCTAAGAAGGTAGCAAAGGTATGCACAAAAATAGTGACTGTGAGAAGATTTATAGCAATCTCGCAACTGAGACCACTGCAACCGGGGTTTGTTGACCAGAGGCACAGAAGTCCCACCATCGCTCTGGGTCCCTTGCTGACGTCCGGATGTCTGTGGTCACCAATCGCCTCCTGACCTCAAACCCCTCCTCATCCCCCCACCCCTGGCATAAAACAAGCCTGAATTCTGTACTTTTTCAAGGTGGTTCTTTAGGACACTAGTCTGCCACCTTCTCAGCTTGCTGGCTTTCCAAGTAGAGTTGCTTTCCTTGCCCCAACTCCTTGTCACTCTGCTTAGTGGCTGCTGTGCAGTGAGCAGTGCAAGCTCTGACTCCATTACAAAAGACCATTGCATATTACACAGTGTTCCTGAGCAAGTCACTTTCTCTGAGCCTCAGTTTCCTCATCTGTGGGAATTATAAATAAAACTACAACCTTCTCTACTAAAGAGGGACAGTGGTACAGAGAGTAAATAAAATAACAGCTGTGATAGCAGCAACAACTCATAGAGTGCCTACAGTGAGCCAGGCACCATTCTCTGCAAAAATCACTGTAAGGCATTCTACAAATGTCAGCTGCAATAAAAATATGATTATTGTTGTTGCTTACTGAAATTTCTTAGGGCTTCACCAAAGTTTAGAGAATGTAAGCATGTTTATCCAACCTCATTATTTTATTTAAAAAGTTTAAAATCCCATACTGGTTGAGTATCGAGTATCTCATCTCCCAAATGCTGCTCTGAGCCCCTAAGGATCTGCCTCTTTTCTATCCCCTCTTCCAGGGAAAAGAGAAACTGGATCAGAAGGAAGAGGATGGGTAGCTAATATACATTAATTGAGGCACTAAATATTTATGGCCAGAAATTATGTCAGATGTTAGTGTACAAAGAGAATAGACAGGAATAATGTTCACAATTATCACTGTGCTTTCCCTGCCTTTGTATTGCAGGGCCAGCAGTGGACAGTGTGCAGGGATGTGGAGCCTAGTGGAGAATGCCCAGTCCCTTGGCCTCCATTGGTTGTTGCTGACGTGATGTCCTGAAAAGCCAGGCAGCACCGGATGCATTTCAGCCAATTCCCTCCAGGGAGCATCCCAGATCAGGCACCAACAGGGACCCAGAAGGCTTATCTGGGCTTTAAGGTCCTGTTCTCCCCATCACTGCATTGTCACGCAAATCACCTTTCTCCACTATTACTTGAGGAGGAACTGGAGTGGGGAACCGGCTCTGAAGAGCTGAGACATCCAAACAAAAATTCAGTTACCTAAAGGTGTATTTCAGATGTTGAATGGGACAGAGTTATCAGATTGGACTAAAACTTGGTTTTCTTCTGTTACCCAGCTTGGAGAAGAGGGGCTTAAATAATGATTGATTTAGCTATAGAAAAGTAAACCACACTCTCTTTGCAAATATGAGTGTAGTGTCAGTTTTACATCCTGGTGTTGGACTAGGGTTATCAAGTTCCTACTATGTGCTGGATCCTGCACATAAATATACTATTATCACAATAACCCTGTTAGGAGACACTAACACAGAGAGGCTAAGGTTAAGCAGCATTCCTCACCGTTACACAGATACCAAGAATCTGGTCCCTTACAAGAGCTTACGGACTAACGCAACACAAAACACAGACAGAGGAGATATTTACATGCTGAGCACAATGGTAGGATGTGTGTGGGGAGTTAGGGACCCTAAAAAGAGCCTTACATCCAGCTGGGGCAGCCCAGGGAAAGCTTCCTGCAGGGGACAATACACATGTTTTTTTAAAAAGATATTTTTAATATACAACAAATTGCACAGATAGGAAATATTCAGATTGATAAGTTTTGACCATTGCATACATTTGTGTAGTCACTAGTTAAAAGCAAGATCTAGAACATCTGCAATGCTCCAGAAAGTTCCCTCATGCCCCTTTCCAGTCAACCCCTCTCCTTTCCCCAGTCTCTGATGTCTATCACCACAGATTGGTTTTGTGTGTTCTTGGACTTCATAAAAACAGTCATCTCTCTGTATGTTGGCTTTGTTGTGGCTTCTTTTGCTGCCTCAAAGGATGAACAGAACTTCAGTAGGACAAAGGGGCAGTGATCCAGAGCAGAGAGGTGATGACAGGGGACTCAAGAGTTGGAAAATTTTAGTTTAAGGTAAAAAGTTATAAGCCTAGCAAGTAATGTATATGTTAAAGCTTTTGTTTCAGAAACTACAGATAAGGCCTGTCCTGGCTCCTGGGAAAACAGTCGACCTCCTGGGGCACTGCTAGAGATGACCACCTGCGGACAAGTGGCGGCATCCGGGCCTTTGTGTTTCTGGGAGAGCAGATGTCCACCCACCCCTGGGAACAGCTAACTGCCCAGGGCAGGAATGTTGCAGCTTCTTTCATCTAATCCTCCCTGAACTTCAAAACACCTCACTGCACCTTGTTTATTCTCTGCTATAAAAAACCTTGGCAGAGAAAGAAAAGACAAGATGGTCTGTTAGGGTATGAACCTGCCATCTTCTCAGATCACCAGCCATCTGAAAAAACTGCTCATAAAGATTCAATTGCTGTCATTGCTTATAGGGTTTGGTAGTGACAAGCAGCTCAGACGCCAGTGTCTTTTCTGGTTCCAGTGAGCTGCAGCCTGGTGAGGCAGTTGGAGTCCAGGGTGTTGGGTAGGAAGTGGAAGACAAAGGGAGAGGGTGGGTCATGAAGCACCCAGGATGCCATGGTCCAGGGTTTTGATCTCAGGGCTTGGGCCCGATTTCATAGGCAAGGGGAGCTAACAAAGCCTTAAGTGTTTACTGAACACCTACAACACACCAGGTTTACATGCTACTTTGCACATGTTATATTTAAAACTTGATAATCTTAGAAGACATATTAATAATCTCTATTTTCTAGATGAGACAGTTGATCTGAGAGAGGTTAAGTACACTTTCCTAAGTGACAGGCCAAGTTTAAACTCAGCTTACGTCCACGTACTCTGCCTTTCCACCCATAGAAAGCCACTTACAAAGGCAAGGGAGGAAAATCAGTTTAAACTCTGAAGAGCTCCTGAGAAAGGCACTGAGAGGCTGGAACAGATAAAACACTGCCCTGCACGTGGCAGTGGGTGCTGGAAGGGGGGAACCCCCAGTAAGATGGGAGGTTGGAACCCTGGCAAGTCGGGGTGAGTGGAACCCAGACATTTCCTACAGATCCCGCTTCTCTCCTTTGAGGTGCTGTTAGTTATTAACTAAACCTCCTCACCTAGACAGAGCAAATTTTAAGAGATGCAGCTATTTTTCAGAAACCCTGAAACTGGGTATGCCACCCTTATGTTGGGTTTAGACAACTCTCTACTGACCAAGTAAGCATTGCAATCTTACAGTACACTTTGTAAACTTGCAGACAAGAAACAGACAATCTCAGGATTACTCAAAATTCTTTCAAACCCACATATACAAAAGTTTAAAAAGCAATTTATCTTTTTATCCCCTGTATCTGACTTCTTCACATTATTGATTCTAAAGGAACTTAAGGCCACACTGAGAGTCAGTTCCAGAAAATGTGCTCAGATTTATACCCTCCCGCATCCCCAGTTTATACTCTGGTACAAAGTGTGATAAAAAGTGATAGTGAGAAAAAAGAGAATTAAAAATATTAACTCACCTATTCATGCAATTCAGTGACACTCAGTAGAATAAACATTACAAAGTTCAAGAGCTTTAGAGAAAAGCTGTCTGGCAACATGATGTGGGGAAAAAAAGTTTGGCATGTGCAAAAGCCCATTAAGCTTCCATAACCTATTTACTATGCCAGGAAAACTACTATCCCATAGCCCTCAGACATACTTTGGGAAAGGTTGTAATTGTTTTCTTTTCTCCTTTGTCTTTCTGTTACAGAACAGACCCAAGGTTGGGTATGATGTAGTATTACTAAAAGGACCCCTAACTAGGTTCGCTATGCCCACTGCCAGAGGAAAAATGCCTCTCGATGCCAGAGACTTGTGAAAAGGAAAGGAAATATTTATTTAAAGCTATATAGGCTTAAAGTTGTGACCTAATGTCTTCATTAAAATACTAAAGTCCTTTAGGATACCCACAGACACACACAGTCCTTCCTTCTACCTCTGCCCTAGTCTGAGCCACTGTATCTCAGGAAAAGAAGTAGAAGTCTGTGATTCGGGCTCCCAGCACCATCAGCTGTGTCACCAGCTGATGACAGTGGAGATTTTGGATTAATCTCCAGTTAATTCAAAACCATGTGGCACCTTCTCATGGCCCACCAGCAGGAGTCCTTTCACCCCTTTTCCTCCAGGCAAAGTCTTTCCTGCTTCCTAAGCCACATGGCAAAAGGGAGTACCCCCAAACCATGTGGTCCTCACTCTCACCAAAGCCATGTGGTCCTCCCCTCACATGGCTGCCATGTCTGGGTTTAAATCCCCACGCCAATCTTCCTCTGCAGCCTCATTTCTGATTCTTCCCACAATCAGTCACACCTGCCAGCATTCCTGTATTCTTCCAGCTTTACTGGGCTGCCATAGTAAGTCTGGGCAGGTGTGGCCCCATGACGTGGAGCCAATCATCTCCAAGCTCTCACGCAGGCTCTGTGACCAGGGGGAGTTGCCTCCCAGTTGCATCCTGGGTTGAAGTCACTCCCATCCTCCTGACTCAAAGCATGGCCACAGCTATTTTACATATCTATAAAGCCAGTTAAAGGCTATAGATATGTTAAATGACTGTGCTAGAGGTTAGCTGCTAGGCTGTTGCTGTACAAAACAGCCCTGCGTGGTCCTGCTCCATGTATTCCTTCCCTCAGCTCAAACCTGTGCTGGGGCGGGTGGGGGAGTGAGGGCATCCTGTATATTTTTCTGATGTTTCCTGGACACCTTGTGTTCTGGATCCCATTCCAAATCCCTATTTTCCCCCACACCTTGGCTGCACCCTGTTATATTTCTGCACCCCTCTTCCTAGTTAGTACCTATTTCTTCTTCACATCTCTGCTTAGAGTGACTTCCTTGTGAAAATCCGCCATGGAAAACACCTCTCCAAACATCCAAGGCCAGGTCAGTACCCTGTTGTGTTTCTAAGCCTTCCCCACCAAAGCAGGGATCCTGTGTTGTGAGTGCCAATTTACTTGCCTGCCTCCCAAGTCTATGTAAACTTCCTCAAGGACTATCTTGTTCACTGTTATATTCCTAGATCCTAAAACAGAGTCTAACACCAAATATTTGCTTGTTACCAATTGACAAAGGACAAATGAGCCTGCATGGAACAGCTGCAGCCTTAGGTATGAGCAACTTGAATGTGGGAAGACAATAATCTGTCAGGGAATGCCATGCATAATATAGAAGGAAGAAGAAGTTGAAATCTGGTTGTTTAGGAGGCTTTAAAAGTTCATGCTCATTTTGAAAATCATCCAGAACTAAAACAATGGCATTAAATTAAAAAATACAGTGCAAACCCCTCTGCGGCCACACCTGGGGCCTGGCCAAGCTGCCCTCTAACTGGATGTGGCACTTAGAGAAGCTCCTCTCTGCTTCCTTGAGTTTCACTTTACATGTAATCCCATCGCCCAGAGCAGCGGGGCTTTCAGCCACCCGGCTGATAGAGAGTTAAAGAGAGGGTTATTTTAACTTTGTATTATTGTAGAAAACTTTGAAAATATAAAGCAAAATGAATCACTCAGGAATAAATTTTTTGGAATATTTCTATTTTTAAAAAATTCACATTATTACCCATTTTATTTACATATGCTAATAGGACCCTGTTGTAAATGTTATTCTGCCAACTATATTTTTTGCCGAATATTGTGTGGCATACCCTCTGAACTGGGTGATCAATACTCACCTCAGACCCTCATCTCTCTGCCTGGCTACTCTCTACAGTTTTGAAAAGCTAGATACTCACTTTGTTAACACCCCTTGCAAGCAGAGGTGTCCATGTGACATGGTTTTAGCCAATAAGATGTAAAGAGACATCAGCTAGGGGGTTTCCAGGAAAGTTTTTACTTTCCTGATAAAAGGGAGATAAGTAGCAGCTGCCATCTGCATTCCCTGTCTGCTCTGGAGGTAGACTCGATGCCTGAAGCTGCAGCAGCCTTCCAGTGACCATGAGGTGTCAAGCATTAGAAAGTTAGAGAGCCCTGGCAGGTGTGGCTCAGTGGACTGAGTGCCAGCCTGTGGACCAAAAGGTCACCAGTCAATTTCCATGCCTGGGTTACGGGACAGGTCCCTGTAGGGAGAGCTTGAGAGGTAATCACACATTGAAGTTTCTCTTCCTTCCCCCTCTATAAAAACAAATAAATAAAATCTTTTTCAAAAGTTCATAGATATTGCAGAAATGTAATCCTGATGTTGCTGAACCAATGAACCAATGTCAACATCTGTTTACACTCCAACTTCTTATTATGTGTGAAAAGTACTCCTTACTTCCCTCAGACACTGCAAATAATTATTTTTTGTTAGTTGCAGCCAAAGCATTCCCAACATAAAATGTAATGTAAACAACTTCTCATGCTATTGAATTTACTCTTCTACAATAGCACTTCAAATGGCTATGTAGTACTCCACCAGAGAGGTGCCGCAGCTCACATAACCAGTTTTCCATTGTTTGATGTTTAGAGCATTTCCTATTTAACACACTGTACTGCTTTTTATAGGCTAACTTTTCCACATATCCCTCTAGAATAAATTCCTAGAGATGGAACTTTTTGGTCAAAGGGCATTTACATTTTTTATGCCAATACTAATTTTTACTCTAACTAGCAGTGTATGGGAATGTTCACCTCCTCTTTTTCTCCTTAATATGGGGAGCTGTCTATTTTTTAAATTAAAAATCATTTTTTAAAATAAAAATACCTCATTACTACATAATACCTAAGGTTCCTTTTACAACTAAACATGCCTGATTCAACTTGGGAAAAATACAAGATTTGAAGGTGGGTGTTAAAGGACTGAGGGCTGAATTCAGGCTTGCGATTCATTTACAAAGCAGTAACACTTTGGCAGTGAGTTACAAGCCTGATCCATGCAAATCTCACTGCTTTGTAAGCCTGGTCTCACTCTAGCAGTACAGGGCTCCTCAACCAAAGTCAAAGTGGAACATCTTTGGGAGCTCAGAGGCAACCCACAAAGACTGGAAAGTGGAACCCAGAAAGATGAGCTGATCTATGAGAAGAAGCAAATTTTAAAAGGAACAAGGAGAGAAGAGAGGGAGTAAAGGAAGAAAGCCACCAGAGGCAGAGCCCACACCTGGCCTTGCAGGGCGCTCACACTGTTTTTCCACCAAGTTGAAGTTGCTTCCTTGCTCTGCAATTCCCTCTGTCTGGACAGCCATTCCCCTGGATATTAGTGGCTGACTCCTTCTCATCCTTCGTGACTCAGCTCAAATAGCATCTTCTCAGAGGGCTCTTCTCTAATTGCCCAACCTAATGTGGTTCTGGCGTCTTCCTGCCCTCCATATCATCCTCTTGTGCGCCATTCCTCATGGTGCTCCCTGACCCCCACCTGAAATGGCCTTGCTTATTTACATGTGCACATGCTAACCGTCTGTCTCCCCACAGTGGAGTGTAGCCTCAACCTGAGCACAGACCTTACCTGCCACAGCGTCAGCTTCTAGAACAGTGTTTGGTAAGTGTTTGCCGAATGAATGAATGAATGAGAAAATGGGTAGTTTCCTAACTTCTAACCAAACATATAATCAGCAGCATGGAAAGCAATGGGTGAACTAGGTGCTCTGGGAACTAGTAAATTTGTAGCTCTTGAAATAACAATCTTGGAGCCAAGGGAAGCCAATGTCCATGAACAGCTGCCACCTCTGGGTACCTCTGCTCCTCCCCCGCCCATCAGTTCCCATTCCACTGAACTCTAGGGTCCAAAGAGGGCCACGCATCTGGGCTTGGCTGTCCCCAAAGGTTTCAGATCTGTACTGTCATGTATGGCTTTGCATATTTGTTTCTGGTAGTTTGTTATCAGTTTGTTAAATGTTATTTAAGAATGTTTTTCTCATGGAAAGTTTCAAATATGAACGAGGTAAAGGGAATGGTATAGAGAACCCCATACATCCATCACTCTTCTTATTTTATTTCCTCCCACACATTGTGCAAGTGATGGAGCATTTTAAAGCACATATCATACATCATACTGTAAACAGAATTTTTCAAAAAGACTTTATTTTTAGAAAGAAGGGAAGGGAGGGAGAAAGAGTGAGAGAAACATCAATTGGTTGCCTCTCATACACGCCCTGACCAGGAACCAAATCTGCAACCCAGGCATGTGCCCTGACCAGGAATCAAACTGGTGACCTTCTGCTCTGTGGGATGACGCTCGACTGAGTCACACAGGTCAGGGCTAAAAAAACTGTTAACTATCTCTGTGTCCTGAGGCTGCCTCTAGAAGGGACAGACCTTAGAAATGCACAGAACATACTTAAAGGGTAGCAAGTAAAGGCTGCTTATTGACGCCAATCTAGTGGCAGCAAGCTGCTTTTTTTCTCATTGACCTACACGAAAGGGAAGGTTCCCCACTAACTGCTTAAAACACATTCAGAGTAAAGCAAAGCCTTCGATATTGGTGGAAAACTTAGGAGGAGCAAGGCAATTTTCTGAAAGCACCAGATTCCCAACAGTAATAAGCCAGGTCAAATGGCCATTTCTGTCGGATACCCAGTTACATCAGCTGTTACCTCTCTGGTTATTTAATTTCTCTGCTTCATCCCTTCTGGATCCTGGAAGGAGCCTTGCTCACTCAGTGTCATTGCCTTTTCTTTTTTTCTCCTCACATAAACAAAAGGGCAATAGTGATTACAGGTGTGTCCGAGAGCTCACAAGAGAGCTGGGGACTTTTTCTAGCCACAGAGGGAGTAGGTGTCTGTGGCCAAGAGTCCGAGTGCTTGGAGAGTGGACCCGGTCAGGCCGGGACACGGTAGCATGAATGGACCAGTGAGTGAATGGCTCAGCACCACAGAGGCAGGGCCCAGTGGCATGCTGGAACCCTGACTGCCCAGGTAATGAACTGGGAGCAACAAACAACTCATGGAAAATGTACCAATAACACATTAAAACGAGTTTTAAAAAATGTATCACCTTAATCCAAGAGTTGTTTTCCTTCTTCCACTCAATTTCTATGTCTTTGTCCTTTGTAGCTGCATTTCCATGCAGCCAAAATCACGGCTATCATATGGGCCATTTTATGCATACTCTTCCTCATTTAACATACCAAACACATTCCCAGTGTTGGACTTCCTCAGAACTATTTTAAATGGTTGCATGGTTTGCAGGTATGTCTATAAAGCCAAGCTAAATTTTCTACCCTAGTCTTCTCCTTTTTCTTCAGACATCTGTTTTAGGGGTACAGGAGACTGCCCTTCCCCTGAGGCCTGCACTCCTCTCCATCCTGTCCTGCCAGGATATTCCTGGCCCGAGGTCTCCCTGTCTCCAGGAACTGGCGAATGCTGCTGCCTCTGTGTGAAACAGCTTGCAGCCCACTCTCTGCCTGGCTTATTCCTACCCACATTTCAGAGCTCAGATTAAGTGTCATTATTCCAGGAAGCCTTCCCTGACCCTCTCAACTGCCTGAACATCCTGTATGTTGAGGGTAAGGCACTCATCACACTCTGCATGGCAATTGTTTGCCTTATGATCTATTTGTCCACCAGACCATGAGCAGGGGCCATTCTTCTGAGCCTTACTGGCTGGGAGCAGTTGGTCTCCCCTGAGCCCCGATTTCCTCCTCTGTAAAAAGGAACAGTGATGCTGTCTCTCCCACCTGCCAATAAGGATGCCAGGAAGATCACATGAGGCAGTGCTGTGAAGATTCTCTGTGTAGCACAAAGGGCTGTAAAAATGCTGAAAATTATTACTGATTACATATCAGCTACCTAACTGTCAGGGAAAAAAGAAGTTACATAGTTTAACCTTTTGAGGATCACAGAGTCAGACAAATAATGATATCTAACATTTCTTAAATGCTATGGATACTGTACTAGGCAGTTTTTATGCATTTTCTCATTGTATCCTCATTCAAGTAAATGGGGTAAAATCTGGTATTATTCTCATTTTCCAAAGGCTCAGAAGACAAAATACTTTTTCTGGGGCCACACTGCTTTAGAATATGATGTTAGGAACCCAGTGCAAGCCTCTCCCCACAAAAAATGCCCACATACACACACATATAACAAGTGCATACAATTCCCAGAAGTTCATGGATCTCTTAAAGCCCATCTTCTTCAAGCTCCTGTTTAAGGACTTTCATAAAAGTGAATTTTACAGAAAAGTTGAAACACCCCAGAAGTCTGGAAGGTTACAGGAGTCAACTGTCAGCAAGAATTTCAGAGAAAACCTCACAGCCTGTGAGCAGGTTGTTAAGTCCTGAGGTCTCACATATAGTTTCCTTGGCAATTTAAGTCACTGCACTGATTGAAGACTCCCAGCCTAAACAGGAGCCACATGGCACAGATGCTGCTCTCTGACAAATCGGGTGGTGGGATAAGCTGATAGTACCAGCTGTCAATCTCCAGCCACCAGCAACAACAGCCAGATATTTCATGGTATAGTTTCTGGAGACACTCAGTACTTGATGTATTCCACAAACTGGAAAAGCAATAGCTAAACAAAACTTAAGAGACCTAAAGGAATCAAAGTGTTTGGTTCCTTGAACCAGTAACAAGAGTTTGTCAAACCATCTGGCTCTGGCTTGTCTTAATCTCAGAATGGCTTTGGAAACCATGAGGCATCATGGCGGGTATAAGAAGTGCGTGTGTCTCACACGGAGCAGGGTGAGAGACAGCAGCCTGGTCCCCGTCCCTCTGCAGAAAAATTTTGGCCTGGTGAAACCCGTCCCTCTGCAGAAAAATTTTGGGGATTGTGCCGCAAGCCAAAATAAGCAATTAAAATTTGCAAAGCAAACCTGTGAGCCAGACTGCAGTTTCCAGTGTGGCACCATGTGGGCAAAGCCTCAGAGACCACCTGGGAATGGAATGAGATGAGCCAAAATGGTTTCCATGGTGAAGGCTCCCAAAGCCAAGAAACAAAGGCTCAGGGAGTGTGTGACATCCAGAAAAGCAGCCTCCGGAGCAGTGTGAGGTGTGACAATGCTCACAAAGATGATGATGGAGACCGACTGTTCTCTGGGTGCACTTGGGAGAGAACAGAGGGCATGAGGCTGCAGGAACTGCCTGGGGTGGGGATGGACAAGAACTTCCTGGGAGAATTCCCCACCCCTGAGAGCTGTCAAGCTTGGAACTGACATAAGCTGCCAAGGGGACACATACACAAGAACGTGGCCAACCAGTCCCTAAATGTCCAGGAGGCAGACTGCTCAGTGCAAACAGTTTCTTTTGCTTTTCACAAGGAGCACGAGGGTCTGCTGTCACACATATTGCCAGTGGTCCATGAGTTCAATTTCTACAAGTGCAAAAACAGATAAAATTATAGGCCCACGATCCTTATCTGTAATTCAACCCCCCTGCCAATGTTTCAAAAATTGCAAGCTCTTTCCTAAGTGTGTGTAAATTGTTTGGTGACGAAAATCTGACCTGAAATGATGTGCCATTATAGTTTTTACTTACTGCATCTAATATGAGCGATAGTAAATTGTACTGTAGACACAACAACCTGTCTGATTCTGGAAGGCTAACCTGGTCCACTGGAGTCTGGTGCAATATAACATGTAATAAGCAAATAATGTCCTTTAAAAATCAGATAACCAATAATGAACACATATCTCCTTTTCTACACATCAGCAAACATGAAGGAAATGTTTGACCATTTCGAATAGAGGTAAATATTACAAAAAAGAGTCCTGAAAGCTCTCATGTAGCCTCAGGGCAGTAACATGGCTTTGGGACAATCTGTGTGTCCTTGCAGGGTCCAGAGATGAGCCTACACTTATGTTGCTGGTTCTAGTTTGCAGTTTCCCTCTTGTGTTTACTCCTATTACACTCGAGCTCTGCATCCATATATATCCAAAGCAGCACCAGACTTTTCATTCATGCAGTGAAATCTGGAAGCCTTTCTACTGCGATGGCAAGTGAGAGTGGGCAGCACAGTCACGGGCTGCTTGCTCCTCCTTGAGAAGAATGTGAACTAGTGAGCCTGAGCCCCATCTCCAGGGGTCTGTGATTTTAGAGGAGGAGAATAAAACAATGTTAAGATTGGGTGGGGTTTTTTTTTTTGAGGATTCAAATAATGTTTTCAATAAGCAAGAGAATCTGGGACTCCAAGCTTTTCTATCAGATGATCCACTCTCCCTGTTCCATAGCTGAAGGACCATTTTGGAGACAAAGAAAGATGATCAAAAAAGAGAGAGAAGCCCAGGCCGGTGGTTCAGTGAGTTGGAGCAGCATCCTGTGCACTAAAAAGGTCACAGGTTCGATTCCTGGTCAGGGCATGTATAAGAGGCAACCAATCGGTTTTTCTCTCATGTTGCTCTCTCTCTCCCTCCCTAAATATATTTCTGAGTGACAATGAAAAAAAATTTAAAGCAAAAAGAGTAAAGATGGTTTAAGAGCAAAACAACTGAGATTCAAAGTCAGACACTACCACTTAATAGCTGTGAGATCTTAGAAAGTTTACCTCCTGAGGGTGAACATTATCTGGGACCTGGGAAAACAATACTTTCCTTACTGGGTTTTTATAAGGATTAAATAGCATGTAAAACATCCAATACATAGGAGGCACTCGATATATGGCAGCTGTTCTTGTTGTTGCTGTTAGATTCTGGAACTCGCACAGTGACTGACTTCATTCCTCATTTCACTAGATTGCTTGGCCCAGCAGAATGCCAGGGACACTGACTTCTCAAGCACAGAGCCAGAGGGTAATAAACACACATGGCAACAAATCACATTGGTGAGCCCATCTCCCTCAGCTAATAACTGCTTCCCAGGCTCCTGCACTCACTTTGTTAGAGGAACTAAATACGTCCTAATGGCTATGAAACCAAATCATACAGGAGAGGGTGAATTTCACTGGCATTAGAGTTTCTGTTTAGAGCCTGGTACTGTAGGAGAGTCCATGCACAGCCATCCTCTTAAAGAAGGCTAAGCCAAAACAAAAATCCATAGGTCACACCAGTATCTATTACAGGTGCTTATGTAACTTGGCATGTTCTCCCTGGATTGTCTTACTCCCTGCTCTTTCAGGTGACAAGCATCTACTTTGCATGCACTACGTACCTGATGCCACATTCAGGGCTGGAGCACCAATGGGAAAAGACATGGCTTGTGGGTGAGACAGGGTGTGTTTCAGTTAGTCTGGTACATACTCTAAGTGCTAATTAGAGAAGTACGTGCAAGCAGCACAGAGGAAGACTAAAACAGACGTGATCTTTTGTGTTTCCTTAATGTAAGGTCTTTCCTTAATGTTGGAATTTTATATATTGAACATGGGCTATTTTTGAAATCAGAAAACATTTAAAAGAAAAAATACAGATGGTTGTGTGTCCAGAAACAGTTTAAATTTGCTGGAATACAGGAGGCATACGTGTCCGGAGATGGAATTTAAGGAAGACTTCAGAGCAGCAGCGGAGGTCGGGGTTTCACCAGGGATGGGAACAGCAGCGGAGGGAATGCAGCGGGAGGCGGAACCACGAGAGAGTCGGCAGGAGGTTGTTCACAGAGATGAGAACGCTGTGGAGAAGAGGGCACCAGGGACCCTCATGAGTGAAAAGTGGTGTGTTTTTTTTTTTCAGTAGGAAGCATCTGCAGAGCAGATATACATTCTTTTAAAGGACAGTATCTATTAAAGAATTAGAAACCAAAATGTCACTAAATACCTACTATAACTTTGTTAGTGTGGCCAGAGAGGCAGGGGGGGGAGAAAAAAAGTCTAGCAACAGAATGAGCTAGATGAAGTAGTTAAAATGCCAATTATTCACAAAATGCTCCATCACAAATACCAGCAGAACGATGGGGATGGTCCCCGAAAAGTAGACAAATGGGTTCCCTGTGCCCCAGCCTCTCCTTTCTGGTTCTTTCTTCTTGGTGGCTCTCACTTACCTCATCCCCCTTATGGAGCACGATCCTTCTCTCAGAAAGACCTAAAGTCAGTCATTTATACTTTGGTGTGAACTTGGCAGTCATTCTTTACCTTCCAACATATTTTAACTTTAGGCCCTGGCTTGAAATGAAAATTCTTGATTGAGAGGGCACATCTTTTTTTAAAGCAGTTTTGAACATTAGGCAACAGGTGGAAGTGGAGGGAGGTGTAAGATTTTTGGTGGCCACAGGATAGAGGGTCAGCTGCATTGGAAAGCTAGTCTTCCTTTCGTATGTCTAAGCAATTTAGAAACATCTTCTTCAGAACAGCTAATCAACAAATGAGCTGCATATAGAGCAATTTTCTGGTTAGTTTAATCAATTGTACACAAGGAAACTAGATAATTCTGCTGAGAAAGTAACCCTCTGGTGGTTAAATGGTCTCTTTGGCAGTCTACATCTATCAAATTAATTCATTAACTTTAAACTGTTGCTTCAGAGTGTGTTGTTTAAATGCAGATGACCTGCCCACCTCCCCTCGATCAAGGGCGGGTAAAAGCAATGCCCAACTGATCCTTGGGGCACTACCAGGAATGGCGCAGTGAAAACACTACCTCACTTTTGGGCAGGGGCTTCAATTAGGAAAACGTAATGATTTAAAACACTTATGTTGACTCTATGTTTCCCAGCCTAACAAATAATATTAAGGCATCTAGCCACTGGTAGGGAGAGGAAATACGTGGAGGATTAATTTTCCTGCACTTCCAATATTTGACTCTATAAAATAGGAGAAATGCAAATAGCAAATATATATTTAAAAGTATGACCTCGCTAGTAGGCTGAATGAACACTTTTTTACCCATCAGATGGGCAATTTTTTGAAAAATATTCTCTCCAGTGTGGGAGAGCACTTAAGAAAGCAGATGCTGGTGGGAGTACAGATTGCTACATTCTTTCGAAGAGTAATTTGAAACTGTTTAAAACATCTTTTGAAATGTGCATACCTTATGATTCAGCAATTCCATTTCTGGGAAAGTATTCTAATAAAATAAACAAGTACACAAAGAAACATGGACGAGGATAAGCTTTACAGCGATGTGTATCGCAGCAAAAGTCACACAACTCACAAATTCCCACTCTAGTGAGCTGTGAGCTAAATTATGTTATAAAGTGAAATACTATGCAGTCATTAAAACCGGTAATGTAGAAGTACTGATTTGGAATTATATTCATAACATGTTACTAATGGCAAAATAACATTCATAACATGTTACTAATGGTTATAAAATCATGTACAGCATGTAATTCCACTTTTTAAAAAAAGATTTTATTATTTTATTTAGAGAGAGGGGAGGGGAGGGAGAAAGAGAGAGAGAAACATCAATGTGTGGTTGCCTATCACATGGTCCACACTGGGAACCTGGCCCGAAACTCAGGCATGTGCCCTGACTGGGAATTGATCTAGAGAGCCTTTGGTTCACAGCCCAAGCTCAATCCACTGAGCTACGCCAGCCAGGGCTGTAATTCCACTTTTGTTAAGCAATACAGAGAACAAAAATTGAAAAGTGTTAAACTTATGCACACACACAAACACACTCACACTCACTCAGAAATGGAAGTGTCTTGAATTCTCTTCCAAACACTCCAGCATAATGGATATACAGATGTGTGAATTTTAATTTCTATGCTAAAAGCAATTATTTAGCATTTGAATAAAAATGTTTTGCTAATCAAAAGTTGACACTCCAGAGCTGGTTATTATAAGGCTTGACCTACTTTTATCTCAACATCACAGGGTTCATTAGTAAGTAATGGATGTCAGAAATGATCTTTATCGCTAAAAAGACAGGTGTAAAAATATATGGATCCACCTGAAATGCTGAACAGGTGATCCTGCCTTCTCACAACCAGGGTATGAGGATTCAGTGAGCCCAGCAGCCGAGGTCCCTCCAGCCTTGGGTGACTGTGGACCCTGTGGCCTGAGCCAGTCTGTGCTGTTACCGGAGTCCCACAGCCACCATGCTGCCACTGCACGCACCGCGGCCTTTCAAGCCAGGTGCTGTCTGAGTGCCTGGAAGGCCAGGTGCCAGGGCCTCACCAGCAGTTTCCAACATGGTCTGTGCGCCTACCTGATGCAGCTGTGTCCCTGCTTTTGCTTTATCTTCTGCCCCTTGGAGAGTGTGTGATGGTGGAGCCCCACAGTCCTCACCTCCCAGGATCTGGAATCACTGATGGCTACCAGTATCTACCAAAAGTGACCTTATCAATAGTGAACTACTGAACTTGCTTAGGTCAGTTTGCAACAAGGGCTGTAACCTGCCAGAACCTCAGCACTGATTATCTAGGCATGGTGGGATGGCATGGTTCCCACCCACTCCTCCTCGGCATGCTTCCTGATTCCCCTATAACGAACAGGTGGACTGTGTTTCACAAATAATAAATAAAAGGCAAGTTAAACTGTGCAGGTGGCACTGTCACCACCTGGTGGCAAACACTTAGAAGGCCCACTCTGCTTAAAGCAGAGTGGTGAACAGTGGAGATGGTGGGTTTGGAGTGCCGCTCACTGGCTTCAGGTTGTTCTTAATTTAAAAGTGCAACATTTGGATTATTTTGGAAAAAAGATCACTTCTAGTGATGGAAAACATACTTAAAAGTAGGATGCTATCTTTAAGCAGGTTACAGTAAAAAGAATTCTGACTTTTATTTATTTTTAAATTTATTTATTTAAATTATTGATTTTATAGAAACAGGGAGAGGGGAGAGAAAGTGAGATGTCAATTTGCTATTCCACTTATTTATGAATTCATTTGTTGTTTCTTGTATGTGTCCTAACCTGGGACTGAACCCTCAACCTTTTATCAGGCCAGCACTCTAACCAATGGAGCTACCCAGCCAGGGCTTGACTTTTAAAAAACAAAATATAGTTCTGTGGACCATGGCTTCATATTAGAGAAAATTATACTCTGCTGGCTGTATCATTCATTCAGTCACCTGTCAAATAGTCTTCAATGTTCTTAATGCATGCCTCCAAATATCAAGGTGTAAAGCAAAGTGTATGCCTTCCAGAACCTTCTTTACAAAGATATTAACTAATGACCATAAAGGAGGTCTAAATTCCTCCAGCTGTCAATCTGCATCAGCTCCTGATGTTTCGCACTGCCCTGCGGGGTCCACCTGCCTCCGAAGTCCACCTCCTGCCACTACTGTGCAGCACTCACCAACACTGTCACCCGTGTGCTGTGTGCAAATCTAGGGGATAGGGGATGCACCAGGCACTGTGCCCCAAGCAAAATATTTCCTATCCCTTTACTCAGAATTTTTTTTTTTACCTCAGGTTGGCACGTCCTTATCATCTCCCCTCCACCCAAGCCATCTTCTTGGCGCTGAGATCAGCTGTCTCTTCGATAAGGCCTTCCTTAATTTCTTCACCTATAATTAAATTTCTTCCTCAGTATTTTGTTGATCCCTTTCTTACAGCACTTTACCTACATGATAGTGCTGTGAATGTGAGTTGTGTGCATGAGTAGACACAGACACAAACCATTTACAGAGCACTCCCCCCACCCATGTTGCTTGACAAATAACAAGTGCTCCAGGATTTGTAAAGCTGAAGGTGCTGGCCTTTGATAACATGACGCAGAGCTGAACATCAACAGCAGCCGCAGACTTGGTTCCCATGAGCACACACACACACACACACACACACACACACACAAGCAGAGCATGAACACCCTGCTCAGGGAAGACAGAAAACACCAGCCACAGTAACAAGGTCACCACGGGCAGCAGCTTCAAGTGAAAAATCGAAACACTGACCATGGGTTACATCCAGCTTAAGTCACTTTGTAGGTCTCATTCTTCAGATATTTTCAATCAGGGTGTTGCCAAAACTGATACAATCAGTAAAGCCATAATCTCTCTGGTCTTAATATCTCTGCTGAGCTTCTAACAGGGGTCTAAGGGTCTTGGTTGCCAGGTTTGAGTTCTCTGGGCACGGCAAATTCAGCACAGACACAAGCAGCAGGAAAAGGCCACAGTTACGGCCACACTGCAGAGGGCTGCCTTCTGTTGGTAGAGGCCTCCTGTTCTCAGCAGCACCTGACTTTTGGATCCTTCCACAGACGACCAGCCTGCCAACCCCCGCTGTCCTTGTCCAGCCTCTGACACCCTGCCTCAGGACACGGGGAGGCTGCTGCCCTCAGAATGTCCAGCCAGCCAGCTGTCTAGAAGCCACCACCCTTGGGTCCCTCCCATCCCTTCCCCTTCTCCAAAGCAAGAAGTTGCTACAGGAACACTGGCCACTTCCTTCCTTCTCCCAACAACCTCTTTCTCCTGAGACACCCCTCACGCACTATTGATCACTTCTGTACATTATTTACACGTCCTTTTCATTATAAATATGGTACTTGCAATCCCCACTTGAAATAAATGGAAAACACAAGTCCTTTAACAGAAAGGGTAGTATAATACATCTGCATTTACATCGGGGACCAGTGTGCCCACGTGCACACGCACACATACCTGGGGCGTTCTGCTTCCACAGTCGCTCACACAGGGGGCAACAAGAGTTTACCTGCAACCGTCAAATCCACTCTTTACACTGGATGGGACCACAAAGGGACCACAGTGGGCCCCAGACTTTTGGATTCCAAGGCAGGTGAAACTGTCTTCCCCGCAACACCATCTCCACAAAATTCAAAGGGAAGAAGCCATGTGGGGCTGCCAGTACTTTGCTTCACCAAGCTGAGAACATTTTTACAAATATCACTACCTATTTTTTAAACAGGATAGTTTATATCAAAAGGACATGATACCAGAATGACAGCAAATAAATTTAGCTTTCTGAAACTGACTTTGTTGCACTTGCTTTGTCATAGTGCTTTGTAGGTTCGGAATGGACTCTTGGGAGTCAGGGACCAGGTAGTTCCAAAATTTCAGACCCTCCAAAATCCGAAATGTCATATCGTAATAGTACTATTATTTCCTTAATATTTTTTATTAAATAAACTCACAATTTTACTTAGTTTTATTTTTTAAAAAATCTTTGGGTAAAAAATCAGTATCAATTGCCATAAACAAAAGGCAACCAACAAATGATACAATAAAAACAAAACACATTATTAAATTCCAGCTAGACAGTGATGCTTTCTAGGGCCTGATCTCTCTCTGTGTTGACAAGAAAAATCAGCAAATGTTTGAACTGATTAAAGATTGTCACTGAACCAAACTGCTCTCTTTTGTGAAATCAGAAGGATTAAAAGTAAATTGACAAAAATCACTTTCACACAAGGTGCTACAGTGTTATTTAGTGCTGGACTCAGGCCCCATTAAGTCATCTGTGAGTGGTTCATGTCCCATCCTTGGAGTGATACTAATCAGGACACTGTGGTGCTTGAATCACACTAATTCATTCATCCGTTTAACACATTTATTGAGCACTTACTGAGCTCTATACACAATTGAACATAGGGATGACCAAAGTAGGCATGGCGCTTCTTGCAAAGCTTACCTTTTCGTAGTGAAACGTATATTAAACAAATGGCCACACAAATTGTATTTGTGTTGTTTTATATAAACACGTGCATGTGATATGTATGACATACATGTGACATATACATATGTGTGTCTATATACACACACATACACATAAATTTAAAGCACTATAAAGGAAAAACACAAGGTCTTGTGGCATAGTAAGACCTTGTGTAGATGAGGTCAGAAAAGACCTAAAGCAGGAGCAAGATTTCATTGAGCAGGTTAAGAGGGCAGGGGGGTATGGACAGGCATTCCAGGCAGAGAAGAAATGAACTGGACTCCTTTGGGGAACTGAAAAAGAGAAGTGGGGATGCAGAACAGCCAGCAAGAGAAAGAGCGAAACAAAAAAAGAGGAGAAGCAGTCTCCCAGCTTCTGTGTAGTGACCAGAAACTTCCTGCCTCCCTCCGCAAAGATCTCTTTCTATGTTTGTACAGCTCCCTAGAATTGCCTCTTTATAAATAAGAAAAGTATGTCCCTCTGTAGTTTTCACATACTAATCTATTAGTCCAACCCCTTGTGCATCACACAGAAAAAAATGGAATCCCCCCGTCACAGGGCAGCCCTTCAAATGTCTGTAGGCAGCTAGCATGCCGCTCTGCGCCTCCTCTTCCTCCCAAGCCGACCATCAAGTTCCCCTGCTACATGTTGGGTCACTTTATGAGCAAGACAGATTTTCTGAGTTCTATATCTGTCATGGGGTTTGACGTTCCTTCTCCATTTACAATCTGAAATTGATTTTCAGCCTTGGATGCTATTTATTTTTCTTTAACTTCTTTTCTGGATAACACCCAAATAAATTATAACACCCAAATAAGGCCTGAAGACCTTAAGAAATAGGAAGTCTCAAATGCATGTGATTAGTGATATTTATTTCTTCTTTTTAAAAATATTTATTTATTGAATTTATAGGGGTGACATTGGTTAATAGAATTAGATAGATTTCAGGTGTGCAGTTCTGTAACACGTCATCTGTATCTTGCACTGGGTGCTCACCACCCCAAGTCCAGTCTCCTCCCATCACCATGCGCCCCTCCTTCACCCTCCCTCTGCTCCCCGCTGTCCCTTGGGTAATCACCATACTCTCATCTGTGTCGGAGTTTTCATGTCTTTCTTGTACCTTTGAAGGCAAGTTCCATTTGCAGGGGCGGGGGAAGGATCTTGTTCAAATAATGGAATGACAACGGACATTTATCTAAGCTACGTCAAAAAAAATCACACTCAAAGTTGGTGGTAAAAAAAATAGGGTATGTAACATTGCAGTTGATCAAAGGGGCGTGGGAATGTTACATTTGGGGAAGTGCCTATATGGCCAGAACACTGCTCTTACGGTAATTGCTTCAGCTGCAGACCCCGATTCCCCTGAACTAGGGCGAGGTTACAGGGATGGTGTATAATCATGCCATTCTGCCAGGTAGGGACCACAAATCTCCACTTCAAAACTAGAATGGAAAATATACAAAAAAATTCATAAATAAGTATAGCATCCCTAGCACAATGGATGAAAATTAAGTGGCATTTATTAACACGTTCTATCTACATAAGTCTAGGTCTCTCAATAGTCCTGCCCCTCCTCCCTGCTCTCTCATCTCTTTCATTATATTAGGTCAGATTTCTAGGATTTCTGGCTGCTTCCTTTGCAGATGAACTGTCCCCAGGAAGAAAGGGTGGCTTCCATAAAGTCAGTTACTCCTAGAGCTTTCTCCGCCTCTGCCATCCTTCCTGCTCTGTGGCTATCATATGGCTCATTGTGCCTGCAGCAGAGGTGGCAGTGTGGCCTGAGGAGGAGCGGGTGAGACTCAAGGCAGACAAGCTGCTGGCTTCAGCAGTTCTGATATGCCTGGGGTCAGTAGTCAAAGAACCTGAATGCAACAGAGAAATTCTGTCCTTTCCTCATTAGCCTGCCCTCCTGCACATAATCAGAAAAGAGGTAACATTCAGGGGAGAAACACCTTCAAATATGATCAAAGTTACATCACCAAATGGCATTAAAACTCAACAGATTTAAGTGACAGGCTGAAGGACTTCTCTCTCTCAAGGGAAGTGCCTGACGTACAAAGATGTAAGGATGGCAGAGAACATGTTTATTCATTTTTCTATTCCTTCCATAGTTGACACAACCTACAGATTGGTTGTTCACTAAAATATGTTACATGAATTTGTTTCTTCACAACACTAATGTGTATAGGTATTGAAAACTATCAAGTTATCTTCTGGGAGGCAGAACTAAGGTGATTTTTATGTCTGTATTTGCCTTTTACTTATGCTTCTGATTTTCTTGAGCAAACAGGAGTATATGTAGTTGGAAAGCTATTAAAAATAAAATGTCTGGACTTGGAAGGGACCAGAGATATTAACCCAGCCTTCTTGTCCCTCACATATGGAAAGTGAGGTCCAGAGAAGGTGAATGGCATGTTCAATGCCACAGCTTGTGAGAGCTGAGATAAAACCAAGCTCATTCCTGTTCTCAGCCCCATACCCTTCCTTCATTTCACCCTTTGCCATCCCTGAAAGGCACCATTTTGTTGAGACCCTAATCAAGTCTTTTTTTAAAAGCTTCTACCCAATCTAAAAGCAAACTCTGCCATCCAGTGAACCTATTACCACAGAAGACATTATTTTAGAAAGCACAAAACAAAGTATAAGTTTAAACATCTTCTGCTGTTGTCACAGCAAAACACTTCACTCTTTGACGACCCCAGGACAGCCCATGAAAGGGAACTTGACGTCTGCCAGCAGCTGAAGTCAGTGAACATCACTGAAGGTTTATGTACTGGTTTGCGTCTCAAAAATTAAGCAAATTTAACTTTTATTACTGTGATAAAAGAAACTGCATTGTAAAAATTTAAATATATGAATATTATCAGTTTGATATACTGTTACTTTATTTTAAATATAAAAACTTAACAGTATCTACATTAATCATATTAGATAATAGTGCTACCCTCTGAAGTTTTGCCTAACAGAGAACATTTTGTAAGTAATTATGTCAATATAATAAGGGTAACTAACAGTTGGTTAATTATTCAAGTAGATTAAATCCACAAGTACATTGAAAGAAAGACAAATTTAATTTTAAAGAATAAAAAGTAAAAATGTCAATAAATTTTAAAAAGTAACATGACTTATGAAATATTTACTGGGGGCTATTCTTCAATGAAACATTTACTGGTATGTGAACTTCAAAGTTTTTATTATAAAAAGCTCACACCTTCCAAAGAGAAAGAATGTTAAAATGAATTGAATTTTCATGTAATGGTCATCAGCTTTAGTAGTTATTAATTGCTGGTTAAATTTCTAGCTACTATCCGCCTCCCCATGGATAATTTCAAAATCAACCCCAAACATCAATTTGGGTTGCCCAAAAAGTCCATTTAGTTTTTTCATAAAATAAATAAGACATTTTTTATTTTTATCAATAACTTTATTGATTTGAATATTTTGAATATGTAGGTGACCTCCCACTGTTGGCTTCTAGTGGGTAGAGGCCAGGGTGCTGCTAAACATCTTCCAGTGCATAAGACAGTCCCACAGCAAAGAATCATTTGGTCAAAATGTCAATATTACCAAGAAACTTTACAAATCACTTTTGATATGTTTGATCAGTCATAGAACCTTCTCCATACACTACACAAATGATTTTATTGTTTAAGTTGTGCTTTTATCTTTCTTGAAATAATGAAGCATAATATTCCTAAAGTATTATGCATTTCATTCCATCCTCAATATTAAAATGTCTCTACAAAAATTCACCAATTTTGATACATTTTAAAAAAAATACACACTGATATGACAGTTGTCACAATACAATTCAACAAAATTGTTTCAAATGAAGTTGAAGGCAACTAAGCACTACCAGATCCAGTGTACAGAAAAAACTAAGCAAAGTTTTTCACTAACCCAATATTTCATCCACAAATGTTTTAGTATATATTTCTAAAAGATGTTTTAAAACATAACCATACAGCTATTCACATCTAAAAAAATTAGGGACAATAAGTCCTTAATATACCCAAATATTCCATTTATGTTCTAATTTCCTTGATTGACTAGAGGTACCCTTGAATGTATCTCATAGAACCATGACTAACAAGGCCTGTTCTGGAAAATTCCACTAACCGAAGCCCTTACCAAGGCCACTCTGGGTCACGGGCTCCTGTGAACAGCCCGTGCTTGGCCAGCATCGCCCACATCCATCAGAAAGAAGGTAGATTATCAGACAGAGTTCCTGCTAAAAGAGATAGCAAACTCAAATTGTGTGGTTTGAGGTGAGATGAACAAAGGGATTGTTTGCAAAGGTGTGGGGACAGGGTATAGGACAACTCTCAGGAGGATGTGCAGTGCCCTGGACCCACAACCACAGGGACTGTCACCACTCAGGCCTGAGGTGGTGAAGGGAAGGATGTGCACTGGCCCCCAGAGGAGAGAGTTACGTGAAGAGAGTCTTCTTGACAGGAGCTGGAACCTGGGGCTGAGAGTCTCAGGAGCCCAGGTGACTCACCACAGAGGAGGCTGGGAGCAGCTCCTGCGGCAATGCCAAGGACAGAGGGAGTGTGGAGTGAAAAGATTCATGGGGGCCTAGTTGGGTGTGAGGTTGGGTAAGGACTATTCTCTGATCTTCTTCACTGTCTTTCATACCAAGTGGAATAGGTACTCAGGGATGAAACTGCTGGGGCAACAGCTGGGCATCAATTAATGCTCCCAGCATCAGTGTTTAAAAATATTAACCCTGGCTGGTGTGGGTCAGTGGACTGGGTGCCTGCCTGCAGACTAAAAATATTCATCTCCTTTTTCCTTTACCAACACTGGGTGTTAAGTTTTGTTTCAAAGATTTTATTTATTTTTAGAGAGAAAGGAAGGGAGGAGAAGCGAGGGAGAGAAACACTGATGTGCGAGAGAGAAACATTGACCAGTTGCCTCTCACACATGTCCTGAGTGGGGACAGAACCTAAACGCAGGCATGGGCCCTGACCGGGAACCAAAGCAGCAACCTCTTGCTTTCTGGGATGACACCCAACCAACTGAGCCACACCTGTCAGGGCATTTAAAAAATATCCATAATTGTCTGTTGTACCTCTTTATTAATTATCTATCTTTTTTAGACCACAGATTTCTTGAGAGTAAGAACTGTGTGTTTTACTTCTGTTTACTTGTGATATGCAGCAGGCACTTGTGGCTGGGTGGGTGGGTGGGTGGCTGGGTGAATGGATGGATGGATGAATGGATGGATGGATGGATGGATGGATGGATGGATGGGATGAACAGATGAATTTTGTCAAGACGTACCAAGAAAGTCACTGAACTGCACGAACAAGTTGTCTTTTTCCATTTTCTAGGACTCTCCTAACCAGTCTGTGTTTACCATGGGGACAGTCCCTCCTCCCTAGTTAATTCTGCTAAGCACCCCTTTGCTTTTGATCCTGAAACAGTAGGCTCAAATTCCACCAGATCGGTCTTTCCCTCCTACTTGGCTTTAGCAGAAGATGTATTAAAATGATTAACTTTGGCTTACATGATATTTACTGTCTCAAGTATAACTAATTTGCGTTTTAACAACAAAATAACAAGTCCCAGATTACCCTTACCAAAGCAAACTGAAAGTAAATACCACACTGGACTGCTCCACGGCATCTGAACCTACCAACTGGAAAGATATCATCACCAGGGGCTGGATGTGACCCAGAATTTCTGCTAAGAGAAATCTAACCCTTAATATTCTTAATGCAGAAGAGCTCCCTGGTACCCATTCACCACATATGTATATCCTATCTTGTCAGGCCTCAGGAATCCTTTGTTGGTACAGACCCTGTGCTCAGCATTGTTTGGTGTATGATGAAGACCCATCACATGTCTCATGGGTAAGAAGATACCAAAGAGAGGGAGTGTGGAGTGAAAAGATTCATGGAGGTCTCATTGGGCATGAGGTTGAGTAAGGACTATTTTCTGATCTTCTTTACTGTCTTTCTTACCAAGTGGAATGAATACTCAGGGATGAAACTGCTGGGGGAATAGCTGGGCAGCTAGAATGCTTATAAATTCTGGAATCTGGATTTGGACCCAGGTCAGAAACAACCCCATTCAAGTTCCCTGTTCTCTGCTACCTTCCAACAACAGAGAAAAAATGTTTCATGCCTTCTATATGAGAATTTGTTTTGTAATTAATAATCTGAACCATAGTTGCAAACTTAAAATGCCTTGAATAATCAACAATATCTCAGCTATGATGAAGAGGATCCCACAGAAACATCCCCCTGACTTCTAAATAGCCCATATATGCTAAAAAGATATGAAAGCAAGAACAATTACTGACCCACAGTTGAGTCAGCAGTAATATCACAGGTTTCCTGGACTGGAAAAGCAGAGAGCAAAATGAACAACAGATTTTTTTGCTTTCATTTTTTAATACATACCCACTTTGGCTGGAGACAAGAATGAATCATTTTAATGACTTTAAGTGCCAATTACTTACGTGCAAATACAGCACAGGAAGCTATAAAATCTAACCATTCACTCATTTGGTGTTATGCACTATGGAGACAAAGAGAGCAGGTTCTTCCCTATCCTCATTCAACTTATTGTCGATCGTGGAGATCCATAAGGAAGCTATCACAGCATGACATGTAAAAGCACAAAGAGACCCATGTTCACAGTGCTACGGGAAGTTCCTGACCAGGTTTCTCAAGGTGAGAAGCTATGTCAATAAGAGAAAAGACTGGATTATTAAAGAGTGTATTAGTTTAGACTATATTAATAATACTAGCACTTACCCATTTATTGAGTGCCCTTCTATGAACCAAATACCCATAACAATCCACTGAAGTAGAATCTATCATTCTCCCCATCTTTGAGAGGAAGAAACATTTAAATAACTTACCCAGCTAGTAAGTTCCTAAACATGAGACCAAACTGAAAATCAAGATGTGAATACTCGTGTACAATAGTCACTGCTCCAAATACCTCTTGAAAATTAGGGGTATACAATCTTGATCATTTGTTGCCACATCGCAAGCTACTCCCAAGGTTTGTGGTCTGAAACAACAAATATTTATTATCTCACAGTTCCTGTGGGTCAGGAATTCAGAAGCAGCTTAGCTAGGCTGTTCTGGCTCACAATCCCTCCAGACTCTCCAGTTACAATGCCAATGGGGGGAGTGTTCATTTGGAGGCTTGACCAGGGCTGGAAGGCGGGTTTCTAAGATGGCACATTCGCATCACTGTTAGCAGGAAGCCCATTTCCTTGCCATGTAGGTATTTCCATAGGATTCAACATCCTCCTGACAATGGCGTTGGCTTCCCCCAGAAGTAGTAATCCAAAGTAAAGCAAAACAGAAGCCACAATGCCTTTTATGACCTTGTCTCCAAAGCCTAACCCCATTACTCCCTCAACTTTTTATTAGTTAGAAGTGAGTCATCAAGCAGAGTTTATGCTCTAGGGGAAGAAAATTAGTCTCCACCTTTTAAATGAAGGGAAATTTCTGCATATTTGAAAACCATGGTTCTTCAGATTGGAAATAATAATTGATTGCAAGGACCGTATCTTGAGAAAAAGGTTTGCATTTGAAAAAAGCAGTGTTGCCCAGGCCAGTGTGGCTCAGTTGGTTGGCATATTGAACCATAACCAAAGGGCTGCGGGTTCAATTCCAGGTCAGGCCACATACCTAGGTTACAGGTTCAATCCCTGGTTTGGGCATGTGTCACCCCCAGTCTGGATGTGCATGATCTTGGTCTGGGCACCAATCCCCCGTCTGGGCATGTACAGGAGGCCACCAATCAATGCTTCTCTCTCACTTCAATATTTCTCTCTTTTCCTTCCTCTCTCTCTAAAAGCAATTGGGAAAATGTCCTCCGATGAGGATTAAAAAAAGAGAAGTAGTGGCAAAGAAGCCAGATCCCCGGTGCTGGGAAAACAAGGTGGCACCTACAGGCCAGGAAAAGGGCTAGGAGGCTGCTCGCATCTGTTAAGTGCTGAAGTGTAATTACTTTAAAGGGAGGGGTGAGGTGCTCAGTAAAATTCCGTTTTAGAAACAGAGACATGCAATTTAAAAATACTTGTTTCCTGTTTTAATTTCTTCTGGTTTTTCCTGCCACGGACTAAAAGTTCTTTTGAATATGTCAACATACTTCTTAGATGTACCTCTGGAAAGGAGTTTGGGCTGGAGAAAAGAGGGGGGATTAGGAACTCCCTTGGAGGGGAGTGGCAGCAGAGATCAAAGGGAAGGCGACCAGGAAGAGAGAGAAGAAGAGCAGGGTCCCCTGGGTAAGCTCCTGTCCTCAGGGATTCTCCCGCATGGCTCTCCTTGGCTGCCCCAGACTTTTGAACATCTGTGCTCTGTTGAAAGAGGGAGACTCCTCCTTTACAGAGCATACGAAACTGGATGGAAATGAATCTCCTAGAACAGAAAGCTGGATGTGAAAAAAATCAATTTACATAACTCCACCAATGCAAAATGCAAACCATTAAATGGTCTTAACATATTGCAGGTGGCATTTGAACTGTGGAGTTAGAGAAAAGTGCAAAGCCAAGAGAACCTAGCACCGTAGCTAAACGGACAATGTTGCAGTTTGACCTGCGTTCAAATTCCAGTGCCACCTCTTAGTAGCTGTGACACTGGGGACAAGTGAATCCTCGGATTTGGTTTCTTTTTTGTGAAATGGGGGTACTAGTAATTTCCTCACAGGGCTACACAGGTTTAATGAGAAGTGTAAGAGTTTAATGAATGTCAGCTACTACTGGACTGGCCAAAAAGTTCATTTGCTTTTTTTCCATATGATGTGCTTAGTTGTCTTTAACTTCATTTGAAACAATTTTGTTAGATTGTATTGTGACAGGTGTCATATCAGTGTGCATTAAAAAATCAAAATTGGTAAATTTTGGTGTAGCCGTTTTGATGTTGAAGAGGGAAGAAAATAAACTTTTTCACATATTATGCTTTATTATTTCAAGAAAGGTAAAAACATAACTGAAATGCAAAAAGTGATTTGTGCTGTGTATGGAGAAGGTGCTATGACTGATTGAACATGTCAAAAGTGGTTTGTGAAATTTCATGCTGAGGATTTCTCACTGGATGATGTCCCATGGTCAGGCAGACCAGTCGAAGTTGATAGCAATCAAGTCGAGACATTAACTGAGAACAATCAATATTCTACCATGTAGGAGATTGCCAACATACTCAAAATATCCAAATCAATAATTAGTGAAAATGAAAAATGTGTCTCTGTTCTATGGAAAAAACCAAACGGACTTTTTAGCTAACTGGATATTAAAGCATGACTGAAGTTAACCTTTAGAAATAAATCCAGAAGTTTGTTCATTTTTTGCATCTCAATGCACAGTTTATGAGAGACTTTTCTCAAGCTCTGTTTAGAGAGCAGATGGTGAGCCACTCTACCTCCTTGCCCTCCCTCCAGCCCCCTGACTGCCCGTCCCTTTGGTCTCCAGGGCTGGAGGAGGGGCCCCACCCTGAGCTGGCAGAGAAAACATAAACAATCCATGTCACCTGAATACCAGTAGCATTTGCAGGTATACTGAGTCCTTACAAGCCTCGATTTCCCATGGCTCTTTCTTTCTCATCTTTCCAAGACCACTTTTTTTGCACAGCAATTGCCCTCTTCAACAGCAGTTTTCCAAGTCCTAGCAATTAGGTACAGTGATACCACTGTAGGCTCCTTGAAATTCTAGATAAAGGGACCCTGGGACAGGTGTAGAGGCTGGTGAGCACCCTCTCTGCAGAAAAGGGTGGGAAAATCCTCACAGGGTTAGTATCTCCTAAGCCACCATGTCCCAAGCCACAGAGCAAGATAATTTCATGACCAGCAACACTGTATGCCTGAGTCCAGGAACACAGTTTTAAGGTCTTTATGAAGAGGAAGCAATCACATAGGTATTACAAGGTACATCAAAAGACGATGAACAAATAATTGTCACTTTCTACATTACCCATCCAAATGCCCAAAGATTAGATGACCATCTTGGTCTCTCATTTTCTAGTGGGGAAGGATAAAAGCTAATGCCCAAGGCTGGCCAGAACACTGAGGTCTGAAACAGGCTGAAATTTTCCTTCCAGATCTAGTCTTCCAACATTTTCCACATCTTTTTGTGGAATTTTATGCCCACGCAGCCTTAGCCAGTAAATAACTGAAGCACTTTCCTAAAAGCAGGCCAGTCCAACTTTATTAAGGGTCTGATTGGCAAATACAAAACCTTCATAAACTATTCATGTTTCTCTGGGGCTTAATTGGGACTCACAGAGAACAGTGTGAAAGACTTAACACTTAGTTACAAACCCTTGCTAGGAAGTCAATTTATTCTGAGTTCTTGGAGGAAGAACAGAGTGTGTGGCTATTTACTTTTAATTACAAAAAGCCCCACTTAGCAACATAAGCTTCTCTCTTCATCAAAGATTATTATTATCATCATAGGGTGAGGCCTGGGTCTGAAGTCAGCCTTCACTGGACACACTGCCAGGTCCACATGCTGAGGGGGACCTCACCAGGACCCTTCAGGGTGTTAGGAAAGACAGGACTACACACCCACAAGGCTTCTGAGGCCCATCCTACGCCAGCTTCTGGACCTTGCCAAGCAGTACGAATGTTTGAAGTTCTCAGTGTAATACTTTCCTTTTCCTTAACCTTAATAACAATATTAATAAAAATAACAACCCACATTTACTGAACCCTTTTTATGTGCCAGGCACTGTTCTAAGTCTTTTTTATTTTAAAATATATTTTACTGATTATGCTATCATGGTTGGCCCATTTTTTCCTCCCCTTTATCCCCCTCTGCCCTGAACATCCCACCAGCCTTCCCCCCACTCAGTTCATGTCCATGGGTCATGCATAGAAATTCTTTGGCTTCTCCACTTCCCATACTATTCTTAACATCCCCCTGTTTATTTTGTACCTACCATTTATGCTTCTTATTCCCTCTACCTTTCCCCCCATTGTCCCTCTCCTACTCCCCACTGATAACCCTTCTCACGATCTCCATTTCTGTGATTCTGTTCCTGTTCTAGTTGTTTGCTTAGTTTTTGTTTTTGGTTTTTTAGGTTCAGTAGTTGATGGTTGTGAGTTTGTTGTCATTTCACTGTCTGCAGTTTTGATCATCTTCTTTTTCTTAGATAAGTCCCTTTAACATTTCATATAATAAGGGCTTCCTGATGATGAACTATAACTCCTTTAACTTTACCTTATCTTGGAAGCACTTTGCATTTTCTCTTTTCACAGCTATTCTGATTGGTAGGTTTTATTATTGCCACCATATTTTGCAAATGCAGAAACTAAGGCACAGAGAAGGTAAATAAAAAAGTTGCCCCAAATCTTACAGGTCGAAAAGCTATGGAGCTGAGACCCAAACACATAGTTTGGTCCCAGATACACATATCACTATGCTATTGAAACTGGCTTGCTGCATCCTATATTTTTCCTGGGCTTTCTCATGAGGTCTGAGAAGGAGGACCCTCTCCCCTTCCTTGGTAACTGACAAAAACACGTGTCTGCCACTAGATGGTGGCCATCTAATGCTTGCTGCTCAGTTTCCCCACCTCACTCATGCCTTTTTCTTTTTAACTTAATGTTGACTCTTTCAGATTTCTTTACTCAAATGCTATTTTCTAATAGAAATAGATCAAAACTTTATTTCCCTTAAGAAACAGAATAAAATAGTGGATCGTGTGTTCTGAAGACAGACAGATTTCAATTGCCCTTCTACTACATTCATGAGTGGCCTCAGGCAAGCTATTCAACATTTGAGTCTTAGATCCCTTGCCTATAAAATGTGGGCACCCACACTTACTTTGTAAAGTTATTATTAAAAAGGCTCTAAAGCACCTATCAGATGTAATAAAGAGTAATTCCCTGAGACTCTTTCCTGTTGTAAAAGTCTCTGCAGGTGTATCTAATTTTATTGCTCTTTGCTTCACTGCAGTATGCAGGTACTGTGTCTTTTTCTTTTTCTTTCTTTTTTTTTTTTAACAAATTAAAGGTTTGTGGCAACCTTGCATTTAGCAAGTCTATTGATACCATTTTCCAACATTTGCTCACTTTCTGTCTCTCTGTTACATTTTGGTAATTCTTGTGATATTTCAAGCTTTTCCATGATTATTGTATTTGTTGCAGTGATCTGTGACTAGTGGTCTTTGGTGTTACTACCGTAGGTGTTTGGGGGCACCACACACCAACCCATATGAGATGATGAGTTTAAGAAACACTGTTCTCACTGCTCTACTGACTCTCTGTCCCTATCTGGGTCCCTCCTCGCCAGCCTCACTATTCCCTGAGACTCAATGACATTAAAATTAGGCCCATCAATACACCTAAAATGGCCTCTAAATGTTCAAGTGAAAGAAAGAGACACACATCTCTTACTTAAATCAAAAGCTAGTAACAATTAAGTTCAGTGAGGAAGGCATGTCAAAAGCCGAGAGAGGCTGAAAGCCAGGCCTCTTATGCCAAACAGTCAAGTTATGGATGCAGAGAGAAAGTTCTCGAAGGAAATTAAAAGTGCTACTCCAGTGAACACACGAATGAGAAGTGAAACAGCCATACTGCTGATAAGGAGAAAGTTCTGGTGGCCTGGAGAGAAGATCCAACCAGCCACGGCATTCCCCAGAGCCAAAGCCTAACCCAGAGCAAGGTCCTAACTCCCCTCAATCCTGTGAAGGCTGAGTGAGGTGAGAAGCTGCAGAACAAAAGCATGAAAATAGCAGAAATTGATTCATGAAGTTTAAGAAAGAAGCCATTGCATGACATAAAAGTGTGATGCCACAAAAGGTGAAGCAGTGAGTGCTGACATAAGAACTGCAGCAAGTTACCCAGAAGTTCTGGCTAAGATAATTAATGAAGGTGGCTACCTACCCATAACACCTGATTTTCAATGTAGATGAAACAATGTTGTAAGGAAGAAGATGCCATCTAGGACTTTCGTGGCTAAAGAGAAGAGGTCAATGCCTGGCTTCAAAGCTTCAAAGGACAAGCTAATTCTTTTGTTAGGGGCTGATGCAGCTGGTGACTTTAAGGTGAAGCTGATGGTCCTTTGCCACTTCAATAACCATAGGGCCCCTAAGAATTATGCTAAACCTACTCTGCCTCTGCCCTACAAGTGGAACAACAAAGCACATCTGTTTACGACATGGTTTACTGAATATTTTAAGCAGTAGGTTGAGACCTACTTCTCAGAAAAAAAATTCTTCCAAAATATGACTGCTCACTGACAGTGGACTTGGTCACCCAAGAGCTCTGATGGAGATACACAACGAGATGAATGTTGTTGTCATGCTTATTAACCTAACACCCATTCTGCAGCCTATGGATTAAGGAGTAATTTTGACTTTCAGGTCTTATTATCGAAGAAATATACTTCATAAGGCTATAGTTGCTACAGACAGCATTTCTTCTGGTGGATTTGGACAAAGTAAATTGAAAACCTTCTGGAAAAGATTCATCATTCTGGAGCCATTAAGAACATTTATGATTCATGGGACAAGGTCAAAATGCCAACGTTAACAGGAGTTGGGAGGAAGTCAATTCCAACCCTCCTGGGTGACTTTGAGGGGTTCAGAACTTCAGTGGATGCAGCAACTGCAGATGTGGGGGAAACAGCAAGAGAACTGGAATTAGAAGTGGAGCCTGAATTGACTGAACTGCTGCAATCTCATGATAACACTTGGATGGATGAGGAGGTGCTTCTCATGGATGAGCAAAGAGAGTGGTTTCTTGAGATAAAATCTACTCCTGGTGAAGATGCTGTGAAGCTTGCTGAAATGACAACAAAGGAATTAGTGTATTGCATAAACTTAGTTGATAAAACAGGGTTTGAGAGGATTGAATACATTTTGAAAAAAGTTCTACCATAGGTAAAATGTCATCACCTAACACAGAGAAATCCTTGTGAAAGAAAAAGTTCATTGATGTGGCAAAACTCATTTTTGTCTTACTGAAAGGAATTACCACATTACCCAACTTTCAGTAATCAACACCCCAATCAGCCAGCAGCCATTGAGATCAAGTTTAGACCCTCCACCAGCAAAAAGATTATGCCTTGATGAAGGCCCAGAGGATGGCTAGAATTTTTAAGCAATCAAGTATTTTTTCATTAAAGTATGTACTAGGTTTTCTTTAGACATAATGCTACTGCACACATAACAGACTCAAGTATAGTGTAAACATAACTTTTATATGAACCAAAAAATTCATGCGACTTACTTTATTGTGGTAGTCTGGAACCAAAGTCGGAATATCTCTGAGGTATGCCTGTAACTATTTAGCTTTACTGCTTCAGTGGTTATATATTTTCAAGAAAGAAAAAGTTTAGGTTTGTTGACTTGTTTCATTCCGTGTCTCTTGGGTGTGAAAAACCAATGAGCAACCACTTACTATCTGCCAAACGCACAGCCCGGTGCTAAGGCCAAGAGAGTTACATTACAGGGAGCAATAAGATACATGTGCATGGAAAGATAACCAACCGTTCCAAGAAGTAAATGAACAGGAGACTAACAGAAGGCAAAGACACTTCCCACTGGGCCCTGTGTGAAGTTAGATGAGAGACATTTTTAGGAAACATTAGACTGGAACAGGCAGAGAAGACGGAAAAAATTCCAGGAAGGGCTTAGAGGTCTGGGATGGAAGACAGACCTCACCAAACACATCCATTTAGTCAACATGAAGACAGTTAGCTGGGCAGCAGAGCTAACGGCAGCATTTGAAGATTGACTAATTAATTGGTGGTGGACACGTGTTGTTGTATTTTGCTTTACCATTTACCAAATAATTTACATATGTGATTCTGGTTAACCTTTACAAGGACTATGCTAAGGCAGAATTATCTCTAATTGGCAGTTGAGAAAACACACTCAGAGACTCGGATTTACATTATTTCCACATTTGATCCTCAAAATAATTCTGAGAGATAGGTAGGGCAGGCATTTTCTCCATTTCAGAGGAAGGTACAGGTAAACCAAGGCTCAGAGAGCCCAACATTCTACTCATGTGGTTTTCAATGTCAAAACTAAAAACCCACTGATCTCTTCTTATAATTAATATTTATAATGCCACCTTTATTATCCTGAAATCAAATCAAGTCAGAAATAAGGAAACACCCACAATTGTGAAAACTAAAGCTGATATACAAATATCTAAAGCGCTGCCTAGGGGACAGGATGCCCTAGGCTCAGACCCACCCAAAGGCAAAGGTAGGGCCACATCTCAAGTTCAGGTTGCTGGACTTTGGGGGCAAGGTTCTTTCTCCTTGAAAAGAAGGGATGTGGCCAGAGTAGAGGACACAGATCTCTAAAACTGTGAATGGGAGGGCTGAATATCAGTGTGGTCAGGCCTGCTGCTTCTTGTGCCCTTCGTGTTCGCCACCAGCATTAAGAAGGTTTCATTTATAGCATGTCCACTTATATCTTCACTCTTTAATCTCTCAAACTCAACTTGCTAAAATGGAAATTGAACTTTTGTCTTCTACTATATTATAAATTACACATCCTAGTTCTTAAAACCACCACCAAAAAAAACAAAAAAAACAAAAAAAAAACCAAAAAAAACAACCACCACAGGGACTTGAGCAGAATCACTTACATTCTTCATGGCCAACTCAAATCAAGCTGTAGTACAAAATAAGACATTAGGAAACAAGCCTTTCATTTTGCAAGCCTGTGAATGGCTCTGGAATACATTTATTTCCCTCTTGCTCAAACTACCTGACAGGACTGATGGCTTTGATCAACCCTACCAAGAAAAACCCAAAAGACATTCAGAGCTCACATTCCAGAGGTGACTTTGGGAGATTCTGGACCGACAAATTTTATGCACGGATGTCAGAAAGTAAAGCCAAACATTATTTTCACTCTTGTGATTGAATTCATGCACTTTAATGCCATCTTAGCATGCTTCTAAGCCTGTGTCATGTTTAAACAGTAAGCAGTTTGCATCTCTCAGCTGCAGCGTAACATCCTTTTAGCAGATGTTAAATAATAAAACACATACTATGAAGAAACTGATTTTCTGTAGCTCATGTCCTTAAGTTCTAGCTGTCCAGAGTTATTCATTCAACAAATGATTACTAAGCACCTATGCAGTGCAAGGCACTGTGAGAAGTTTAAAGCTGTCCTGAATCTTCCCAGGATTCCACAGTCTGGTGAAGAGTATGAGCCAGGACCTGCGCACAAGGCCCTGTGTGAGGGGGACCTGGAGGGCAATGGAAGCTAGGAGTTAGAGGAGAGTCCAATTAACACCTGGCCATTGGCAACCCAAGCCAGGAATGATGGGGATACACAAAACCCCACATTTAAATTAATTTAAAAGGTAAAACCATTTCAAAAGATTCATAGGTAAAACTCTTTCAATTTGCCCTAACCACATACTAGTAAGCCAGCCTAAAACTGACATATTAGGTAGGGGGAAGAGGAACCATTATTTTACCAAGTCAGCTGAAGGGCAGGGACCAAACACCAATTGAGGAAGAAGAGAATGTACCAAAAAGAGGGGGTGTTGGTTGGAAGTCTAGACATAGTGTCTGCCTGGTCTACAAGTCAGAGACAGAAAGGCTTTTATGCCAGGGGAAATATAGACCAAAAGTATCTTTAAGGTTTATGAAAGTATTATGATATAAAGCTCATTTTTATTAATTATGCCCTCATTTGTTAAAGAAAGAAAGCCACATTTTAAGGAAATGAATAAATATTGTCAAAATTTGTTTTATTTCTTACAACCTTAAAAACAAAAATGTCAATTTTTTTTATTTTTCAATAATAAATCCTTACTTTCTTCTCAAAAGAGTTTAATACTTTATTTTATGGAGGGTCAAAAAAATAAAAGACCACTTTCATGATATGACACCCTCATCCAGTGGAATGCGGTGATATTGCTGCTAAAGTTTTAAAAATATATATGTTTTATTGATTATGCTATTACAGTTGTCCCAGGTTTTCCCCCTTTGCCTCCATCTGCCCAGTACCCCCCAGTACCAGCAATCGTCCCCTTAGTTCATATCCATGCATATTAGTCCTTTGGCTTCTCCATTTCCTATACTGCTCTTAACATTCCTCTGTCTATTTTGTACCTATACAATTATGCTTCTTATTCCCAGTACCCTTTCCCCCTCCCCCTCCCAGCTGATAACCCTCCAAATGATCTCCATATCTATGATTCTGTTCCTGTTCTTCTTGTTTGCTTAGTTTTTTCTTAGATTCAGTTGTTGATAGTTGTGAATTTGTTGCCATTTTAATGTTCATAGTTTTGATCTTTTTTCTTAAATAAGTTCCTTTTAACATTTTATATAATAATGGCTTGGTAGTGATGAGCTCCTTTAGTTTTACTTGTCTGAGAAGCACTTCATCTGCCCTTCCATTCTAAATTATAGCTTTGCTGGATAGAGTAATCTAAAGTTGTAGGTCCTTGCTTTTCATCACTTTGAATACTTCTTGCCAGTCCCTTCTTGCCCATAATGTTTCTTTTGAGAAATCAGCCGACAGTTTTATGAAAACTCCTTTGTAGGTAACTTTCTGCTTTTCTCTTGCTGCTTTTAAGATTATCTCTTTATTTTTAATCTTTGGCATTTTAATTATGATGTGTCTTGGTGTGGCCTTCTTTGGGTTCAACTTGTTTGGGACTCTCTGTGCTTCCTGGACTTGTATATCTATTTCCTCCACCAAATTAGGGAATTTTTCTTTTATTAGTTTTTCAAATAAGTGTTCAATTTCTTGTTCCTCTTCTCCTTTGACCTCCCTCTGATTCAGATGTTGTTATGTGTGGAGATGTTCCAGAGGAACCTTATACTATTCTCATTTTTAAAAATTTTTTTCTTCTTGCTGTTCTGGTTGAATGTTTATTTCTTTCTTGTGTCTAATCATTGATTTGGATCTCAGCTTCATTTACTCCACTGTTGATTCCCTGTAGATTTTTCTTTATTTCACTTCATTTCTTCCTGGGTCTTTTTTATTTTGTCATATTCAACAACTTCTTTGAGCATCCTGGTCACCAGTATTTTGAACTTTACATCTGATAGGTTGGTTATCTCTGTTTTGTTTAGTCCTTTTTCTGGGGTTTTGTTCTTCTCTCATTTGGGCCATATTTCTTTGTCTCCTCAGTTTGGCAGCCTCCCTGTGTCTGTTTCTGTGTATTAGGTAGAATTCTTTTGACTCCCTGTCTTAGCAGCATGCCCTGTTGTAGAAAAGGTACCTATAAATTGCATGGAGTGGAGACTTAGGCAATTGCAGGGCAACCCACTTCACCAATTTATGGCTCTGTGCAGGAGGAGGGCTAGGAAAGAGGGGACAGTCACACTGCCTGGCTTCTGGAGGTTTGCCTGGCACTTGCCCTGTGCAACTGGCACCCTTCTAGCTGTTACCTTGTACTGAGTCCCAGAGTGGGGTGGGTCTGTATACATGTTAAGTCCATGTAGGCCCTCTGGGAAGAATCTCCTAAAAATCCAGCAGTTTCTTCCACCTCCCCAACCACCACTGGTTTTTACAGCCAGAAAATATGGGGATTTATCTTCTTGGTGCTAGAACCCTGGGATGTGCTGTCTGGCCTGAGGCCAGCATCACTCACTCACAAGCTATCTTTCCCAATTTTTATCCACTACATGTGAATGTGGGACCACCCGTTCTGCTGCTACCACCTCTCCATGTCATACCATGTCTGCATCCCTCCTACCTATCTGGATGAATGTGGCTTCTTTAAATCCTTGGCTGTTTCCAAACAGCTCAGTTTTCTGATGTTTTTAGGTGTTATTTGTTTTGAGATCTAGTAATATTTTCTGTGGTTGCGCAGAGAAGCGAAGCATGTTTACCTATACCTTCATCTTGACCAGAAGTCTCTTGCTGCTAAGGGTTTTAAAAACAGATTTATTGAGCTATCACTTACATACCATAAAGTTTATCCATTTAAAATATACAATTCAACAAACAATAAATTCTGGTGAGGAATGTGGAAAAAGGGGAATACTTTTGCACTGTTGGTGGGAATGCAGATTGGTGTAGCCACTGTAGAAAGCAATATGGAGATACCTCAAAAAATTAATAGTGGATCTTTCTTTTGACCCAGCAATCCCACTTTTGAGAATCTATCTGAAAGAACCCAAAACACTAATTTTAAAGAACATAGGCACCCCTATGTTCATTGCAGTGTTCTTTACAATTGCCAAGATATGGAAGTAGCCCAATTGTCCATTAGAAAATGAGTGGATAAAACAACTATAAAACATTCACACAATGGAATACTACTTGGGTGTAAAAAGGAAAATTTTACCCTTTTTTGACATCACAGATGGACCTGGAAAACATTATGCTAAGTGAAATAAGCCAGTCAGAGAAAGATAAATTCCACAAATACTCATATGCGAAATTTAATGAATAAACTGAACTAACAAGCAAAATAGAGGCATACTCATAGACAGAAAACAGGATGGCAGCTAAGTCTGGGGAGGTAGGTTAGGGGGTGGAGGGGTTGAGCAAAAAGGAAAAAGGACTCATGGACATGGACATGGACAACAGTGTGGTGACTGCAGGGAGAGGGAGTATAAGAGTACTAAATAGTAATGAAAAAAATACAATAAAATTTTTTTGTAAGTAAAAAGTAAATAAAATATATAATTTAGTGGTTTTCCATACATTTAGTATGATGCAACTATCACCAGAAACTAATTTTAGAACATTTTCATCATCCTGAAATAAAATCCCATACACATTAGTAGCAACTTTTTCATTTTCCCCTGCCACCTGCCCCCTACCTCATTTCTAGATAACTATTAGTCAACTTTCTGTCTCTATAGTTTTGCCTATTCTGGACACTTTATATAAATGGATGTATACAATTTATTTGTGACTGGCTTTTTTTCACTTAGCATAATGTTTTTGAGGTTCTTCCATGTTATAGAATTTATCAGAACCCCATTCCTTTTTTAGTGCTCCATTGTTTTTATTGCCAAATAGTATTTCATTATATGAGTAAACAACCTTTTGTTTATCCATTTATCATCTGAAACACATATAAGTTCTCATATTTTAGCTACATGAATAATGTTGCTAAGGACACTTGTGTATAAGTTTTATGTGGGCATATTTCATTCCTCTTGCATAAATACCTAGGAGTGGAGTTTTGGGTCATATGGTAACTTCATGCTTAGCATTTTGAGGAAGTGCCAAATTGTGTTCCAAAGTGGCTGTACCATTTTGCATTCCCACCAGCAGTATATGAGAGTTCCATTTTTCTACATCCTTGGCAATACCAACTATAGACTTTAAAAAATTTTTTTTATTTATTTATCTTTAGAGGGGAAGGGAAGGAGAGAGGGAGAATATCAATGTATGGTTACCTCTCATGCATCCCTTACTGGCAATTGGACTGCAACCCAGAAATGTGCCCTGACTGGGAATTGAACCAGAATCCTCCAGTTTGCAGGCCCGTGCTCAATCCACTGAGCTACACCAGCCAGGTGTAGATAATTACAGTTATCTTAGTTGATGTGAAGTGTTACACCATGTGGTTTTTATCTGCATGCTCATGATGGCTAGTAATGTTAAGTGTCTTTTCATGTGCTTATTGGCCATTGTATATGTTCTTTAGATAAATTTCCATTCAAGCCCTTTGCCCATTTTTGATCAGTTTACTTGGGATTTTGTTGTTGTTATTGCTGAATTGTAAGATATATATATATATATATATCTTATCTATCTATCTATACATATATATATATATATATAGAGAGAGAGAGAGAATTGTAATATATATATATATTCTGCACACAAGACACTTATATGAATTGCAAATATTTCCTCTCCTTGTGTGAGTTGTCTTTCACTGTCTTGATAGTGCCCTTCGAAGCACAGTTTTTTAATTTTGATGATACTAAAAGATTTAAAATTTTTTCTTGCTACTCTATACTATAGGGAAGGAGAAATTAAGATGAGGGCATGTACACTCATGTTCATGCAGCAGCATTATTCACAATAATAGCCAGAAGGTGGAAGCAACCAAAGTGTTGATGGTCTGAGGAATGGGTCAATGAAATCAGGTATGTACACATGCTGGAATATTATTCAGCCTCCAAGAGGAAGGAGAGTCTGATTCATAATACAACATGGATGGATCTTGTGGATTTTTTCCTAGGCAAAATCAGGCATTCACAAAAAGAAAAATACCATATGAATCCACTTATATGAGGTACTGGGGGAGGGAGTTACTGTCTAATGGGGACTGTAATTTTGGAAGATGCAAAGAGCTCTGGAGATGGACGGTGGTGATAGTCGTACAACCATGTAAATGTATTTAATGCCACTGAACTGTATACTTTAAAATAGTTTCTACTTTACTCTTTTAAGTTCTGGCTTTAAATGTTAAAATAGTAAAGTGAAAACAAATAAAAAGATGAGGTAGCAGTTAGTTTCCTTTTCCTTGGATTTCACTTTCATCATCTTGCTCTTTCCTATCAACTTCTATGCTGAAAGGTAAGATGGATCAAACACACAAAAAGTAAGTTTTGAACAGTCCAAGAACAAGCAGACTTCTGAGTTAAATGGCACAGCAAATGTGAAAATAAATTCCTTTTGCCGATTCCCATATCTGAAGAGGAGCTGTACTATGTGAGGTATCATGCTTGGGATTCCAAGATGCCTAAAACAAGAACCCTCTGCCTCAGAAGAACTTTCAGATTAGGAATGCATTTTCAATCCCAGAAATGAGAATTTTTTTAAGGTTGGAATGAACAACACTGTACTCAGGGTCTGACTACATTTAGAAGCTCTGGCTTCTTCTCTCCTCTGATACAATAGTACATCTTTCAACTCTAGGAAAAGCCAAAATCTCTTATTTATCCATTAAATATAAAAGTGTATGATTATGCAATTTGAAATCAACAGTCATTTTTTCTGAATGAATTTATGCAGATGCCTGTTCACAACCCTCTCATTTCCCCTGACTGCATGTGAAAGATCACTGCAGCTGAAGAGCGTGCAATATAGTCATGCCGTGCACTCGTTAACAGCAGAGCTGGCCTGCTGAGGACTAAGAGGAAATGCCACATATGATGGAATTCTAAATGATCTACCAAACCAAATCTTTAAAAATTACAGACATATTTTACTATGATACAAGACTACACCAGAATAAGAAAAAGTTCTAGAAGATGGATTAATTAGAATCATCTTTGTTAAAGACTACTTTGGAAAGATAGCAGAAATGTATTTGCATAGCCACAGAAGTTCATTTAATAACTCAACAAATATTTATGAAGCATCTATATGCCAGGCTCCATGCTAGGTTCTAGGATGAAATAAAGAATGAGACCCAACTTTCTCTGCCCCTCCCCAGTGTTTATCATGGGAGACGATGAGGAACATGTTCAATAAATGCTTGATAGAAGATGTATAAGGTACTATGAAGGCAATAGAACTACAGAATGGCATGGAGAAATCAAAGAAGGCTTGCTAGAGGAGTAGAGACTTGGGGTGCACAGAGGTAACTAGGCACAGTGAGGTACAGTGAGGACTAGTGTTCTATGGAGAAAGAATAGCATATGCAAGGACATATCTACACAGGTAAGATATTGGGCTCTGGCATCAGGAAGGTCCAGGACAGAGTCCTCTTCCACCACTTGTTAGATAAGTGACTGCAAGTTAATTAATCTTTTCCAGCCCTAATTTCCCATTTCTGTAAAACGGGGAGCAACTATACCTCCTCATAGGGTATTAAATGAGATAATAACATAGAGGGGCTCAATAAATGTAGCTATTACCATCAAGGTTATTTATTTTAAATAGAAAAAAGTATAGTAAGAAAAGAATTTGAGAAAAACCTTTGATGCTTGCTATTTGCTTCTACTTTAGTCTCATCGTTTGGCCTAACCACGAAGTATCCAACAAATGTCTGAGATAATGTCTGAGATGCTTAAATTGTTGATGTAGCCTCTTTCATATGAACACATATGTTAACAGTTAGGTTAGATTCAGAGACCCAACACAGTAATTTAAACAAAATAAAAATGCATTTCTCTTGTATGTGAAAATCCAGATGCAGGCAACAGAGTGCCATGTCTGCCAGCTCTGGCCAATGAAGTCCTCACAGAACCATAAGCCTTCTATGTCACTGTTCATCCTCTGAGTGTGGTCCTTGTTCTCATGACCCAATTTTGGTGGGTACAGCTCTGCTCATCATAACTCTGTTCCCTGCAGAAGGATGGGAGAAGAAATAAACCAGAAAGGGCAAGAGGCACACACACCAGTTTTTCCCCAAAGGATCCTGGAAACTACCAACTAATCCTTTTACTCATATTCTACCAGCAAGAACTAGTTACCGGGCCTCCTCTGCTTGCAAGGGAGGCTGGGAAACATAGTCTTTATTCAGGATGGTTGTGAACACAATGAAAACTTGTGCGTTCTGAAAAAAAAATAGAATAAATGTTTCTGTCACAACATTCAATATGCTAAGAAACTCAAAATATAATGGGTATTTCAAATGGAGAGAAATCCCTGACTTCAGTCACTAAGTGAAAATTGTGAGAAATGTATAGAACTGTAGCTGCAAAAATTGACAAGAATACCAGGAGAACTGGTATACATAGGTAAGCCACAGGAGATGAAAAGCTGGTGATAACGTGTGTGGAGATAACCAGTGTATCAGTAGTTCTTTTCGTCTCCTTTGTGGACAAGAACACAGATGAAAGTTAACTTTTAACTGATCTAACTAAAAGTTAACTTTTAACTTTTAGCTTTTAGAAAATAATGCAATGGTAAATAAAGATGGATATATTCTCTGATCCAGTAAACCCATTTCTTACATTTTCTTCAACAATGAAACAAATCTGTTTCTTGAAGAATATTCGGTGAGAAAAGTCAATAGATACCGAACTGTACAGTAGAATTGAATTACTCTATAAGATGCTACATTTTATATGGCCATTAAAAATGAAAACCATGTACAAACAAAAACTTCATTCTATGAAGTGAACAGAAATATTTACTGATTATAATTAGACATACATTAGATATATATCAGTGAAGATACAAATTTAACTTTTAAAAATTGAACAACTGATTAGCTCCAATCCACAGCTCGGTCAAAGCTAGATGGGCTTTATATAAACTCACAAGAATTTTAAAAATAACAAATAATTTTCTGTTCCATGGCTTGGAGAATGAAACAAATTTTTAATGAACAGATAGCACAAGTTTAGCTAAAATGACATATCACGTATGACTTTAACCAGAACTGTAATCAGCTACAAAACTGACTATTCTGAATATACTTCCCTGCCCTTCTTTGTGTTCCCTGATGGCACTAATAATGAGTACATCACAGACAATGTAGGCACTATAAAGCAAAAGGAGCGGCGTTTAGAAGTTAAAGGAAAAACGGGAAAGAAGCAAACTGAATGATCAAAATTAAATCATCAGCTCTAGAATAATAGTAAAAATAACTAAAACTGTAATCTCTTAGAAAAGCTTTGCCTACTTTGAGAAACTTGTATGCTTTCTCCTTTTCAAAGTGTGAGTCACATACTTTATCATGTTTCCTTTTTGCCATGGCTGCCAGGGAGGTCCATGTAAAATCCATCAAAAGGCCTATTTTAATACTTATGGATAGTATTTTGGCCTTCTCTTCTTTTACTCGGTTCTGGTTTTCAACTTCTAGATCCCCTCTACCAGCCTCACTATTATACATCTGCTGAAGGTCACTTCAAGTTTTTTATAGGAAGGGAACAGAGTAAGTCAAATAAACAAATTCTCTGGAATCTTTTATATTCCACCAAAAAATAACACACAGTTCTAGCTCCTCCTAAGTTAGCTCACTACAACTATTCACATCTCTTATGACCTGTACTTCTTTTACTGGGGGGTTAGTCTGGTATTCAGAGGCCACAGTAAAAACTGCATTCATTATAGAACAGACACTGCTTGACCCTGCCATGCATGAGATAGCTTCAAGATCTCCTCAAGAGACATTCTGCCTTAAAATGCAAACACTATGCTTCATCCTGCGGTTAGAAAGAGATCTCCATCATTTTCTATTCATGTTTTCTTACAAAAAGTACATTCTATTGTAACTCTCCACCACGGATAGCTCAAACCATCCAATGTACTCCCCTTTAAAACACTGAATGAGCTGCCTCTGTAAAGACTATCGATTTTATCCTGCATAAATTATTTTACAAGATAGAGTACAAAGGAAAAATACCAGGAGATTTAATAACCCTCTCTGCTTTAATTTTTTTTTAATTATTCACTTCTCTCCATAGGGACGAATTGTTTTTCCTTTTCTACACATGCTTTTGTTGCATGTTTTGAAAATTGTCTAAGATACGATCCCAAATCCAGCAAAACACAAGAAGGCTCTCATGAAAATTAATTATTATTTTTAGCACTTAGGAAGGACTTCTGATACATCATTTCTTGGTACATTCATTTATTAATTCTTTTGGTAAATATTCAACAAGCCCCTACTATGTGCCAGGCACTCAGTGAGGCATACACCCCGTCTGCTCTTTTCCTATACAGTGTGACTTTGGGCACCATGCAGGTTTTATTCAGAGCTGATTTCTGCTTGCATGCTGCAGTGTGGTTATAACAGCCCCCCAGGCTTCTAAGCTTTCTTGTACTTCAAGCCTCTTCAGTGTCCGCCTTGCCAACTAATCCCTTTGCTGGCACCCAGGCCTCCTTTAAGGACTCCAGTACTGTGGCCCCAGTAGTTACGGGGGAACAACTTATTTGGTACCAGTTGATAAGTATTTTTAATAGCATCCCTGGCTTTGCTCCTCCTTACTGCAGTTTTGGTCCACAAAATCCAACACCACAGCCTCATTCACCACCTCACCCAATTCATGCCAACTCTTCCGCTCTCCTGGACATAGCAAGCTCTGCACCAGATCAAAGACTTTCCCTCTTCACACATCAGGGTCTCCGTTCCTTCATTTTACTACAACTGAGAAAAAACGGCTGGGGCTTTCACTCCTCCCCCAAGGACATTTTAAAGGGTCCACTTTGTCAGTGGCATCCAGCAAGTTAAGAGTTTGTCAGTGACATCATCAGGCTTCCTCTTATTTATTTTGGGAAATTTGGAAGCATCACAGGAACTCTCCTTAAAGCATAAGTGTGCCATGAAGAAAAAGCAATTGTAGACAACCCACATCAGGGTTTGAAAAGGATTAAAACCAGCAAGTAGAACTGTGTTTGGGCAGAATCCCAAACTTGAGCCCTGGAGGGTGAGAGTGACAGATGCAAAACGGAGAATTGATTCCGGCAAAGATTGTGCAAAGCACTGGCCTTTCATGCTTTGATGCTAATGCACTCCCTTCTCCGACTCCCAGCACACTAAGTACAGTGTAGTTTAATGATGGCAACTGGATTGAAAAGTAATTGAGAGCTGAAAGAAAGACTTTGTTTCATTATAATAATCTTCTGCCAGAAATGTTAGCTGTGTAAAAAAGCACTATTCCCCTTGCACCTATTTAAAGAAGTAGCCATTAAAGATGTTAAGGGTGTAATCATTAATGATGCTTTTAAAAATTAAATGCTAATAAACCCATAAAAATTTAATACATTTGCATTTATTTAAAATAAAATTTACTTTGATCAGGGACCCAGGATGACTGAATCCTGTTTCAGGTNCCCAGCACACTAAGTACAGTGTAGTTTAATGATGGCAACTGGACTGAAAAGTAATTCAGAGCTGAAAGAAAGACTTTGTTTCATTATAATAATCTTCTGCCAGAAATGTTAGCTGTGTAAAAAAGCACTATTCCCTTTGCACCTATTTAAAGAAGTAGCCATTAAAGATGTTAAGGGTGTAATCATTAATGATGCTTTTAAAAATTAAATGCTAATAAACCCATAAAAATTTAATACATTTGCATTTATTTAAAATAAAATTTACTTTGATCAGGGACCCAGGATGACTGAATCCTGTTTCAGGTAAATAAAATGTGAGAGTAATAAATCTAAACCATAAGCCTACTCTCCTTACATGATTTCCTTTTCTTCTTTCCATTTTTTCTACTATTCTTTACCTTTTCATCCCTTCCCTCATACTAGGCAGCCCCGAGCCATGTACAGATTCTGATAAAAGGCAGGGTGCATTGAGGAAGGGAAGAAACGCAATCCTTTGACATTTCTTCTTTTCTGCTGATAGTCTGACCAGTCCATGAAGATACCCTGGGGGTGAGGGTGATGATGGTGGTAATGATGACAGCAATACCATTATGTATCCACTCCGTTCCACATGTGTTAAATAGATTCTCTCTTATTCTCGCAAGAACCCAATAAAAAGTAAATAGTTTTTTAAATAATTTTTTGATTGCAAGTAACAGAAAGCATGGGTAACAGTAGCTTACACAAACAGGGGTCTACGTCCCTTGCACAAGAAATCTGGATACAGACAGTCCCATGGGTGCCTGGGGGGCTCAGTGATGGTAGGACATGGGGTTGGCAGCTCTCTGATTCTCCTGGTCTTTGCCCTCATAGCCATGACATGGCTGCTGTGGTGCCAAGGCATCTCGTGTTGGCATGGTTGCATCCAAAGCAGGAAGCAAGAAGTAACACCAGCAGAGGTTCTCCTCCTCCACCCACCTTCTACCCAGGAGCAAAATCTCCTCCCAGCTGACTTCCCCCTGCATCTCATGGACCAGAAGGCACTTGGATGCTTACCCCTAGGGCCAGGGGAGAGGCTTTCTTTCCTGAGTATAAGTGAGCTCTACTGGTTTTGTTAACAAGGAAGGAAAGAGTAAATGCATTGGGGTAAACAACAAACAGTCCAACATAGTGATAGCGTGTCTCACCTACAGGTGAGGAGCCTGGACCTCAATGAGGTGAGGTAGCCTGCCAAAGGTCACAGGTAGTAAGAAGCACAGCAGGGGTTCAAAACGGTCAGTTGTCTTTCATTCCAATGCTAGCCTCCTTTAGATTACAGCAGTGCCTCCTCCTGGGATCCAGTAACTTCCATTTACAATCCCCAGCCCCTCCCCTTTTTCTTTCATTATACATTTTTCTTCCTAAGACAACTTTACTAAGTCTATTTCACCTTAGAATGTTCAGGTCAGCCCCTTCCCACCCATTTATAAGAAGCAAGTCCAAACTGGTCAGGTCAGGAGCACCTGAGGTTCAGATGCTCTGGCTATGCAGGAAAGTCACTCCCTATGTACCCTGCAGCAGGAGCAGGACATTCACTCTCTCCAGGATCACCGAGGAGTAGCCATCCTGAAGAGGGGGGAAGGGAGGGATAAAGAGAGGGAGAGAAACATCAATGTGTGGTTGCCTCTCATGCACCCACTACGTGGGACCTGGCCCACAACCCAGGCATGTGCCCTGACTGGGAACCAAACCAGTGAGCCTTTGGTTTGCAGTCTGGCACTCAATCCACTGAGCCACACAAGCCAGGACGGGGAAAAGCATTTTATAACCCTGAAAATGTCAGGCATTTGCCTCCTCCTCAGCCCTACTGGAAGTAGCAGACATTGAAGGTTAGCAGACACTTGATGCCTAAGGTGTAAATTTTCTAACACCTTGACTGGATAATGAAGATGACAACAGATTCTATCTCCTAGCACTTCTTTAAGAATTGAAAGACATAATAGAGGCCCTGGCTGGTGTACCTCAGTGGATTGAGCACGGGCCTACAAACCGAAGCTCGCAGTTCGATTCTCAGTCAGGGCACATGCCTGGGTTGCAGGCCAGTTCCCAACAGGGGACGCACAAGAAGCAACCATACATTGATATTTCTCTTCCTCTCTCCTTCCCTTCCCTTCTAAAGATAAATAAATAAAATTTTAAAAAAATTTAAAAGAATTAAAAGATATAATAAATATTATAGGATTAACAAAAATGTTTGTTCACTGAACACTGGTATATCAGCAGGAGGGTAGGAGTAATCCTGGCAGGAGAAAACAAGACCAAAAGCCTGCCCTGTATCAACCAAGGTTTTAAAGACACCTCGCTAGCCTCTCAGTTCAAATCTTGCAAGTCTAGCTACCTCCTCCCTAAACACACTCAACAATGAACAATCACCCAAAACAGCACAAAAAGTATAAAATTTGCTATCATGCAACATCTTGTTTTATTTTTATTTTATTCTGTGTATTCTTTCTCTTGTGCATTTGTTTCTTTATATGTATAAAATATCCCAAGGAGCCAAGAGAATGTGCAATAAATAACATGTATGTACACTTTAAATAAAAGAACAATAATGAAATACCTACGTACCCACCCCAGAGTTCAAGGAAGAGAGTAAAGTCAGCATCTGGGAAGCCCTTTGCATCCTTCTGTGATTCTTGGCCCTTCCGTAGCCCCGACCCACAGCAAGCAAACATCAATCAGAATTTTGAGTTAATCATTCTTATGTTTTTCTTTATAGTTTCATCACATATATAGGTATCCTAAGCAATAAATCATTTAATTTTACTTATTAAACTTCATGCATAGTAGATATTTTTCCTGCAAGTTGTTTTTTCACTCAGTATTTATTTTTTGGTTTTCATTCATTCTTACGTAAATAATTATATTACATAACTTTTACTGTTATAGAAAACATACCTCAGTATACCTAACCTGTCTTCTGTCTATGAATAGTGGCCTTGTTTCTAGTGTAAGACTCCTAACCTCAAACTAAGCTTACACAGATCCTAAATATTTAGAGTAACCATATCCTTTAGTGTCAACACTGAGACATGTTTGAGAGTGAAAGAGAATGTTATTAATAATTATACCAGGAACTTTTGGCCAAGATGGAGGCATAGGTAGACACACTGTGCCTCCTCACACAACCAAGAGAAGAGCCAACAATTTTTGTTGGTTTTTAAACCAACAATTTAAAAACTAAAAACAACCAGAACTGACAGAAAATCAAACTGTATGGAAGTCTGACAACCAAGGAGTTAAAGAAGACACATTCATCCAGATCAGTAGAGAGGTGGAGACAGGCAGCCGGAGGAGAGGAGTTGGGGCAAGGTGTTGGTTGGTCAGCAAGGCAGCAGCTGGTGGGCCACATTCTCATGCAGATAAACTGGGAAGAAAAACTGGGGAGCAGGACAGACCACACAACCCAGGGTCACAGCATGGGGAAATAAAGCCTCAAACCTCTGATTGAAAACAGCTGTGGGGGTTGAGGTGGCACCGGGGGAAACTCCCAGCCTCATTGGAGAGTTTGTTGGAGAGACCCACGGTGCCCTAGAATGTACACAAACCCACCCACACAGGACTCAGCACAAGAAGTGCCCAATTTGCTTGTGGGTGGTGGGGGAAGTGACTGAAAATGAGCAGAGAGTGGAGCGAGTGTCATTATTCCCTCTCAGGCCCTTCCTCCACATACAGTGTCCCGACAGGGTGAACACCTAAGGTTATGCCCCTTACTATGTAGCAGGCACACCGAGACCAAAAAATAAAAAAGGCCCAAATGAAAGAACAGGTCAAAGCTCCAGAAAAAATACAACTAAGTGACAAAGAGATAGCCAACCTATCAGATGCACAGTTCAAAATACTGGTGATCAGGATGCTCACAGAATTGGTTAAATTTGGTCGCAAATTAGATGAAAAAATTAAGGCTATTCTAAGTGAAATAAAGGAAAATGCACAGGGAACCAATAGTGATGGGAAGGAAACTGAAACTCAGATCAATGGAGTGGACAAGAAGGAAGAAAGAAACAACCAAACAGAAAAGAATGTAGAAACAAGAACTCCAAAAAATGAGGAGAGGCTCAGGAACCTCCAGGACATCTTTAGACATTCCAACATCCAAATTATAGGGGTACCAGAAGGAGAAGAAGAAGAGCAACAAATTGAAAAGTTATTTGAATGAATAATGAAGGAGAACTTCCCCAAGCTGGCAAAGGAAATTGACTTCCAGGAAGCCCGGGAAGCTCAGAGAGTCCCAAAGAAGTTGGATCCAAGGAGGAACACACCAAGGCACATCATAATTACATTAACCAAGATTAAAGTGAAGGAGAGAATCCTAGAAGCTGCAAGAAATAAGGGGACAGACACCTACAAAGGAGTACCCATCAGACTGTCAGCTGACTTCTCAAAAAAGAATTTACAGGCAAGAAGGAGCTGGAAAGAAGTATTCCAAGTCATGAAATCCAAAGACCTACATCCAAGATTGCTCTATCCAACAAAGCTTTCATTTAGAATGGAAGGGCAGATCAAGTGCTTCCCAGATAAGGTCAAGTTCAAGGAGTTCATCATCACCAAGCCCTTATTATATGAAATGTTAAAGGGATTTATCTAAGAAAAAGAAGATAAAAAATATGAACAGTAAAATGACAGCAAACTCACAGATATCAACAACCACACCTAAAACAAAAATAAAAGCAAATGACTAGAACAGAAACAGAACCACAGAAATGGAGATCACATGGAGGGGTAGCAACAGGGGAGGGGTAGAGGGGAAAAAAGTACAGAGAATAAGTAGCATGAATTGTAGGTAGAAAATAGACAGGGGAGGTTACAAATAGTATAGGAAATGTAGAAGCCAAAGAACTTATATGTTTGATCCATGGACATGAACTAAAGAGAGGGGGATGGGAGTGGGAGGGGATGTGCAGGGCAGAGGGGACTAAAAGGGAGGAAATAGAACAACTGCAATAGCAAAATCAATAAAATATATGTTTTAAAAAGAACAATAATTATACCAGGACAACAGGCAGAAACCAAATTGCAAAATCACTCCATAAATACTGATTATTACCGCAGGTTTTCTTAATCATGCCCCTAAAGTGAAGACTGAGGCATTTAAATCCAATGCTGCTTAACTGATGGCCACATCACATTTCAAATGCTGTTAGCTTCTGCATTTAGAGTAGAATCCTGAAGGAAAGCCCAGACAATTAATAATTCCTTTTATCCTAGGAAGAAGAAAAACAAATTCTTTAAGAAGCAAGACAGAAATGCACAGCTTCCCAGCCTCTGTCTCAGGCAGTCACAGTTTATTATTTGGAGAAAATTTCAGCTATGATGACAATGACAGGCAAAATAAAACTTTAAAGGCCTTAAGATCCAGGGACCTTAAGATCCCTGTCTGGGTAGGACAGGGCTGAGGGTCTACTACCTACAGCCTCATTCCACCTTTACTGCACACTGTGTGGCAGGTGTGGTGACTGAGCTCAGAGATCAGGTTAACTTGTCTGAGGTCACATGCGTGTAAGTGGCAAAGCCTCACACACTGTGCCAAAGTGTGTGACCATGTAATTTACTATACAAATCAGGATTCTTCTGTGAGTAAAAGGGAGGGGCTATTAACAACTGCACCAGGAGAGTAGGTGTAAGCTGGGACCACCCAGGCGCACCAGGACGTGTGATCCAATCACAGTGGTTCCACTTTCCCGTATACTCCTGTCATCTATCAAGTGCAGACATAAGTAATTTATGGGACTGACTGGATTTTGCAGTCAAATCCCTGGTGTTCACACTCCTTGTGGGTGGCGGTGAGCCTTGCTTGCACAATACCCACAGTCCCTCAGCCCTCCTTTTCAGTACACAGGGAGGGCCTGACAGACACCCTAGCAGCCTTCTTCCATCCAGCACAGCAGGTGGGAGAGGGGCATCTTTTGCCTCCCTGATATTCATAATTAAATTAGAGCAACATTCCTCCTCCCGAGGCACCTCCTGTCCAAGGCTGCCAGCTGCTGAGTTAATGTCCCATTCATCAGAGTGATCATCCCTCCTAGAGGCTGTGACTGGGTCCTCTGATTGGAGGACCTGCAGCCTTTCTCTGCAGCAGGCTCCCTGAAACTATTGGCCTCACTCCTTTCTTTACACACATGTATGACATGTGTGCCTTAAGGAGGACGATTTAACAAGACAACTGTCTGGGAACATCCGTTGTGTGGAAGACAGATCACACTTGCTCCATTAGGCTGCAGAGATCAGAACAAAGATCAGCAGATGCAAGTCACCAGGACAGAGGGGCAGAATGAAGACTGCAGCTCAGGGAGCAAGCATGCTGTATGATCACACTGTGATCACCTGCATGTATGTGTTCTTGCTCTTTCACACACACACACACACACACAAACATACAAAACAGTCTTTTAAAAAAAAATATTTTAGATATAGAAAAATAGGAAATTACTTAAGTCTCCCCTGGGCCTGAAGCACATGGGAGACTTTTGCTGTATAAAGATATTCACAACCACCTTCCATAGCAGCCCTAACCGAACACCAGTGTCCGTCATCGGGAACGTGATAAACCGCACTGCAATCTTACAACAGGAGCGCTCTCCAGTAATAAAAATGCACGAATCGCTGCTACATGCAATAAGTTATTCTTACAAATCAAAATGTAGAGGGAAAGAAAAGAATATATATGCTATTATTACAGTTATATATGGTTCAAAAATGGGCAAAGGTAATCTAAAATATTAGAAATGAGGGTGGTGGCTACCATCTTTTGCAGAGGAGGTGGAGAGGGACCATGAGATTTGCTGCTAGGATGCAGNACACACACAAACACACAAAATAGTCTTTTTAAAAAAAATATTTTAGATATAGAAAAATAGGAAATTACTTAAGTCTCCCCTGGGCCTGAAACACATGGGAGACTTTTGCTGTATAAAGATATGCACAACCACCTTTCATAGCAGCCCTAACCGAACACCAGTGTCCGTCATCGGGAACGTGATAAATCGCACTGCAATCTTACAACAGGAGCGCTCTCCAGTAATAAAAATGCACGAATCTCTGCTACATGCAATAAGTTATTCTTACAAATCAAAATGTAGAGGGAAAGAAAAGAATATATATGCTATTATTACAGTTATATATGGTTCAAAAATGGGCAAAGGTAATCTAAAATATTAGAAATGAGGGTGGTGGCTACCATCTTTTGCAGAGGAGGTGGAGAGGGACCATGAGATTTGCTGCTAGGATGCAGATAAATTCTATTTCTTAATCTGGATGATAGTCGCAAAGGTGATAACTGGGATAATTTATCAAATAATACCTTTGAAGATGTGTGTGCACTTTTATATATGTCACACTTAAAAAAAAAGGTTTACTTTTTAAAAATCAAGAACTAAAACCGTTTTTAGTCAAGTACTCCATTACTTGTACCAAAATTATCTTCACTGTTTATCTGTGCTGATTTCTTTCTGTAATAGTACCTGGTGTATAGAGCTGACTAGAGAAGTACTTGATATAAATATACAAAACATGCTTGCTTAGCAAGTGTGTGACACAAAAGTAAGCACTGAAAAATGTTAGCTGTTTTGTGATATTCTGTCTCCTCCAGCCCTCCTCATATTTGGGACTTATATCTCTATTGTACCCTCTGAACTAGGTGAGGACACACTGAAGGACGGAGTTTATCTACTCTGCTGGGAGGACTATCTGGCCATGTGTCAAGAAGATGTTGGTACCCAGCATTCCATTCTAGGAACCTATTTTAAGGAGATAAGACACGCAAAAAAGATTTTTGTGCTGCAACGCTGTTATGTGCAACTGGATGTTATTTATGAGTGAAAAACTGGAAACTATTATAGCAGGAACTAGTTAAACAAAATAATGCCAATGAAAATTTTCAGTGACATGAAAAAGTTAAATACAAAAGAAAGAGACTTGTTTGTACCCAGTAAAAAAAATACTAACAAATACATATAGAAAAGATTACAAGAAATTAAGCCAGAATTTAAGATAACTGTCCTTAGATGAGACAGGACTTTACGTTTTTCCTCCTTACACTTTTTTTTTTGTATTTTTATATAGTCTTCTGTGACTATATATTACCTTTTATAACCAGAAATATAAGTGTTAAACAAAAAATTGTACCTTCTCCTCCTAAGGCCTTTGTCTCTGTTGTCAAGGTGACAGCCAGCTGCAATCCATCATGTTTTAGGAAGTGCACTAAGGAACGAAAGGCATCTGAAGGAAGATGACTGACAGGTTGGCACGGGGCTTCGACAGCAAGTCCCATGATAAATGGCTGAACAAATGGGACGTGCCCCTTGAAGAGGACAATTTAATAGCTGTCTTGGAATGTTTGTTGTGTGGAAGACAGATCATACTTGCCCTACTAGGCTCCACAGGGCAGACCCAAGACCAACAGATCAAAATCACAAGGAGAGAGCGGGAGGACAAACATTATAGCTCAGGAAGCAAGCATACTGCATACTCACACTATAAACCTCAGGCTTCCCCCCATCCTACAGGGTAGGAGGGAAATGAGCTCCTCTGGGGATGTCCAGTGGATTATTTTGTGAGCATCTGGGCAACCACACAGCACCATCCTGTGGCTGCCTTCTACTGGTCTCCCAGACCAGCCTATTCTGGACAACCACAGGAGTTAGGATCTCTAAAATTCACAGCCAACAGCCTGGGCATAAAAGCACCTGTCTGCCCTTTAAAAAATATTTATTTGTTTTTAGACAGAGGGAGATGGAGAAAGAAAGAAAGGGAGAGAAACATCAATGTGTGGTTGCCTCTCACATACCCCATACTGGGGACCTGGTCTGCAACCCAGGCATGTGTCCTGAGTGAGAATTGAACCAGCGACCTTTTGGTTTGCAGGCCGGCACTAAATCCATAGAGCCACATCAGCCAGGAACTCTCCTTTTATTCCTGCTCCCTTGCCTTGTAATAAGTCCTTCAAAATTTATACAAATTGGGCCCCTATTCTTCATTTTTTCTACTTGTCTATCAGTCCAAGCTGTCATCACCTCTCTCTTCCCTGGACCACTACGATGACTTCTTAACTGGTTTCTCTCTTCTACTGTTGATACCTCTCCCCCTGGTCCATTAGCTACATTGAAGTTCAAGTAATGGTTTTCTTAAGCTAAAGTAAAAAAATCATTAACACAACTAGAAGATTCAACTTGGAGACTCCTTAACAGGGCTCTTCCTCTTTGCTCCCTGCACTACAACCAAGCTGGCCTTATTTTAGATTCCTCATTTATACTCTATTCTTTCCACCGCAGGGCATTTGCATATGCTGAAACACTCTCCATCCCCCACTATCTTGACCTTTCTGCAATTCAAATCTCAGATGTTATTCCCTAGTTTTATTTCTATAATGGCACTCCAATGCCCTAAAGATCCTTTCTATACGTGGCTTATGTGATTTTTGCAAACCACAACTGTCCAGTCTGCACCCATTGCCTCCAGTCTCTCAGCTAAGCAAAATGCCCAGTCCCTCAAATGCCCCTCAATTTTTACGCATGTTGCGTCCTCTGTGTGGAACTATCTTCTTATGTCTGATTCTTCCCACCTTCAGAGCTTACCCTCGTGGATAAAAAAGGCATTGTATGCTAAACCTGTAAAGCTGGGGGGCACCTCCATGGTGGGACCTACAAACTCAGAGATTGAAAGTAAGCACACAGGGTGGTCTGAAAGTAAAACTTCTTAACTGAAATAGAGGGATGGCAGGTAGTCTTCTCCTAGGCCTCTAGCTTCCTTGACAAAGGTCAGTCTTCCCTTAACGTGAGCCTGCCTATTGTCCTTTTGCATCTAACTTGACATACTTTGGAAATGTCAGAGTAACCCCCTTTTCCAGACCCCCCAGGTCACACCCACTACACCAGAGCAGGAGGCCACAGAGCCCCTCACTGTCCTCCTGTTCCCCGAAGACCGTCTCTGTGTGCTATGAATGTTAACCACTCTAGAGCCACCAACATAACAGAAGTATGTGTCTCTGTTTCGCTCTTTATCCAGCCCAGAGATTTCCTCGCTTTGCTTTCTCCCACCCTCTACCTACCACTAGTGGATTTCATGTAACCCCACGTCTCCTTCTTTGATTCTAATGTATAAAATAGGCTGCAAAAGTGCTCTTCTCCAGAGCATGTTCTCAGTCTGTTTAGATTTTGCATCCTGGTAACTGTTGTCAGTTTGGCTCAAACAAACTCATAAAAATTCTCTACAGGTTTGAATGTTTCTTACATCAACCCCCTAAATGTTACTTTCTCAGGAAAGCATCCCTTACCTCCAAACACTGAGTTAGGTACCTCCCTATGTTTGCCTAGAGCACCTGTAATTATTCTCTTATAGCATCCATTAGATTCAGTTGTATTTCCTGCTATTTTGGTAAACTATATGGAGGCAGAGATTGCTTCTATATTGCTCAGGACTGTTGAGGAAATAGCTTCATCTAAAATATAATTTGTCCCACCATGAATAAGCAAATAAAGGTAAAAAAAAATTGAAAAATAATAAGCCCCAACAGGAGATAATCTAACAAGTATTTTTTCCTTGCATAATGAAGCAAACCTAGACTTCACTCAATGCCCTTGTCCTAAGCGAAGCTCTGCGTACTGTCCCTAGCGCCCCGTCATTATTCCTCACCAGCACTCGGATGCCCTGGGGCCATTTGCAGTCGGCACAGAAAAGGATCAATAGTTCTAAATAGGTGAACAAGACGTATAACATTAAATTCATAAAGTGGCAGGGCATAAAAGAAAAGTAAATCAAGAAAACACTGGACGACATAAGATTAATAAGTAAAAAACAAATCTTCTATAGTCTGCTTCTCCAACAGCATAATAGTTCCTATAAATTTAATAAAATTGCTTGATGTGAAAGACCTTCAGAATCCCGAAGCTAGAGCCTTGGTGTGGATGCAGGGTAGAAGTGCAGCAAACAGGACCAGTGCCCTGTGTCCCTGTCCCCGAGGACTTAACGCTGGACCACCTACCTCCAAACTCCTTTATGTTCATAACAAACACACTTCTATCTCATTTCGTTGTTGACAGCTTCATGAAAAAGAGTTTCCTGTACATTTATCCCAAGTCGGTGCTGGCTCTGTCCCCTGGGAGAGCCCCACTGTCCCCCTTTCCATGTCAGCCCTACGAACGTCTAGAGACACCGGGATTTGGTCTAAGAAACCTGGATTTCCATGTGATCTTGGGCAAGTTGCTTAAGTTGCCTAAGTGTTCTAAGGCTCATTCTTTCTCCACAAAATGAATGCTCCTTCTTTCTTCATCTTTTCCTAGAAACATTATTTAGAGAAGAGAGCACAGGTTTTGAATCAGATACAGATTCAAATCACTTACATGATTTGGGCAGATACCTAATCCCTCTGAGTCTCAGTTTTCTCACCTTTAAAATATCTTAATTAACTGAGCATTAAGGATTAAATGACATATCAAATGTGAAGCACTTTTTATGGAGGCTGGCATTTGTCTCACTCAGTAGTAGCTTACTACAAAACAGTAGCCATTATTATCTCCTTTTCCATTAGTTGGGCTATAACATGGTAACAGCAGCTCACAATTACTAACCACTCATGTCTCAGGCACTGTTCTAGTATCTTTCATGTATTAAGTCATTTAATTCTCACAAGGTAAGTACTGTGATTACCTCCATTCTTCAGATAAGGCAACTGAGGCAAAGACATAAACTACCTTGCCAAGGTCACAAGGGGAGAGAGAGGAGCCCCTGTTCTTTATGGCCAGAAGATACCACATTGTTTGCTGTCTGGGGGTAGTGACAAAGGTAGGCCTGGCCAGACCTGGCTAGACTGTGGGGTAGAGGAGGGGCCCAGGGAGGGAACTGTGCCAAGGCAGGGGCAGGGTCACGCTGCTCCAGTAACCAAACTAGTGTGATATGTGGCAATAGATGTCCCCACTTTGGGCAAAGACATGGCGATGGAGGGAGTCATCCCGCAGAGCACCTGAAAAGCTAGTGAGGTTATCATTGGCTAAGGAAAAAGCCCTCCTACTCCCTTTTGGCCCCCGAGCAAGGGTCAGACCAGGGAATGTAGCCACATGTGACTGTAGAAGGTCAACGTGGTGGAGTTGGGGAGGTGCTCTTCTGTCAGTCTAGCCTGGGACAAGGACTGTTCCAGCTAGGCCCCACTCCCACACCCCAACCCTCCTAGACTGTGGGAAGTTTGGGCTGGGAGATTTAAACCAAGGGAAGGGAGAAATGGGGGAGCTCTTCCTCTTGGTCCCATAGCATGGATGTGCAGGCCGGGGCTTGCAGGATCTTTTTGACCCTGGAAGCCACGTGCCTGATGGTGGAGCAGGCCACACATGTGAACCCCAGAAAGAAACCTAAAACCAAACCAAAACCAAGCACCAGCTAGGCCACCTGTATGATGGTGCAGCAACCAGCTGTGACTGCTGAGGGATGTATTTTTAAATGGGAGAAGGAACTCTGGGCACAGCCTTGGACTGGTCTGGCAGAGGGGGGTGGGTTTTTCCCCTGGGCGTTTCTGGAGGGGATGGGCTTTGAGGGAGGAGCCTGCCATCCTTCCAGCCATCCTCCCAGATTGTGCCCCTTTAAATAAAAGACCTTTTTCCTTCTCTCACCAAACCTCTGACTCCAGAATTTGCCTATGGGTGGCAACAGGCAGCAAAACCCGACTTTTCTTCAGTAAAAGGAGTGTCATGACCCCCAAGCAACTTGAGATGCATGGCTGGCACCCTATGTACCTTAGGGACCTCCATGGCAGCTGGCAGGGAGTCTTACATGCCATGAGCCCTCCAAGCACCTGTGATAACTGATTGGCAGCCAATTCACAACTGAATTAATTTCCAAAACATCTATATTGTCAGATGACCTTGAAGTAGATCATTTGTCTACTGACCAGGATATGCCTGAAGTAAACACAGAGGGACTTGGGCGCAGGGAATGGAAGATCCCTCCACCCAAATTACAACTCCTGGGTTTTCAAAGTCAGATCCCAAAGGCTCAAAAAACTGAGAATAATTCTGAACAATACTTATATGCTTCTAGAGTCTGACCTGTCTGATTTTAAGGCCTCCATCATTCATTAAATTAAAATACCTGCCAGACAGAATGAAACTGGACACAGTTTGTTGATCTATAAAGAGATACCATCTCCCCCTCAGCACTAAGGGACAACGTAACTATTCATGCTGTCATCAGCAGGGATGTTTACTGAGCATGTCACTGTGCAAATAGGCACTAGGGATGCAGATGACAGGACAAAAACCTCATGAGCACACACTCCATTAATTTGGAATGTGATCATTCTTAGTTCTGAATTTTATTTTTTCATTATCTATACAGAAAAACAATATGCATAATAAGTGAATAAACAAGATCAAGTCACCCATCCTACTAATACTTATTGTGCATCTATTATGTGCCAGCACTAGGGTAGCCTTTGTAGACTTTTTTGGAGTATAATTCTCATTAAAAGAGAACTTCATAGTACAGGAAGTAATGTCCCTATTTTAAAATAAGTTAGAAGCCTAGAAAATTAAATTATGGTACATCCATACAGTGGAATGCTGTGTAATTCTAATAAAACCAGTGGGGTAGATCCGTTGGAGCTTCACACACTCACAAGGACAATTGCTGAATAAAGAAGGCAAGGGGTGGAGCACTCTTTACAGTGTACACTTTATGTTGAAAAATAGTAAGAAGAAACTCATAACTGGATCTGCAATGATGTTCTTGGGAAGGACAGTCAAAATCTAATGTTCTGGGATGGAAAAAAACCCTCATTTTTCATTGTATTTTTGTAACATGAAATTCTTTACCATTTGCATGTTATTTTCAAAGTATTAAAGCTTACTAAAAGAGCTTAGCATTAATTATTATTTATCGGCCCATGCCAAGCTGTGTCTGGCACATAATTGGAATTCCAGTATTTATTGCATAAATGTAAATAAATAATGCTATTAATTATCATTTATTTAAACACATTTACCTTTTCAATTCACTACACCAGTCTCCACTCTAATAATACAGGAAAAGCACTTTGGAGTGAATCCAAGTCCCTCTATGTGCTTAGAGAAACAGAACTGCAGCGATCCTCAAAAGCATCCTGTAATCCAAAACTTTCTTTTATTCTTCCTGCTCTTGACCAAAAGTTTGGGCTAGTCAATGATTTTTCTAAGCAGATGCTGATTTGAGGAAGGCAAATCTATAAACACACATTACCAGTTAAATGGCTCTATCAATTAATGTCTGATGCGTTTTTTTTTTTAAAGAATTGGTGGGGATTCATCTGAAAAACAATCTGCATTATCTCCAACAGTAACCAATATGTTCCAAATCGTGAGAGCAATCCTTAAGCATCTCAAAGTCCCATCAGCACTAAATTCTCAACTCAGAAGCTCTCAGGTATTCCTGGCATGTCCAGCTGCTATCTCCCCATGTGAGTGATGGTGAACTAAGGAATTGGAAGCTGACAGTTCTGTTTTCTTGGTGCTGATAAAGGGAAAACAAATTAAGTATTTGCACTGAGTGCGCAGAACACTGTTTTAAGTTGTAGGAGTTTTTCCCCTAGTAGCAGCAACTAGGGGGAAAAAGACATCTGGTAACTCCTCAGGAAAAATATTAACAGATTTGTGGGTGTAGCTCTACTAAGCTTGTTTTGCAAATAAACCCCAAGCAATGACACTAATTAAAATTCTTTTTAAAGATGGTTTTAACATGACTGATGTCCTGAAACTAAAGTCCTAATAACCTAATAACTCTAAGAACCATCATGTATGGAATACTCCTTACATGCTGGTGTAGGGCAAAGCACTTCACTGGCAAGTGACAATTTAATTCTCACAACTCTGTGGGGTGCTGTTATTATTCCCATTTTGCAGATGAATAAACTGAGGCTCACTGAGATGAATGATTAAGTCATACAGCTAGTGAGTGGAAGAACTGGGATTTGAATCCAGTTTTGAAGAACTCTAGAGCATTCTGGAGCATAGTTTTCCATCTATGCTCAACAAGCTTACACAGAGAGAGAACAATACAAATTATAGGGATAAGAATTCATCTTCTCTGATGTTGACACCTTTAAGCAGAGTAGGTCAGGTGTGGTAGACAAACAGTAGGCCTGGCACTTGGAATCCTGAGGTTGTCCTGGTTCTACCATGAGCAAACCTGTTTGCATCACTTGATCTGTCCAGGCCTTGTTCTCTGTGGCCACCAGACAGGGTGCTGGACCAGAATATCCCTCAGCTCTAACACCGTGCATCTATGGGGACAGGTGTGTAGAAACAATTTTGCTGGGATGCTAACGTAGGGAAACAGGTGAACCTATGCCAGAGTGTACATTTGAGCACATCATGTCCACTTCACACAAAAATAGCCTTGACAGAGAGTATTAATCAGCAGTCAGCTTCCAATGTAGTTACAACAATTACCTCCAGTGGCCACTGCTAAATCTAGTGACCAATTTTTGAAGTTAACGCACTCTCCTCTTTGAAACCTTTTCTTCACTGGACTTCCAAGATCCTACTCTCCACTAGGTTTTCCTCTACCTCACTGGACACCTGTTCATCCTCCTCTCCCCAGCTCGTGTGGTGTCCCAGGATCTCTTTGTGGCCACTGATTCTCCTGGTAATCTCATCCAATGTCATGGATATAAATGTAGTCCATGTGCCGATGACTTCCAAATGTGTAGCTCTATCCCAGAACTCCAGATGTTTACATTCAGCAGTCTATTCAACATCACTGCTAAAGTATCCGATGGGTATCCCACGCCTGCAAATGCGTTCCTACATTCCCCCAACTCTGCCCAGAGTGAAGGGCCATTGCAGCAAACGGGCGCTCCACCCTGCTAGCTGCACAGGCCAGGGATCTTCGACTCCCACCTTTTCAAGGGTTAAAGCCAAAGTCCGTACAACTCACAATTCCTCCCAGGATCTTACCCACAGTTACCCCCAGTTCTCTCCCTGACCTCATTTTCAATTCTTCTTCACCAGCTCCGCCCACCTCAGCTCTTCCAGCGAGCCTCAGCTCACCTGCTTACTGTTACCACTACTCGGAACATATCCCCCAGACCCTGGGCACCCACAAGGCTGACTCCCTCCCCTTTCCTGGGTATTTGTTCAAATATCACCTTTCCCTGGTCACTCTGTTTTACATTACAACCTGTTCCTCAAAGCACTCTTTTTCCTTCTTCCATGCTTTTATTTCTTCATAAGATTTCAACGTATGGACAGATATGTGCAAAAAAAGTGAAACTAGACCACTTTCTTACACCATATACAAGAGTAAACTCAAAATGGATTAAAGACAAATGTAAGACTCAAAACCATCAAACTTCCAGCAGAAAACATACACAGTAAAATCCCTGACATTTATTAGTAATATTTTTTCTGATATATCTCCTTGGCAAAAGAAAAAATAAATGGGACTACATAAAATTAAAAAGATTTGCACAGCAAAGGAAACTGTCAACAAAATGAAAAGACAACCCACTGAATGGGAGAAGATATTTACTAATAAAACATCTGATAAAGAGTTATTGTCCAAAATTTAGAAAGAACTCATACAACTCAAACCAAATAAACAAACAAATAAAACAGTGCAATTTAAAAAATGGACAAAGGACATGAATAGACACTTCTCCAAAGAGAACATACAGATATCTGGCCAATAGACATTCGAAAAGATGCTAAATGTCACTAATCATCAGAGCAATACAAATTAAAATTACAATGAGATATAACCTCATACCAGCAGAATGTCCATCACCAATAAATCCACAAATAACAAGTGTTGGAGAGGATGTGGAGAAAGGGGAACCCTCGTGCACTGCTGGTAGAATGCAGACTGGTGCAGCCACTGTGGAAAACAGTATAGAGGGTCCTCAAAAAAAATAAAAATGTAACTGCCTTATGACCCAGCAATTCCACTCCTGGTATATATCTAAAGAAACCCCAAACACTAATTCAAAACAATATATGCACCCTTAAGTTCACTGCAGCACTATTTACAGTAGCCAAGATATGGAAGCAACCCAAATGCCCATCAATAGACAAATGGATTAAAAACCTGGGGTGAATATATATAGTGAAATATTACTTGCCCATAAAAAAGAATGAAATCTTACCATTTGCAACACTATGGATAGACCTAGAGGGTATTATACTAAGTGAAATAAGTCAGACAGAGAAAGAAAAATACAATATGATTTCATTTATATGGGGAATCTAAAGAACAAAATATATAAACAAACAAAACTGAAACAGATTCATAGACACAGAGAACAGACTGATGGCTGCCAAAGGGGAGGATTGGGGGACTGGTTAAAAAAACTGAAGAAATTAAGAAGTACAAATTGGTAGTTATAAAATAGTCATAGCAATGTAAAGTCCATCATAGGAAATGTAGTCAACAACATTGTGATAACTACATCTGGTGCCAGATAAGTACTGGAAATACCAGGTGGAACATTTTATGAAGTACATGACTGCCTAACCACTATGCTTACACTTGGAACTAATACAAAACAGTATTAAATGTTAAAAAAATTCCACCATCTGATATATTTTATATTACATCCATATGTTTACTGCCTATATCCCTCAACTAGAATATGAGCTCTAGGGAGGGGGAAGGGTTTGTCTGTCTTGTTCACTGCTGTATCTCCATCACCTAGAACAGTGCCTGGAACACAGGCATTCTTTGTAGGAAAAATGATTTAATTTATACCCATCCATGCATAGCTTGTGGAGGGTTAGCAGAACGTTACTTTAGCATAAGGGTTGCTCTGAGCTAAAGACAACTAAAAAGAAGCAGACACAAGAAAAGTCCTTTGCACTCCCTTCAAACCAGGACATAGATTTGTAGAGGTGTCTCCTGTCCCCTCTCTACCAGGAAGAACACAAATTAATCACTGGGGAGAACTCTAGACCCCCATCAGTCCAGAGAAGCCACCAGAGGAATCTCTGTAACAGTCCTTGCTAAAACTAGCCCTTATCCACCATCAGTTTCCCATATTCAGGGTCTGGCACAAATAATGCCCCTTTTTTATTATAAAATCTCTTACTACAAACTCATAAGCATGTAATTCTGTAACATCACAACATCACACTCAAGCACACCATATGACATTTTAGGTGAACTGTTCAAATTAAAACTAAGTTATTACGCCCACATTATTACCCTACCAGCCACACTCCAGCAGGCGTTACTTCTGCTGGACCCTGTATTTGCCTTTTCATGATTTGCCAACCACTGAAGCTCAAGGTCCTTTTCATTTGTCTGGTCACTTCTCTACAAAATTATTGTTCTTTTGTTAAGATGCTATAAAATCTCAAGTTCTAACCACCTCTCTGAGTTCCTCATCACTGCGCATTTCCATGTGCATGCTCCATGCCCATGTTAACAAACTTGTTTTTCTCGTGTTAGCTTGTGTTTTATCAGTCTGGCTTACAGGGTTCCAGCTGGAGGGCCTAGGAGGACAGAGGGAAAAAGGTTGTTTTTCGTCCTCCTACTGTGGGGTCCACCAGAGCACGCATAGCAGCCACTTCCCTGTAAGAGACAGGAAAATGGTGGAATTTCAGTCTTAGACATTTGTTTCTTCTCCTAAAAACTGTGGTCATGAGGTTCTTTTCCTCTCATGTAAACACAATGGTTGTGAGTTTCTTTTACTGTCTAAAGCAGTGGTCATTTTAGGGTTCAGAGGGAAGTGTTTACTGTGGTGACCCATTTAGGCTTAATAGCACCATATAATAAAGAGTTACTACATTATATTTAAAATAACTTTTTAAAAATAGCTGAATTATAAGCACTGCATTGTTTTCATTTGCAGATTAACTTTTAACACATATATGACATACATATATTTTAAGTTAGGGATCGAATCATGCCAGGATTCACTTGATAATCTTGAAACTATTTTTATATACCAACAATCTATAATGTTATTTATCTTTAGCAGGTTGTACTGTCTGATTTTCCTTTCCTTTTCTCTTTCTTTCTTTTCTTTTCTTTTTTTTCGAATTTGAAATCTGTCTTTCATACATCATAACCCTGAACGGCAGGTGACAGTCACTAAGTCAGTGGTCAAGGCTCAGACACCATCTGAGTCTGAGTCAGAGATTCACCACTTCTAGCTAGAAGAACTTTGCCAAAGTAGCTTCTCTGATCCTTCATTTGCTCATCTGGAAAAGGGATAGGTTAGCCATCTGAAAGCTTTCTGGGAGAATCAATAGCACTGCTTGGCAAAGAGAAAACACTCTATACAAGTGAACTACTACTACTACTACTACTACTACTACTACTACTACTACTACTTCTATTATTATTATTCAGACTTCATCAGAAGGCTCTGCTCTCAACAACTGAAAGCCTTATAGATTCCAAACTCAAGTTCTACCACCTACAGTAAAATACTCTTTTCCAGCTTATGCCTAATGAAAAATGGCTCCTTCTTCTAGTAAAGACAAACAAATCAAACCTCCTTAAATGTGCTATAAGGTATTTGAATTTGAGTTTTAAAGGAAAACTTTTGAGGGGTTAAGAACTAACTGACAGGGTAGCCTTAGAGCTCTAGATACCAACTGTCAGCTGTTGGTATCTAAATTAACACAGAAGGGAGTAGAGAACAAAAAGAAAAGAGGAATGAAAAGAAAAAGACACTATTGAGGAAAGGGTGAATCTGACAGGATTACTTCAGCGTTCAGGACAGTGCCCACTTTATTCCCTTTTTAAGTAGGTTTATAAGACAGAGAAATTAGGAGAAAGCTAAGTATTCTATGCTTCCCAATGTAGTCATTTATAACAACACTCACTCAGATCGCACCGAACCAAAGGCACGGTTCCTGCGGCTTTGTGTGGGTGGCCCACCTCACCCTCTTAGTGGATAGCAATATTATTCCCTTTACAACTGAGCAAAGTGAGGCACAGAGAGTAACATGCACAAGGTCCAACAGCTGGCAAGCAGCAGAATCAGGATTTGAACCCAGGCAGTGAAGTCTTGGGGTCTATGCTCATACCCACTATGGCACATTGTGCCTGGTGCATGGTCCCTGATTTCAGACAGAGGTGTATGTAGTTATTATTTTGGGAACTGTTCTTCTTCCCCCAACCCTACATAATTTCAAAAGGGTTGAATGTGACCCCTACCCTATGCTTCAAAATAATCAAAGGGTTCATCTCTGACATTTATTCTATTGAAGCTAGGAAGAAATGGTCCATAACCTCCATTGAACTGAGAGCTCTAAGGCTATGGCCCCGAAGTGGCCAGAGCCCTTATACCTTACTATGTGGAGGTGGGAAGAAGAGCTTAGAACATGGGGCCAACCATGGGTAGGGGTCAAAATGAGAGATGGGTAGATGGAAGAGGGATGGGGCAGGCTGTGTGAATCTGCAGGTCCAGCTGTGCCTAAGGCATGTGCTATTGCTTGTTTAGAAAAGCAAGTTCTGTTTACATGAGTCAATTTCTACCTTGTTTAAGCTATTAGTTTCTATAACTTGCCACAGAAGAATCAAAAGGAATACATTTAACTAGGCATTTAACATCTTCAGGGTGAGCTGGAGAAAAACAAGCTGCCTCCTGAATAATAAAGTAGATTTACAGCTAAAGGAACAAATGTTCATAAATTAAACACGCATCTTCTCGGCACCCATCCTGTGTCAGGTACTGTGCCAGTCACAGGGGAATAATGACAAATAAGCACTGCCTCTGTTCTTCAGGAGTTCCCAGTCTAAGGTAGCAGGCATATGTGGAAACAAATAATTACAATATAATGAGCTACCTGGTTAGTACAGTTCCTATCTCGGGCCCTTTGCACTCCCTGTTTCCTCTACTGGAATCACCATAACTTTCTAAGGCTGTACTTTTTGGGGAAAAGTATCATAAATTGAATGGCTTAAATAATAGAATTTACTTTCTCATAGTTCTGAAGGCTAGAAGTCCAAGCTCCAGGTGTCAGCCTGGTTGGTTCCTTGTGAAGGCAGGAGACAGAATCTGTTGCATCCTTCTCTCCTAGCTTCTGGCAACATCTGATATCTTCCCTGTTGTATTGGACTAGAGGTCTGCCCTACTCCAGTATGACCTCATCCTAACTAGTTACATCTGCAACAAGCCTATTCCCAAATAAAGTCACCATCTGAGGCACTGGGGGCTAGAACTCCAACACACGGCTTTCTAGGGGACACAATTCAACCCATAACAGCTAGCTTTTTCTCACCATTCAAGTCTCAGCCTAAGTGTTCCCTCACAGAAAGGCCATCCCTGACCACCCAGTTGGGAGTAGCTCTCCTCCAACTGCCAGGCTATCTCATCACCCTATTTATTTTCTTCAAATGCTAACCACAACCAGAACTTACCCTACTTGTTTATTTGGTTTTGGTCTGCCCCTCTATTGTAGGAGGTCAGCCTCATGAAATCAAGGACTTTGCCTTGTTTGCCTGTCTCTAGAGCCTAGCACAGTGCCTGACACGTGGTGGTGTTCAATCACCATCAGTCGCATAATTATCACTGCCCACTCACAAACATAGTGCCGGGGATGCCACAGCTCTGAATGAAAATAAAGCAAGGTAGGAAGAGAGAGATGGCCCATATTGAACAGGGTGGTTGGGAAGGCTTCAAAGGAGCTGATGCGGAAGCAGACGAGAGAGCGGTTTCAGTGAATGCGGTTGACAGGATGATTGGAGGGAGATGCAGACGTGCAAGATGCAAGAAAGTGTAGAGGGAGGAGACATGCCATAAGGAAGTTGAGAGTGGGACCATCTGCACTTACTACTCTTTAGCTAGACCTTCAGCTAACAAGGTACCATCACTTTAATTGACCTAGTGCAATAAGGTTTCCCCTTATTTGTGAATCCCTCCCTTTCTCCTCTGCCCTCTGGATGTTTCGTTCTCCCTTCTGTGGAGGTAGCATTTCCAGCATTTCTGTGGAACTGTAAGTTCTTCATTTTACATGCTTCTCACCCCCTGCAGGGAGCTCCTTGCAGGCAGTGACCCCCCAAAATAGCAATAGATATGGAAAGGAAGGGAACATCTGCCTGGTAGTTTTTCCTAAGGATGCCCCTTCCACCATAAAGAACAAGTTTTTCCCGCTTAAAAATAAGGAGTGATGCCATGTAAAATGGCACAGCAGGAAGCTCTAGGAGTCATCCCACACAAAGCAACCCTCGAGGTAGAGGGAGTGATTGCAATCAACTATCTGGGAGCTCTGGAACCTAATGGGACACTTACAACAGCTAGGGAAGTGCCTGATGCAGAGAGAGGTTGCTGATCTCTCCTAAGCGAGCCCTGTGAGTGAATGTGCTTTCAGCACCATTCCTCAGCCCTGTCAGAGCTGTGGGGAGAGCATATCCCTACAGCACGTCCCTAGTGGCAGGGTGGGCAATGGGGACTTTGTCCTCTAAAAATTTTGGGTTGTGCATTTTGGTTGGAGGAGCCTCTGTCTTTCCGCCATTGCTGCTACCATAGGATATACAAGATGCCAATTCTCATGTTACTCCCTAGAAAGTCAAAATGTTTAGCCACGTGATACTTATTCATTTATTTATTCATATGGTCAACAAACATTGAGTATCATTTATGTGCCAGGCATTGGAGATACAGGAAAAAAACAGAACAGACAAAAATTCAACTTCACATTCTGATGGGAAATCACAGACAAGGAATGTGATGGTTTATTGAAGTGTGGGTTGAAGGTAGAGGCAGGAATGGAGGTTACTGTTCTTGAGTCATTCTAGACCCCTTTGATTTGGTAGCAGTTTATTGTATCACATTTTCTTCATGTTGAGTCTCTTGACCCAGAGGTAAAAACCATGCAAGTTAATCCTTAGATCCCTGGTAACATCTCACCACCATTACCCAGTCACCCAGGAGAGGGGCCAATGGATGGAGCCCTTCCCCCTCCCATGACAGAGGGCCAGTAAGACGGCCACTGGCCAGAAGGAATGTGTACTGTTTTGAGAATGATTGTAACTCCCTCCTTATCTCCTTTTGGGAGCGGCTCCCTGTCCTGTGACTGCTCCTTGGCCTTTTACACACTGAGGTAGTTTAGGGTCGCACGTAGGACACGTACCTCCTTCTTCCAGAGACCCTTTATAACTGGAGAGGGTGTGGCCTCTGTCACACCAACCTGCTGGACCTGCTGCCATTGGTGCACTGCCCTGTAATGTAAGTAATAAACAGCATATCCTCATCAGCCAGGCCTCTGGGTGCTTTCTTTCTCTTTCTCTTTCTCTCTCTCCCTCTCTTTTGTTCTTTTATCTCTTTCTCCTTCCTTCCTTCCTTCCTCTCTCTCTCTTTCTTTTTTTCAATATCTCAAGCACTTAAGCAACTCCCCATTTTGAGTTTCAAGCTCCTGTGCTACCCCCAGATTAGAGACCTGGGAGCCAAAAATGACTCAAAGTCTTTGGTCATATACAGAGACAAATAATCACATAACAACTACAATAATAAAGATTATATTTTTGTTTCTTCATTTAACTAGAGCTATGTACCTAGATAATTTTTTAAAAAAGATTTCTGCCTTCTCAGAATGATTTAAGTAGATTTCTGCCTGAGGAGAAGCCAAACCACTGTCCCCCAAAGCCAGGCTTCCCAATGTCAGTCCCTCTGAGCATCATTTCATCACACACCTCTTACGGCTGTATTGAGACTCAAATGAGTTAAAAATGTTAAAAAGGGCTTAGAACAACACCTGACACACGTGAAACACTCAACAAACATTATGAAAAAAACAAAAACCTTCCAACATTCCTTTCAGACAGTCCTTTAATCTAGACAGTATCTAGATTAGATAGTGAAACCATACAACCCAAGAGACCAACAGACATATTAAGGTGTAGTTGTCACAGCACACTGAACAGCAATGTAGATTGAGGGTGGTGAGGTGCATGGCAGAAGGCACTTTCCAACTTGCAGTAGAGGCCTGGGCTGGCAGCTAGATTGTCTTTTCCAAGAGCTCAGAGTCCTGCCTACCAACCAACTAAACATGAGTCTTTGTGCAGAATTTCCCAGGGAGACTTTGCTCCCCAGTCCCCATTGTTTTCCTTCAAAGCTGATTCAAACAAGGAAGCAAGAGCTTTGTGGTCAAAGCCAACCACGGGTAACAGAGCCCTGACCCGGTGCTCACTGTGCAGCAAGAATAATGCAAAAAGCTGTGTCACAGGAGTCCCACCACGACCAAGCACACTGCCAGCTGGTCTCATTTTTCATCACAAGAGAGCTCCCCAGGCAGCCACACTTTCCTCCCTTCATTTGCATTATGAAAGCACACACCCGCCCCACCCTGGAGAGGGCATTTAAGGAGATCCTGAAAGGGGCCTGACTGAGTCCTTTCAGAGCACGTGATTCCTCTCCCAGGCTGCCCCAGCTAGGCCTGCTTCCCAGGGAGGCACTGTGCTGCAACAGGCAGATAACTGCCCTGGGTGAAACCAAGTCAGGGCTGTGGAACAACTCAAAAGTCATCCAATGGACCTATTACACTAAGTGAAATAAATCAAGAGAAAGACAAATACTGCATACTCTCACTTGTATGGGAAATCTAAAAAGCCAAACTCATAGGAATAGAGAGTAGAATGGTGGTTCTCAGAGGTTGGTGGGTGGGTGCACCGGGAGTTTTTGGTCAAAGGGCACCGACTTCCAGCTACAAGTAAACTCCGGGAATCTAAGGCAGAGCACTGTGACCATAATTAACAGCACTGCATTTTGTACTTGGAAGTTGTTAAGGGAGTAAAGCTTAACTAAGTGTTACACACATACACACACACACACACACACACACACACACATGGTAATTATATGAGGCAGTGGGGATGTGAACTAACTTAACTGTGGCAATCATTTTGCCATACTTACATGTATCAAATTGTCACATTGTACAAGGTACACTGTAAACTTACATATGATATATGTCAATAATATCTCAAGAAAGCTGGGAAAAATATCATTTGAGACCTGTGGTTTCTCTTTAGCTTCCTGTCCCACTACAGTTTACAGACTTTTCCTCTTAGGCTTTTTAAAATAAAATGCTAGAACGTGCTTTCCTTTCCCCAGATTAAGAAATGGCAACTGTTTGGAGGATTATAGCCCTTCGCATTTGATGAATCTCTGTGAGAACCGAGACTGACATCGTCTTTGCATTCCTAGCATCAAATACACAAATTGGCCACAGGAAAGGCTGTTGGAAAAAATCATAAGTACAAAAAACACATACAAAATTTCATTTTTATAGCATCTACTGATATCTAAAAATTTCTCTTAGGAGTTATAAAATGTATGATAGCCATTTTCAGAACAAATTAATTGGAAAATAAGTTACATACTACATACCACCTGTAGTTTTATGAAAATTACCGCTATCTTAAAATTAAAGAAAATGTACTGTAAACTGTGCTTTGTTATTCATTGAAGGGAACACAGACCCAATAATGAATTCTAGCCTTCATTACTACAGCATTTTCCCACTCATAAAGTGAGAAAAATAACAGTTATTCTATTGCATTTTTGTGAGAACTAAATGAATTAATACACACAAAGTACTTAGAGTAGCACCTGGCACAGATTGATCACTTAGGTGTTAGCTATTATTGCTGTTAGCAGGCACTGACCTGGCTAACACCATTAGACCAAGTTAGAAGTTCATTTAGTAAATCTGCTCCAATAAGTATGGTAGAAGCAAGATGCACATATAATCTATTCCCTAACAATATTTGCCCTCGGAGTTTTACATGCCATTAACAGTCTTATCATACAAGAATTGCCTATAAATTGTTTATTTCTTAGAATGTGATTGTACCTTAAAGCAGAAATGTATGTTAAGCAGACCCTTTAGCTCTCCCAGCACATGGAAAGTATTCAACAAACACCAATTTCATTTTTTGTTATCAATACATCATCATTACTATCACTATTACCCTCATTCCCTCAGGAAGCTTGACAATGTGACTGATACATGTGTGTTCTCAATGAACACTATGCACTTCATTACTGCTCTGTGCAATTGAAATCCAACTCCCACTGCCCAAACATAACCAGGGCTTCTTGAAGCCCTTATCTTAGCAACTCAGACTTTGAGATAAAGTCCTGGAATACTTTTACTGGAAAGCTGACCCATCTCCTGGCAAAGCAAGATATTTTCCAATTCAACAATGAAAAATAAATTTCTTTTTTAGTTCTTTTATTATTCAAGTACAGTTGTCTCTATTTTCCCCCCACCACTTTCCCCTGCAACACCGACCCCCACTTCCCACCCTCAGTCATACCCCCCTTTGGCTTTGACCATGGGTCCTTTATACATGTTCCTTGATGACCCTTTCCCTTCTTTCCCTCATTATTCTCCTCCCCCTACCCTCTGGTTACTGTCAGTTTTTTCTTTATTTTAATGTCGCTGGTTATATTTTGCTTGATTGATTGTTTTGTTGGTTAGGTTTCACTTACAGGTGAGATCATATGGTATTTGTCTTTCATTGCCTGGCTTACTTCTCTTAGCATAATGCTCTCCAGTTCCATCCATGCTGTCATGAAGGGTAGGAGCTCCTTCTTTCTTTTTGCTGTGTAGTGTTCCATTGTGTAAATGTACCACAGTTTTTTGATCCATTCATTTATTGATGGGCACCTAGGTTGTTTCCAGTACTCAGCTATTGTAAATTGTGCTGCTATGAACATCAAGGTACATAGGTTCTTTTGAATTAGTGTGAAAAAGAAATTTAAATAGGTACATTTTTTCTTATTTGTTTCTATGAGAACTGGACAAAGAAGAAAATGTCAACATCTCCCCAGAGATGCCTGCCAAGCAGGAAATAACACTGGAAAAATAAAGCCATCTATCAGAGGAGCTGGCACAGTAACAAGACTACCAGGCTCCGCACCAGAGAATCACCAACATCCATAGAGTTAAAGCAAGGCGCCATGGTGGTATAGTACTGGCTAATTCCTGGCTACACAGCTGGAATCTGGCCAAGTTCAAAAGCCCCTGGGTTTTTGTTTGTTTGTTTGTTTTTAAGTCTGTGTGAAAAAGGAAGTGAAACTGCATGGGAGAGAATTCTCTATTCTGTAAGACAAGCATCTTCTGGTTCTCCTTTTCCTTCTGCCAGCCAAGGGGTAGGGGAGAGGGGATAGCACCCTGGGAAAATATTTGGTGTCAGTGAACTACACCTCACCACATCAGGAAAAGCTCCCTAGCCCACCAGCACACACTGCCCTAAAGAACCTAAGTCTTCCAGTACAGCCTTCTTGCCACACACCTCGGAGAACAGCAAGGAAGAGACAGACGACCTGGCTGGGGACTGGGAACTGCACCAGGGAGGGACGCATGCGCTTTAGCTCCCACACTTGCTGGTCAGCCACAAAATCCAAGACCTCAAAACAGCCCAAGGGAGTGTGTCACGGAATTCACGTGTCATGAGCACTGCTTTAACTCAGCAGCCAAGAAGACCTCACAGCCTCTCTGAGGACTTCTCCTGGGTACCACCTGCCTCCTGCTCAGTAAAAAAGGGGAGAAAAGCAACTTCCTTACAGAAATGTCTACTGGGACCAAATGTAACTGCCCCTGAAATCCAAGTGGATAATAATATTTGTCATTCTGGGTCTGCCCTTGAATGCTGCCTCTGTTCTGCTTTTCCCACTACAAACTCATAGTACAGAACTTGAGAGCTGAGAAAGCCCACAGGGGCCCAGAGAGGTGACATAACTTCCCAAAGGTCACAGAGCATGGAGGTGGCTGAGCCAAGACTAACACTCAGCTTTATCCACAAAAACTGGAAAATACCATTGCTTCAAATTACAATCCACCTTTTCCACAAAAGAGCATGTGCCTGACCTGGAAAGAAAGAGCTCATGAGGGGATTATTAGGGGCCTAAGGAATATGGATTCAGAGCTGATGACAAGGTTCAAATCCAGTTCTGCCCTTACCAAAGCGAGTGATTTTAGGCACCTTCCTTTACATCAATACATCATAAGGGGCTAATAAAATCACCAATTCTGAAGACTATTCTGAGCATGAAACGTACCAATATAGTTTCCAAAATAGTGCTTGATGTATTGGGTTGGCCAAAAAGTACACTTAGTTTTTTCCATGGAAGACACATTTTTCACTTTCACCAATAACTTTATTGATTTGGATATTTTGTCAGCTACCCCCCGTATGGTATAACATTGACTACTGACAATTAATGTCTCAATTTGATCCCTATCAACTTTAAGTGGTCTACCTGACTGTGGAGCAGAGTCCAGTGAGAAATCTCCAGTGCTAAACTTCATAAATCACTTTTGACAAGTCCACTCAGTCACAGCACCTTCTCCATACATTGCACAAATCTTTTTTTGTGTCTCAATTGTGGTTTTTTACCTTTATTGGAATAATAAAGCATAATATGCCAAAATGTTGCTTTTCTTCCATTTTCAATATTAAAATGGTTGCACAAAAATTCACCAACTTTGATGTTTTTTTTAAAATGCACTGTCACAATACAATGTAACAAAATTAATTTCAAATGAAGTTAAAGACAACTAAGCACTACTAGAGCCATCATCTGAAAAAAAAAATGAACTTTTTGGCCAAACCAGTTAAGTACCAACATCGCAGTAATAATCATCACTGTCCTAAAACAGAGAGGAAAGGAGAGTGAAAATCTTGGGGATTATATGAAAAAATATAGAAAGTGGGTATGTGGTTATCAAATAAGTAGAACATCATTTAACTTCAAAAACAATGCAAAGGCACATCAAGAATCATGTTAACAGTGGCCAGTGGGAAATTAAAAGCAAATCAAGAACATGTTATAAAACACTAGGTACAACGTGACTCCAATTCTGGCAAATAATCACACCTACGCACATATACCTACTTCAAAAAGGGTGAAAGAAAATAAATGGAACATTAACATCCACTCTCTGAGCAGTGGGATTATGGTTGACTTTTATTGTCTTCTCTATTTCCAAGTTTTATGCAGCAGACGTGTATTACTTCAGAAATCAAAATAACTGTAGGTTTTAAAGAGTACTTTTAAAAAATAAACTTAACACCAATCCAGGTCTCAAATGGCTGAAGGTCTCTTACAAAGCAGCCAGGAGAGGGAACAGGTGAAGCCCTAAGGGGCTGGGCCTGTGTTTGGGACCATATTTTGGTGGGGAGACCGAAAGATGGAGAACAGGGGAACCTCACACCACCAAACAACTGTGAAAGATGATGCCTGAAAGTGTTGGGTCAGGAGTGACAGAGCTCTGTAAAATAAGAAAGAATTAAAAAAAAAAAAAGAAAGAAAATGGGAGTGATGACTTCAACAGTCCCCAGCTTGAATGAGACAGACTGTGAAGGCCTCAAGAAAAGGAATAAAGAGAATTCTAGAGAAAGCTAATCAGCAGCCCACTTTCTTGGCCTAGCTAAAACAGATGATCAGTCACCAAAACTAAAAAGCAAAAGATCAGAATGGCCGAGAGAAGGAACTCTGGGCCCCTGCTAGAGTCAAGGCTGGGACAGACTATTTGGTCTCAGAGAAGATCAAGAATTTCCTTTGTTTTAGCATCCATGTGGGAGAAATAGATCTGCTGACTCTGGGGCCATCAATAGCCATGAACCAGAGCCCAGAAAGAATGCCCACAAGGTCTGAGAAGATTGAGTTAAACAGGGTATCCTGCTTTGCAAATCTTCTGTGCTTGTCTTCAATCCCCACTTCTTCCAGCTTGAGTTGGCTTACGTCTTTGGCAGAGATTCCTTGTAGCTCACATGCAGGGGCAGACAGACAACAGATAACAGTAAAAGGAGAACAGACAGAACAAAAGAACAGAATACACAGAACAGAGAGCAGAAGGCAGCATCAGGGCCCTAGCAGCTTCTGTTTAGAGCCTGCACTCCTGTGACATACTTCCTACTCAGGGTCAGCTGAGTGAGCACCGATTCCCCCCAACCCAGCACCTCTGCACCTTTCCCACGAGCTGCCCTTCTTGAGTAGCAACCTAGGATCAGAGCATGTTAAGGTTCATTCAGATCACCCACAGTGCCCCTATATCACAAGTGAAAAAAAAGAGGCAGAATAGAGGACACTCTGTGCCTATCAAAGTCAGATGAGATAACACATTATCCTAAAATCAACGGTTTAGGATCTGGCCTGAGGTTACCGACTTTTGCAGTGATGCAGTCAGGACAAGAAGGTCATCGTCCTGATGACTGCCCCTTCTTTGGGCCCTCATCACCAGACTACGCTCTCCACTGCTCACTGGAAAAGCTCCAATCCAACCCAGTGCAATCCAATCCAATCCAATCCAATCCCCAGGCTCCTCTTCAGCAGATGTCAACATGTAGAATAATCTAGAAGGCCAAATCACATTCAGGTATAATGGATGAGGGTATCAAGAAAACTTCCTCTAAGGGAAAAATGTAACAGGAACATCTCAGTCCAAAAACTGCCCCTGTGATGGTAGACTATTAGGACCTGTGAGAGAAACTATGAATATTTGCATAGTCTTAAAGCATCTTCCCCAAAATATTAATAAATATAAATAATGTATTAATTACTGTGGTGGTTTTAAGATATGTCTACAAATTCTTCAATACTCCTCCCTCCAAGAGGTGGTGCTTAAATCTCCTCCCTCTCCTTGACTTTGGGTGGATGCAATGATTCTCTTCTAAAGAGGAGGTTATAAAAAGGGGAAAACGGTTACTTCACTGCAGTAAAACAGGGCACACACTACCTTTATAACAAAGTGATGGACACTAACATCGCCAGTGGAAACTCATGCTGATGTCATGTGCTCCCTGGCATGGTGTGGTGACAGGACATATCGGAAGGTTACACCTTCCCCCAAATCCATAACCTCAGTCTAATCACGGCAAAACACTAGACAAACTCAAGTCATAGGACATTCTACAAAGCACCTCACCACTACTCTTCAAAAGTGTCGAGGTCACATAAGACAAGGGGAGATAAAACTGTCATCCATGACAGGAGAATAAAGAAACGTGATGACTAAATGAACTGAATCCTAGAACAGTAATAGAAAAACTGGGGAAATACAAATCAAGTCTGTAGTTAGTAACAAAAGTGAACAGTATTATATTGATGTAAATTTCTTAGTTTTGATGAATCAACTATAGTTATGTAAAATGTTAACATTAGGGAAAGGCCAGCGAAGGATACACAGCGGTACCTTGGTACTCGTCATTAATTCCTTCTGGAACACGTGACAAAACCAATGCGTAATCCCAAACAAGTATCGAGTGTTGAAACATTTTTCTTTCTCATCAAAATGAGACAAGCACAGGGTTTAATGAGTTCTGAAGCTGACAATTACCAAGGTATGACTGTATATCAACTCTCTGCACATTATTTACAACCCTTCTATAAATCTAAGATTACTTCAAAAATAAAAAAGTTTTGAAACAAAACAAAAGCAAGGCTCCAGGAAGATGCATGGTGCTAATGCCAGGGCTTCAGGTCCCCACACACCCCTAAGAGTGCCTCGCCACACCCAGTTTAAGAAGCATCACAGGATCTCTCCGTTAGCAACAATTTACTAATGCCATAGCCATTTGGATTCCACATTAGGAAGGAATGGTATGTACCATATTCATTGTTCAGGTGAGTCTTCACACCAAGGACCTTTTCTAAACTCCATGCCTCTAGGGGACAAGATGGAAACAGTGACATGTCTCTGAGCAAGCAGAGTTCTAGCCTGTTGCTCCAGCCTGTCGCTTCTCCACGTTGTGCCAGCCCTCAGCACTTTGCTAAGACCCACGCTGGATGAGTTACTGACACACCCAAAGGACAAACTATGAGTATGCATCAATATTAATTCATTTATGAAGAGCATTTTGCTTGCCTTCCTCTCCTTCCAAAAACAGCTTGATTTAATACTTAGTGCTACCTCGAGAGATAAGCGGTCACTCCACTCAACCAGCCATGAGTGAGAAGAAAAGTCTTCCTCATGACCTTGAAGGAGAACATTTCAAAGTTCACATCACCTTTTATTTCATAGTTTATTTCAGTAATCTTTGGATGAAGCTTGTTTTGTTTTTTTCTCTAAGATGTAATGACAGATTACTTGCAAAATGCCTCCAAATTCTCCACCCCTCTGCATCCACACCCTGTATTCAACATGATTATGTGGCTCCTTCCATCAAGGGGGTGGGGGGAGAGGGAGGTGTTGTTTCCCTACCCCCTGAAGCTGGGCTGGCCTCAAAAGTTGCTCTGGGCAATAGAACGCAGCAGAATTGACTGTGTGTCATTATGAACCTGGATCCAAGAGCCTCTTTTTTTTCTGCTCCCTCTCTTGGAACCCCACTCTGCAGCCATGAGAACAAGCCAGAGGTAGCCTACATATAAAGATGAGGTCCCCCAACAAGCCCCCAGCCAACCCAGGAACTAACTTAGACACATGAGCAACCCCAGCTAAGAACAGAGAGGCCAACCTGAGCCCAGCACAAACTGTTGGCTAGAGAATCACGAGCTATGTAAATTAACTAAGTTTTGGAATCGTTTGTTCCACAGCAAAATCTAACTGATACAATGGAAGTATATCATTTTAATGTTCATACTTCTGATCTTAAAAGTATTACATACTTATTGAAGAAAGGCAGCAAATACAGAAAAGGAGAAAATTACCCATAATTTATCATTAGAAGAATAAACCAATACTCTGCTGTTCTTCTTTCTAATCTTCAGTGTGTGTGAGTGAATGAAAATGGGATCAGTTTATTTATAATTCTATGTCTTGCTCTCCCTTCACGCTATACTTTTTATGTCATGAAAACATGATTTTAATGGCTTCATAACACTGTTTATCATGAATGCACAATAATTTAAAGCTGTGCCATATATTTTTATACTTGTGCAACTATATACATAATTTTTTATTATTGTAAATAATACTGCTTATTTGAACACAGAAATCATTATCCACGTCTATGATTATTTCTTTAGAGTAAACTCCTAGAAGTGAAATTCCTCATTCAAAGGTATGGACTGTTGGTAATCCACCAAAGCCGGTCTCCCAGCATACACACAAGTGCACACATACACACACACCCCTCCTCACTGGCAGCACCTGCTTTTTTCAATTGTTTACCCTATACTCTACCATGTGCTCAGAGTTGGGGACTCTCTCTAGCAAAGGAAAGAGAAAAGACTCTTGATTAGTCTAAGCTCTAGGCTAACTCCAGTTCACCCCATGTTTTTGTAGGGGCCATAATGCCATTCTGGCGTATAAGATGTGAGGAAAAGTCTTTTGGGGAGCTTTGAAAAGATTTTCCTTATAAAATGCTGGAAGAAATGGTCCTTTTTCTCGACTTGAGGCATCAGTGCTTAGGCTGTGTTGTCCGTAACCAATGCTGCCATCTTGTGACTCTGAGGAGCTGAGCCTGAGGAATGAGCCAGTACTCTGAGGACAGCAGGGCAGGGAAGGAGAGAACCACGTCCTTTGTGATGATGCTGAGCCACTGAATTCCCTGGAAACACAAACCTCAGGACAGTGGGGTAATGAACCTAAACCTCCTATTCTTAGCCAGGTCTGCTGTTTCTTATGGCCAAAAGAACAGACACTCTCCCAAAGCTCTCCTTGTGCATTAGCAAACTGAGCTCCCAGAAAGACTGCAGCCATGAACCTACTTTTCAGCACTCCATGGGCTCGTGTAAAAGCTATAAAATAATTGGGGGGAAAGGACAGATGTAAAATATTTGATATTTGAACCTCAAAAAACCTGATACATTTTTCATTTGTTCAATTTCTTTAAAATGTCTTCTATTAAGTTCCTTTGTTTATGTAAGTCCAACGATGTGTTGTGAGAGTTTTTCTATGGGTTTTATAATTTTTCTGGCTATTGTGAAGATGCATTGTTTCTCATTATAGATAAGATTATAGTTAACATTATATTATATGCCAGATTATTGCTGGCATATAATATAGCTATTATTCCTATATATTCCTTGTGTGTGTGTGTACACACATATATATACAAGTTTACTGAGCTCACATTAATTCTATGAGTGTTACCATACATTTGCTTGTTTTTATTGGTCTGTACTTATGTTGTTTATTATTTAAAAGCCTTTTCTTCCTATTATCAGGTACACTTTAAATGCATGTTTCATACTTTATTGCACTGGCAAGCAATGCCAGAACATTAATGAAAATCATGTTGGGTTTTTAAAAAAATGTTAACAGAAATCTCTAGTGTTTCCTATGTAAGTATGATATTAGATATTGGTTTAAGATATATGTATGTGTGTTTGAATATATCTGAACACATTCTCATTTTTTGGTTTACAATATACTTAAATCATGCTAAAAATACTCTATTTTTCTAACAGTTTTTATCTCTTAAGAATAGATGTACATATGGCTTATCTTACTCAAATAATTGACTATAACATCTATTCACACACTTCCTAAAAAAGATATTTCTATTCCTGGCATAAAATGTTATGACAACAGTTCAAATAACTCTTCTGTTAAAGTTCTTTTTTCCTTAACTTTTTCATATGCTTCATTATGTCTTCAAAAATCATATGGCTAGGGAAGCTTTTCTACCTGCATGAGATCACAATTATATAATGTAAAAATTATCTGTTAATTGGAAATTTAAATAAGTACATTAGTAATATTGCAATAGCAACCCATTACCCCATGAAAAAAATATCATGAGATAAAAAGAGAAAAATCTCAATAGATTAAGTTAAATAGTTCATAGAGAAGGAAGGGAGCATAGTCTTTGAAATGCTAGTATTACAGTACACTGGCATTCTTACAGCTCCTACTAGATACAGTCCTTGCCTAAAAGTTCACTTTCTAGTAATTCACTAACTACATGATACTTTCCTGATGCTGAGACTCAGCCCTGGCTTTCTGTTGTTTGGTTCGTTTTGTTCTATAATACCAGAAATAGTTCTCCATGATTCAGGCAGTGTTATATAGGAGGGGAAAGAAAACCTTTGTTTCTCCATGTCTAAACACAGAGAAACCAATAATGCTGCAGAAATGGCAATGCAGAAACGTAACCGGCATATACCGGTAAGTGCCGGCAGCTCTTTCTGTTAGGTGTGATGGTCACATAGGTGGCTCTGCTGGTCACATAGGTCACATAGGTGGCTGGGATTACTTACTCTGGTATAATTATCACCCTGGAGTATCAACCTTCATAAATCACTAGTTTATGAAGTCCTTGGCAGGAAAAACTGGGATCCTGTGGCTTTGCTCCAAAAATGTTCTCATGGCAATGGTGGAATGCAAGAGAATGAGCAGAAACGTGCAATGCCTCTTGAGGCCTAGTCTTAGAACTGGCACACCACTCATCATCACTACAGCACTCCATTGGCCAAAGCCAAAGTCACAAGGCCAGGCCAGATGCAAGGAATGAGGAAATGGAATCTGCTTCGTCAGTGAGAAGAGTTGAAAAAGGCATGGACACAGGGAGAGTGGAAAACTGGCCATCTTTGCAGTCTACCACACTGCCTCTGCTGTCTCTAGCTCACTAAGTCTCAGCCTCAGTGCCCCTGTATCCTCTTCCCTCACATCTTCTCCCTACCGCAATGTTTGACAAGTCATCCTTTTTTCTCTAGAAGAGACAGTGCTGTTTTTTGCCCCAACACTTTAGCTGTCTCAGGGAAGGGCCCAAGGAAGCACTTCTGGGCCTTCTGATGGGGAAAGGGGGCAAGAACTGTTAAGTGAGCTATTTAAAGGTATCCCAAGGGGTGGGACAGGGAAGAGAGAGAACAGAGACTCCACAGCAGACCACGCACGGAGACCAGGCTGGGTACTGCTCAGGGGAGACTGACTGCTGGGGAACCATGTTCCACATCTCTGCCTTCCAGTGAGTAGGAACATAGCAAAATAAAGGCTGGGACTACACAGAGTAACACCCTTTAGAGGCACAGCCTTCTCCATGTCAGTAGAGTGTATAGAGTCAGGCAAGCCTAAATTAAAGGCTTTGCCATCACTAGCTGCCTGATTTGGGGAAACTCTTTAGTTGTTAGGACTATGACAAAACCAAGGCGTTAGACGAATATCAGTGAACCTTCAGCACCAACACTCCATGGCTACAAATTTTATTTTGTCACCAGGTGGAACTCTCTTTATGCACATTCACTCTTCAGGTGAACTGGTGGCATGACCGCTTACACTTTAAAGTCGGAGGGCGTGCTTCCAGCAGCATAACCTTAAAGTCAGCCTCTTGAGATTGGGATTCTACTACCTTTGATGATCAACGGCTGACAAAGGATTATTATTCTGTCAAAGCCCCTTGTGTGATGGCAACCACGTGTGTATATTTTTCAGGGCAGTACAGATTCACCTGTGATTGAAGAAAGGCTCAGATCTATTTCAAACAATAACATCTTTGATTTTGCTCACATTAAGAATTACCCTTATTTTCTTTAGCCCTGCAGAAGATTTTTATTTTGATGAGATCCCATTTGTTTATTCTTTCCGTCTTGTCCCTTGCTTTAGGGGACATATCAGTGAAAATATTGCTGTGTGAAATATATGAGATTTTCCTGCCTATGTTCTCTAGGACTCTATGGTACATTTGCACAATGGAATTCTATGCAGCAGAAAGAAAGGAGCTCCTACCCTTTGCAGCAGCATGGATGGAACTGGAGAGCATTATGCTGAGTGATATAAGCCAGGCAGTGAAAGACAAATACCATACAATCTCACCTTTAACTGGAACCTAACCAACAAAACAAACAAACAAGCAAAATATAACCAAAGACACTGAAATTGAGAGGAGGCTGACAGTGACCAGAGGGGAGAGGGGTGGGAATTTCAGAGGAAAAGGGGAAGGGTTTACAGAAACAACTATAAAGGACACATGGACAATAACAAGGGGTGGGGTGGGAATGGGAGGGAGGTGGGAAGGGCTGGGGTGGGGTGCTGAGATGGGGGTAAAAGGCAGAAAACTGTACTTGAATAACAATTAAAATTAAAAAAAGAATTACCCTTATTTCTCTTACTTTAGTTATTTTTAAAAATTATATTTTTGAACAGATGATACATGCACATAGCATTAAACTTAGACATTGTAAAATAATATAAAGCAAAAAGTAAGTTTCCCTATTCCTAAAACAGTCTGTTGCTCTCCTCGGTGACAACAACAGTCACCAGTATGTTATACACATAAGAAGTGTAAGCACTTGTGCACACATGTGTGCACACAGGGGCATACACATACACACTGCTCTTTTCAAACTAACAAATGTTATGATACTAACAACATGGTTTTGCACCTTGCTCTTTCCCTCATAGGGGTAATGATGTATCTTGGGTATTATTCTATAAAGAACTGCCTCATTCTTTTATTATTTATTTATTAGTTTTCTTATTAGGTTTTTCCATTACCATTTAGCCCCCGGTACCCCTCCCTCCCTACCCACAATCACCACACTGTTGTCCATGTCCATGAGTCCTTCTGCCTCATTCTTTTAAAAGACAGTACCACACTCTGCTCTATGGATATTCTATTATTTGACCAGTTCCTATTAATGAATATTTAGGTTGCTGCTGGTATTTTGGTATTGCAAACAATACTAATGAGCAAATTTGCACAGCAGCCATTTTGCACACATGCCAGTCTCTCTGCAGGATAAATTCCTGAAAATGGAACTGCTTGGCCTGTGGATAACTGCATTTCTTTTATTTAAAGATTTATTTATTTATTTATCTTTAGAGGGGAAGGGAAGGAGAGAAGGAGAGAAATATCAATGTATGGTTGCCTCTCGTGAGTCGTCCCCTGCTGGGAACTGGCCTGCAACTCAAGCATGTGCCCTGACTGGGAATCGAACCGAGATTGTGTGGTTCACAGGCCCGCACTCAATCCACTGAGCTATACCAGCCGCGGCAGATAACTGCATTTCTAACTTGGACAAATAAAGCCAAACTATCTTCCAGAGACACCAGATCAAGGGTTGGCAAATTATGACCTATAGTCCAAATCCAGCCCATGAGCTAAAGTGTTTTTGCATTTTCAGAGTTGTTTTCTAAAAAAGGAAATACGTAACAGAGACCTTAGGTGACCTGCAAAGCTAAAAATACTTACTCTCTGTTCCTTTACAGACAAGGTTTGCTGACCTTCTCCACCAGGCCAATTTATACTCCCCCTGGCAATGTATAACAGAGTACTTCCGCACTATTCCAGTTCTAATCTTTGGTCAAATTAAAGATTTAAAGTAATGAGCCCTCGCCAGGTGGCTCTGCTGGTTAGAGCATCATCCCAGTATTCCAAAGGTTGTGGGTTCCATTCTTAGTCAGGGCACATACAAGAATCAACCAATGAATGCATAAATAAGTGGAACAACAAATCAACGTTTCTCTCGCTTTCTCCCTCTCTCTTCTCCTCCTTCCCTCCCTCTTCCTTTCTCTCTAAAATCAATAAATTTCAAAATATTTTTTAAAAAGATTTAAAGTAGTGCTGCAGGTTTTGTTTCAGTTGAAGAAAAAGCTGAAGCATCTCTAATACTTAAATACTGGCACTATGATTTTTCAGGCAAAAATTCAGAATGCAAACATAAACTGACATTTGAGTCTCTTACCTCACAGTAGCAAGTGACATAAAAGATTAGAATCCCTAAGTGTTGGAACTCAAAGGAACATTAATGGTTATCTGGTCTGAACATTATGGATTTTGTGTACCATTAATATTTTAAAAGAATTTAAAAGATTAAAACGATGTTGCCAACTTTTAATTTTGCCAAGTAAAGTCATTTACAAAATAAAAACAAAACAACAACAACAACAAAAACAATCTGCTCTGGCTGTTTGGCTCAGTTAGTTGGAGCATTGTCCTATAAACTGAAAGGTTGTGGGTTCAATTCCTGGTCAGGGAACATGCCTAGATTGTAGGTTCAGTCCCCCCTCTCTCTCCTTCCCTTCCCCCCTCTCTAAAGTAAGCATGTCCTTGGGCAAGGATAAAATCAATCACCAATCAATCAATCAATATAAAAGCAATCCAAAAACCACCTTCTTTCACCATCACTTCATAAAAGAAAGGAATTTATACATCAAGAATTGGGACATACCCAATCTTAGAGTAGGAAAGAATTCATTAAACTGAGTGCACTTAGTTTCATGACAAGCCAGCTATATTTATTTTCTTTCTGCCAATTTTGCTTCAGACTAAGAAAAACTCCATATCAAATGCGTGTTTGGGAACCACCCTCATTGTTTTCTAACAAATCTAAACCCCCCACATCCAAGTGACATGCTCCAGACTGAATTCTGGTGACAATGAATGCATTCGTAGCAGACTCAGAACTAGAACCCAGGTCTTCTGCCTCCCAGTCTCACACCTTTCCCCTAAACCACAAGTCCTCACCTGTCTGGCACCATAAAACAGATAAACAATCCAACCTACACTGCAGCCCACTCTCCACCTTTCCCATTTCACTGCCTATAGGTCTTAGGTTTGATCTGCCCATCCAAAATATGCTTTTAGCCCTCTTCCTTAGGTAGAGCCAAAATTTAAAAGACCCTGTCTTGTAAGTAGCATGAGTTCTAAATTCATGCAAGCCCAAATAACAACCATCCATCCATTCTCCAATCATGTGCCCCTTCTCCATAATCCTTATAAACAGCCTCCACCTCTCACGCTTCCTTTATCTGCCAGAGTCTGCCCTTTTCTTTAGTGTCCATGATGAAGACAACTGGGCTCTCTGGAAATACACACATGAGCTCTTACAGGCACTTAAGAATTAATCAGCTGTGATGGTTATTTATTTATTTTTAATCCTCACCCGAGTATATGTGTATTGATGAGAGAGAGAAAAACATCAATGTGAGAGAGAAACATCAATTGCTTTTTGTATGTGCCCTGACTGGGGATCAAACCGACAACATAGGCATATGCCCTGAATGGGGATTGAAGGTGCACAGAACAATGCTCCAACCTACTAAGCCCCAGTGGCCAGAGCTGTGATGGTTATTTTTATGTCTTAACTTGACTGAACTAAAGGATACCCAGATAGCTGGTAAAACATTATTCCTGGGTGTGTGTGTGAAGCTATACCTGGAAGAGACTGTATTTGAATTGATGAACTGAGTAAAGCAGATGGCCCTCTTCAGTGTGGGTGGGCATAATCCAATCAGTTGAAAGTTCAAAAAGAAAAAAAAAAGGCATAGAAAGGGTGAATTGGCTCCCTCTGGTTGAGGTGAGACATCGGTCTTCTCCTGCTGTTGGACATCACATCAGGGTTTCTGATTCTCAGAACTCCAGACTCAGACTAAATCATATCACATGCTTTTCTGGATCTCGAGCTTACAAACAGGAGATTGCAGAACTTCCCAGCTTCCACACTGCATTAGCCTACTCCTATAATAAATCTCCTCACATATATATATATATATAATCTATCGGTCTGTTCTCCAGAGAACCCTAACACATCAGATTCCCCTGAATTTCAGAGCCAAAGAAATTCAATGGTCTTGGATATGGAGTGAGAGAAACTCATCTATGAGTATCTCAGATCCAAGCCCTCACCTTCCTCTGCTCTGCCTGTTGTCCTCTTTCGTTCAAGTTCAGCTTTCTCCTGTGTGCCAGGCACTGTTCTCTCGCCCCTGTGACTGCTCACCCTTGTCCTGACACAGAAGTCAGCCTCATTCTGCACCTCCTGCCTCAGGAATGCAAAACTGCTCCTGGTGCAGATGCCCAGACAGACCCTGGCCTGTGCCTGCTGGGCACTGCTGTCTCCAGCCAGCCCTGTGGCTAAAGCTAAACAATGCCCAGGACCACAACACTTCCAGCAGTTCTTCCAGAATCATATTTGAGAGCAGCCAGCACTGACAATAGCTGTAAGGAACACTATATTGGCTCAATGTATTCTATTTTCAATTAAAATTTTAGCTTTCACACAGCAGGGCTTTAATAGAGGTCCTAACCCTGGGAGTAAGTCATTGAGAATATATAACACTTTTTTTAATGAAACAAGTAGCAGGACTTCTGCTGCTATCCCAAGTATATATTTTTTAAGTTTTCCTCTGTCTTTCATCACTCTGATAAACAACTAAAGAAATTTTTTCCCTCAAAACACCATGTTTCTCTCTCTCCTCCATGAATTACTACCTCAGTTTTGTATTCCTTTATAAAGCTTTTTAATAGGACTAACAATTCAAGAGAGAAACTATGTAGTAGATGGAATGTTTAGTTCCTGGTAGTAGGCTGCAGTCAAAAACACAAATTCTCACCAGGGTGCCACTAAATGAGACACATATCCCAAAGGGACTTGACCCAGAAAAAGGGGATGTGATCTCTCTCCACCAGCATTTCATGCTTCCCCCAAAGTGACCTCCTCAGGTTTTGGCAGCAGGCTCTGGATAACATCAGGTCTCTGTAAATCAGCTTGGTCCTGCAGGTACGATTTATTTATCCCCCCCAAACAACAGCATGTTGGCTGAGTGAGATTTGATGTTTGGAGATGAATGAAGGGGCCAGCCCCAGAGACTTGCCTGCTGCCCTGTTGGGAAGCAAAGGCACTATCTTGCTTACAATACCAAGGTACTAGCCTCCTGGCTTGCAGTTGATATTTGCAAGTCATCTCCCATTAAAGAGAAGAGCAGGAGATGGCATGGTTCAGGCAGGCCCTCAGAGTCACGCAGTGGTAGAGGTGGACGATGGCACAGAGGTCACCAAGAAAAGCAGTGAGTTCAATGGACACATCAACAGAATGATGTCAGTAAAATAGGGCAGAAATGTGTGTATATAGATATATGTACATACACACATACATACATATATGTAGTAAATTCCCACTTGTCTAGGTATGTGACATACCACATGGTTAGTGACTTTTCTCAAAATTTCATTCATTTATCTATTGGATCCTTCAACAAATAGTTGTTGAGTGTCCAGTGGGTGTTGTATATGAGTAACTGAGCCCTGGGAATATGAGAATGAACTAGATACTTCCTCATGTAGCTTGCAGTCTAGGGCTTTCAACTGCTGCCCTTTTAAAAAATATGAAATAGTTGGGGAAGGAGGGAGCATTCAACACATCAGTATTCTGGACAATTAAGAATCACCATACCATAACTGAATTCTCAATTTACCAATAAGTAGACTCACCTATAAGTAGTCTGCTTCTAAATAAGCTGAAAATGCCCTGGCTGGTGTGGTTCAGTGGATTGAGTGCAGGCCTGCAAACCAAACAGTCGCTGGTTTGATTCCCAGTCAGGGCTCATGCCAGGTTTACAGGCCAGGTCCCCAGTAGGGGGTGCACAAGAGGCAACCACACACTGATGTTTCTCTCCCTCTCTTTTTCCCTCCTTTCAGCTCTCTAAAAATAAGTTTAAAAAATCTTTTAAAAATAAATAAGCTTAATTTGTTCATTCACAAATGTTTATTGGGCCAGCCATGTGCTAGTTACTGTATAAAAATCTGAGTTACAAAAATGACTAACAAAATTCCTTCAATACAGATGACAAAGGCTTTAATGAAGGATGAAAAAATTTCTGGAAGAATGGGGGTTGGGCAGGTAGTAAGAGCTGAAAGGAGGGCCGCACTTAGGCCCTTCAGCGGAGTCTTAAAGGATGAGTAAGGCCATGCCAGGCAGGCAGGAGGCTGGGGAGCTCATTTCAGATGGAGGGAACAGCATGTACGTTCCCAGCTGAAACAGTGCCTGCAGGGCGAGCAGAGCGTGCGTCCTGGCAGCAGCAACAATCAGCCGAGATAGGAAAACAGAAGTCTTGAAGGGCTCTGCACGCCCTGACAACTTAGTTGAACTTGATCTTGCAGGCAATGGAAAATCTGTTTCCTGTGAGCATGAATGGATTAAATGATTAGATTTGCCCGCTGAAACACGACTCGGGCTGAGGTCATATACACTCTGCACATTTCCGAAGGTGTGGCTGAAGGTGTAAAGACTGGAAGAAGGGAGAACGGTCCGGGTCAGCGGTGACGGTGCAGTGGCAGAAAGAGAATCATCTCTTCTGCTTTCTAGTTTGATTCCAAATCAAAGAGAATTTAAATAAAAATAAAAGAAACATGTCTAAGAAGAGGTTATACATTACAATTCAGTCTAGTCTCTTCATTGGAAATAAAAGCCTAGAATCATATTACAAGAGGAGTAAAACTGCTTGTGCCTTTTAGTTTAGTAATTCCATTAAGGGATTCCCAAGAAAACAATCTACATTAGAGAAAAATAACTTTGTTCAAAGATGTTTTTAACTATACACTCAGCCAACAAATGAAAATACTCCAAAAGCCTAAAAATAAGAAGTGGTTTAAGCCAAATGTCACCTGGTGGAATGATTAAATACTACATAAATATTAAATGAACTGTAGCCATGCATGGGAACGCATATGGCAGGAAAAACAGACTCCAAAATGATATAGATACAATCACCACAAGCATAAGTGCCTACTATGTGCCAGGTCCAAAGCTAGGTTCTGAGAACACAAAAATAAGCCAGACATGGTCCTTGTCCCCTGACATCTCACAGCCCACTGGGAGAGCAGACCCGCACATTAGAACGATGTGAGCAGTTCTAGACAAAGGCGGGCGCCGTGACAGCCCAGAAGATGACCTGCCCGGCTTAGAGGGACACACGGGCACAGGTGCACAGATGTTAAAATCAGTGGCAGGTACAGATCGTGACGACCCTAAACACATACCTGTTGATTCTGTTGGATTATCCTGGACATGAAAACAGAAATTGTAAAACTTAGGATAAAAAAGCATGTGAATCTCCAAGAATCTGTGTAGTAGTCCTTGGACCCTGGTTTGAGAAACAAAGGTCTAAAGTGGGAGGGTAGGAGTGGGAGGGGCGGAAACGAAGACTTACCCAACAGTATTTAGCTCCTGATTATGACTGAGTCCGAGAGGACATCAAAGATTGAAGCCTCAGCATCAGGGAGAATAGCAGTGGGGCTTCGGAAACAAGAACCCCAGGAAGAGGTTCAGGTTTGAGAGCACCAGTAAGTTCCATTTCTGACATAGTGAGTTTAAGGACCATTTAGGGGGAGAAGGGTAGAGGTATTCAAACTTTGCTGGAAATTTCTCTCTGGAGATTTGGAACCAGTCTCAGCATCTAACCTCACCTTTTAAAGAGAATTGTAATTGGAAATGGATGCTGAACTGTAGGTACGAGCACACCTAACTAGTGTTACCAAATATAGAAGATATACCCCTTTTGCTCCCTCAAATATTTGGTAAGCATTTATTTCCTTTTACGGTATCTCCATCAACTTGATGAAATAATACATGGGGTAAATAATAAAGGATAAACTATAATAAATAAATTATGGAATAAAGGATCAGGCTTCAGACAGAATAGATAGAGCTATCTTACAATTTTCCATGGAAAAATTCTTCTATGATGAATATAATTTGGAAATGATTTGATTACTATGGCATGAAAGCTAACTGATACATCATGACTATCTCCTACCAAGCCTGTGAACTTCTGAGATAAGAACTGTGAAACTATGTCTTATGTAAATTTCTAACAAATATCTGAAAAATAGCAAATAATTACTATTTGTAGAAGGAGTTTTGCAAGAAAAAAATACTTTGTATGGCTCCCAAACATTAGGAAGTTTCAAAGTGCTACATGAGAGCATTTGTGGGTATATACATACTACTGAGTCCTACTGGTGAAAACACTCTGGGCTGCCAATGCGGGGGTGGATGCTTTCATTCATTTGAATTCTACAATTACTCGTATGTAAATTAGTGGCAATACAGGAAATGTGAGAAATTCAGAATTAATTTATCTTTTCAGTACTACTGAGATTCCTTTTTGTGTTTGTGATCTGTGTGTGCCAACATAACAATTATGTTAGTTCCAGAAATAACTCGAAAAAACATTTTCTATGATGAGTTTTGAGTAACAAAATTGGAGAGGATACTGTCAATCTGTTGTACATTCATGGTGTGCCGAATCTCATGCTCTTTTGCAAACATGCTTCAGTGCACAAAAGAAAGTGAAAACAACACACTAAGTCCCAGGGCTGCAGAGGGGGAACCAACGGAGGAGAAACACAACTTGGAGTGGTGCACCGGGTTGTGTCCCAAGACACCAGTTCTCCCTCCACTTCTACTTGTGCAAAAGGGCACACCCAAGAAAATGAAGTGAAGATAATTCTTGTTTTTCCTGACCCTCTCTCTTCCCACCCCTCATTTTCTTTGAAGACACATGGCATGAACTTTCAGGGGAAAGCCCAAGCTAGGATTAAGAGGGGAGTATTTGGTTAAGTCCATCAACTGAGGCTTATGAACAAAATGGAGCTTCCCAAACACAGCATAATTACCTATATAACCTGATAGAGATGTGGACCTTCTAGGTCCACTCACAGAAACTCTGAATCAGTTAGTCTGGGATGAGACCAGGCGGCTGCATTTTCCCGAAGCTCCCCCACCACCCCACTACTCACAAATGATTCTAATAACCAGGCAGGTTTGTGAATCATGAACAAAGAGCTGCACTTGGACTTAGCAAATAACAGCAATGGCTTTCCTAGGGACCACACTTCAGAGTTTACAAAGACTGCCTTCACATAAACCATTTCATCCCTGTTTCAAAGAAGGAAAGTGAAGTTCAGAGTGGTTCAAGGTCAGAAGACTATGTGTCAGACCCTTATTTTGACATAGACCTCAGTTCAGATGCCACGACATAATACTGTCTCAACGGAGGCATTATTTGTGTGCCGAATTTCTTCTGAGCACTGATGAACCCTAACCTCATCTCAGGTCTCATTTCAGAGTATCCAAGCAACCGAAAAACTAATAACTGTGGTGCATCTGAACAATTCTTCCACGTATCCATAGTTTGGAAAGTCGATCTGCATCCAAATTAACCACGTTTCATTATATAGGCACTAAAAAATAATCCATTCAAATGAAACTTTAATAAACTTGTGAGATACAGCTTGTAACATTGTAAAGTCATTTCATTGTACAACTTATAATAAAAAGTATATGAAGATAAAGAAAACAAATGTATCCACTTCTGCATAGAAAGTAATTTCCATACCTTTATACTAATTTCTGTAACATTCTGCTGAATGCCAACTGATTTATTTTTATTTCAATGCATAATTCTAAGTTTCTAGTTAATGTACCTTACCAGGATCCCAAAGGATAAGATCAAGATCCCTTGTAACTAGGAAATATCAAATAAAGGGAAATAAGGGTGTGCGGATGTGTATGAGGAGGCAGCAAGAGGAAGTGTGAGATTGAAACATCTTGCTTTAGTGTGGGTTTCTGGTTTTCATTTTGTGTAGCTCTGCATAACATACTGAGGATGAGGATGGGCTACGGCAGAAAAGGCTGGTTCACATGCTGGAAAACAAGTTGCAGACTTACGTGTAACACGGGAGAATCTCTAATGCTACAGGCAAATTATGGTCCACAGGCTAAATTCAGCAACCTGGTTCTTTTTAATGGCCCACAAATTAAGAATGGTTTTAACATTTTAAAATCATTAAAAATAAATTAGAAGAAGAATATTTCATTACAATGGCAGAGTTAAGTCATTGTAAAAAAAGCTAGTATGACATAGAAAGCCTACAATATTTACTATATGGCCCTTCAAAGAAAAAGTCTGTCAATCCCTGCTTTAGGGGAGGTATTAGGTTGCTTCCAAAAACTGACTCCAATCTGTCCTTCATTTGCTGATATGAGATAAAATACTGAACTTAAAATCATCTCTGATATCTTTTCTTTGATATTGACCTAAAAAGCACACCAGTCTCATTACCTCTGCTGGAGTGCCCCAATATTGAATAGAGACGATTCTTGTAGCTTCCTGACCCAGGAGAAGGGGCAGGGCAGGGTTTCTGCACATGTAGTCCCATTGTTATTGGAATAGAATGGCAGACGCACAAAGGGAGGCAGCTAAGCCTACTACCCCAGCAGACACCTCTCCATGGGCTGTGTTTGAGCCCTCCTTTCATCGAGGAACACGCTGTCGATAAATAACTGTTGCCGTTTTCCCAGCATTAATATTCAAAAATCAGAAATGCAGCATGTAAAGTGTAATTCAAAATGGAAAGGCAGGAGCCACTCTCCCCTCCCTGCCCCTGCAGGCCCGAGGGTGGCCCTTCAGGGTCCAGACAGTTCCGGTCCGTTACCGGCAGCCTGAACTCTGCCATCTCTGATGGCAGCACAAATTATAAAGCGTTTGCTATTGTTTCACCACTTGGCTAATTCGATTGTCAGAACATTTCAAACCCTGCAATTTCGACTGGAAAAAGTGGAGAGCCTTGCTCCTTTGAACTGCCTGTTAGACTATGCTATGTCACAGTTTGCTGGGGAATGTGAATAAAAAAACTTCCTCCACTAGGAAATTAATGTTTGTAAATACCCTGGAAAGCCCAATAATAAAAGTAACCAGAGTGGTTTACTATTCACACTGCATAAGCACATATTTTAATTTGTGGCTTTATCACATATACTGATTGTTAGTTCAGCTCTTTTATTTTTAAGTGTTTGATACTGAATTTTTGTTTGGCTGGTTGTGTGTGTTGGTTCAACTCAAAGTATTTTACTTACTTCAACAACACCGAATCCAGCCCTCTTTCCCACTGTTTTTTACTCAACCCTCTGTTCACAACACTTCCCAGTTTGTAACAAACCTACTTTAGATGCCAAGGTAATAAAGAAGGTGCACTTATGCTGAAGAACTCCAAAGGTGTGTTTTCCTTTTGAAAACTCGAATAAGCTTTAATCAGCCATTACACAGATTCGAGTCCCAGCTCGGCCAGTAACTGGTTGGATGTGCATGGATATGATACTTGATTCCCCTGAGCCCCAGTGTCCACCTGTCAGATGAGGTTAGTGCTGCAAATGATGGTTTTGACTTAGCAAATTTACTAAAAATCATTGAATTATACACCCGACATTGGTAGATTTTATAATATGCAAATAATTCCTCAGTAAAGTTGTTAAAATGTTAATTTAAAAAAAAACTGTAGTTAAAGGAGGAAGTCATAGGCAAGAAACCATTGGTGGGTACAGGCTCATGGAGAACAGGAGGCCAAAGGAGGGTCGGAGTAACTAGATCAAGCCCAAGAGCCGAGAGAACTTCAAGCGTGTGTTTAGGGGTCACGTCCTACTTAAAACCACCTTCCTGGATTCCCCTGACACCATGGCTCCTCCGCTCCTCGAAGTTCATCAAACTGGCAGTTTGGATACAGTGTCTGTTAATCCAAACATCACACTGCATGGCAGCTCTTTGTTTGAAAGTCAGACCCTCACCAAACAGGGAGTCCCTAGGGCTCCGAAGCTGCACATCCTGGCCAGCCTCATCCCTGACTCCGCCCAGGAACTCGAGAATGTTAGAGGAATGAAAGAATAAATAAATATTGCTACAGCAAAAAGGCAAAAACCAAAAAGGAGATGACTCCGAAGAATCGATGAAATATATATGTATATGCAAATTGCTTAGCACAATGCCTTACACATAGCAAGCATTAAATGAATGGTGGTTCTTTTTATTATTAACAAAACATGCCAAAAATTATGCCACAGAAAGAAGTTTATTTTTAAGCAACATTAACCTACAAAATAAAGGTATGCAAAAGCATAGAAGACCTAATCTTAGATGACTCCCTGTCCTAGTTCCAAGGCTTAAGGGCCCAAATACTGGCCAGAACTCAAAAGACCTCACAGAACTATCTACAATTTGTGATCAGAATTCTCCCATGCCACAATCAGCAGCAATCACACTCTCTCTAACCCTGTCAGACTTGCTAAGGAGTCACTCTTCAAGGTTCTGGTCTGAATGAGAAAGAACAAAAGCAACAGAGAGCAAGGGCGAATGGAAGCAAGAGTTGCCAACTGCTTCCTTTCCCTCTCCCCAAGGATAAAGCACTGCCCAGCAAGCATGTCAGGGAACTGCTGGGCTATTTATTTGGATGGTACCAGATGAGATTCCTTCAGTCACCCAGTAGATATTTATTGAGCCCCTACTCTGGGCCTGAGATTGTTCTAAGCAGTAAATACAGCAATGAATAAAGCATTCAAACCAGGGGTGTCCAACCTGAGGCCCACAGGCTGCATGTAGCTCAGGATGGCTATGAATGCTGCCCAAAACAAAATCATAAATTTACTTAAAATATAAGCTTTTTTGGTGACTACATGTTGCAATGCATTTAATGTGTGGGCCAAGACAACTGTTCTTCTTCCAGTGTGGCCCAGCAATGCCAAAAGTTTTGACACCCCTGATTTAAACACATTCGAGAATGAGATGGGGTGACCCTACCTGATGTCAAGATTTTCTGTAACTAGGTAGTAAATAAGATGTCAGCAAGCATCCCTCAGACCCATCCACGCATGGAAACTTCACACGTGACAAAGTGGTGCTGCACATCGGTGAGGGAAAGACGGAATTCAGTAAGTCTTGCTGCAATAACGGAATATCTGTAGTGGGGAAACAATCCCTACCTTACCTAATAGACTAAATTTAATTCCAAGTGGGTCAATGGTCTAAATATTAAAGGCAAAATTTAAACTCTTACTAGAAAACATAGGAAAATGTCTTTAATCTGCTGACATAGATGGTGTCTTTATAAAGCACAAACCACAAGGGAATGAATAAGTAACCTCAAATACATTAAAATTCATCAAAATATCCATTAAAAAAGACAACAACTGGAAATATATTTGCAACTCAGTAAGAAAAACACAATCCAAAGGAGAAATGGGTAACAGATATGAACAAATAATTCATAAAAGAGAAAACTCAAAGGGCTGGGGAATGTGTAATGTGTTCAACCACCCCACTGGTTAGGGAACCACAAATTAAAACCAGAATGAGATAATATTTCATCTCTGTCATATTCGCAAAAGACCTTTTAATTCTGACAGTACCAAGTGTTTGGTAAAAACATTGGACATTCTGGTGAACTGCTTTGGAGAAGAGCACGGCAACGTCCAGTGGAAGTGACAAAACACTCACCCCTCAGCCCCACCGCTCTGCCCCTAAGTACCCGAGGACCCTAAGTAGATACACACATCCAGAGCAGCACTGTTTCAAACAACCAAAATAGATGGCCAAAGAGAAAGGATAACTGAATTATGCAGTACTCCAATACATGAATACAGTTAGCTCTAAAGGTGGATGATCAGATTTCCAGTCAAGATGGCAGCACAGCTCCCCTTCTCCCACAACCACATCAAAATCACAACTACATTACAGAACCACCATCACTCAGAAATATCAGAAACTTAGTTGAATGGAAGTCTGAAAACCATGGAATTAAAGAAACCACGTCCATCCAGACTGGTAGGAGGGGCACAGATGTGGAACAGGATGGTTTTATACCGCTGGTCATGGCACCACCACACACTCAGTCTTACCAAGGCAGAAACCTGGGAGCCTGCCGTTATTACCTCCTCTCCTCCTTTATCCTTCACATCCTATCAGTCACCAACTTCTACTGATTCTACTGCTAAAAATCTTCAAAATAGAATATGCCTCTCCATTGCCTGTACAGTCTCCCTGGTGTAGGTCAGCTGGCTGAGCTGAAACAGCCTCCTAACCACTCTTCCTACCTCCGGTCTTACCTTTCCAGTCCATTCTCCCCCTTTGGTCAAAGCAATTTTCTTTTTTTTTTTAAATATATTTTATTGATTATACCATTACAGTTGTTCTATTCCCCCCCTTCATTCCCCTCCACCCTGTACACCCTCTCCCACCCACAATCCCCCTCTTTAGTTCATGTCCATGTGTCTCAAGTTCTTTAGATTCTGTATTTCCCCTACTATTCTTGCCCTCCCCCCTATCTATTTTCTACCTACTGTCTATGCTATTTTCTGTACCTTCTCCCTCCTCCTCCTCCTCCCACTCCCCTGTTGCTAACCCTCATGTGTTCTTCATTTCTATGGTTCTGCTCCTGATCTAGCTGGCCTCTTGGTTTACTTTTGTTTTAGGTGTGGTTGTTAATAACTGTGAGTTTCCTGTCCTTTCACTGTTCATATTTTTTATCTTCTTTTTCTTAGCAATCTTCTGAATCAAATACTTGATTTCCAGAAACTTGCTTAGAATCTCTCACTGGCTCTTTGTTGCCCTTAGGGACATTCTCAATAAGCCTTACACAGTCTTTGATGAAGCATCCTCTCCCTACCCTTCTGACCTCAACTCTTGCACTCAACCCATTCAGCTACTCTGACTGCATCTCACTTCCTTAAATGTGGCATGTGCTGTTCATTCTACCTGGAACGCAATCTACCTCTGCTTGCCCTGGCTGCTCTTGCTCACCCTTCAAGTTTCAGCTAAACAGTTACCTTATCTGGAAGGCTTTTATGAACACCCCCAGGCTAGATTAGAAACTTTCATTACGATCCCCTGGCAACTTTTTCTTCCTTTGTAAAAGTATACCACAATTCACAGAGCAGCTCAACTATCTTTTCAGATGGACCACAGACTTGATGAGAAGATTGGGCCATGCAGACCCGGAGCACTCACAATGGATCCTACCACATAGTAGGAGGTTCATTTAAAATATTTGATGACTGTTACCACATCACATTTAGTTTACATGCAAACAAAGTTTAGAAACAGCCTCAGATGTTTCCTTCAACTTGAAGATATGTACAATTCTCAATTCAGAAAGTTATCTATCATTTGTAGTGTCTGCTTTATTCTCCTGCCACTTTGGCAAGCATCGCCTGCCACCAGAGAAGCGGTAGCAAGAGGTGGCAAGGCTCAGAACTAGACAGCTTGATGTTCAAACCTCAAAAAAGGCCCCACATATTTTCAACAGTGTCACACCTCAGTTACAAGGGAGGCACTATGTATGAAATCTTGTTAGGATTACAATGATTGAAGTGGAAAGACTTTTGGCAAAAGGATTGAACATTTGTATTTTTGTGCTGGAATTTATGTCTAAGGCACAGCTGGATATACTGAAGCAGCCAAGGATAGAGGCTGCATGTGAGTTCCCCAGCAGTTTTTCTAGAGCAGAAGCTCTCAATTTTAAATCTCCAACCTTCCATTCCATTTTTTTTTTAGCAAAAACATGAAGCATATGAACGGTGGTACCAGAATGATGGGATTTAAAATCCCTGCTAGATCATTTATTAGCTGTGGTATACTAGGCAAATTACTTAGCCATTCAGTGTCTGGCTTCCTCACTTAAACATGGCAATAAAATAGCACTTATTTCATAGGTTTGCTCTGAGGATTAGATGAGCTAATTACATGTAAGGCACTTAGAGTAAGAGCTCAGTAAATATTACACATATCTAGGGGCATAGGAATAGGTTTGGAGGAAAAGGGAGGTGAAACAGGACCAAAAAAGACAGAAGCAGAAGTAATCTACTGTTTAATAACAATCAAGCACTTTGAACAGACTATCACTCAAACCTCAGAAAAACTCTTTCATGCAGGTTAACCAGACCAAGTCATGCAACTAGTAAATGGCTGAACTGGATTTGAATCCAGACACTCTGTCTCCAGAGACCAAGTCCTGAACCACCAAGAAATGATGTCTCCTTGTCTTCCCATCTGCTCTTTGGGGAATGGAATTCCTGAATTGTAAAGAAGAAAGTGAAGCAAGGAGATGTAAGGAATGGAAATGAAGAATAAACAAAACAAGGCCAGACTCATCTGTTTTCTCAATTTAAAACAGGTTTCCTTTTATCATCCCTTCACAGACATAACAAAGCCCACTATCTTGGCAGACATTTTCCTTTGAGTTCTGTGGGCCAGCTTGAAATCAAAATCACAGCAGACTGACGGATTCTCCTCAGTCAATAAGATCTGAATGTGAACAGAAATGAGGGGAGGGACGTGGATGTGGGGGCACGCAGGAGAGCAGTGAAGGGGAGCAACCCGCACACAGAAAGCACACTTCCGTCTGGAGTGGCAAGACCAGCAGGGGTGCTTTATTGTCAGACAGACAAAGGCTTCAAAATTTTGTTGGGCCTACAACATCAGAAAAATGCCTTAGCACCTCTGAGCATCCCTTTTCTATCTGTAAAATGGTAGCAAGAACAGCTGCCCATCCAGGGATGATCACCTGCCATACTGTTAGGATCAGGGAGGCTGCCGCTCTCATACATTGCTGCTGGGGTGTAAAATTTAGGGCAATTTGGTAATCTCTCTCTTCCTCTCTTTTTTCAATTTAGCACTCTCATATAACACAACATGCCAGACACTATCTAGTCACTTTACAAGTATTTCTTCAGTAGATTGCTTGTAAAATGGAGACCATCCTGCCCCTGACTGCATGCTGTCCTTGGAGAGTCCCCTCCCATGCAGACTCTGACCTTGGCCGTGATACTTGCTTTGGTCAGTGACACAATAGCAAAATGTGACACAAGCAGAGATATGAAAAACACTTGGGCTTTGGGGTTTGCTGTCTCTTGCTGCTCTTTGGAGCCCTGAGATCACCATTTGAAGAAACTGACCTAACTAACTGAATCCGAGAGATCACATTCCATCCCAAACGAGGACCTTGTAGAACCAAATCACCTGTCAGCTGCCAGACATGAGAATGAAGCCATCCTACATCCTCTAGCTACCAGCTGACCTGTAATATGTGTAATCACGAGGTGATCACATTTTTCACCAGGTGAGCTCAGCTGGCCCAGGTTAGAAGAGCCTCCTAGCCAACTATAGGCTCATGAGTGAAGTAAAATAGTTATTGCTGTTAAGCCACTAAGTCTGGGGGGTGATCTGTTATACAACACAAACTAAATGAATGGATACAATCTTCACAGTAACCTTATTTGGTAGGTACTATTATTATTCCTATTTTAAAAATCAGGCAATTGAGGCAAGGAGAGGTTAAGTGACTTGCAAAATTTACAAACGACAGACTCAAGATGTAACTCCTAGCAATCAAACTCCAAGTCTGTGCTATACTTGGATTATTTTAGATATAAATATAAAGATATAAACATAGATACAGGCTGACAGTGACCAGAAGGGAGAGGGGACGGAATTTCAGGGGAAATAGGGGAAGGATTTAGAGGAACATATATAAAGGATACATGGACAACAACTAAGAAGGGTGGAAATGGGAGGGAGCGGGGAGCCCAGGGGTGGGATGGGATGGGAGTAATAGACAGAAAACTGTACTTGAAAAATAATTAAATAAAAAATTTGGGAAAACAAACATAGATACAGATAAGATATAGACATAGGTGTAGATCTCTCCTCTGTATTATGCTGCTTCACCTAACAAAGATTTTCATATCACCTGACCCAAAAGTTCTACTGTAATTTGTCATACAGATAGACTTGTACACATATAAAATAATGTATGTATAAGTTCATTTACCGCAGCACTGCCAATAACAACAAAAGACCAGAAACAACCAATTCTAGTATGTCCACATAAAAGTATCCCACACATAGCCACAAAAAGAGCCAGGCAGAACTACAACTACTGATCTTCTATACAGCTGGAAAAAGTCAAGTGCACATATATGCTACACTTACATTTGTGTGTAAAAAATAGGAATAAAAGCATGAATATACACCTGCTTGTGTATGCATAGATTATTTCTAGGAAGGCACAAGAAATGGCTTTAGCATCAATTACTTCTGAGGAAAGAAACCAGCTGGCTGGACAACAGAAGAGAAAGAACAATTTTCACAGCAAACTTTTTCCCACCATTTGAACATTACACTGTGTAAGTGTATTGCCTATTAGTTTTCGCTTAGAAGGGTGTTATGAACATGAAGGAAGACAACAGGTGCCTGGCACAGAGAATGAAACCAATATGCAATAGTTAACTCCATAATTATTTTGTCCACAACTGACATCTAACTCTTTTTTAACCAAATTTATTGGGGTGACATTGGTTAATAGAATTAGATAGGTTTCAGGTGTATAATTCTACAATACCTCATCTGTATATTGCACTGGGTGTTCACCACCCCAAGTCAAGGCTCCTTCCATCTTTACCCTGCTTTACCCTCTCCTACCACCTGCACCCTACTTTTTCTCTGGTAACCTTCACACTGTTCTCTGCAAGTTTTGTGGGGTTTTGTTTGCTTAATCCCTTCACCTTTTTTCACCTAGCCCCTTAAACCCCATCCCTCTGACAGCTGTCAGTCTATTTTCTGAGTCTGTTTCTATTTTGTCAATTGGATTCCACATATAAGTGAAATTACATGATACTTGTCTTTCTCTGACTGGCTTATTTCACTGAGCATAATACTTTTCAGGTCTACCCACTGCTTCCAAATCTTGGCTATTGCAAATAATACTGCAGTGAACACAGAGGTGCATATATTCTTTCATATTAGTATTTCAAGTATCTTTGTGTTTATTCCCAGAAGAGGAATCACTGGGTAATAAAGCGGTTCCATTTTTAACTTTATGGGGTAACTCCACACTGCTTTCCACCATGGCTGCATAATCTACATTCCCACCAGCGGTGCAAAAGGGTTCCCCTTTCTCCACATCCTCACCACCACTAACAGGTTTCTTGATTTATTGATGGTAGCCATTCTAACAGATGTGAGGTGATAGATAAGTCATTGTGGTTTTAATTTGCATTTCTCTGATGATTAGTGACACTGAGCATCTTTTCATATGTCTATTGGCCATCAGTATGTCCTCTTTGGAGAAGTGTTTATTTAGGTCCTTTGCCCATTTTTAATTGGATTTTTTGTGGTGTTGAGTTGTATAAGTTCTTAGTAAATTTTGGATTTTAACCCCTTATAGGTATATCATTGGCAAATGTGGTCTCCCATTTAGTGGGTTGTCATTTCATTTTGTTAATACTTTGCTTTGCTCTGCAAAACTTTTTAGTTTGATGCATTCTTATTTGTTTATTTTTTTATTTTTCTTGCCTGGAGAGATATATCAGGAAAAAAGTATTACTATAAGAAATGTCTGAGATTTTTCTGTTTATGTTTTCTTCTAGGATTTCTATGGTTTTGAGTCTAACATTTAAGTCTTCAATACATTTTGAGTGTATTATTGTGTATGATGTAAGAAGGCAGTCTAGTTTCTTTTTTTTTTTTTTGCACATACCTGTCCGATTTTCCAAAAACTATTTATTGAAGAGACTGTCTTTGCCCCATTGTACATCCTTGACTCCTTGGTCAAATATTAATTGTCCATAAAAGTATGGGTTTATTTCTGGCTTATCTATACTATTTCATGATCTATGTGTCTGTTTTTTATGTCAGTACCATGCTGCTTTGATTACTATGGCCTTTTAGTATAGTTTGATATCAGGTAGCATGATTCCTCCAACTATGTTCTTTTTTTATCAAGGTTGCTGTGGCCATTCAGGGTTTTTTTATGGTCTCTAACTCTTTTTTTTTTATTTTTATTTTTTATTTATTTATTATTTAACTTTTGTTCAAGTACAGTTTTCTTTCTTGTATTCCCAGCCCTGCCCCCCCCCCCAGTGCTCCCCACCCTCCTCCCATCTCCACCCCCCATCTTAGTTATTGTACATATGTCCTTCATACTTATTCATGTGAGTCCATCCCCTTTTACTCTGTGCTTCTCTCCCCTCTACCCTCTGGACCCTGTCAGCACGTTCTGTATTTCAGTGTCTTTGGTTACATTTTGCTTGCTTGTTTTGTTGTTGACATTCCTGTTAAAGGTGATATCATATGGTATTTGTCTTTCACTGCCTGGCTTATTTCGCTCAGCATAATGCTTTCCAGTTCCATCCATGATGTTGCAAAGGGTAGGAGCTCCTTCTTCCTTTCTGCAGCATAGAATTCCATTGTGTAAATGTACCATAGTTTTTTGATCCAGTCATTGACCGATGGGCATTTAGGTTGCTTCCAACTCTTGGCTATTGTAAATTGTGCTGCTATGAACATCGGGGTGCATAGGTTCTTTTGGATTGGTGTTTCAGGGTTCTTAGGATATACTCCTAGCAGTGGAATTGCTGGGTCAAAAGGCACGTCTAACCCTTTTTAATGCAAGTGATTTTTTAAAAGAAACCAATCCTCTGAAGCTCCTGATTCTGCATAGGAAAGAACTCATTTTGGATGCAAAAATAAAGAACAAAACATTAATTTGCTACGTGAAGAGGTAGAAAATAATCCAGCACGTGAGTTCTCTAGTGGTCATGACATGGAGTTCAAAACTCTGGGTGGAGTGGTAATATGCCATCTGAGCCTCCTGAGTCAGTTTCTAGGCAGCAGAGTATAATGGCAAAGGCCAACGCTTTGGAATCAGGCAGACCCAGGTACAAATCCTAGCTCCAATACTTAGCCGAGTGGCCTTGAACCACACATTTCCCACGGGACCCTTAATATATGCACAGAAAATGTTCACTAAATGCCAGCTATTATCAGTTATCATTGGGGCATCCCATTTGAGGTCTAATAATTTCTCTCCTGTGCATGCTCCCTCTCCACACACACACACAGGTATACATTAGAGGACTTCCACTTCTCCCTTCCTCCTACATCAGCAAGTTCAGTTGACTCTATACCCAAAATACATCCTGTCTCTCCACCTGTCTCCATCACTCCCGCACAGGAGGGTGGTCTTCCTTACATCTACTATCACTTCCCACAATTCATTCTATATACAATGGCCAAGCTGATCTTCAAAAAAGTAAACCAGATCACATCACTGTATTTCTCTGCTTAAAATTCTCTAAATAACATCCCTCTGCATTTAGGCTGAAATCCAAATTTCTTACCATTGCCAATAAGACCTTCTAGAACTTGGTCCCTGCCTATGTCTCCTTTTTAATGCAAGTGATTTTTTAAAAGAAACCAATCCTCTGAAGCTCCTGATACTGCATAGGAAAGAACTCATTTTGGATGCAAAAATAAAGAACAAAACATTAACTTGCTACGTGAAGAGGTAGAAAATAATCCAGCACATGATTTCTCTAGTGGTCATGACATGGAGAAATGTCACCCCTTACACCCCATTCTGCATCAGCCCTGGTATCTTCTGTTTCTCATATAGGCCAAGCCTCCTCCAACCTCAGAGCCTTTGTATTTGATGTGTCTCATTCTGGAGCACTCTGTTCCCAAACCTTCACACAGTTGACTTCTTTACACTGTATGTTCAAATGTCAACTCCTTAGAAATACCTTCCACTACCAAGCAAGCTGAAATGGGTTCACACCCTGAGTCACTCCCCACTTCATTATCCTGCTTTATTTTCTTCCTAGCACTCATCACCATCTAAATTATTTGTAAGTCTTTAATCCATTTTTCATTTATTCTTGTGTGTAGTATAGAAAGGTGTTCTAGTTTCATTTTCCCACACAGGTTTGTCCAATTTTCCCAACACCATTTCTTGAATAAACTATCAACAGCTTTGGGAGAGTTCTGGCCAAGATGGAGGCATAGGTAGAAAGCCTTGGCTTCAATGCACAACCAAAAGGAGGATAACAACCAACCTAAAATCAATAAACACACAAGCGCCAGAAAATCAAACTGCATGGAACTCCAACAACCAGGGAATTAAAGAAAAAATCAACCAGAACAACCAGACTGGTAAGACAGAGGACAGCTTAGGCCCAGCCAGCTCAGGCCCAGCCAGCTCATAAAAACCCATGCAAAGCTTTGGACCTCATGGGCAGGGCGGCGAAAGGCGAAACTGACACTCAGAGCTGACTGTGGACTAAGGTGGGGGTTGCCCTGGTGGGGAAACTCCCAGTCTCGGGAGAGAGTCCATTAGAAAGTGTGCTGGAGATGAGCAGGTGAGTTGCATTGTTCGCTCTCTGGCCCCTCCTCCACAGGCAGCACCACAGCGCAGTAAAGAGGGCTGCCCTGCCTGGGTGAATACCTAAGACCCCACCCCTTTACAGCTTATCAGGTTCACCAAGAGAAAGAAATACGGCTCGAATGAAAGAACAGAGCAAAACTTCAGAAAGAAAACTAAGCGATGAGGAGATAGCCAACCTACGTGATGGAGAATTTAAAGCCCTGGTAATCAAAATGCTCGCAGATCTGACTGAGCTTGGTCAAAACATAAAAAAACAAATGAAAGATACCCAAAATGAAATAAAGCAAAATATTCAGGGAACCAACAGTGACGGGGAGGAAATCAGGACTCAAACCAATGATTTGGAATAAAAGGAAAAAATAAACATCCAACCAGAACAGAATGAAGAAACAAGAATTAAAAGAATGAAGAGAAACTTACAAACCTCTGGGACAACCTGACACGTTCCAATATCCAAATTAGAGGAGTGCCAGAAGGAGAAGAACAACAGCAAAAAATGGAAAACTTCTCTGTACAAATAATGGAGGAAAACTCCCCAATCTTAGAAAGGAAATAGACTTCCAGGAAGTCCAGGAAGCTCAGAGAGTACCAAAAATTTGGAGCCAAAGAGGAACACACCAAGCAGATCATCATTAAGCTACCAAGATTAAAGATAAGGAGAGAATCTTAAAAGCAGCAAGAGAAAAGGAGACAGATACTTACAAAGGAGTCCCCATAAGGCTATCAGCTGATTTCTCAAAAGAAACCTAGCAGGCAAGAAGGGGCTGGAAAGAAGTATTCCAAGTCATGAAAGGCAAGGACCTACATCCAAGATTGCTCTATCCAGCAAAGCTTTCATTTAGAATGGAAGGGCAGATAAAGTGCTTCCCAGATAAAGTCAAGTTAAGGAGTTCATCATCAACAAGCCCTTATTATATGAAATGTTATATGAAGTATGAACTTATCTAAGAAAAAGATGATGAAAAATATGAACAATGAAATGACAACAAACTCACAACTGCCAACCAATGAACCTAAAAGAAAAGAAAAACAATGAAAATGAAAACTAAGCAAACAACCAGAACAGGAACAGAATCAGAGAAATGGAGATCACATGGAGGAATTTCAGTGAGGAGGGGGAAGGGAGGAGTAGGGCAGGGGAAAGTACAGGGAAGAAGAAGCATAATTGGTAGGCATAAAAGAGACAGGGAGAGATAAAAATAGTATAGGAAACAGAGGACTCAAAGAACTTATAAGTACAACCCATGGACACGAACCAAGGGGGGTGAATGCTGGAGGGTTGGGGGGCAGGGTGGAAGGGGGATAAAGGGGGGGATGGGAAAACTGTAATAGCATAATCAACAAAAATACTTCAAAAAACTATCTTCAGCCCATTGTATGTCCTTGTTTACTCTGTTGAATATTAATTGGCTATAAACAGGTGGGTTTATTTCTGGGCTCTCTATTCTGTTCCACTGTGTCTGTTTTTATGCCAGTACTAGGCTGTTTTGATTACTATGGCCTTTTAGTACAGGTTGATACTGGGTAATGTGATTCCTCTAAGTTTGTTTTTATCTCTCAGGATCACTGTTGCTACATGGGGCCTTTTGTGGTTCCATATAAATTTTTGAAATATTTGTTCTAGTTCTGTGAAATACTTCATTGGAATCTTGATAGGAATTGTGATGCATCTATAGATGGCTTTGGGTAGTATGGACATTTAATGATGTTAATTCTTCCTATCCATGAACATGGTGTGTGCTTCCACTTATTTGTGTCTTCTTCAATTTCTTCCTTCAGTGTCTTATAATTTTCCAAGTACAGGTCTTGTTATATCCTTGGTTAGATTTATTTTTGAAGCAATTGTGAATGGGACTGTTTTCTTCATTTCCCTTTCTGTTAGTTTATTGTTGGCATATACAAACAGATTTCTGGATATTAATTTTGTATCCTGCTACTTTGCTGAATTCATTTATCGATTCTAATAGTTTCTTGGTGGAGTCTTCGGGATTCTCTATGTGAAGTATCATGTCATCTCCACATATTAGAATCTAAACCATAAAAATCCTAGTTTAAACATAGGCAGTAAAATCTTGGACACTATACATAGCAATATTTTATCTGGTATCTTTCCAGGCAAAGGAAACAAAAGCAAAAAATAAATAAATGGAAGTACATCAAACTAAAGTTTTTGCACAGCAAAGGAAACTATCAACAAAACAAAAGGACAACCCACAGAATGGGAGAATATATTCGCCGATATATCTGAAAAGGTGTTAATATCCAAAATTTATAAAGGGCTTACAAAACTCAACACCAAAAACACGAATAATCCAATTTTAAGAAATGGGCAAAGGACCTGAATAGACATTTCTTCTAAGAGGACATACAGATGTCCAATAGACTTATGAAAAGATGCTCAATGCCACTAATCACCAGAGAAATGTGAATTAACCCAGAGTGAGATATCACCTCACACCTGTCAGAATGCCTACCATCAGTAAATCAACAAGCAAGTGCTGGTGAAGATGTGAGGAAGGAGAACCCTTTTCACTGTTGATGGGAGTGCAGATGGGAGTGCAGAGTGCAGACACTGTAGAAAGCAGTACAGAGAGACCTCAAAAATTAAAAGTGGAACTGCCTTTTGACCCAGTGATCCCACTTCTGGGAATATATCTGAAGGAACTCAAAGCACTAATTCAAAAGAACATAATCATCCCTATGTTCATTGCAGCATTATTACAATCACTAAGATATGGATGCAGCCTGAGTATCCTCCAGTAGATGAATGGTTAAAACAAAGAACAGATATTTGCACAATGGAATAATACTGGCTGTACAAAAAAAAAAGAAAACAAAATATTACTCTCTATGACAGCATGGATGTACCTGGAGAACATTATACTCAGTGAAATAAACCAGCTAGAGAAAGACTAATACAATATGATTTCACTCATATGCGGAACCTAATGAACAAAATCAACAAACAAGCAAAACACAAGCAGACTCAGATGGAGAGCAGGGTGAAAGCTAAGCAGGAGAGAGGGTAGGAGAGGTTAGGGGGTGGAGGAATTGAGCAAAAAGAAAAGAAAGATTCATAGACATGGGCAACAGTGTGGTGATTTAGGGTGGAGGGAAATACAAGAGCATTAAATGGTAATGGAAAAATACAGTAAAATTTTTTAAAATTAAAAATAAAATTGTTTGTATATTTGTTTACTTCTTTATTGTCTAATTTCTCAACTAGTATGTATCCTCCAAGAGAACAGATTCTTAGCTGTCATTTCCCCACTGTATTCCTAGATCTTTTTTTTTAAAGATTTTATTACTTATCTTTAGAGGGGAAAGGAAGGAGAGGAGGAGAGAAATATCAATGTATGGTTACTTCTCATGAGTCCCCTGCTGGACTGGCCTGCAACCCAGGCATGTGCCCTGACTGGGAACTGAACCACGATTGTGTGGTTCGCAGGCCCGTGCTCAATCCACTGAGCTACACCAGCCAGGGCTGTATTCCTAGATCTTAAAATAGTGCCTACACTTAGTAAGTGCTTAATGTATATGCCTTATGGTGGGGGGGTGGGTGCTTAAAATCAAATTTTCCAGTCCCAGAGATTCTGATTTAACAAGTCCCAAGTAGAGCTCAGAAATCTGCATTTCTAGCGAGCATCCACATCTTTCATCCTAAGCAGGTAGTGTGCAAATCACAAATCACATTTTAAGATACGGGCACACCTCCTTGTATTGCGCATCACTGAAACCGAAGGCAAGATTCACACCAGCAAAATGATTACAACTTGCTTTATTACAATACTTTTTTATGGTGGCCTGGAACCAAACCTGCAATATCTCCAAGGTACACTGTGCTCTAATCAAAGCCATCCATCTCCAAATCTTGATTCTTCCTCTAACAGACCTTACAGATCCCATCCCAGCTGCTTTCTTTACCCCTTGGAGGCACAGGGGATTAAAGGAGGTCGCTGGTCCCTGCATTTGGAGTCCAAACAAGTAACTCCTCCAGTTTCCATTTCTGCTGCTCCAGCAAAAGCCAAGCATTCAAAGTAGCTGGTGCCTGGCTGCAATCCTGTCCTGCCCAGAAACACCTGAGCAGGTTTGGACTCAATCCAATAGGTAAACCAGGTAAATTTCCATGTCAGCTCACTAATAGACTTTCCAGAGGCAGCTGGGGCCAATTCATACTTGTTCTACATCTCCTCCAAATACTACTGCCCCCCACACACACAACTTAATTTTTTTTCTTTTTTTATATTTTATTTATTTATCTTTAGAGGGGAAGGGAAGGAGAGAGGGAGAGAAACATCAATGTATGGTTGCCTTTCGTGCGTCCCCTGCTGGGAGTTGGCCTGCAGGGAACTGGCCTGCAACCCAGGCATGTGCCCTGACTGGAAATAGAACCGCGATCGTCTGGTTCGCAGGCCAGGGCCACACAACTTAATTTTGGCACCACCTGCAGAAACGCAGGCCAGAGCTCCCTTTGAAACAACCAAGCAGCTGAGAGGAAGAAATCGTTGACAGGGCCACTCAGGTGACTAAAATAATAGGCACACACATACTTTAGTAACAAGGCAACCCCAAAGTCCAACACAGAGAAATTCAAAGGCTCTACTGAAAAGATTTATTGTTTTTCCCATTTCTTCTCACCCTTGTTTCTTCAGAAAACACCCAACACCTTTTCCTTGACGCCTAAACTGTCATCGGGGTTGGCTTTAGGAAATCTGGGAAAACGTCTACTTTGATTTCCTTACGTTTCCTCTACTTCCCTTCTACCCTGTAAGTGCCGAGCTCCTGCGTTTGATTAAAGCTACCTCTGTCCCCAAGATTCAGGTGCAAATAGCACGCTAGCACCGGTAAACTAGAAAATCACCACCACTTTCCTGTAGCGGAGCTGCCGCAGACAGGAAAGACGAAGCAGCGCAGGGCCTGCGTGCCTGCTCTCCGCGGCTGGCAATCACAGTTCCAATTCCCACCATGTTCCTCGAGGTGGGACAAACCGTGTGGAGTTTTTCCACTAAGGTTGCCTGGAGGGTGCGGGGTGCGCGCAGGAACCCGGACACACGCTTCAGAAAGCAGCCGCCGCTGAGGACGCCTCCTGCGGGACTCCGCGCTGTTCCGGTGGGCGAGCGGCGCTTAACTCGCTGGGACAGAGGGAACAATTTCAGTTCGCACGCCCTTGCGCGTTCCACCTTCCAGAAGTCAGGGCATTTCTGGAGGCGAGGTATGAGGACCCCTCCCCAAAACACATACACATCCTCTTCTAGTCACCCAACGGACGCGGATTGGGGTCCACCCTCCCTGGGGCTTTCGTCCAGGGAGCCCCACCGACGCCCGGCGGCAAAGTTCCCGAGGCTCCCGGGGAAAGAGTGAGGGAGCAGAAGAATCTAAAGCCGCAAGGAACCGCGCGGGCAGGCGGGGCGACTGGGAAGGGGCTCCACTCAAGGATCTTTCCTAAAATCCCCAGGCGGGGGGCGCTGGGAATAGCGCCCCGGAAGGCGCGAGGAGGGAAGCCCCGACGTGTCTGCGCCGCAACAGGGAGCGCAGGGCCAGAGGTCTCTCAGGCGGGGAGAGACCCCACAGCACCCCGTGAGTCCTGGTGTCCTGCGAGGGGCGCCCCTGCCCCGCACAGGCTACTACTGCTGCGGCCCCACGAGACACCTCCTCGCCACTAGCCCTTCTCGCCCAGCTCCCCGCGAGCTTCCCCGACTCACTGCGGAGGCGGCCCAGCACAGGAGCGACGCGCTCTCACGCTTGTGTGCAGACTCGCCACCTGCTCCTCGCGCCTCCGCGGCCAAGGCCCACTCACCCTCCGCATGATGCCGGGACCGTCCCGCCCGGGCTGGTGCGCTTGGCGGACAGGGCGGGCGGTGGCGCAGGGCCGCCGGGGAGCTCCGTGCTGCCCCTGCTCGCACACGCGTGCGCCGCGGCCAGCAAGCAGGCGGTGGCCTCCGAGGGGGCGGGGCGCGGGCGGCGGGGACCTCCCCGCCCCGCAGACCTTCTTTCGCGATTGCGGTGTCCGCACTTCCCGAGGCCGCTTCTCCCAAGCCAATGAAGAGCTGGTCACCTGTGCCTGCCCTGCGGTCGCCCGCAGCTCTGAGCCGGAGAAGGCTGAAGTTGAGCGTTGCGGTAGACCTTTTGGGTAACCAAGTTTGATGAGCAAGAGAGATTGTTGGAGAACTGAGGTGGGAGTTCTCGCCACCTTAAAAGTACTTCTGTTCTCCCCGTTATACGGGAGCGTGGCCCACTGGTGTTTTATCCTACTCTTTAGAGCCTGTGATTACCTTAGGCAAGTGCTGAGCATTATAAACCTTCTGAGGGATGGGGCCGGGGGTGGAGGGGTAAGGTGAGAGTTAAGAGTGGGAAGCAGCAGATCAACCCAGGGCGGGAGGCAGGACCGCTTCGTAGAGCAGAGGTGGTCTAGTTTTCTCCAGGTGAAGCAGTCCAGCTTCACCAGCAGTCCACCCCTGGGGGTGGGGGGCGGGGGGGCTGCACCCCGTACTACTACAGAACCCCCAAGTCTTCCCCGCAAACCTTTGCCTGCAGAGCTTCCTCTTCACAAAGGGCCTTCCCACCCGCGCCCCAACTTCTCCGAACAGCAGGGATAGCCCATCCCCAGCAGCTAGTGCTTCTGGGAAAAAGGTGAGGGAGGGGGATTAGATTCCTCCTGACCATGGAGACACTGCAGCCCAGGAAACACAGGATCCAGACTCTCGAGAACAAGGATGGCACGAGAAGTGAGGGCGTTCCGAAAGGAAATCTGGCCTTTCCCTATTTGGCTCCTACTACTGAACAAAGTAAATCAAATAGCACAAAATTCAAGTCCACCTGAATTCGATGTAAAAAAAAAATCCCTTGTTTACAAAATAATGGTTTGAAACGCACACAAGAATGCTTGCGTTTTCAAACCCGGCTGTGACAGGTAAGCAGACAGACAGCAGAGCGATACAAAGGCTTGTGCTGGGTAAACACTCCTGACTGTCTGGGCTTTTACGTTGCCTGGATGCCAGTAATTCTGGCACATCCCCACTTATCACCACTGTCAAAGAAATACTGTTGTAATTTTCTGACAGTGACGGAGTATCAGCGGCACTATGGAGACCAAATATTAAACCGGCTAAGTATGTTTATGGCCTAATAAATAAAAACGTTTTCTCTGCATTTCTCTTTGATGCCTACCAGCACAGAGAAAAGGAGGGGAGACACACGTTAGGAGGGAAAGTAAAGGAAGGAAACTAAGGAAGCCTGCTAACTCATTTTACTCTAACTTATATCTGCATACAGCGGGGTTTTCCCTTCCTTGATACAAAGCTCTACAGATTGGTTTTTGATGTTTTGCCCTTGGGTAAATAATTTTTTTTCCTTTTAAATATGGAACGCTTCACGAATTTGCGTGTCATCCTTGCGCAGGGGCCATGCTAATCTTCTCTGTATCGTTCCAATTCTAGTATATGTGCTGCCGAAGCGAGCACGGTAAATAATTTTATTAAGTGTGCTTACTTATGCACCATGGGCTTTAGCTGTTCTCACTTTAAATCCACAGAACCCTGTGAAGTGAGTACTATGATTCTATAGTTTTTCAGAGATAGATCCTAAGGCTCAGAGAGGGTAGGTAATTTGCCCAAGTTCACACAGCTTGTTAGTGGCACAACCAGAATTTGAACTCAGACAGTCTGTCTCCAGGGTTCACCTACTTCATCGCCATGCTTTGCTGCACTTCTGTGCTCTGCTCAGTATAAAAGGCACAGCAGTGGAAAGGTGTTACTCAAAGTGGAAACGAACTCTTTTCATAGCTCGAACTAGTAGCTTCCCATCTCTGGACATTAGCATCTTCATTGGACTATATAAGATGTGTTAAGGACCTGCCTGGAAGTAAGGGTCTTGCTTTTGAGTATTGCCACGTGAATATGCAGTGCTCAGCATTGTGGGGAATCTTAGTAACTTCATTGCTTGTGTAATATCTTACCACAGCCCCTTGTGTTACACAGCTTATCCTGTTTCTACAACACTGCCTGGCTCTCCTCCTTTTTATAAACATTCTTTTGCTTTGCAAATGTAATATATAATCCAATTAATGTTAATTTTTTACTAAACTTGAATAAGGCCCCCTAGTGTGAAGGGGACACATATACTTAAGTAATTGTTAGGATGACCTTCAAGTTTTAGTTGGCCCAAAATGATTTTTAAACCTCCTTCAGAAACCAAGACTATCTTCAGCTGTACCAAGTAAATGACAGCACATCAGATGCCAATAGAACACAGAGTGCTGTCTGTGGAGACCCCCGTGTTTGCAATGCCACCATTAACTAACCCGAAGAACCAATTTAAAGGTGAAACTAGACTGAATCAGATTTCCTCTTCTTGAGCAGGGAGGGTGAAGAGGGGGGTCTTTTTTTCTTTCATATATTCAAAGGAACTTCAAAGTGTTTTAATAATGAGTTATATCTTTATTTCCTATTATCACACCTGCATTAGCCTTCTAAACTTGAGACATAGTATTTCTGTTTCCTTGAAAACCACCAAAATTTGAGAACAGGGTGTATTTCCCCTTTTTTCTTAATTGTATAACAGCATCTCCACCAGTTGAAAACAACGCTGAGATTCAGCCTCTTGATCTGCAGGCCAGAGTCACAGGCTGCCATCTGGAGTACAGCAGGGAATGCACCAGGGTCCGAGGGCAGCCTAACTTCTTCCATTAATTATTAATGTAGACAGACATTTGATATGAAACTGAGCAAAAATGAACCAGTTTACAATTTCACATACATTTTAGCAGGCGAGAAGTGAATAATTTAGTCACTTTTGTAGATAAGAAATGTTACCAGTCAGCATAACTTCTTACCAGTCTATCATTCTCCATTTGGAAATGCAGTGGTGATGAGATACTGTTTCTCTTTGTCATGTTCCTAAGTTAGAACCCTTCACAAGGCATCTGTTAGTTACCTACTATGGGGACCAACATTATTGTTTGAATCAATTTCTATTTCCCTGAACAGATTAAGAGTTATATCATGGAAGCAGAATGGTCTCAACTGTACAGTGCCTGAGCACTTTGTATATCCCAGGCACCGTGACAAGCAACTTTACGTGTATCTGTCTGTTTCATCCTTGCAAAACTGTTGCATCCTTACCAGATATTTATCATCTCCATTCAATACATTAGGAAACTAAGATTTAACACTTTCAAAATGAAATGCTTTCAAAAGGTTGCATGGCTGATACATGGAGCAGATTTAACCCTAGTTTGTCTTACTGCAGAACCTATGAGATTAACCGTGACAGGGGGGTATTAATGTATCACAAACTGCTCTCTCTGGACCTGCTCTCTGGAACTTCTTCAAAGTGTGACAATGTGAGCCAAGAAGTTTATGTCCAGTAAAACTGACTTTCAAATATTTAAACTAGAAGAGAATGGAGTTAAATAAGAAAGGATTCTCAAAGAAGATGACTTCCAAGCTTTAAAAAAGCGATACAAGATTTGAATTAAGAGTGAAGAATATTCTTGATAGAGGACATCAGAATGACCAACAATATGGAAACGATGATGGTAAAAATGCAATCACAGAATCAGCTCAAATGGTCCTAACAAGATACTGAGTTGCCTTTTAAAGACAACAGACCCAAACTGCAAGCCATGCATTCAAGGCATGTGCATAGGAGAAAACTCTGACCTCCATTTCACTCAGGACCAAAATCTCACCCCTCCTTCCGCCCACAAAACCATGGGACAGGCCTACAACTGGAACTTAAACACAGGAATACTTTCAGAAGCAAGGAAGTTCCGATGTTGAAGCCTTTTATTATAAATGCTCTAACTTTCTGCAGTCAAAATGTGCCCCACCAGAGTTTCTACACACTTGTTTCCTCTTAACCCTTAAAACCCACTACAGCCCTGGCTGCTGTAGCTCAGTGGATTGAGTGTGGACTGCAAACCAAGGGGCCGCCAGTTCAATTCCCAGTCAGGGCACGTGCCTGGGTTGCAGGTCAGGTCCCCAGTAGGGGGCACATGGGAGGCAACCACACACTGATGTCACTCCCCCTCTCTTTCTCCCTCCCCCCGCCTCTCTCTGAAAATAAATAAATAAAGTCTTTTTTTAAAGTTGTACTAAAATTGAATAAAAATAAACCTACCACAAACCCTGAATTGAGGAGACAGATTTGAGAGGTTGCCTCCTGACCCCTGCAAGCTGACTCAGGATTAGATAAATTGCTCTTTCTTTTCCCCAAAGCCCATGTCACAGTATTGGCTTCTATGAGTGTGGGCAACAAACACGTATTTGGTAACAAAAGACCAGGTCTCCTATGGAATCCTGGGGTACGTGGCTGGGAAGTAAGCCTGCTGGACAGGTAATGAGGGGCTGGGATACTCACCAGGGTACCATTATACACATTCCCTCCAATTTTTTATTGCATTATCACAACCTCTCAAACATATTCATTTATTTTGCTATAGAAGAGCTGCATAATTGTTATGCCATTTCTTTTTCTCTTGCCCTAGTCAAGGCCTGTTGGACTTCTCTGAGCCACATCTGGGGACTGGGCTCTCCACAGATCCATCCTTTTTTTTTTTCAGTAGGTGGCCTGAAGATGCAAGAGGGGAGTGGGAAGAGTTTACCTGTAGCCTTTGTTGGAGGAATTCAATTCAGCTCTCTCCACTGAGGACCTGTGCTGGGGTTCACTTCCTAACAGATATTGAGAAAGGTGAAATTCACCTATACTTCCGCACTGTTATTTACATATTTTCATATTCCTTCCTACTCTTTGTATAAATGCACTTCTGTTTGCAATCTGTTTACATGGCCATCTATCCTGCTAGTCTGACCTTTGAAAAATGGACTGTCTTAATAATTCTTACATCTCTAAGGCCTATCACAAAATAGGTGCTCGATACATGTTTAATAATTGAATGAATGATGTTAAATCATACTGTGGCCAACCAAAGAATACCAGATGGCAGGTGATGCCCATGCTGCGGAAGGGCTTGGGGCCCCAGGGCCCTGGAATGGGAGGCTGTAGTAGCTTCTGTGGAGGACTTGGCAATAACATTTGAGGCCATGGTCACAGCTGGGTCAGGGCTGGGACTGAGGTCACAGAGCTTGCAGAGGCAAGGCCAAGGACAAGGAGAGGAGCCCTTTCACCAAGCTGGGCCACCTGGTCAAGGACAAAAAGATCAAGTCCTTGGTGGAGACATATCTCTTTTCCCTGCCCATCAAGGGATCTGAGATCATTGACTCTTTCTAGAGGTGTCCCTCAAGGATGAGGTTTTGAAGATTTTGCTCATGTAAGGGCAGACCCATACTGTTCAGGGGACCAGGTTCAAGGCATTTATCACCATTGGGGACTGTGATGGACATGTCAGTCTGGGTGTTATGTGCTGAAAGGAGGTAGCCACTACCATCCCTGAGGCCCTCATGTTGGCAAAGCTCTCTATTCCCTGTGTGGGAGGCTGCTCAGGGAACAAGGTTGGCAAGCCCCACACCGATGCATGCAAGGTGACTGGCCAGTGTTGCTCTGTGCTGGGGGCCTCATCCCCACTGTCAGGGATGCTGGCATTGTCTCAGCCAAGAAGCTGCAGCTGATGGGCAGCATCGAGCACTGATAGTGCTCCATCGAGCACCTCGGGCAGGGGCTACTCTGCCACCCTAGGCAACTTTGCCAAGGTCAGCTTTGATGCCAGCTCCAAGACCCCCTGCTGTCTCACCCCCAGACTCTGGAAAGAGACTGTATTCACCAAGTCTCCCCAGCAGGAGTTCACCATCTTGTAAAGACCCAGACCAGAGTCTCCATGCACAGGACCCAGGGGACAGCTGTGGCCACTACATAGTCTATACAAAAAAAATTAAAGTGACATAAACCTATTAAAAACATTTATTCTGTTTTTCTTCAACAAATGGTTTTCTATATTTTTACATGCCCTTAATAATTATTTTTACTGGCTGCATAATGTACATTTATCATAGATATATCACCATTTAACCATCCCCTCATGTTGCCATTTGAGTTGTTTCTATTGTTTTGAAATTTCTTATGAATTAGTAGGTAGAGATATGCCTTGATATGAAGATAGATCTGAAGAAGGATGATGTGAATGTGGTCAAACAAATGGTCCAGAGGTAGGGAGACCAGTTAGGAGGCTGATCTCAGTCACACAAAATGTAGCTGATGAGGTGGTCAAGGCAAGGTGTAGGAATGCAAAGGGAGAAACAGCTTCTCCATCCACTACGATAGCTGGCAAGCCATAACCTTGGCTTTACCCTGGATGGAGCTGCATGTGTGACAGATAGTGGGGGCATTGTCCTGTGATAAAGGGCATTGTTTTAGCACCTCGGACAGCTCCTGGATTGGCAGAGGCTCTGGGTGGTATGAGCCCATTATTGTTGTCAGTGATGGCTCCCTTTAATAATAATAGTAATTAAATAAAATAAATAACTTACTGAGCATGTGCTCAATAAAAGCTCTACATGCATTCACATATTTAATTCTTCTAAAGAAACAGGCAGAAAAAGTCACATAATATCCCTCATACAAATAGCAAGTGGCAGAGCTAATTTCTCAACCCAGTCTGGCTCCACACTCCATTATACTATTCTATAAAAGACAATTACAATTAAGTACGATAAATCCATTGACAGAAAAGTAGAAAAGAGGGGCATCTGGAGTTTACACTGGAGCACAAGGAAAGGAGGAGTATTCTTGGGAAGCTTCCTAGAGAAAACAACACTGGAAATAAGTTTTCAAGGATGAATGGGATTTAACTAGAGCAGATGGCCAATGGGCCACCAATGGCCCCAATGGGCCACATTCTGAGGCTGATCCAGGCTCAGCCAAAAGGTCTCCTGTGATCAGTTAACAAATGAGTTAACAAGAATGGTGGGAGACCTGAGACTGGGGAGGTAGGTGGGCCACATAAAGAAGGATCTTGGGCCCTGGCTGGTGTAGCTCAGAGGATTGAGCACAGGCCTGTGAGGCAAAGGGTTGCTGGTTCGATTCCCAGTCAGGGCAGATGCCTGGGTTGCAGACCAGGTCCCTGGTAAGGGACATGTGAGAGGCAACCACACATCGATGTTTCTCTCCCACTCTTTCCCTTTTCCTTCTCTCTCTAAAAATAAATAAATAAAATATTTTTAAAAAGAAGGATCTTGGATATAAGTTAGGAAGTTTAAACATTTTCCCTAAAGGCTATGATAAACCACCAGAGAGTTTTAAGCAAGATGTAGCTGTAAAAAACTTGCATATTAGAAAAAGCTTTCTAAAAGTTCAGGGTGAAGATAGTAGAGTGAAAGATCACAGATTCTCCTTTTCCTAATACTTAATGTAATTAACAAAATGTCAGAGACAGGGAGACAAACTCACCCTGGATAAGGTGAGAGGAGGGGAAGGCGACTCTATCCACTCTATGCAACAGTTACAAAAAGATCTGGTTGGAGCTGCCCCTACTAAACAAGAGTGAGATGAAAAGAAATTGCATGGTGACAAGAAAAAGGGAGCAGAGGGATGGAGAGGAAGGAAAAATAATGAGTGAACTATGAAAAAACTAATCTGGAAGAAAATATGACTCCAAGTTACAGGAGATCCCCAGGGAATGCTTTGCACTAAAAAGACCTTAATAAGAATGTGAACCTGAAAAGAGACTTCAAAATTGAGATGGTAAAATAACATAAAACAAAGGAAGAGTAAAAAGGATATTTCAGAGCTAAAGAAATGAATAAAGAACGGAAACACCGTTATATATCCAACAAATAAATTAGACATGCCAAATAACAGGAAAGACATGATTGAAAATTGAGTTAATGGCGTGGATAAGAGGTTTGAGATAATTATGACAAATACAAAGGGAAAACACAGAGGGAGTAAAGCAATTACTGAGAAGATAATAAGAGAACCCAGAGATAATCAAACATAAGAATAATTGGTGTCCCTAATTTGTGTAGAAAATATAACAAATGCAACAAAATATGCATTCAGAAACACACCACAGGAATGTTCTTCATAAAATGAAGGACTGAGTCTGTAGAGGAAAATTTCTACAGTATGCCCCCCTCCAAAACAAACCTCCTATGAACAAACATCAAGATGTAGCCATATTAAATTACAAATTTTCAAGGGAAAATGATTATTTAGACACCGGGGCAGAAAAGGCAAGTCATCCATGGAAGTGGATAGGATGGATACAAATATTTCTAAACTATCTCAACACTAGAAGACAATGAAGTAATGTCAGCAGAGTCTAGAGAGATTAAAGGATGTACTAAGAACATTATATACCTCGCCACAGGAAGATGTCCCAAGCATAAAAGAACTCAGAGAATAAAACACTCATGAGTCCTTCTTGGAAAACAAAATACAACTAATCTGCACAAGGAGATGAATTTAATGAAGGGTTTCAAGAACATAAAGCACCCAGTCAACAGGTAAGAGGACTGACAATTGGCAGATGAGCTTCTTAAACACAGAAGCAAGACCAAACAATTGATCAAATTCTAGCTGTGGAAAAAAATGTAAATGTTACAAATCCTGATAAAATAAAAAATAATAATAATATATTTTAAATCAGGAGGTAGGAGGACAGGGGGAATAAGTAAAATTACCTCATTTTCCACCTGCAGAGAACATTGTGATTATCTAAAATTGAAGCATAAATGAAGAGAAATGTCATAACTTTAATCTTAACTATTTCCTCATTTTTCTTTACTTCAAGAGTGCTTGGAAAACACTTTTCCCATGGTAGAAAAATAAATTTATCTGAAATTGGATTTAGTTTACTTTTAGCTTTTTCTTCTGTAAAAGTAAAACTTAAATAACTTAATTAAAACAACTTTGATAAATAATTATAAAATTCTCTCATATCCTACCTATATATATAAATAGAGATACTTCTTGAGTTATGTTAACACATTATTTTTTGGGTGGTGAAATTTGTTCCCAGTTTTATTGAGATATAAATGACATGTAATATTGTATTCATTTAAGGTATACAACATATTGATTTGATATCTACATATTGTGAAATGATTTTCACAATAAGTAACATGCATCACCACACATAGTTACAATGGCAGGATCCTTCTCTTTTTGGGTGGTGAGATTTTAAGAAATGTTCTGCTTCTCTTCTTTGCAGTTCATTACCTGAAACTTTTGGTAAGGAATGCTTTTATTTAAAAACCAATCTCCGCCCTGACTGGTGTAGCTCAGTGGATTGAGCGCGGGCCTTCGAACCACACAATCGTGGTTTGATTCCCAGTCGGGGCACATGCCTGGGTTGCAGGCCAGTTCCCAGTGGGGTACTCACGAGAGGCAACCATACATGGATATTTTTCTCCTCTCCTTCTCTCCGTCCCTTCCCCTCTAAAGATAAATAAATTAAATCTTTTTTAAAAATCCCCTTTTTAAATCATAACTGAATATGGCTGCTTTCTATGATTTAGCATGGAAAGATGTCCAGGATCTACTGCTAAATGAAAAGGCTGGTTTCAAAGCTACACCTGCAGTGTGATCTCATTTAGGTAAAACCTACATAGCATACATGCTTCTGTATGCATCAGAAAGCCTAAAACACCAAAATGTTAACAGTGTTTATCTCTGAAGCTGGAGTAGAGAATTGGGGGCAGGGAGCACTTATAATTCTCCAGTATCATTTTTAGAAACTTTCTTACCTGGAAATATAATAGATACAGACACAAGCAAACAGCAAATATGCAGCTTTGCAAGTTACTAAGATGAACATTCTTACATCCACCACCCAGTCAACAAGTACAACCTCGCCAGATAACTCAGGAACCCCTACTGTGCTGCACTCTCGCTCACCCCTACAAAAGTGAACGTTCTCCTGACTTTTTAAGTACCAATTGCCTTAGGTTTTTTAGAGTTTATCACTCAAGTATGCATGCATTTCTGGATGTCTTATCTACTTTTTAAAATTTGATTTGTTGTTTAAGTCTCTTGTCATCTACAGGGGCCCCCCATTCCTATCTGTTCCTATATCTATTGAAGAACCCCAGGGTGTTTGCCTTGTCCAGCTTCCCACAGTCTGGATTTTGCTGTTTGCCCAGGTTTGCTCCACTTCAAATGGTTCCTCAGTCCTCCGGCTTTCCTACAAAATGGCAGCTGGACCCAGATTCTCTTCGGCGAGACCACAGGTGGCATTGCGTCTTTATCGAGAGACATACTATGTTTGGTTGTCTCTCTATTGGTGATGTTAGCAGCTGTTGATCAATTCATTTTATTTCAACCCATTGACATTTTAAGAATTACAAAGTAAAGATTTCTATTTACCCAGGTTAAAAATTAATAACAGTTAAAAAGATTTCTAATTCTACATTTCTTTTTTTACTAATTGAAATGCTTTCATATGCTTACTCAGTGTTACAGTTTATGCAGAAAAGGCAAGATAAATGTTTGGTTGTATTTCTTTATTTACCAGTTTTCAAGATAATGATTTGGTTCTGTATCACTCTCTGAGAGTACTCAATTATTTTTAAATATTTGCATGAATTCATGAATATAGGCATATTTGATGGATTTTAATTAACTGCACGATTATCCTCACCACAAGATCACACTGCCTCATCTTTGGCCAGTGAGAGCCTCTTCTATTCAGCTCCCGAGGTTTTTCTGCTATGTCGCTGGAAGTGTTTGATACTTCCCTTGCTGCCGGGTCTGACAAAAAGCTCCACAATGTTCTAAGCTCATGTTGTATACTTTCTGTCCCAGGTAGGAATCAGCTAATTCTCTGAGAATCATCCAGAGGAGATTCCAATTTCTTTAAGAAGCCTTAACTTTTCTTATGGGTAAATGGTATTTCAGGACCATCATTTTGGTACTAAGAATGCTCCATGTTGCTGCTTTGGTCACAAGAGCTTTAGGCCTCTCATGGGATGGAGAGACTATCAGACCACACACACACACACACACATTCTGTACCCTACAGAATGTACATTATACATAGAGAGTTTTGTATGATATAGACATATAGATATACTAATACTTCCAACATAAATTTGTGTTCATTTTTACTTAACCTCATTTGTATTATATCTTCTTTCTTCTAAATAAGAATCCTGGCTCTTAAGAACACGGGATGATAGCATTGGAATATACTGTATTTGCTCATTTAATTTTTCCCCAAAGTGTCTCAGAGTAGCAATACTAATACTGCTCAATATTATTGCTGAAAACAATTAAGAACATTTTTGCATTTACTCTCCTTATTCTGCCCCCTCATTTTTTAAATAGTTGTACCATATCTACATTACAGGGTCATACAGACATTTCATACTATATTCTTGCCGCCAGTCTCTCCTGTCTGAAGTTCGTACCCAAGTAAAACCCTGTGAACATATTCCCTGAGTTCTTGAATGTTGACAACAGCTTGGCTGGTGATTACCCTGGCTGGTCAGTTTTGAGAGTTCATAGGGGCTACATTGCTCCAGCTCCTTCCATTTTTACACGTCTGTTCCACTCTCTGGCTGTTAGAGCTGGCAAACCTCTTCTCAGTTCCAGCTGCCATTCCCCAAATGGTCTGCCTTGCTTTCCTGTGGATGCCTGTTGACTACTTTGGGCTTCTCCTGCTCTCAGATCCATCAGTGCCCCACTGCCCTCCTCTGCTTCCTTCCGCACAGATATTAATACCATGCAGGTCTTTGTGCATTTGGGGGTTGGGGGAGCTATCTTGTCTCCTGTTGTTTTTCCTCCCATGTGTTCATGGGTTTGGGGTTAGACATCTAGTTACTTTATCTGTCTTCATTTGGAGACTCAGAAAGTTTTCAAAAACTATGCTACTGCTACCATCTTCCCAGCTCATTTTATGTTATTATATATTTATACCAAGTATGTTTATGTGGGGAGAAGGCAACGGTATTTCTATTTTGGAGAAAAGGTAAGTCTGGCTGCACTATGTTGGGTAGCTGTGAGGGAATTAAACAGATAGCACTGACTGGTATGAACTAGTACAACTGTACCATTGTCAAAATATTTAACTACGTCCTTTTTGACCAGTCAGTTGCCACTCTTCCAGCCTCAGTGCCCTTCCCTTAAATGTCCCTTCCCAACATCCCCCACCTGTGAAACAGGAAATAAGAGTTAATGTCTGTCACAGGAGGGGCTCTTCAGGATCCTGTTCTAAACCAGTGGCTGCTTGGTCAGTGCCCATGCTGTATTGTTGGTTAAATGTTTTGAACATTATAGGCCCTACAAGATTTGGAGACTGGTGATACAATACTTGAAGGGGGAGCGGTAAAATAGAAGATGGTAAGAGTGTGTGCCTTCTCAATGGGTCTCCATTGAACAGTTCAGCCAGCATTTCTTCCGCACTTCCTATGTGCTAGACACTGTGCAAAGCTGAGAGGGCACAAAAACAATAAGACAAAGTTTTTGCCATTGAGGAACCTGCAATGTACTGCCCTACCTGGGGGGCTACTTATCCACTGGAGGGGATTCCAATTGTACTATATTGAATTATAAAGCTCAGTCCTGGAGCAGAAATGAGAGGAGGAAGAAAAGTGCAGATCTAATAAGTAAGCTCTTTGTTCAAGTAATCACCTTAACAGACTGAAATTTCTCTACCTTTAGACCAGCGTCTGCAGTGAGAGCTGGGCAGTTAATTAAAACACATGGTAAACAATCCTGGCAAGGAACATTCAGTCCTGGCACACAATGAATCAAGTGGTCTCCTTAGACAAAAAAGTCTGGCCTCTTATCTACAGAGTGAATCAGTTCTTTACCTATTCATGTTCTATGTCCTAATTGAACCAGCAATGCTTTCCAATATGGAGGAAAAAGGTATCTGCAAGAAAAGCCAGCTGGAAACATAGTGTTTGTCTAAATGATAACTACAATAGTTTATCTTGAGGAAGATTTCTATGATCAGGAATGCAAAGCAATGGAAGAGGTGCTCTGAGTTTTGTTTGCTCAATTACTGGAAGCACAAATCTCCTGGAGGGAAAAAAGTAGTGCTAGCTGCTCACTCTCAGAGCCCAAAAGGCACCATAAGGAAAAGGAAATGTGCATACCACCTTCATTTCCCTAAAGTCAATGAATTTCAATTGATTGCATGTACTAAAAATATGTATTAAGCACTTACTGGGTGTCAAGTGTAGTCTCTACTATTATCAAATTGCATCTTACCCATCGGGGAAGTTAATAAGCAGGAATCGTTGGTGTGAAGTTCAGCCTTGCCCCTGCAGAAGAGGTCTAGAAATCCAGTGGGTCCTACCGCAGCAGCTTGATTAGTCTGTAGAGCTTATGAAGCATTTGGGAACCTCCTACCTCAGAGTCTGCTTCTCAAGCAGAAGAATCAGATCCTACAAATTATCACCTGACAAAATGAGAATGTTACGTTGGCGGCTGTTACCATTAACTTCTAGTAATACAATGGTTTGCAACACGGGAAGAGGATGTATCGAAAATCTTAGTGTGGAAGCAGGGAGAAATGAAAGCAGTATTTTCAAATGATACATTCCCTCTTAATGAGAGATTCTTATATGGAAATGTTTAAGAGCACAGGCTTTGTAATCAGATGGCCTAAATTCAAGTCCTGGCTCTAACACTAATGATACAACTCTGAATAAATTATGTAGTCACTATGTCACTCAGTTTCACATCTGTGAAATAGGAACAGTGACATTCATAATATCTGATCATTTGGCTATTTTTAGGGTTAAATGAATTAACATAAATAAAGCAGTGAGAAAAATACCTCCCTCCTAGGTCCCCCTCCACTGCTGCTTCTTACTGACCTCAGCCAACCATTCTAGGGAGTGTCCCACGCCTCTGATCATCATAAAATCAAGAAGGGGAAGGGATCTTGGAGGACATCAGCTCTTTTTTTAAAAGATTTTATTTATTTACTTTTAGAGAAAGGGGAATAGAGGGAGGAAGAGAGCTAGAGAAACATCCGTGTGTGGTTGCCTCTCACATGGCCCCTACTGGGGACCTGACCTGGAACCCAGGCATATGCCCTGACTGGGAATCAAACTGGCAACACTTTGGTTTTCAGCTCACACTCCAATGAACCGCACCAGCCAGGACAGCATCAGCTCTTTTTTACTCTGGAATCTTCTCTCTATAATCTAGGGCAAGCCACCTGATTCCTACTTGAACATACACTAATGACAGGGTTTCTTCCCCAATGAAAAACCTGTGTCATTACTGGGCACTTGAAAGGTCTTCCTTGAATTAAGTCAGGGTTTCTTTCCTATTTACTCTCTGTTGAAATTGGAGATAAGGTTATTCACATTCCTTTAAATAATGAAGGATAGCTAGTTAATAGTGTACAATTAAGCATATGGGCTCCAAACACAGATTGCATGGATTGAATTTCAGCTTCCCCATTTATTGGTTGTGTGACCTTGGGCAACTTACACTTTCTATGCCTCAGATTCCTCATTTGTGAAACGGTCATGCTAAATACTACCAATCTCATAGGGTTGTTGTGAGGGTTGAATGAGGTACATTTAAAGAGCCTGGTACATAAGACTCAACAAATGCCGTCAATGATGCTGATGCTGTTGAAATCTCCTTTGGGCATTTGCTTCCTCAGGCTAAACATCCCCTTTTCTTCTTGATACAACAACTCCTAATAGCCCTCAGCCCCTCCTCTGAGTGAGCTCCAGTCACTGGTATTCCTCTTCAGGAGTCCAGCTCCAATATGTCTCTTTCATTGTTGCCCAGGCTGGAGCCCACAACTCTTGTTGGTTCTGGTCCACAAAGACTAGCCCTCTCTTGCTTGGGTATTTGTTCATTTACTGATTCATTCACAAGTGATTTTAAGCACCTATATTTTTATAAATGGATCCTAGGAGAGAATTGGCTTTTTTAGTATGCATATCCCACTTTTAACTCACAATGAACTCACAGTCGGCTAAGCCAAGGATCGGCACACTCTTCAGTAAAAGATCGGCACACTCTTCAGATGATAAACAGGAGTGGGGCAAAAAGAGGTTTACAATTGTGGATATGCAGAACGGTTTATTCTTGTGTTATCATTTACCAATTATTGTATCGTCTTCCATACAAACAACTGTAAACCTACTTCTACCCCACTCTGTGTTTCGACTTTGCAGCCTCTTCTGTCTCTGTCGCAACTACTCAGCCCTGCTGCTGCCGCAGGGAAGCGGCCACAGACAGCACGTAAATCTTTGTTTACGAAAACAGGAAGTGGCTAAACTGTGCTGAGGTGTAGGAGTCTGCCAACTTCTGAACTAAAGCAGATCACATAAAAAAGAAGTCTTTTTATCATATGATCCAGTAGTTCCACTTCTGGGTATTTATTTTTAAAAGAAATTACTATCTTAAAAAGACATCTGCACCCCTATGTTCATTGCAGCGTTATTTACAATAGCCAAGACATGCAAACAACCTAAGTGCCCATCAATGGATGAGTGGTTAAATAAAATGTCACACACACACATGCACATACAAAGGAATATTATTTAGCCTTAAAAATGAAAGAAATCTTGTCATTTGCAACACCACAATAGAGCTTGAGGGCATTATGCTAAGCAAAATAAATCAGAAAAAGAAACACAAGCACTATATGAAGTCATTATTTGTAGAATCTAAAGAAAAATAAAGCAAACAGACAAAAACCCAAAGAGCTCACGGTAGCAGAGAACAGACTGGTGGTTACCAGATGCAAAAGGCAGGAAGTGGGCAAAGTGAGTGAAGGGGGTCAAAAGACACCAACTCCAAGCTTCCAGAGCAGGACGTCCTGGGGTGTAGTGCACAGCATGGTGACAATAGTCACCAACCTTCTTATATGGAAATACAGTAAGGCTTTCAAATACACTGTATTGTATATTTAAAAGCTACTAAGGAAATAGATCTTAAAAGTTCTCATCACTAGCTATGTGTGGTGATAAATATTAACTAAACTTACTGTTGTGATCATTTCTCAATATATACACATATCGAATCACCATGTTGTACATATACAATTAATACAATGTTTATATAAATAGTATCTCAATAAAAACATCATTAAAAATGTCTCTGTTTCCCCACCCCTTTCCCCTGCTCAGCTGTTCAGCTGGCTGTTTTTCATTGGTTTTGTTTCTTTAGCACAGGTGCAAGGAACTTTTTGCCATCTTCTGATGATAAATGTGTCATTTATATATCCATCCAAGTAACTGATTAATATTTTGAACTGCAAAGGCCCGGATACAGAGCCTTAAAGAAGATGGTAAGTAACTTCCCTCCTTGCTGTCTCTGCTGCGTTCTTCAAATCCAGCCCCATTCAGCGTCCAGGAGGCTATCCTCACAGCTGCCCTCCCTTCCCAAGCCTTCCTATGTAGTCTGAGGAGGACGCCTGTATTAGTCTGGGCTCTCCAGAGAAACAGAACAGGATATCTATCCATCCAAAGAGATTTGCTGTAAGAAATTGGCTCACATGATTGTGGAGGCTAAGAAGTTCAAGATTTGTACTTAGCAAACTGGAAACTCAGGAAAGCCAATGATGTAAGTTCCAGTTGAAGTCCAAGTCCCAAGGCAAGAGGAGACTATCCAGCTCAAGGACAGTGAAGCAGAGAGAGAGAGAGAGAAAGAGAGAGAGAGAGAGAGAAAGCTTTCTTAGTCTTTTCTTCCATACCGACCTTCAGTGGTTGGATAATGCTCACTCTACTCAGTCTACTGATTCAAATGCTGGTCTCATCCAAAACACCCTCACCAGCACCCAGAATGATGTTTAACTAAACATCTGGGCACCCCATGGCCCAGTTAAGCTGGTAAACAAAATGAACCACCACGGTGCCCTTGAATGCAGCCCACGGTACTTTTCACAGACCTCTGTCACTGCTCTGTCACTGCTCTGTCACTGATCTGCCACTGGACTGCATGCTCCATCCAAGAGCGTGGCCCAGAGTCAATGCTGAAATGTTGACAGAATGAATGAATGACAAATGACTGTGTGGCTTTGTATGTGTCTTCCCTTTTTTAAAGATTACTTCTTATTGTAATCGTCTGAAGACCAGCTAGGTTACTGGAACTTGATAAACAAGCAGGAGATAAGGTATAAGTGAGAGTTGACAGCTCAATGTACCATCTCTTCCAGGATTGCCTGGGAGGTTGGATCTTATTTAATAAGGGTGTCTTGTGTCCTTTTTGCAAAGATGAGGATACTATGGCCATTGCAGTCACCACAAGAGAGGTTTTAGACAGAGGATGTGAATGTTTCATTCTCCTCAAATCATACCATGTTGTCTTATCTTTATCAGGTCTTTGTGTAAAAAAAAGCCTGACTGAACACAGATTCCTTGAAGAATATACATAAATGTTTGTGGATTACAAATAATATTAATAAATACCATCAGTAGCCTACAGAGTTCTTTCAGGCTTGTCCTCAGAGAGTCTCTAACAAGGTAAATCATATCCTCATCTTTGAAACCAATAGCATGCCGTTCAATTACTAGAAAAATGCCTATCTGGAAATCTAGTCTCATCCTAAGAATAAACAATAATAAATAAAGATAGAGCTGATATCATGTTGTTGTCATTGATAATAAACTACTGAAAATCAGTGAATATATCACTCTCACTGGTTATGGGGTAGATCAATCATTTACCTAGAATTACTTAGAGTGGCTTGACTTCTTTTTGATTAGAAATTTGATAAGGAGTTTCCTTTGCTGCTGACATTTGCAAACTGAGGGTTACCTGGGATGTTTTCCAAACATGGCTCCCTCAGCTCCTTAAAAACAGGGTGAGGAAAAAGTAGGTTTACAGTCATTCATATGGCTAGTAGTACAATAATTAATAAATAATGACATGTGAACACATCCTATATCTCATGTACTCACAATGGTAAACCCGTATATTCACGTTTAAATGAGAGTAAGGGCTGCAAACTGATGGCTTCGGCACCAAACCCAGTTTGCAGAGATGTACACGGTTGTCTCCCTCCCTCGTTCCCTCCCTTTCTTCCTTCTTCCCCTTTTGTTGTAAAATTGACTTTCTTCTAGCAGAGTACTGCCCCATGTTTCCCAGCTTCCTGCCTCCCCCGTTGCCCTGAGCCAAGTAGTTTTCCATTTAAATTACTTTCCTGGCCCTTGAAGGCATCTGAGTTTCAGACCCCAACATTTGGGACATTGAACAATTTGTGAAAGGGAGGGGTAATTATAGTTGCTCTTACTTAGAGCGCTTACAACCAGTAGGCACTGCTCCATGCACTTTCCATGTGTCATTTCATGTACCCTACAACTTCACAAGCCTGAGAAAGATTAAGGAGCCCAGAGCCTGGAGCTGGTGAGTGGTGGAGCCAGGCCTGGTGCCCAGGCCTCTGCAGAGTGAGCCACCCCACCCACTCTGTGAAAAGTTAAAGGCATAATGACAGGTTTTAACCCTGCAGCAAACTATAACTGGTTCTGAAATCTAAAATCTGGAAAAGGAAATGAACAGACAACCCCCAGGACAAAAACTGTAAAAACCCCCTAGATTTTAGGAGGAAATCCAAAAAAAAAAAGAAAAGAAAGAAAGAAAAACCACATCAGAACAAGAGTTTTTCTGGTACTATCTTTATTTTTTAAGGATTTTATTTATTTATCTTTAGAGGGGAAGGGAAGGAGAGAGGGATAGAAATATCAATGTACGGTTGCCTTTCGTGAGTCCCCTGCTGGGAACTGGCCTGCAACTCAGGCATGTGCCCTGACTGCGAATCAAACCACGATCGTTTGGTTCAAAGGCCTGTACTCAATCCACTGAGCTACACCAGCCAGGGCTCTGGTACTATCTTTAATTCATTGATCTTATATGCATGGGCATATACACCACATTTTATTTTGCTAAAAATGCTTCTGCTCTACCAGATCCCCAAAATAAACTTTTCTTTCCCAGGGGCCAGTGCAGGCAGAGCACTAGAGCTTTTTGTTAGCAGCTGCATCTTCAGAACCAGAACCAGAACCAGAACCAGAACCAGAACCAGATGGCAGGAGCCTGGCTGCCTTTTATAATTCCAGGCTAATCACCCCTCAGGGGAAGCAGGGGCTCTCCTTCCCCTGCTGTGTCCCTGACGGGGCTCCCAGGCGGGCGAGATAATGATGGCCCCACAAGCTCCTGGGGCCATCCCCTGCTGCGCTCCACACAGAAATGACGAAGTGCAATCCTCACCCTCCTGGAGCTTAGGATCTGGGGGTAGGTTCTTTCCTTTTGAAGCCCACATTCCCAACATGTGAAATATTTCTGACAATGATCTTCAAGGGTTTTTTAGAGTACCGAGATGTTTGTGGAACAGAGATACACTGTGTCTTCCAGAAACATCTAGATTCCAGGATGCTCTGGACTGAATTGTATCCCCTCAAAATTCACATGTTGAAGCCCTACCCTCCTCCCTGCCTCCATGTGAGTGTCCTGGAGCTGAATGAGGTCATAGGGGTCGAGTCCTGATCCAGTAGAACTGGTACTTTTACAAAAAGAGGAAGAGAGGCCAGAGCCCGATCTCTGCATGTGCCTGCTGAGGAAAGGCCACGTGGGCCGGCAGGCAGCCCCCCGTAAGCCAGGAAACCCAACCCTGCTGGCACCCTGGGCTCAGACGCCCAGCCTCCAGAGCTGTGAAAAAATTAACTTCTGTGTAAGCCACCCAGTCTGTAGAATTTTGTTATGGCAGCCCTAGCGAACCAACACATGTACTGTATGTGACAGTGCCATGTTTAGATTAGGGGTACAAAAGAATTATTATTAAACTGCTATCACTCAGGTTCTTCTTGTCAGTTCAGGGGCTTAATGGGCGTATGTTATTTTGTCTGCTCTGCTCCCCTGAGCTCCTTTGGGGAGCTCCTTCACCCCCAGTCCATACAGCTCATGTGGAATTGTTAGTCACACTTTACTGCCCTGCCCTGGCTATGCTTGTCATCTCGCCCTATCACCTTGATAATATGATTACACTTGGTACTGTGATGGGCACACCAGACAAACAGGACTCATCAGAGCCCTACTCCACATTTATACTCAGGAATATCGTGTAGATTTAATATTCACTGAGAGAACTTGCTTTTTCAGCTAGTCTTCCTGGGCTAGGATCTTACGAGCCTGGGGAAGCCCGACTATAACGGGAGAAAGGGAGGCTGACACAGAGAGGAAGAAGAAAGACAAAGATGGTGAGTGTTATTTAAATGTCTGGTTTCAGCCATGTCTCGTGACTACTCCTGGCTCAACAGTTAGATGAGTGAGGAGATTTCAGCCTGCCGTGGAATCTGCTAATCCTTTTCTTGATTTCTCTCTCTCTTTTTTTTAAAGATTGTATTTATTTATTTTTAGAGAGAGAGGGTGGGAGGGATAACTAGAGAAAGAGAAACATGGATTGGCTGTCTCACCTTCACTGGGGACCAAACCACAACCCATGTGACTGACTGGAAACCGAACCAGTGACCTTTTGCTTTGTGGGATGACACCCAACCCACTGAGCCACACAGGTCAGGGAACAGATCCTTTTCTCTTCTGTTGAGGGGAAGGGCAGGGATTGTTACCACCCAATTACTGCGACCCAGACCTAAGCTTCTCCTGAACTCTCCTCTGAGTTTTTCCAGCTGAAACCTCAGTTTTCTTATCTTTAAGATGAGAAGACCTGCTGTGAAATAATTTCATAGGGCATCTAACACACTATTTGGCAGTAGCGGGTGCTTGGGGATGTTGGCTCCTGTCATGGAAAATTCTCTGTATGACCAGCCCAAGGATCTTCCCCAGGCAACAGTCTTCCTTTTCCACATGAAAAACCAAAGCAATGAAGAGATTGAGACCAATGTCTACAACAAGATCCCCTCCCAGAGAAGGGTGACTATCTGCATGAGGAGGGAGAACCGATGTACATAAATCCTCTGCTTAAAACCATACTTTGTTTAGAAATTATTCTCACCTACTTTTCTTTTTTCAATTTGAGAATGAGAAGAAGCCATTCCCTCAGTGTCCAGGAAGGTTTCATGTCACCATGGGAGCTCCATTTCCACTCCGAAGAAACTATGGGAGAGGGTTAGCCAGCCTCCCTTCCCTGGCATGATCCTGAGGACAAGCTTGCAAAGACTTGGCTGGGCCCTGGGCATCTCCTGTGCTGTCGACCAACACCGTCATATGGGAGACACCACCCCTGGGGTGAGGATGGTTGGGGAAACTGGAGAAGCCCACATTCAGGCTGCAGACACGAGCAGTGGGTCATTGGGGATAAGGAAAGTACAAAACCCTTCTGACTGGTCGTGGCCTCCTGGGATCCTGCAACTTCCATTCTTTGGGATCTAAAGGAATCACAGTATAAATTGCCCCCCCAAAAGAAGCAGTCAGTTTTGACAGATGTCAGAATGGCTTCTGTTATCTGCCAGGCCTTCCTAAACAGCCAACCAGAGTGGGACAAGGCTCACACTGGATTGGCAGAACATTAATCCTCACAATCACTTAATTAATTAATTAATTAATTAATCAATAAATTAATTAATGGTTCATCCTCATTAATCCTCTGGAGAGCCTTAGCCATGGTCTTCTGGGAGTCATACTGTCCCTCAGGTAAAGCCCTCTGTCACTATGACAGCAACGTTTCCCCATCTCAGCCTGGTGTTGAGACTTCCACTCGCCCTCCCTTTTGGCCCCACTGGCAAAGGGGAACTAGCCCTATCTGTATCAGACACTGCATGCACTGACCTGTCCCTACTCTATGAAGTACGTACCTGTCCCCATTATATAGAGGAGGAAACTGAGCCTTAGAGATATGAAATAATCAGCTGGAAGGGGAAGGACTTACAAGTCTGTGTGACTATAATTCCTACTGCAATAAAAAAATTCCACATATTTAAGATTCCTGTTCCTAAGGCCTGCAATGAGGGAAACAGGCTGGCACACCCCAGTTCATTTCATGAGCTCCATCTCTCTAAGAATCTTCATCTCTTTCAGTCTTAAAGAGAAAACCATCCTCCCAGCACCATTCTCCCAAGAGAGGGGAGAATGTCCCCGCTTTGCTTCCTCTATCAACCGTGAGCAGGCCTGGCACATCATTCCGTATCTGCTTCCTCATTGAATAGCTCAGGCCTCTTCATCGAAGCCCTGCTGGTCTCAGAGTGACCCACAGACCTTATTATACAATATTCTCTCTCAGTTGGCCTGGCAGAGACACTGAAGCAAATGGTCCAGCTCTGGGGGTCAGATCTGCTCAAAGACCAGTGAGTGGCTGGCCAAACCCCAGGCTGCAGGCTAAACCCTACAAATGATACCCAAATACACATTTCAACAAGGCCTTTCTTGAGAAACTCCTGTTTTCAAGGTTTTGAGAAATTTTCAAATGACCGTGCTTTGCACTTCCCTCCAGCAGCTGGGGCACCAACCTGGGAGGACAGACAGTTGGTGGTGCTCATCCTCCTCTGACAGCTGCCCCCTACAGCGGTGATTCGAGATCCTAGCAGCAGAACAGACATAAATGCTCAGGTGTTTGCTTCTTAACTGGTTTGAGGCCCTTGCTCATCCCGTGTCTATTCTCATTAATCAGTAACTGGAGTCAGCTGTCTACGAGGGATTTTTAATGGTATTTTAATGTCATTTTATTTTCCTAAAATATCAGTTGAACAGCCAAGGAAATTTCCCTTCAGGGTCCTTGGAGGTTGTTCTGAACTGAAATAAACTACCACCATGGTCAGCTGAGCACTAAATAAGAAACAGCCTTATATGCCAAATTAATATTTTAGGGAAGAAAATGTGCGAACCTGTGCTGACATGTTTTGCAGCTTTAGCCACAAAGCCACAGAGATGACTGCAAGGCTGGAGGCACTGGCGGCCATCAGTTAGGGAGTTGGAATCAAGAGGGGGAGAAAGGGTCGTGGTGAGTAGTAGTAGGGCTCTGTCCTTCATTCCACCAAGGCAGACTCCATGCTCAAGGGAAGGCGGCGGTGATGTCATTTTTAAATGGCTTCATTCTGTGAGAGGACTTCCGGGTGAAAAGGAGTGGGTCAGGGCTTGTTAGAAACTCCAGCTAAAGACCGTGGAAGAATGATGATGAGAGATAAGGCAACTTGACAAAGGCAGGTTACAAAACTGAATGTACAGCACTGTCCAGTTTTTGAAAACTATGAGAAAGAGAAAGAGTGCACATATGTGAGTGTCAGGGTTCTTAAGCCTGACTTGGCAATAGAACATTCCAGAATGTGTGTGTTTACTACAGAGCCATTGCCTCTACCCCTACAGGGTCTAATTTATTAGATCTGGTTTGGGGTCCAGGTTTCTGTATTTTTTAAAAAGCTCCCCAGGAGGTTCTGGTGCACCCCAGGCATTGAGAACTAGTATATAGACAGGAAAACACAAACAGAGATAGCTTTATGGGTATTTCTGATTTTTCTCCCTGTGCTTTTTCTATATTTTCACATATTATTTTGTGAATATGCACTACATCTACCATCAGAATAGGTTATTACTAAAAATTATAACTGAACTTATTAGGATAAATTGTCCTAGCAATGACAGTCATAACAATGACTAGCACTTATGAAGTGCTTCTGAGAGCCAGGCACAGTTTCATTGATGCTGTCACTCAGTCCTTACAATCCTCTGTGATGTAGGCACTAGGATTGCAGCCACTTTGCAGATGAGGACGGCAGAGGTCCAGGAAGTTCTAGCTCCGACAACAGGGGAGTGACAGGCACCGAGACTGTTACTTGCCCACTTACCCCGAGGCTTGCCCCCTATGCTCCAGAGAAAGGGCGAGGGAGGCACTTGGAGTTGGAGGAAGTCCTGTGTGGTCCCGCCCGTCCAGGCACCAAGGGCTCCCCTCTAATCACATCACACAGGCCCGCTGCCCCTGGGCCTCACCAGTGCCTGCCTTGGCCCTCCCAGGGGTCATGGGGAGTTCCCACTCTGCATTTCTGTCGGGGTGCAGTTCGCTCCTGAGACTTCTTAGAGTTTGTTACTCAGCTGAAAATTCTGTCTCCATGTAAGCTAGAGAGAGGCAGGGGAAAAAAAGTAATTGAACACCACGGGATATTGGCTGGCTATTAAGATGTGTTATAATAATACCTTTAAAAGTCTTTAATTAAAGGACTTTAATTAAAATCTTTTCAAAAAGTCTTAATTGTTTTTTTTTAATTGAAGTGGAGAGTGAAGTTCTATGAACTGCCCCAGGCCATTGTATGTGAGGATCAGGATGTGAAACCCCACAGGGTTTTCCCCCCTGTCAGAGGGTACAGTCCTCATCACATTATTTCCCCATTTCACAGGTGGTGGTGTCCAGTCATTAAGGGACTTTCTGAAAAAGAACATAAGTTGACTCCTCAGCCAGAGCCAAAGATCTTTGCTAGTTTATGGATTTTAAAGATTTTAATAATTCAACAGGTGTTTCAACTCATTCTCTTTTATAGCAAGGTTGCCAGATAAAATACAGCATGCCCAGTTGGATCTGAATTTCTGATAACAGACAATATTTTTGATAAAGAATATCCCAAATACTGATAGAACATATTTATACAAAATATTCATTGTTTATCTGAAATTGAAGTTTAACTGGGAGTCCTGTATTTTTATTTGCTAATCAGGGCAGTTCTATCTTGTGGGAAATTGAGTTTATTTTCTCCTTGGTGACTGTTTTCCCTTTTCTGTGCCACCAGCTTGATGATTTGAAAGCACATAAATCAGAAAATTAATCACAGCCCATCCGTGCCAAACACCCACAGGACCTTTAGTAGTCGGTGTTACACATTCCAAGTGCATGTGTGCATGCACGCCTTATGCACAAGCATTCACATATACTCACACACCTCCCAACACTCACGCACAGCCTTTCAGACATGGACAGGCGAACGCATTCGCGTAGGGTACAAAGGGACTTCAGTGTCTCCTAACATTCTGAAATGCAAACCCCTCACTGTTTGTGCATATTTTCATGACTTTCCAAAAGCATAAATTTCCTTTTTGACCAGTTCCTATCTACTCAAGAGGAAAGCGGTGTCTCCAGCTTGCTTCATGCGCACAGCCGCACCGACCCGGCCTCCCTCGGAGAAGGGCAGCAATAAGACACTGTCTTGTGTTGCAGAACGTTTGGCTTTTTCTTCTCCTGCAACTGCATTAAACTGACTCCTTTTGTAAAAGGGTGATGGCAGTTGTCTGAGGGTCAGATAATGGATACAATTTTTTAAAGATTTTATTTATTTATTTATCTTTAGAGGAGAAGGGAAGGAGAAAGGGAGGGAAATATCAATGTATGGTTCCGTCTTGTGCATCCCCTGCTGGGAACTGGCCTGCAACCCAGGCATGTGCCCTGATTGGGAATCGAACCTCGATCGTGTGCTTTGCAGGCCTGAGCTCAATCCACTGAGCTACACCAGCCAGGGCAGATAATGGATACAATTTAATAACAAGGGAAAATGCAAAGCTGAGAATTGAAAGCTTCAGCTGTGTAACACTTATTTATTGCTTATAAAATGAAAGCAGAAAAATTTTAAAGTCTTCTCAGGAAGCAGTATAGCATTCAAACCTGTATGGTTTTGTGAACCAACATCACCTCAATAAATTAAAATAAATTAATTAAATAGATAGATAAATAAGCAGTATAATGTAATGGTTAAATGAATCATTCCTAGAGCCAGGCTGCCTGAGTTAGTAGCTGGCCAAGTTCCTTAACCTTGTCTGTAAAGTGGGAATAGTAATAGTCTGTCTCATGGAGTTGTGGTGATAATTAAGTAAATATATGAGTTGTATGAAATATTTACACATAGATGCACAAAATAGTGCACATAGTATTTACCATTATAATTACCTCTATTTTCCAGACACAGTGGTAATCTTTTTACATACATAATCCTGTTAAATTGCCAAAATAAACCTGTGAGGTATGTGGACGTGAAGAAATGGAAGGTCAGACTGATTAAGAGGCTTGCTCATTGTCACAGAACTAGCATGCAGCAAAACCAAGATTTAAGTACCATTAGTCCCAGTGTGGGGGCGACTTTGCCCTCAAGTCCCCATCCACCACGGATGAAAGTAAACACTACTGAGACATGATCTGCTTGGGGAGGAGAGGTGGCCAATCCCTCAAAAGGGAAGGGCCCTGAGCCCCTTCCTCAGGGACTTTTATTGGATTGTAATACACAGGAATACAGGGCGGCAAGGATCAAACAGTAGATAACATTTCAAAGAAATCTGAGGGGTTAGTCTGAGTCAGAGTCTGTCGAACAGAGTTTGCAGAAACTTTGGGAGACATACTCATTCCCTGCTCAGACCCTTAACATATGAATGAAAGCACTCTTAGCAGAGCAGGTTTCACAGGTTTTTTAGGGATTCTTTGTGATGCCAGATTTTTTCCCGGGGCACACTCTAGCAAGGCAAGAAGCTGCACTGCTCCTCATCAGGTATTCAGGTTTAAGTGGATTAGAGCCAGGAAGAGCTTCTCCCAGAAGACATGGGGACTTGGGCTATTGTAACAGGGCACAGCCAAGAGGGGGAGCCCAGAAAAGGATTTGGGATGGGGTCCAGACCTCAGGGTGTCCAGGAAATATTAAGATGTCCTCACCCCCGCCTCCCCAGGTGTCAGTTGGGGAAGGGACAAATGGAGCAGGGCCATTGAATTGAGAGCTGTTTTGGGTAGCAACAGTTTCATAGCTAACCTCTGGAATGGTCATTTAATGTACTTATAACCTTTAACTGGTTTCATAGATATGTTAAATAGCTGTGGCCATGCTTTGAGCCAGGGAGAAGGGAGTGGCTTCTACCCAGGATGTAACTGGGAACTGGTCCCTGGAGTTACAGCGCCTGCCTGCGTGTGAGCTTGGAGAAGATTGGCTCTAGGACATGGGGCCACACCTGCACAGACTGATGACGGCAGCCCAGTAAACTTGCAATAATATGGGAGTTCCAGCAGGTGTAACCGATTGTGGGAGGAGTCGGAAATGGGTTTGCAAAGGAGGACTGGCACGGGGATTTAAACTCAGACGCAGCAGCCTTTGGAGGGAGAGCCATGAGGTTTGGGGAGAGTTAGGACCCCTCTTGCCCAGGTCAAAGAGAACCACGTGCTTCACCAGAATGGGGACCTCTGCAGCCAGGTGAAGAAGAAAGCCACACACTTTTGCGGAGTGCGGACCCCTGCAGCTTTGGTAGAAGAGGCTCACATGGCTTTGGGAATGCTCCCTTCGGATGCGTGGCCTGGGGAGCAGGAGAGACTTTGCCTGGAAGAAGGGTGAAAGAACTCTTTGCCAGTAGACCATGAGAAGGTGCCACATGACTTTGGATTAATTATAGATTCTGCCTGGATGGTGGCACAGCTGATGGTGCCAGTGGCCTGAAACACAGACGTGTGCTTTTTTCCTGGTTTACGGTACCTGGGGGAGGGCAGAGGGAGTCGGGAGCGCTGTGTGTGTGTGTGTGTGTGTGTGTGTGAGTGAACCTTTCCTTTCCTTTTCACAAATCTCTGGCATTGAGAGATGTATTTCCTCTGGCGGCGGACAGATGAGCCCAGTAGTTATTACTATACTGTCCTTGGGAGGGGCCCCTGTTTTCTGTAGCAGTTTTTGGCGTCCCTCTGTGGGCCAAATATTGCCCCCGCCTTGGACCTCTGTTCGGTAACACTATGTCACATAGCCAGGGGACGAGGGTCCATTGCTCCCTCTTTGCCACAGCCCCATGAGTCCTTCAGTGATGGCCTCCCAAGTGATTGAATCTGGCTTAGTTGCTCCTCTCTCTGTGAGGAGTCTTACCTGTCATTGACTTCTGACCATGCTTTGGGAGCAGGGAGGAAATTGAGGCAGCATTCGCTACCAGAGACAAGCTTTTGTCTCCTGTGGTTCACATTCCGGAGGTCACTCGCTCATCCTTAGACATGGGGGGTAGTTACAATTCATGAAACCAGGCAGAGCAGTCCCCAGCAGTCCCAGTATAAAGCCATTGTTTTCTTGCTTATCCAAAGTTAAGATGATAACAGGTGGAAAGTGCATAGGTGGCAAGGTGGTAACTGGCAAGCGTGTGGGCCAACATTCCCTCTCTGGACATTGCTTCTGTGGAGTGGGGTGGGAAGGTGTGAGGGAAGATTTAGAATGGTACTCTCAGTAGAGAGGACAAAACTCTTTGTTCAGTTGCAGACCTGACTCAAACATTTACCAACCAGATTAGAACTGTACTTTCCTTTGACCTCTCCCAGCAAATCCCCAGGAGACAGAAAGCCTGGACTCCGTCTGACTCCCCATCAGACAATGGAAGTCAGGGATGATCTACCAGCATGGGGTGTGTTCAAGCAGCAGCCCGGACTCTATCGTGGACTCTTCCGTATTTGCACACTGGCCTAGATGATTTCATGCAGTCCTTCCAACACCACCTGTAGGCTGATGGTGCCCCATGCAATGCCCTGGCCCTGACCCCTCCCCTGCACTCAGACTCCCAACCACCTACTTCGTATTCCACTTGGATATCTAATAAATATCTCTGACTTAACATGTTTGAAACAAGATTTTACCTGAAAGACTGACTTCACCTCTGGGGCTCCTGGCTCAGTGTACCACAACTCCATTTTTTTCCAGTTGTACAGACCTAAAAACTTGCAGTTGCCCTTCACACCTCTCTTTCTCATGCCTCTGATAGGCAGTCCATCAGCTCACCCCTCATTCCATCCCATTTCACCGTCAATCTACATCTAGAATCAGATGACCTCCCATCACCCCCACAACGACCACCATGGTGCATGCCATCTTGTCTCTACTTGGACTCCTAGTGGGTCCCCCTCACCCGTGCCATGCTGTGTTCTTCACACAGCAGTACTCTTGTCAGAATGTGACTCAGGGCACATTGTTCCTCTGCTCAAACGCCTCCAACCCACTCATCTCAGAGGAAAGTCAAAGTCCTTACAGAGGCCTTAAAAGCCCCCCATGACCTTGAGCCTTCCCCAGCCCTCTTGGACCTCACTCTCACCTCACTGCTCCATCCATGAGGCCTCCACCCTAGTCCTTGGATATACTGAGTGGGGTCCAGCATCAGGGCCTTTTCACTTGCTCTTCTCTCTACTGGACACACTGTGCCACAGCACCCTCATGACTCACTCCCTGCTCAATCTCGCCCTCTCTGAGAGGACTGCCCTGTCCCCCTGCGTGAAACGGCAACACACCACACTCACCAAGACACTCCCTCTCCCTTAACATGCCTTATTTTTCTCGCAGCATTTATCACTTATCACGTCCCAATGTGATCTATTCATCTATTTGCTTACTGTCTTCATCTTCTCAAAGGGAACATACATGTGGCTAAAGACTGTCTGTTCCATATACTGATCTATCTGTGTGCTCAGTGCCTAGAAGAATGTGCACACACAGTCAGGACATAATACAATTTTTGGTGATTGAATGAATGGGGAGAGCCTCCTGGACATTCTTGTGCCAACTGAACAGAATGCCTCTGCTGGTTGCTCCAGCTTCCCTACCCTAAAGCCGGGCTTTGAGAGGACTCTCCCTCCTGCACTCCTTTCTTCCTTAGAAATTGAAATTCCAGGACAACCCTAACAAGCCTTTTCTGGCTGGATGGCTTTTGTGCTTTGAATTTCTGTTTGGTCTGGTTTGGCAGAAGAGGCTGTGGACAAGACCCCGTGCGGATCTCCCCTGCATGTCTCTGGATCCATGTGCTTTTGATGGAAAGATGTCTGGGTACACTGTTCTTAACATCTGACAGATGAGGAAAACCTCATTGTTCAAGTGAAGAAGAAAACAAGTCCATTTGCCCTGATGCCCTCTCCCATGGAAACTCCGAATGCAGTCAGAAGGCCAGCACTGGCAACACCGTCAGCCTCGGTTGTGCGCTCTCATCTTCCTGTGAATTGTGTTTGGAGGCCTTTAAATTGAAGGCACCACAAGGGGAGCTTTCTAAAGCCCAAATTAATTATCTTTAGCAGTATCTAAACAATTATTATTTTATGAGTTTGCCAGTCAGACCCTTTTGGCACATCCATTAGGGACCCTCCAACTATGCCTTTCAGCTCCAGAAATCCCTTTGCCCCTAAAATAAACAAAACTGTTAGAAAAAGGCTTTGCTGGTTCAGGTGTACAGCTCATCCTATCCTGGCTTCTGCAGACTCCAAATAGCTGCTGCACTGCCTGCAGAAGTCTAGGCTGGACATTAAACATTCCAAGGACTAAACATTCAAACATGTGACATCTCAATGTTCATGGTGGCTTTTCCAGAAAGAATCCAGGCATTTCAATCATAGTTGTGCTGATTAATCCTTTCTTTAGTTAGATTAGCAAATGTATCAATAAGGCTACACTGTCTATTAACAGGTCCTAAGGATGCACATTCTATTCACATAAAGAGGATGGTACCCTTGTGGACATGCTTGAACTTTGGGCTTTTTCTGACATTTCTATCAGTCATGACCTTTTTAGTATTCTGAGCACTCAACCAGCACAAATTTATAAATTTCTAGTTATATATATAATATTTATATATTTAATTTGGCATCCATTCTAAGATGCACCATTATTTTATGTAAAGCTAAGACAGAAAATGATGCCATCAATTGAATTAGAACAAGCAATTGATTATGAACTGTATCCTGATCAGAGATATTAATTTGTAAAAAACTGTGCATGTTATGGTTGCGAGTGTGGGGCATGTGGGAGGGAGGGCAATGTTGTAATTTAAAAACTCTTGTGTTTTGGAGCAGCTTTAATATTTAATATTTTCACCATTTCTAAGATTAAGGAAAATACTATGATATTGTTTTTAAAAATCTACCTAGGAAATTTTAATAGAATTTAAAAATTTGTCAACTGTATAAAGTCATTTCCATTTCACCCTCTAGTGAGCCGCACTGAGTCCTCTAACATGTAAATAAATTACAGGTTGCTCTTCTGCTCAATGTTTTTGCAAAAGGCCAAGCCAGGTTTGGTGCTGCTGCCTCGGAAGAGCACTCACGATCAAGCAATGTGGCAAAATGCCTGTCATTCTAACATCTCCAGCTCACTCAGGCACTCACTCACTCTCATAACCTCTTTCGGTCTTTTGTCACTGTGATTTGCTGGGTTTATCACTAATTGCTCATTTCTGAAATGAAAGGGTGGAACTGGCTTGATTTCTAAGCAACATTTATGTGTTAACACTCAGCTTTATACTGATTTTTCTTTTATTTTAAAAATGTAGAAATCAGTTGGGAAACATTTAATGAGCATATTATAACAAGAAGTGAACTTTTTTGAGCATTTACTATGTGCAAGGCACTATGGTAATTGCTTTCCTCACAGTATCTCATTAAATCCTTGAAGCAGTTTGGGAGGTAGATGTTACTATGCTGAATTTACAGATGCAGAAGCTGCAAATAAATGCCAAGCAGAGTGGGGCTTTTTGGTTACAGATTTATTGATATATAATTTACATACCATACAGCTCACCCTTTAAAGTATAACACAAAATGGTTTTTAGTATATTCTCAAGAGTTGTGCAATCAGCACCACAATCAACTTTAGAACCTTTTCTTTTTAAAAAAGATTTCATTTATTTTTTTAGACACAGGGGAAGGGAGGGAGAAAGAGGGAGAGAAACATCAATGTGTGGTTGCCTCTCACATACCCCCTTGACTAGGGCCAGCAGCCCAGGCCTGTGCCCTGACTGGGAGTTGTAACAGTAACCTTTGGTCCACAGGCCAGCACTCAGTCCACTGAGCTACACAAGCCAGGGCAACGTTGAAACCTTTTCATCACCTGAGAAAGAGCTCCATACCTTTTAGCAGTTATTCTGCTCTCCCAGCCCCTGGCAACCACTAGTCTACTTTGTGTCTCTCTAGAGTTTCCTATTCAGGATATTTTCCATAAACGAAATGATACACTATGTGATCTTTCCAAGCAGGGTGGGAATACAAGGCTTTTGGACTGCAGTGTTATATATAATAGTATTCTGCCTCTGTTGTAGGTATTTTGGAGGACATACAGCAGGACACTCATTACTTCTCAAGTCTGAGGGAGAAAACATGCATTCCAAACAACAGCAGACAATATAAGACAATATGCATTTTAGGTTTAGAATAAGAAAGAGGACACAAAAGTGTGGAAAGACGTATCTCTCTCACTTTCCAGTTTCCTTGCTCCTCTCTGCCTGCCTGTGGATGTTCAGGCGCTTGCACAGAGGTAACTGTGCTCAGAACAGCAAGCCACCCACTCATTCTTGCACACTGTTTGCAACTCACTTGGCAGCTGTGCAACAGAGAAAGGGAGTACGCGGGTAACGGCCTCTATTCTCTTTGACCAGAGATGGGGCAGGTTGTGGTTTTGTTTCTGCACTGCAGCTGGGAGCTCTCCCCTTTTGTGCCCTTGCTGGAAGTTTCAGACTCTCCTTGAGCTCAAACTGCTGCAAATCTCCTCACTGTAAGGGCCAATGACCTTGTCCTAGTATGTGGAGACATAGGGGTTGGTGGAACCTGCAAAGATGATTGTGCTAGATGTTCCCCATTTGTTCCACACCATCCTCTGCCCTTCTCAGCCTGCTCTGGGCCCCCGGAGGGCTGGTCTCTGGGGCTCCATCACACAGGCTCCCTTGCCCTCAGGTGGAACTCAGACAGTTGCTTGCAGAAGATAGGAGGGCAGGAGGATAGAGAGGTTGGAGTCTTCAATTTCTGGCCCTTCTCTTTCCCTTTGGGTCTAGGAATGGGGGCAGCTTCCTTCCGTTGCTAGTTTCTGGATGTCTCAGCACCCCTTTACAGTTTCCTAAATCCATCCCAAACCTATGAAAATAATTTCTTCATTAATTCCTTTTCAGTAAATTCCTCTGAGTGTGTTATCTGTTTCTGCTAGAACTTGACAGCTACATTAACCTTCAGAGATTCATGCCAAAAGAGGGAAGGCAGAGCTTGCCGCCTGTCTACCCCAATATCCATTTTCCTTCTGTCTTAATGAAGAAAAAACTTCATTTTTAGCTGGGTTCATTTTTAGCTGAACACTTCATGTTTAGCTGGGCTAGCCTTAATAAAGACCCAATTTCTCCCTAGCTTCCTTTGAAATTAGCTAAGGCCCTATGACGTGATTTGGTCGAGTAAGATGTAAGCAGAAGTAAAATGTGGTATCTTCTGGGGAACCTTAAAAGGCAGCTGCGTGCTGTCATTTGGCCTCATCTTCTGCATCCCCCCTACCATACTGCTTAGAGCATGTATATGATGGTTGGCGCTCCAGCAGCTGCCTCAGACCATGAGAAGGCTCTGCCTCAGGGAGGGTGAGGTGGAAAGCCTGAAGGAGCTTGGGTGCCTGCCTCCATAGAGCCACCATACCAGCCGGGACTGCCTTTTTCTGATCCTCTTTTAGGAGATTTTCTTGCTTAAGCCACTCTTATTTTTGACTGACTGTTATACACTGAATTTAATCCTAGATTGGAAGAGAAATGTGGTTTAGTGGAAGGGACTCTAGACTTAGAATGTTAGGGGCAGAAGATGTCGGTTCAAGTTGCAGCTCTTCCACTAAGAGCACTAGAACTGGGCAAATCACCTGGTCTTCCTGAGACTCAATTTCTTATCTGTCCTTTTGAGAAAGTAGTATCTGTCTCATAATTACTGAGTGAAATAACATTTGTTACAGTGTGCAGCACACAACACACAGCAAGCACATGGTTTTAGTGTCTGCCTCCATCATTTAATGGCTGTGTGCTTTTGGGAAAGTCATTTGATCTCTCTGAGACTCAGTTCTCTCACCTTTTAAAGAGAATGATAATAATACATGCTTCATAGAACTTTGATGATAAAATTAGACAATGCATATAATGTTCTAATTTTATTATCTAGCACATAGTAAACACACATTAAACAAATAACTGCTGTTATTATAATTTATTAATAATAATTATTTTTAAGCATTTTAATAAAGATTACAGTTATATTGTAATGACATTTTAAAGGTTTTATTTATTTATTTATTTTTAGAGAAATAGGAAGGGAGGGAGAAAGAGAGAGAGGGAGAGAAACATTGATATGAGAGATAGATCAATCAGTTGGCTCTCGCACACCCCCAGCTAGGGGCCTGGCCCACAACCCAGGCATGTGCCTTGATTGGGGATTGAACCAGTGACATTTTGGGTCACAGTCTTGCACTTAATCCACTGAGCCACACCAGCCAGGGTGTAATGATTGTTTTTATTTCAAGTCTCAGGAATTCCATATTGAGAGAGGTAATATTTGTATACTGTGGTAGCCTTCACAGTTTCTAGTCCTGTGCCAAACCCAGAAGTGCTTAATTTAACAGTTGAAATCATGTTGGATTATTTAACTGAAGAGGTCCAGGTCTGGCATGGGGTTTACAATTCTATCATTTATGTTCTTAGACACAGCTAGATTCACCAAAGAATCATACAGGATAGGGGTAGGGGAAGAGATTAAGAAGCTGGTTAGAGTTCAGAATTAGTAGGGCATTTAATATGTCAAGGTTCTTTGTTGCAGACAATAGAATTCATTCTGGCTAGTTTAAGCAGAAATGAATACATAAAAGGAACTAAAAAGCTCACAGAATCTTTGGGACAATTACTCAGCCAGAAACAAAGCAGCCACCACAACAAAAAAATGCCCTACTTCAACATGGAATTGTTTTAGTGTCTGTCCTATAAAAGCCAAATGCTGCTACCACTGAATTTAGCAGCAAATCTGGTGTCTGGGATCAGCAGCCATCTTGCATCTACAACTCACAGGTTGGCAGAAACTATATCTTAAGCCTCAATCTAGCTGCAATGGAGCCTAGGAATGTAGTTGTTAGCTTTCTTGACAGAAAGTGGTTAGAATATATGTTGAATGAGCCAACTTGTAGTATCTGCCACAAAAATTCAGAGCTTTCTATTTGCTATGGCTTTATTAATATGACTTGTGTTAGAAAAACCATGATGTATAGTGAAAAGATAAATGTGGGTTCTTTCTTTCCCTTGGACATACCAAATTTATTCCCATCTTAGGGTCGTTACCTTTGCTCCCAGACTACCTGTAACTCTCTGCTCCTGTATCTTCTCACGTTTTACCCCAACTTGTCATTCAAGTTCCAGTATAAATGTTACCTCCTCACAAAGGCCTTCCCTGACCATCCAATCTACACTGTCTCAGCTTACCCAGCCTCCCATCATATCATCTTTTTATTTTACTTTTAGCACTTATCTGTTATTTTATTGTTTGATCTAATGACACCACCAGCATGATCTAATGACAATAGAAGTCTGTTTGCTCTACTCTATACTCTTCAGTGACTCTGTCATTTGTTGCCTTCGAAGATAATGGCCTTAGTCTCATTATCTCTAAATAGAATGGAAATTCCCTAGCAGCATGGACTTAGGGAACAAGTCTATCTTGTTCCCAGCTGTATTCCTGTTGTCCAGAAGAGTTTCTGATACATGATGATAATACTATTTATTATATAATTACGATGGCCATATATTGTTTAACCCTCATGAAGTAATTACTGTTACTGTTGTCATTTTACACATGAGAAAATAGAAGCCCAGAATGGATAATGATTTGCCCAAGGTCTTACAGCTAGTAAAGTGTGGAACCTTGATGCAAACCTAGCCACTCTAGCTCCAGAGCCTGACTTCTTAACTGCTATAGCATGGTAAACATATTAGTAGAGACCAGCAAATATCATGTAGATAAATGAATGAACATCTTTTAGTCATCTCATTGACCCTCTCTGTTGTAATATTATCACTGTTAATTACCTCTTTCTCTACCTCCTTCATGGGCTTCTTTCTTCAGTTCCTTCTTCTCCCCCCCTTTTAATGCTAGTGTTCTCCAGGCTTCAATCCTGTGTCAGCTGCTCTTGTTACTACTTGCTCTCCTGTGTCACATCATTCAGTATGATTGAATGACCATATTCTATTCTGATGAGTCCCAGATTAATCATAACTATTCAGTGCTAACTCTCCCAGAGTGACAGAATTTAATGCTCAGAGCTTCCAGGACATCAGCACATGAGCATCCTTTAGGCATTCCAAACTCAATAAGCACAAAGTTGATTTAATTTGCTATATTTTCAGTCAGGTTAGTACCAGCCAGGCTATGGAAATTGTACCATTTTGTTTACCCCCAAACAAAATTTGTTCCTCCTCCCATATCCCCCACCTTGGTCAACATAACTGCCATTTACCCAGTTTTCAAAGCTAACAACCTGGTAGTCAGTTTAGAATTTCCCTCTGTTTCTTCATATCTAATATATGCCCAAGTCCTGTGGATTCTACCTCTTAAATAGTTTCCAAACCATCCATTCCTCTCTACTCCTGCTTCCAGCAGGACTTCTGAATCTGCTTCCAACACTGTATATTTAAACAATGTTCTAACTACTGTACCCATTCTCTGCCTTGCTCCCTCAAACCTGTTCTCTGAATTCCACCAGCATGATCTAATGATATTAGAAGTCTGTTTGCTCTACTCTACACTCTTCAGTGACTCTGTCATTTGTTGCCTTTGAAGAAAGTTCCCAGTTGTTAAAATCAACCTTTATATGGCCCTCACCCAAACCTCCAAAATCTACATCAAGCCCCTTCCCTACTCTCTACCTTTATCATCACCTTATGCTTCAGAAATGGCCATTCCACTGCATTTCCCATATAGAGGCATTTCCCCCCAGATAGACGTATTCCCATTCCAGCAAAGCCCATATAGAGGCATTTTTCTCCCCTGTGGAGTGGGGATCAGAATAAGCCAGCCAGTTCTAGAGGAGAGAATATCGTGACAGCTTTTCAGTCCCCTATTTTCTACTGGAGGCCCAGCTGCAGTCCTACCATTTCAGTTTACCAGATGCTCCAAGAGCTCTATAATTCAGTCCCATCATTCACTTTTGCTGGCTCAAGTTCATTTTTTGAAACCAAGAGTTTCAACAAATGCACCAGTGAACTGGAAAAAAAGACATCTATTTACATGAGATGATTTGCATGAGAGGAAGGAAAGAGGCCCTTCCAGAAAGAGGGTGGGGGAACTGCCCATCGCCACTGATTCCTGCCCAAACTGTGAAGCAAGACAAGCTACAAATGGACAATGAAGCCTCTATTTTACAAAGGCTGCCTCCTGAAGAAACACATCTTTTGTGCCCAAGTGACAAGATGCCTCACAGAGTCAGGCCCTCTCCCTTTCTGTGAGGGATACAGCCCAGTCTTGGCACATTCAGGGGTCCAAGGAATGTGGGGTTGTTCCAGCATCTCCAGTGCTGCCTGCCTGGAGATCACTGAAAGATGGCTTTCTTGGCACAGTCCTCAGTGTTATCCCCATGGACACCAGCAGCATGGGCAGTGGAAATGCCCCATTATCAAATGGCTCGGTGGTCAATAGAGATCATTGGACAGGAGGTAGTCAGAGCATGGGAAAAAGACATCATGAATGTCCCTTGGTCCCCTATTATGTAGAGGACAAATTTGTTTGCAATACACTCTCTGGAGACTCCCCAAAATAAATGAATGAGACTTGAATGGAGAGAGTCAAGACATGCAATAAATTCAGCAAAATGTGGGAAATCACCATGAATGTGCCCCCATTTCAACCCACAGGCCAGGGAAATTGAGAAAACTCCAGTTTGTAGTGTTAGAGTCACTTTTAAAAATTAAAAGAAGAATGAGTAAAATAATTTAGTAAAACTAAAATGGAATTACCTGAGGGATCTTCCTTCAGAGTCCTCTCTACAACTTACAAGATATTCATGAAGTGACATCTACTTAGAGAAATAGTACAATTTAGCATGCTGAGCTTTTTCTATTAATTCAGCAGAATAGAATGGGACAGCAACAGAAAGCATATGTTACAGTTGTGTAGCTCTGAAAGTCACCTTTATTAGGTCAGGATCTCTGGGTGGTTAGCCATAGAGATCTTAAGCTTATTTGGGAAAGAAGTAGACAGACAGTTTTATTAGCTTATTTTTAGTTCCACATTTCTCATGTAGTGCTTGACCCAATTGTGAAATGACACACTTTCTACAGTCTGGTTGGGAGTAACCTGAATGAACAGATAGCAAATCAATTCACCCATGGAATGGATGTCAACCAAGCCTCAAAGAGAAACTTTCTCTCTAAAGAAAAATTTTTATTACATTCAACTTGAAACTTATACACCTTTCATGGTCTTCAAGCTCTTCTCCATTCTTATAGGTGATGAGATACCAAGTTTTACATTGAGGCTGATTATCTTTTAAAATATCTCAATTAGGTTTACATATATTCTTATGACACCAAGAGAACATGAAATGCAGAGTCAGTTTACTGGAAGATGAAGACTCAGGGAGTTAAAATGTCTTTGAAACCTAAACTTTCAATTAAACTAAATCCAAATATTGAAGTTCCTATATGATAGGAATTGTCCAAAGCAATTAACAAAACCTAGAGAAATAAATACCTTTGTTATCCCTATTTCAAAGATGAAAAATGGAGGCTCGGGGAGCTTAAATGACTTGCTTAAGATTCCATAACTAATAAGTGGCAGAGCAGGGACTAAGGCAACCTGAGTAGAGAGCCCACATGTGATAACCAGGGTAACTGCACAGCTTCCCTGTTTCAACTACCTCCTTTCTTTAGCTAGTGTAGTATCTTTGTGCTGCTTTGATACCAACTCTCATCCCACTTAAATGTGCTTTCATCTTTCAAGCACCTAACCCCTTTTCCAGAAAGAAAGCATAACAGGTTTAGCTTGAATTAGTGTCCATATTTAAGTTGTGGAGACAGGCTTGCAAAATCCATCAAAGGCACCACTACATCTCAATGAGTTCTTTGCAATCAAGACTTCAATAGCAACTACAGGCAATAATCTTAGAGAGAAGAGAGTTGGAAAGATTCCCTACTTCTCTAACTAGTGTCAATTACCTACTAAGTGCCAAACACTATAGTAAGTGTTTTAAATACATTATCTCATTTATCTTTGTAACACCAGGACTAAATGAGATAGATTAGCAGAATTGATCAAAACAATTGCCTGTGTTAGAAAACAATGACAATGAAAGACTTTAGAAGACCCCAATAGTCTAAAAGAATTGGCAATAAGAAAAATGGTCCACCCACTGTCAACAATGGATGGATCTTCCAAAGGATCAACAAGGGTATTGTGGCACTGAACAGCACTCTAGATTAACTACACTTACTTGATATTTACAGAACGGTTCACATCTAATAAGCAAAGTATACGTTCTTATCAAATGCACATGGATCATTTTCAAATACAGAGCACATGGTAGGACACAAAACAAGCCTTAACAAATTCAAGAAAATTGAAACCGTATCAAGCACCTTCTTCAATTACAATGGCTTGAAACTAGAAACCAACTTCAAGGAAAAAACTCAAAACATTCAAATACATAGAGACTGAATAACATGTTATTAAATAATGAATGGGTTGACAATGAGATCAAGAAAGAAAGCAAAAGTATCTGGGAACAAATGAAAATGAACACAATAACCCAAAACCTATGGGATAGAGTGAAGTCTGTAGGGTGCTGTTCCAAGTGTTGTGGGAATGTAGCTCAGCCTCCACATGGAAAACCAGTGGGGAGCAAGTGGCACACAGGACCATGCCCATGGAGAGGTTTTCCCATGGGGAATCAGGCCTGCATTGTACCTAGACTGCTATGAGACTTGCTAAAACTCCCTCATCCTGAATTGAGGCAGAGAGTGCTTACTGTAACTCCCTAAAGTCTGTACTAAACCTCCCCAGTATGTAGTGTAACTAGTTCAACCACTTTTCCCTTTGTATTTTCAAATATCCTTCTTCTGATGGATATTTGATGTGATTACCGGCATCTTCTCCTTTGTTATCTGTAAAAGGTAATTCCCTGCATAGTAAACCTGTGCATAGTAAATGAGGACTACCTTCCATGTAACGTACCCAGAAAAGCAATAAAAGCTTCTCTAGGTGTGGAATGGGGGCTCTTTGGCCCTCTCTGGTTCTCTCTCTCTGAGAGTGGTCATGCTACTCTACACAGGACTTCCATTTCCTATGTGTATTCGTTCACTAGTGTATTAGTTCACTAGCAGCCACAATATACACAGATCCTGCTGTCCAGGATCTGCCTCAGAAGGCAGTCCTGAAAAGAAAGTTCATAGCAATACAGACCTACCTAAAGAAGATAGAAAAATCTCAAGTAAACAACCTAACTTTACATCTAAAAGAACTAGAGGAACAATAGCAAACAAAGCCCAGAGAGAGTAGAAGGAAGGAAATAAGATCAGAGCGGAATTAAATGACATAGAGATTAAAAAACAATCGAAACAATCAATGAATCCAGGAGCTGGTTCTTTGAAAAGATAAACAAAATTGGCAAACCTTTAACCAGACTCATCAAGAAAAAAAGAAAGAGGACCCAAATAAATCAAATCAGAAACAAAAGTAGTAACAACCAATACCACAGAAATACAAAGGATGGTAAGAAATTACCGTGAACAACTATATGCCAAGAAATGGGACAACCTAGTCAAAATGGAAAATTTTCTGGAAACATTCAATCTCTGAAATCTGAATCAAGAAAAAGCAAAAAGCCTGGACAGACCAATAATAACTAGCAAAACTGAAGCAGTAATCAAAAAGCTCCCAGTACACAAAAGCCCTGGACCAAATTGGCTTCATGGGTGAGTCTTACCAAACATTCAAAGAACTAACACCCAACTCTCTCAAGCTATTCCAAAAAATTCAAGAAGAGGGAAGACTCCCAAACTCTTTTTATGAGGCCAGTATTATCCTAATTCCAAAAACTAGGTAAAGACACAATGAAGAAACAAAATTATAGCCCAATGTCTCTGATGAACATAGATGCTAAAATCTGGATCGCCAACAAAATATTGGCAATTTAGATCCAGCAATACAAACAGATCACGTACAATGATCGAGTGGGATTTATCCCAGGAATGCAAGAATGCTATTACATTTGCAAATCAATTAATGTAATAGTAATACATCTCATAAACAAAACAAAAGACAAAAGTCACATGCTCATATAAATAGATGCTGAAAAAGCATTTCATAAAATCCAGCACCCATTTACAATCAAAACACTCAGCAAAGTGGGAGTAGAGGGAGCATACCTCAACATAATAAAGGCCATATACGAGAAACCTACCATCAACATCATACTCAATGGGCAAAACTAAAAGTGTTTCCATGGAAATCAGGAGCAAGACAAAGGTGTGTGCTTTCACCACTCTTATTCAACATAGCACTGCAAGTTCTAGCCACAGTAATTAAACAAGAAAAAAAAAACAAAACAAAAAACATCCAAAATGGAAAGGAGAAAATAAAATGGTCATTATTTTCAGACATCATCACAGTGTAAATAGAAAATTCTATAGGCTCCACCAAAAGCTACTTGACCTAATAAGTGAATTCCACAAAGTAGCAGGATACTTCATCAATATTCAGAAATTGATGGTATTCTTGTATACCGACAATGAATTATCAGAAAGAGAGACTAAGAAAAAAATCCCATTCATTATATCAACAAGAAAAATAAATTACCTAGGAATAAATTTAACCAAGGAGGTAAAAGACCCATACTTGGAAAACTACAGAATACTGAAGAAAGAAGTTAAGGAAGACACAGATAAGTGGAAGCATGGTCATAGATTAGAAAAATTAACATCATTAAAATGTCTATACTACTTAAAGCAATCTATAGATTCAATGCAATTTCTATTAAAATACCAGTGGCATATTTCACAGATATAGAACAAATATTCCAAAAATTTACATGAAACCATAAAAGACCCTGAATAGCCTCAGCAATCTGAGAAAGAAGAACAAAGTTGGAAGGATCACAATACCTGATATAAAAACTATATTATAAGGCCACTGTAATCAAGACAGTCTGGTGCTGGCCTAAGAACAGACACATAGATCAATGGAACAGAGTAGAAAGCCCAGAAATAAACCCATGTCTTTATGGTCAATTAATATTTGACACAGTGGGCACAAGCATACAATGGAGTAAAAATAGTCTCTTCAATTAATGGTATTGGGAGAACTAGACCACCAATGTATACCATGCACCAGAATAAACTCAAAATGGATAAAGGACTTAATATAAGTCATGATACCATAAAAGTCCTAATGGAAAACATAGGCAGTAAAATTTCAGATATCCCACATAGCAATATTTTTGCCTATATATCTCCTAGGGCAAGGGGAATAAAGGAAAAAATAAACAAATGGGACTATATCAAATTAAAAGCCTCTGCATGGCTAAAAAAACTATCATCAAAATGAAAAGAGAACTGACTGTACAGGAGAACATATTTTCCAATGATACCTTGGACAAGAATTTAAATCCAAAATATATAAAGAATTCATACAACTCAACACCAGGAGGACAAACAACCCAATCAAAAAATGGGCAAAGAACCTGAATAGAGATGTTCCGTAAACATATAAAATGGTTAACATCTCTAGCCAACAGAGAGATGCAAGTTAAACCCACAATGAGATATCACCTCACACCTGTCAGAATGACTATAATTAATAAATCAACAAACAACAAGTGCTGGCGGAGATGTGAAGAAAAGGGAACCTTAGTACATTGTTCATGGGAATTCAGATTGATGCAGCCACTGTGGTAAATAGTATGGAATTTCTTCAAAAACTATAAATGGAACTGCCTTTTGACCCAGTGATTCCATTGCTGGGAGCATACTCTCTGAAACCCCAAACACCAATTCAAAAAAACTTATGCACCCTTATGTTCATAGCAGTGCTATTTACAATAACCAAGTGTTGGAAACAGCTCCCATCAGTAGATGAGTGGATTCGAAAACTGTAGCACATTTACACAATGGAATACTACATAGTAGAAAGAAGAAAAGAAAAAAAACAAAACAAAACAAAACTCCTACCTTTGGTGAGAGCATGAATGGAACTGGAGAACATTATGCTAATTGAAATAAGACAGGTGGCAAAAGACAAATACCATATGATCTCACTTATAACTGGAATCTAATGAACAAAATAGAACCAGAGACATGGAAACATGGAACAGACTGATAGCTGTAAGAGAGGAGGAGAGAGGGAGGAATGGTGGAAGGAAGGGGAAGGGATTAGTCAAAGAACATGTATGGATGATTATGGATGTGGACAATGGACAAGGGATTGACTGTGGGAGAGAGGGGTGAGCTGGGTGGAGGAGGACAAAGGGGAGAAAATTGGGACAACTGTAATAGAATAAGCAATAAAAAATAAAGTAAGAAAAATAAATAAAATAAGAGAGAGAAAAAGAAATGTGATCCAAAGGAAGAGCATTGAAAAGTGCATTTACATTTTTCTTAATATATATTTTCAGTAGCTATTGTATATAATGGTAGAAATTTCAAAAGGTACACAAGAGGAGGTTTTCTGTTTATTTGTCCTATATAGTCAGAAAAGTTTATTGATTAGGACCATAAACATTTGTTTATAAGAGTTTTGCAAGAGACATTTCTCATTTGTATCTACCCCAAATCTTTTCTTTTTAGTTCTTTTATGTTATGAAGTCTCTTTTCTAAGAATATAAACAAAGGTAACATATTTCCCAAGACTCTTTGCTGCTAAGGTACAGACATTTAATTATCTTCTAACAAACCCCAAACCTAAGCTAGACTTGAGATGTGAGACAAGGTTGCTGATGCACTCTCCTAGTAAGTATGGGCATAGGGGCATACATTTGCTGCAGGAACTGTAGTGGGGGCCTATGGGGCATTTCTGGCTTCATAGATGTGGAGCATCATTTGGTAACCAGAGCATGATTTCTATTACAGCATCCTTATAAAGTGTTTGGACATTTGTGGTATGGTTGGGCATTCTTCCTGAATGCTTTGCTTCTGAGTCTGTGATATCCTGGCTTTGTTCCTTGGCCTTCCCAGACATTCTAGTTAATAACCTGTAATAAGTTTCTACTGAAACTAGGTATAGTCGATTCTTTCTCTGGAAGAGATTCCAAGGTATTGGGAATCTGGGATTGACTAGGTGACCTGGTCATATTTAGAATTAGTAAGGACCCTGGCATCCAATGGCAAAAACGTCACCCAAACTATTGTTACAGAATATAGAATGATACCATTCCTGCCTCAGATTAGATGGATGCATCAATAGATTATATCTCAGGATGTGAAAATTAGAGTGAGACCAAATCCCCACTCCCCAGACTCTTCCTTGCCAGACAGGATTTATGAAGGGAATAAAAGAGAACCTGATTCACATTGTTTGGGGTTCTCAGTGAAATGAAAGATATAAAAGGGGGTCAGAATTTGGAGCAGATGGTTGATAACATTTTTTAAATGAAGCTGTTGCTCTGCTTTAAATCCTCTCCTCTTTGGACTACAAGCGTGGGTGTTATCTCCCAACCACAAGCCCAGTGAAAGGGCTTCCAATAGACTGTTGGGAACTCAATCAGGCTGTGGACTAAAGTTAACTTCACCAACAAAATACAGAATGTTGAGATGGGATGGAGAGTGCTTTGGAGACAGAGGAACGAGAAAGACAGCTACATTAGAATCACAAGGGACTCAGAGTTTGTTGGGTGAAGGGATGAGGAGATTATCCATGATGACATTGGGTTACACTAAAGAAAACGATTGGTCCTATACAACAGGTCCTCTAAGAAGGACCTAAGCAGAAAGAAGTCAAGCATGCCCACTGGATAACCAGAGGCTGAGGAAAAGGTTGAAAGAGACAACCCAGAATAGAGGGACATCCACTTGAGTCAAGGGAACGGCAGGAGAGGAGGCCTGTAGAAAACTTGCAAAATTCTTATGCTTGAGCCATGAGAAAATTAGCTGGAGCCATGTGACAGGGCCCCAGCTTTAATCATTACATGGCCCATAGAATAGCTCATTGCTCCTTTCCCTCTCATCTCTACCTTCAACTCTGGAGAAGAAAGAAAATTGACAGCCAGCAGGTAGAGGTGAAGGTAAGAGGGAAGAGAAGGGAAGATACAGAAATTCAGAAGTTTCACCAAGGCATAGAGGAAGATCTTTTTTTCCAAACCCTGAATGAAGTTTAAAGAGTTGGTGGGAAACACATCAAAGTTGCATTTAGATTGTAGCAGAGCTGTGCTCAGAATAGTTCATGGCGCCAACTGAAAAAACACCAAAATTATCACCTGGAGTCACAAAGAAAGAAATGCCTTTTGAAAGCAAGGCTCTGGTAGACTGAGAAGGGAGCAATATAAAGGCTATGAGGCGTAGATAAAATGTAACGAAAACAACCACAGGTTTAGGAATTTAAATTCTCACTTCAAAGCATGGTCAGCAAATGATGAAGTTTCTGTGACTTCCCTGAAACCTCTTAGTTCTCATGCAGGCAGAGGGCTAATGAAGCTGAAAATTAGAGGCAGAGACTGATCCTGAAGATAGAATTACAAAATAGATTGAATTCACAGTCTCAACAGGTCTTTTAGGGTACTTACTGGGCAAAGTACTTTTTCCCATGATACTGAAGTGGAGATATTTTAGAAGTGTCAGATAACCCTGAGGAATTAAAACCTCAGAAATCACAGAGCTTTCTGGACTAACAATAGCAGCTCTTCCTCCCATGCCGATGAGGCTGGCCCTGTTGTTCAAAGACACCAGCATTCCTCAGTGGTAACCTTGCAAGGGGATATCTTCATAGCCTACTCCTACCTCTGTTCATTGCTCCAGACCTACAGTTAGAGTCAGATTCTGGCAAGTCCTGAAATCAAAATCAAACCTGGGAAGAGAAGGCCTTTACACCAAAAGTATTGCAAAATTATGGAAAGGATGGAACTGTAGAGCATTATGCTAAGTGAAATAAGCCAGTTGGTGAGGGACAAATGCCATATGATCTCACCTTTAACTGGAACATAATCAACAAAATAAAAAAGCAAGCAAAATATAAGCAGAGACACTGAAAATAAGAACAATCTAACAGTAACCAAAGGGGAGGTGGGAGGGGATGGGGAGAAGAGTTTTTGAGAACTACTATAAAGGACAAAACCAAGGGGGAGGGTAGAAGCAAGGGAGGGAGGTAGGTTTGGCTGGGGTGAGAGGGAGAGGTGGGGAGAAAATGCAGACAACTGTAATTAAACAACAATAAAATAATTTTTAGAAAAAGAATTCTGAGAGTTTTAGGAAGAGAAGTATATAATTTTAGAGCAGATCAAACTTATCTTATAGGTGCCCTCATTAAAAAACTCTGAATCCAAATGCCTACATTAAACAACTGGAAGGGGGTTAAACTTGGTTGTATGAAACTGAGTTTCCATGATGGTCTGTGGACTTCAGATGCCATATATTCCATGATGTGTTGCGGAGAAGGGAATCCAAAGACTTGAGGAGACAGAAATATTAGAGTGGATCTATTTATTTTTCTTTGGAAAACATTAATTATGCTATTACAGTTGTCCCACTTTTTTCTCCTCTTTGTTCCCCTCTACCCTGCATCCCCCTCCCGCAAGCATTCTCCCCCCGTAGTTCATGTCCATGGGTCATACATACAGCTTTGGCTTCTCCATTTCCCATTTTCTATACTATTTTTAGCTTATCCCTGTCTATTTTGTACCTACCAGTTATGCTTTTTTAAAAAATATTTTATTTTATTTATTTTTAGAGAGTGGGGAAGGGAGGGACAAAGAGGGAGAGAAACATCAATGAGTGGTTGCCTCTTGTGTGCCCTGAATGGGAACCTGGCCCTCAGCCCAGAACCTGCAACCCTTTGGTTCACAGGCCAGTGCTCAACTCACTAAACCATAGCAACCGGGGCCATTTAGCCTTCTTATTCCCTGTACATTTCCCCCATTCTCCCCGCTCCCCCTCCCCACTTATAACCCTCTATATGATCTCTGTTTCTGTGATTTTATTCCTGTTCTAGTTGTTTGCTTAGTTTGTTTTTGTTTTTTACATTCAGCTGTTGATAGTTGTGAGTTTGTTGTCATTTTACTGTTCATATTTTTGATCATCTTCTTTTTCTTAGATAAGTCCCTTTAACATTTAATATATAAGGGCTTGGTGATAATGAATTCTTTTAACTTGACCTTATCTGGGAAGCACATTATCTGCCTTTCCATTCTAAATGAAAGCTTTGCCGGATAGAGTAATCTTGGATAGAGGTCCTTGCCTTACATGACTTTGCATACTTCTGTCCACCCCCTTCTTGCCTGCAGAGTTTCTTTTGAGAAATTAGCTGATAGCCTTATGGGAACTCCTTTGTAAGTAACTGTCTCCTTTTCTCTTGATGCTTTTAAGATCTTCTCCTTATCTTTAATCTCGTATAATGTAATTATGATGTGCCTTCCTTGGGTCCAACTTCTTTGGGACTTCCTGAGCTAACTGTACTTCCTGGATGTCTATTTTCTTTGCCTGATTGGACAAGTTCTCCTTTATTATGTTTTCAAATAAGTTTTTGATTTCTTGCTCTTCTTCTTCTCCTTCTGGAACCCCTCTGGGTCAGATGTTGAGATGTTTAGAGTTGTCCTGGAGGTTCCTAAGCTTCTCCTCATATTTTTGAATTCTTGTTTCTTCATTCTGTTGTGGTTGAATGTTTATTTCTTCCTTATGCTTCAGATCACTGATTTGAGTCCTGATTTCTTTCCCTTCAGTGTTGGTTCCCTGTATATTTTATTTCACTTTTCATAGCCTTCACTTTTTTCTGTATTTTACAACAATATTCAACCAATTCTGTGAGCATCCTGAATACCAGTGTTTTGAACTCTGTGTCTGATAGGTTGGTTGTCTCTTCACTGCTTAGTTGTTTTTCTGGAGTTTTGAACTGTTCTTTCATTAGGGCCGTATTTCTTTGTTTCAGTACACCTGTTATGTAGTAAGGGGCAGAGACCCTTAGGTATTCACCAGGGTGGGACAACCCAGGTCACTGCTTTGTGGCATTGCATGTGAGGGTGGGGTCCCAGAGGGAACAATGACACTTGCTCCGCTTTTGCCTGGTTTTGTCTCTTCCCCTGCTACCCACAAGCAAGTAGTGCCCTTTTGGTACTGATTCCAGGGTGGGTAGATCTGTATATGTTCTAGGACCTTGCAGGTCTCTCCAGCAAACTCTCCTGTAAGGCTAGGAGGTTCTTGCACTGCCACAACCCCTACAGATTTTTACAGTCAGGGGTTTTGAGGCTTTTTTTCTCCATGCTGGAACCCTGGGTTGCATGGTCTGTCTCACTCCCCAGTTGTTCCTCCTGGTTTATTCACACACAAATGTAGGACCCCTCCATCTGCCAGCCACTGCCTTGCTGCATGTCTTCTCCACCCCTCCTACCGGCCTGAATGAATGTTTCTTCTTTAAGTTCTTGGTTGTCAGACTTTCATACAGTTCAATTTTCTGGCAGTTCTGGTTATTTTTGTTCTTAAATTTGTCATTGTCTTTCTTTTGGTTGTGTGAAGAGGCAAAGTGTATCTACCTATGCCTCCACCTTGGCCAGAAGTCTAGAGTGGATTTATTATAGCTGATCTACTCACCCAGATTCAGAAAAATACACATTAGGAAGAGGAGTATTAGCATTCTTCAAAATACTTTCCCTCTGTACACCAAGAATGATGGGGAGATGCTTCTGTGTTTCCTTAAGGGGGCAGTGGGTCCTAATTTCTGAAATAAGCAGAAGGATTAGGTGTGATTATTAGAAGGATTTGACTTGAGGTGTACTTAAGGGTGCCTGATAGATCCTAGGGTTTTTAGGGCTAAGATACATAGACACTAAAGTATTACTTAATTTTTAAACAAAAACAGCAACAAAATCTAAAATCTGGGGAACAGTGGACTGACTTTAGTCACAATGATGGAGAGCCATTTTTTTACCCAGTTCCCAGACCTGAATCACTTTCCAGACCCAGAGGCCCCTGAACAAATGAGAGATCAGATGCTCTTGAGGAATAACCCAGCAGTGCCAGCACAAGTGTATACTGGTGTCTTTCTTTCTTCTTTTAATAAAGGCACTTGGAGCCATTTATGGGGGCAATTGGGCCCTGGTTTATACAGGACTTTTGAGATTATTATTATCTCCTAGCTAATGCTAGCTCCTGGAGGCTCCAAATGCCATCTGTAATTCTCTGGTAAGCATATGGAAGTTTATGGAAGACAGTTGGACCATTCATAGTGATCCTGGCGGATCCTTGAACCCTTTCTATAGTAGTTTTCTAGTTCTCGGGTGCTTAGCTGTGGTTGAAGTACTGGCTGCCTGGTCTGTGATGCAAATGTTACTATGGAAGAAAGAGTTAAGTTGGAGCCTCTGGAACTGTCCTTCCAAACTGAAAAAATATAGTGAAATGCTGTGTATCTACTCATTCCTTTAATCTTCACAACAATCCTATGATATGGGAACTATTTTCATTCCCTCTTATAGATGAGAAAACTGAGACACAGAGAAGTTAATCAATTTTCCCAAATTGACATAAGTGGTGAGAGTAGATTCCAATCCACACAGACTCTAGAGTCCACATATCAAGTAAAGATTCCTAGTCAGCTGAGATGTTTGCTTCCTGCAAAGGACATGAAATGGGTGGTGGAGGGAGACTGTTATAAATACCAATGGTATCTTTGGAATATTGTTAAACGAGGGATGTGGTGGCTACTGATACTGAGGAGTAGAGTGAGGTAGTTAAGTGCTGTAAGGGAGGAAAGATAATTTTCTTTCTACCCTTCTAAGTTGTTGACTGAAACTTCTCCTGTAATAAAAGGACGGATCAACTGGAGGAAAAAAATACCAATTTAATTACATATGGGAGTCCCACAAAGATGAGACTCCAAAGGCAGCCAGGCAGTTCAGGCTTATGCATCGTCCTGAGTTTCAAAGGGAGGAAGGCAATTCACAGGAGGGTCAGAAGAGGAAATGTAGAGTAAGCAAAACTTGCCCTGCCTTGCAGCTACATCTCTCAGATGAAACAGTAATCTTTCTCAGATGAAACAGCTCCCTTCCTGGTGGTAGGGGGCTTTCCAATCCAAAATTACCATACGAAAGAATAACTTCTCTGTTTTTAGAGCTTCTCCTGTATCTGTCATTTTTTTCAAGGTAATCCTCACACCAAACAGGCGTGTTACAGGACGGCATAGTCTGCTGTCCTTCAGGCAGAGACTACACATGTGCAAATCTCAGATTTGCTGCTAAAAACTTTAGGCAAGTTTCTTAACTTCTTTTTCACTCAATTTCCCCATTTGTAAAATGATAGTTCTTAGCAGGATTATTATAAAAATGAAATGAGTTAATATGCAGGGTCTGCGAGAAATTATGCCTGCTTGAGTGTAGTTGGTAGGGTAATAATATAGGTGTAATAATTTGTAGTTTTAATTTGAACATTTCACCCGAAATGCCACATGGTGTGCTTGAGTATGATATTGTTATGTTACAAAATTACATGCTTATGATTTTGTAATAAAGAGGGGCGTTATTTGTGCCAGACCCTGTATATGGAAAGTACCTGGAAGGTAGTATTTGTTATTATCATCTTCCTTGCTTTTGCAAGTATATTTTTATGCAATTAACTGATTTGCCATTTTTTCCTTTTGTTTTTCTCTTATATTTTATACAGACATATTAATGATAGCTAACCTTAGGACTTAGTCCAGGGGTTTTAGAATAACAGGATGGAGGAAGAATATCCACTACTCAGAAACCCTGATCTTGGAGTCAGATTCAGGGACTGCTAAGATTTCCGTTCTCTCCTTTTGGAAAATGGGTAAGAGTGTTCTCCTTTTTATGAGGAATGGTGGCATTATCTAAGACTCTAAGAAATTACATGGCTTAAAAGTAGATTTTTCTATAGATGCTTTGCTGAATAAATATGCCATAAAACCATTCTGACGGGGTTTTTTTTTTTCAACATTACCAAGCAATTCTCCAGTCCTCAGCAGATACTGACTGGGTGTCCCACAAATTTAACTCAATTCTGACACTACCTACATACCGATAATGTCAGATCCCACAGGTTAAGGACTCAGTCCTTCAAGATTGCCCCCATTTTAGATGCCAATCACAAATCTAGGTTGTCACCTGTGCATCTGACTGACTAGTTATAGAAATCAGAGGTTCCCGCAAGCCCCTCCCTAGGTTTGATTAGTTTGCTACAGCAGCTCACAGAACTTGAGAAATGCTTGCTTACATTTACCAGCTTATTGTAAAGGATATTTTAAAGGATACAGATGAACAGCTAAAGATGCACAGGTGAATATCCAGCAGGGTCCCAAGCCTGTGGAACTGGATGGCACATGAAGGTATTTATCAACCCAGAAGTTCACTAAATCTTGTTCCACAGCTTTTACAGAGCTAAATCTGCAGCTCTCCCACCCCTTCCCAGAGGTCGCTGGGTGGGGCTGAAAGTTCCAACCTTCTAATCACTTTGTTTTTCTGGTGACTGGGTCCTTCCTGAGCCTACATGAGCCCCACCCTAACTCAGCTCATTAGTGAAAAGTCAGGTGTGCTCAGGAGAAGCTCTTTCTAAGAAAAGATACCCCCACTTCTCAGAGAGTTCCAAAGGTTTTAGGAGGTCTGTACCAGGAATCAGGAATGAAGACCAAATATATATATTTCTTAACATAAATCACAATGTCAAAGCCATCCATTTCCTTAGCTCATAAGTTCCATGAAAAGCCATTCTCTCTCCTTCACCAGTCTCCCCAGAGCTAGCATAGGGTGCTGCCCATGGGATTCTCTCCATAAACATTGGAATGCATCACCCATTTATTTAAAATATGATAATAGTAGTGTAACAGGGTGCAGCCAAGACTGGGGTGGGGGGCGGCAAATAGGGATTTGGAATGGGGTCCAGAACTCAAGGTGTTCAGGAAATATTAGAAAGATATAGAGGATGTCCTCACCCCTTTACCCCCCACAGGTGTGAGGTGGAGGAAGGGACATAGAGCAGGAACATGCAGAGCTGTTTTGTACAGCAGCTTTGCAGCAAACCTCTGGCATGGTCATTTAACATATCTATGACCTTTAACTGGCTGCATAGATATGTTAAATAGCTGTCACCATGCCTTGATCCAGGGGGATGGAAGTGAATTCCACCCAAAATGTAACTGGGGTGCAGCTCCCCCGGTTACAGTGCCTGCGTGAGAGCTTGGAGAAGATTGGCTCCATGACATGGGGCCACACCTGCCCAGACTCACAATGGCAGCCCAGTAAACCTGGAATAATATGAGAATGCTGGCAGGTGTAACTGATTGTAGGAGGGTCTAGAGGAAGATTGACACAGGGATTTAAACCCAGACTGAGCAGCCTTGGGAGGAGAGAACTACATGGCTTTGCCAGAGTAGGGACCCCACAGCTTTGGGGTGCTCCTTTTGGCTACATGGCTTAAGAAATAAGAGAGACTTCGCCTAGAAGAAAAGGGGTGCAAGGACTTCTGTTGGTGGGCCATGAGAAGGTGCCACATGGCTTTGGATTAATTGGAGATCCTGACAGTGACACAGCTGATGGTGCTGGGAGCCTGAACCACGGACTGCAACTTTTCCTGAGACACGGTACCCCAGACAAGGGCAGAGGGAGAAGGAAGAATTGTGTGTGGCTTCTGTGCGTATCCTAAAGGACTTTGATATTTTAATGAAGACATTATGTCACTACTTTAAGTTTATATAGTTTTAAATAAACATTTCCTTTTCTTTTCACACATCTCTGGCATTGAGAGACATCTTTCCTCTGGTGGTAGACAATGTGAACCTAATGGCGGGGTACTTTCAGTGATAGCATATCTTCCCACCTTGGCCCTGTTCTGTAACCGTAGTGATACAGAGAGATTTGATCAGATCACTGGGGAGGTATAGGGGGTGGTGTCAAAGGAGGAGGTTGCCAAGGCAACAGTAAACAGTTTAGGATAGGATTGGTTGAGAAGCTGAATGCCTCTAGAGAGCATGGAATTATGAGTGGAAGATTTGAAATAAAAGAAGCACTCTCAGGCTCTGGGACCAGCGGGCTGACTCTGGCAGGCTGGCTCTCTCTCAGGCTCTTCTTCCTCAAAGTCACCTGGATGAACATGCTGCAGCTGCTTGCATTTCCCAAGGGATGCTATTTTGGATGGAAAGGAACTCTGGGAGCAGCTTAGGATCAAGCTGGCCTGGCAGAGGGTTATTCTTCTTTGGAAGTTTCAGAGGGAATGACCTCTGAGGCAGAAGCCTGCCATTCTTCCAAAACTGTGTAGCTTTTGTATCTTATGTTGTTTTAGTTTATAAATTAACCCCATAGAAATAAGATATAATGAAAATGTAAGGGGGAAAATGGTAGGAGAACTCAGGTGTTAAAGAGTTTAGCCTTAATTGATAGGCTTAAGTGACTAATGCATGTGGAAAGCTGATATTACAAAATTGTGAAGATTTTGAATAAAGACTCCTTTCCTTTATCACCAAACCTTTGCTTTTGGACTTTTGCTTGGAAGGTGCTGGCAGGCAGTGGGACCCCAACTGCTGTTTGGTAACAGTAGTAGTTTTCTATTGCCGGATAGCAAACCACTACAAGTTTAGTGGCTCATGGTCTGGGGGTCAGGAGTCCAGGCTTTGTTGGGTCCCTAGTCTAGGATCTCATCTGAAAGGTGCAATCACTGTCTTGGCCAGGGCTGCAGGCTTATGTCAGGATTTGACTGGACAATAATTCACTTAATAAGCTCATATGGTTGTTGGCAGAATTCAGCTCCTTGTGAGTTATTGGACTAAGGGTCCCAGTTTCTTGCTGGCTGTCAGTTGGAGACTCTCCTCTGTTCCTGCCGTGTGGGCCTCTCCACAGGGGGGTTCACGATGTGGCCACTTGCTTCATCAAAGCCTGCCAGAAGAGGGTCTATTAGTAAGATGAAGATTAAAATCTTACATAACATACTAACATACATGTAATCAATCACATAAATCCCATTGCCTACTGGTTAGAGGCAAGTCACAGGACCTACCCACACTCAATAGGAGAGAACACAAGAGCATGGATATTAGAAGGCAGGGACCATTGGGACCCATTTTAGGGTCTGTCTGTTCCAATAATTCACCAAATACCCTCATTAAATCAGTTAAGCTGTAGCAAGTCTCTAAAGAAGATAAGATAGTTAAGGTCTATGAGATGCCAGAGGGTCCTCATTAGCTCACCCTTCATTATCACAGTCCCTGCTGTTGTCTGGTTGCACAGGAAAGCAAAGGGCCTCTTAAAATGAAAATGTTCACTAATATCGACTTAGTCCCCACTCAAACAAATATTTTCCTATTACTGTTAGCATATGTCCTCTTCTATCTCACTTTGCCAGAGTGGCCTCTGTTAACTGTGTGTGTTGGAAATGCAAACAAAATTACAAGCCAATTGCACAGGAGCTTCTAAAGAAAATTATTTGAATATCAGAGGCTCTTGGGAAACTGATAATTATTCAATTCTTGTTTTGATCCTGTTGGGAAGTTTGAGTATGAAGGATTATGTATCCTGCCATCCTACCATTTTTGGAGAAATATGATAAAAAGTCGGCAACATATATCATTTTATTTTATTCTAAGAAAATTGGCTAGGTACAAAATAACCTAAATAGCCTAAAATTTACTATAAGAAAAAAATAACATTGTCCCATAATTTTGTTTTATTTTTACTATTTACTACAAATTCAAATCTTTTGTGAGTTGTGCCTGGGTTCGAATTCTGTCTATGCCAATTACTAGCTGTGTGATCTTGGGCAAGTTATTTAACCTTTTTGTGCCTCGGTTTACACATCTATAACATAGAGATGCTGGTAATAATAGTAGTACTTATACAGCCTACTATGCCATTTGATGCCAACTGTCAGTGTTGGGGCAGGTGCCTTTGACAGTGACTGACTTGTAATGGGGTAGGATGACCGGATGTCCTTTTTTTCCTTCCAAAATGCTGGGCCTTGGCAGCATTAACCAGAGTGGTCAAGTAATTAAGGCCAGGTGTACCTGCAAGCTTAGGGTAACTTTCTCATCTGAGTCTAACTGGTTTTCAGAAAAAATCTAACTAACATGAATGTACCTAAAACAAATACCAAATGACACACTGCACTTCACAAGATATAAGAACATACACAGCACTTCCCCCTTATCTGCAGGGGACATGTTCCAAGATTTCCACTAGATACCTGAAACAGTGGGTAATATAGAATGCTTTTATATTTTTCCTATACCTATTTACCTATGACAAAGTTTAATTGATAAATTGGGCACCATGAGAGATTAACAACAATGACTAAAAATAGAACAATTGTAACATCATACTGTAACAAAAGTTACATGAATATGGTCTCTCTCTTTCAAAGTATCATATTGTACAGTGTGGAGCCACTGTTCAAAGGGTTGATTCATGTTCAGGGCAGGATAGAGCGAGACAGAGCAAGATTTCATCATGCTATCCAGAATGGTGCATGATTTAAAACTTATAAATTGTCTACTTCTGCAATTTTCTATTTAATATTTTCGGACTCTGGTCAATTGCAGGTAACTGAAACTGTGGCTAAGTCAGGGACTCCTGGGAGTAACTTTACAAAGGTCAGTAGATAGGAAGTGCTGGATTCAAAACCAGGTGTAACTGGCTCTACAGCCCAATGGGATGCTTTTCTCAGACACTTCTTTTTGCACAGCTCTACGGATTGGAGGATGAGCAGCAGAAAGAAGAGTATTGGACTGGAAGAAATGCAACAGCCCTCAGAAAATATGGGGTCAGATCAACAGCCAATCCAAGAAAATCACTGGCCTTGCATTCCTCTCCTTTCCTCCAGACTAAGCCTTTCAATGGTTAGCTCTCCCTGCTCCCACCCCACCTCTGAGGTTCCTCCAGGTGCTGCTGAAGAAGGGTTTTGAGCAGAACCTTTAAGATCTTAGGAAAAGGGAAACTATCCAAATCCAAAAAGCGAATAAGTCAACAGTGAATCATCTTCCAGCTGTTATGCTTGATCAGAGTGAGGAACCCAAAGCAAGGCCCCAGAGTGTTACAGTTTGCTTTCAAACACAGTGCACACAGTGTTCAATCTTAATAAATCAGTGGAGTAAGTCGGAATGCAGACAGCCTGAGAGAAGGGTCACTGCCCGACAGCTCAGTGACACAAATGTAAGTGGCTGAGTCTACACGCATGCAAACACTGGAGATTGCGGTGCTACTTGGGGTGAGAAAGAATCAACAGTACCTTTGGAAGATGGGATTCTGAGCATGAAACCTGGCCCTCCCACTTCAAGTGGGTCACGGCATTCCTTCTTCTTCAGACAGGAAGTAGAGAATAATTGAAATCTTAGAGGCCAAGCTAGGAATGCACAAGAAAATGAAATGCTGGGATCCGAGTGATATTGCCTTGGAAAATAATCACTGTGGAGGAAGGGGCTTGTTATTCCATGGTTGGTGCTGGCTCTACTCTGAAGACTAAAATGAATTCATGCCACTGTAGGAGTGTTCTGACTCAGCCTTGGCTGAAATGAAAAGGGACTGTAGGTAACACGTTACATGGTATTTACTGGTAAGTCTTGAGAGAGAATAATCTCACTGGCAAATGAACATGGAGAATTCAAATTCCTGGGCTTACATTACTCTCCTCAGTCAGATGATGAAAGGGAATTAGAGAATATTCATGCCCCAGAAACCATCCTTCAGACAGGGAACAATAAATATCACCCAGGTGGGTCCAATATCTTAAATTCAAAAATTATTATCTCCCATAATTCTAATAACTACAGTTTCCATTTTTAATGGTTAAAACCTCTTCAGTATAGTTTCCATATTTAAGGGTAAAATAACTCTCCAATATAGTTAACAATGCATTACACATTTGTTTAAATTCTCTAACATACAACATGTAATCTTGAGCCTATAATGTCTAAAAAGTTTGCAAAGCATGATTGTTATATTTATTAGATTATAAATTATATGTATGAGAATGTTAGTTACAAGGAATTCGACTTCCTCTTGTCTTGGATCACATCACATTTCCTAGAAGCAGAGTCTGAGACGGGACTGGGGCGCATGCACCCAGCTCATCCAAGGAATACCCTCGGGAGGAAGGGGGTGAGGAAGAAGGACAGGGCAGCTTCTCCACTGAGGATGGGCTTCAGGATGACCCCACGAGAGTTCTGCGGCATGAACTCATGAATTCCATCTCAGAGCTGCTCCCTCCTTGAGGCAAGGGGGCTAGCCTTCTGCGCTCCTGTGTCAATCAGCCATTGGCTGCTGGTTACAACTGGGGGTGGTGTAATTTCCTGGGTGGGCTGGCTCCCTTTGAGCTGAGGGCAATTCTTTGGAGAAGGGAGCAGCTGTGAAAGCTTAGCAGCCCAAACTCACAGCACCTGGGGAAAGGGTGCTGGCACCCGGAGCGGCATGTGTCCAGTGTGCCGGCAGCATCTAGAACACTCACTACAGCTGTGAAATCAACTTACCTGACTTAGGATAATTAGCCCACTGCCTATAACTTACTAACCTGTATTGAGGAACTTTACCACAATCAATATGGTATAGACTACTATGTGGTCAGTTGCTGATATTAACTTTCTCCATTTAGGCCTGTTTGAAATGAAAATTTTCTTTGGTAGATTCAAATCCAAATACAAGCATTATGCTGAGTGAAATAGCCAGGTGTTGAAGGACAAATACCATATGATTTCACCTTTAACAGGAAGCTGAACAACAAAACAAACAAGCAAGCAAAATATAACCAAAGACACTGAAATAGAGAACAGGCTGACAGTGACCAGAGGGAAGGGGGGAGGGAATTTCAGGGGAAATAGGGGAGGGATTTAGAGGAACATATATAAAGGATACATGGACAACAACTGAGAAGGGTGGAAATGGGAGGGAGGGGGGAGCACGGGGAGTGGGATGGGATGGGAGTAATAGACAGAAAACTGTACTTGAAAAATAATTAAATAAATTAAAAAAGACAAATACAATAGGAATCTTTACTTTTCCACAGACACAAACAGAGATAGATAAGAGTAAATAATATCAGAAATCAAACATTGAAAAATTGGACAAAATTTGAATTAAATACTTGCTATCTCAAAGGAGAATGATTTCTTTAGGCTAGAAGTAAAAAAGAAAAAATTAAAAGAGATCAGCAAGTTTTACTACTTAAAAATGTAGAATTTCTAACCATCAGGGGGAAAGCAAAGCCAACTCTGCAAAGACAAAATAAGGAGGTAAACAATAGGTAAGAAAGAATATTTATGCAGATTTACAGAAAATTCCTTGGCAAATCAAAGTTGCTAGTTTGGCAAGGGTAGCATTATTACCGCATACCTCTTAGCTAGATCCTGGAGTAAAAATCCCCACCCAGCAAAAGGATTGAAGAGGTTTCAAGAGCCATCTGTGACTAGCTGTAACCTTGAGCAAGTTACTTGTTTTACTATACCTGAGTTTCTTTATCTGTAACATGGATTTAGGTGGATTCTGTCATCTAATCTTGCCCAAGGTAAAATGATTTAGAAATGGCAGAGTTAACATTAATCTCGTCAGGTCTGAGAACTTACATTTTAGCCCTTTATGCTATATTGCTTCGTGAAAACAGCAAGTAATAAAATTCCACACTGCTATAATCATTTGTACCACTACCCTGTTCATTTCCCCAGAGAAGGTAATGTGATTTGCAATGCTACATATTTTTCTTTCTTTCTTGTCTCTTTAAATAGTAAACACCATGAGGATAGAACAAAATATTTAATAAATATTTGTTGAATATATTAATGGGTAAATAATATGCCAACTGGGGGACTCAAGATGGCATGATTTCTGTGCGGTGAAAGTGGTTCTCTTCCTACTGAAGGTCAAAACAAATATACATCTCCCAGGTACAGAGTAGCATGGTGGGACAGGGACAGGGAAGACATCAGGACCTCGGAGCCTGTTCTGGAGGTGAATGCTGCCTCTTTAACTTACTAGCTTAGGAATCACTTAGCTTCCCTGAGAGTCAATCCTCATCTACAGCATATGTTCATTTCAGAGCAACTTATTTAGGTAACACCACAGGCAATGTGATACCTATTAGGTAAGCAGGTAACATCTAATAGATAATACCTATTAAAGTAATACCTAATACCATGCCCAGCACATAGCTACATGTTCCATAGATGTTTGTTTCCTTTCCTCATCCATAATTCGAGTCCTGCACTCTGCCTACCCCCAAGTGAGCAGAAATTGCTGAGTTTCAGAGGCTGGTGCCCCTCGTTCCTTCTGCTAGCACTGTTATAAATTGCAGCTTTCATTTTTGTGCTGCTGCCCCTCTTCCTCTGAGGATTTCTAAGGACCATACAGACTCCAGGGGAAAACATAAACCATTTTTATCTGACCAAGTTGGAAGCTGGGGTACCATGCAAGATCAATAATTTTTCCAGAAAAAAAATGAGAAAATTCCAATTTTTCTTCATTTCCCACAGCCCATCCCACCATTTGAACTGCTCCCCTGGAAACCAGATGAAAGTAGCTGGTAATCAGGGACTGCTGCATGGTACACAAGAAATGCTTAGCAGGGAATGACTAGGGGTGGATATTCAGTTGTCACATTTCCCGAAACCCTTTAAAACAGCCTCTCCTGAAAGATGGCAAAATCAGCTCAAGAGTCGTTTCATTCTGAAACAGTTGCCAAGCACCAGACATCCCAGCCTGTGCTTTGGATAGGAGTGGGTGACGTGCTTCCTATGATTTATGTCCATCCCTTTGAAGAAACACTCACTGCTAGGTGATGTTAACCTCTTGTACCATCCTCTATTTTTAGTCTCTGAGTGAGTGATGAATCAAGTTATAATCTGACAGGATTCTTAATGACATATTAGAATTAAATTAAGTCACAGTGCCTTAGACATCACATACATTTCTAAAGAGCAGAGCCAAAATGCATCATTCTTGTCCATTTTTAATCAACCCATTATAATCTGATTTTTTAAAAAAGAGCCCATTGTGAGTTGAATACAATTCTAAGATTAACTAAGGTTTCCTCCAATTTTAATCAAGCCTCATATACCCAGGCAGCTTATTCTAAAAGCTGGAAATAGAAATGATTTCTCTGGAATATTATCATTATGCTGTGAGCTCAGGCATGCCGGTAGAAACACTCTCAATCATTCAAATATATATGGAGCACCTACTCCATTACAGGCACTGTCTTGGATACTAAGAAGACAATGGCGAGCAAAAGCATGACATATTTCTTACCCTGTGGAGCTAGTTTAGTGAGCAGATAGATGTCAACCAAATACTCATGTAAATAAATGGATAGGTTTGAGTGCTGAAATTATGTTATTAGGTCTAATTCTGTCTCTTTCTCCATTGTTCTCTTAGTTCTGCTGCCTTCTATTTGGCTTCCTGTTCCCGTGTCCTCTCTCTATGAGACTGAAATGGCCACTTGTAGGTCCTAACTACTATGGTGCTAATGAATGGTGCTAACTGAATGAACCAGAGGTTCATCAATTGCCCCTAGAGTTTCAGCAAAGTCCCAGAGAGGATGCTGATTGGCTTGGTTTAGATCACATGCTGGTTCTTGTCCTGGGTGGAGACCTGGGGAAGGACTACTCTCATTGGTCAGCCCAGGTCACATGTATAATCTCAGGCTGGGGAAGGATGGGGCAGTGTTAGCCTCCCCAGCATGGTATGGCTAAGCAAAATTTCTAGGGGCTGGTAAGACTAGTTTTGCAAATGAAAGAATGATGGGGTAATGAATGTTTGTCCACCAAACTGTCAGAGGGTTGATGTTTAATGTTGATCAAGTAGAAGAAGGAAAGAAATAGCAGTGAGCACGATCCTTTCCTTATCTGTGTTCTTCTGGCTCCTCTAAGGGCCAGGGGCTGAGGCATGCCAGCATGGTAGCAAGGCCCTCAGAGCCAGACAGATATGGGCTCAGTTCCTGCCTCCATCACTTCTTAGTGGTTATGTGGCCTCAGGCAAGTCATCTAATCCCCTCTAAGATAGTTTCTTCACTTGTAGCATGAAGGTAATAATTTCATTGCCACAAGATTGTTGGGGAGATAGAATCAAATAACATAAAAAAGAAGTACAGTGCTGGGAAAATTAGCAGTGTTTGGTGGTTGGTGGGTATTTAGGAACTTCTCTAAAGTACCATGTTGTGTAACAGAAATTGTTGAGAGTCTCCTAACTTGTGGGGTGGGGAGAGGGAGTGGTGTTTGGAGGCAAGAGGAAGCAAAAATATATGTAAACCAGTAAATAAGCATACATTCATATTCTATAAAGTGCTCAGATGGAAATTAGCAAGAGAAACTGACAAGAAACAAATTTGATAGAGGGTAAGAGTGGAGGCCTCCTTTGTATAAAATATAACAATAAGATCTCCTTGAGAAGGTGACTTGTAAACTGAGTCCTTAGAATAAGAAAGGTTGTAGAGAGAGGGTTCTAGACTAAACAAACAGCAAGTGCAAAAGCCTTGCGGTAGAAAAAGAATAGGTGTGTTCAAGGAATAGAAAGAAAGTCAATGGTTGGAATAGTAAGATTAAAGAAATGGTAGGAAACAGATCAATAAGACCGCCCAGTCCAGAGTAAGAAGTTCAAGTTCCACAATAAATGATAAATCTTGTTAAAATCTAGTAAGATAAATAGAGTTGTTGGGTGGAGAATAGAATGAATAAGGGCATGTGTGGGGAAACTAGTTAGGTGACCATAGCCACCATCTAGGTAATAAACAATGGGGATCTAGCCCAAGGTGATGGCAGTAGAGGTAGACAGAAATGGATGGACCAAAGATATGTTTTGGTTGTATGACCAGGAACCCATAGCCAGATTTATGTTTGGGACAAAAGGGAAATGAAGGAGTTTAAGATAGATTTTGACTCTGAGGTTTGAGGAATTACTTAGGTGACTGTGAGGCCACTAAGATAAAGTCTTGGGAAGAAACAGATATAAGATAATGAGTTTGAGGTGCCCATAGGTACCCAGGTGGCAGTGTGGCTTAGGCAGTTAGATAAACAAGTCTGGGTCTTAAGAGAAAGGCCAGAGCTGGAGTACAAATTGAAAGTCATGGGACTGATTGAAATCATCTGGGAAAGAGGGGCAATAAGAGAAAGGAAGGGAGTAGGTCCCAGACTGGAAGCTCTTTTGTTCGAGCCTCGAGACTCCCAGAGGGAGAGACAGCAAGACAGGGAAGCCATAACCTAGCAGGGAAACCAGAAAAGTTGGGGTGATAGAGACCAAAAGAGAAAACTATTTGAAAAAGAAGGAAGTGCTCAACTCTGCTCAAAAGCTGTTGAGAGATTAGTAAAATAAGGACGAGGAAATGAGCTTTAAATTTAGAAAAAAAATCCACCCTTTATAGCAGTGCTCTCAGACTAATCTTCTAAAGCAAATCTACAACATTATTCCCTTCAGTTGGTGAGTTGGCTTGCCACCAACTCCCTAGCAGGTCCATTGACCCTCTTCTTCCCAGTTTGGCCTCCATCTGCTCCTTGGCCTTTGCTCATGCTTCCTGAGAGCAGTAACTGTAGATGGCCCTGCTTCTTGGGCAACCCCACTTTTGCACAGTTTTAGAGGCCAAATCTCCAAATCTCAGGTTTATATACAATTTCTCCGATCTGTACGACCCTTCCCTCACTTCTGGTGGATATCACACTCTTTATCCAGCCCCAATTCCATCTTCAGACAGTGTTGTTTGAGCCATTCTCTAGGATCTCACAAATCTCCTCCTTGGATCGCCAATATAGTACTTCTCAGGTTGTATTGAAATTGTTTTCCTATTCATTTTTCCCAGTATACTCTGAGCGGCTTAATAGCTGAGGCTGTTTGGTGCATCTTTAGTGCCTCCCCGCTACCCCTCAGCACAACACCTAATCCATAGTTGATACCTATGAGGTGTTGGTTGAATGAGTTCTATGAACATTATTATTTCAAATTGTTCTAATTATTCTTAAAAGAAAAGCAAAGTTAAAATACATCTTTTGCATGTGAAAATACATATGAGTTCTCCTCACCCAAAAACACCTCAGAGTGTACAAAATTGTTAACACTGTCTATAATGGGTTGAATTGTATGTCTCTTCCACACCCCTTCTCTAATGAGATATACTGAAGTCTTAATTCCCAATACTGCAGAATGGGACCATATTTGGAAATAATGTCTTTACAGAGGCAATCAAGTTAAAATGAGGCCATTAGGGTGGGCCCTAATGCAATATAACTGGTGTCCTTACCAAAAGGAAAAATTTGTGTACGGAAACAGACTTGCACAGAAGGAAGACCATGTGCAGACACAGGGGAAATGTCATGTGAAAATGGAGAATTGGAATGATGCAGCTACAAGCCAAGGAATGCCTGAGGTTACCAAAAGCTAGGACAGAGGCAAAGAAGGTCCTTCCCTGGCACCTCAGAGAAAACATGGCCCTGCTGACGCCTCAATTTTGGAGGTTTGGCCTCTAAAACTGAGACAATATATTTCTGTCATTTAAAGCCACCTAGTTTGTATTATGGTAACCTAGGAAATTAATATATCCCCTTACATGTAGGAAGCTAAAAATGTATTTGCTTTGTTACTTTGGCACTCCATAAATTCACTACAACTCATTATGAAGAAGAATAAAAAATGCAGGAAAAAAATCAAATAATATGCTCTCCTATTTTTTCTAACATGGAATTAAGAACAAACCCCAAAGACCTCACTTTGATCAAGTTTAAATTAATCTATATTTTGTACTAATAGTGATATTAAATTACCCAAATGTATTTCTATAATAATAATGTATTCTGAAGGGTAGAAATTGAATTATATTAATTTGAATGCTCATTTTTATTTAGTAAAAAGAAGTTATATATTTTCTTCCATTTATTTATAATCCTGGATGAGGCTCATTTTAAAATAACAGTCTATTAATTAAAAAGTACTCTGTTGAAAACTATAAAGTTCCAAACTGAAAGAGTGGGATGGTGCGATGTTTAATTTTATGTGTCAACTTGGCTGTGCTAGTGTATGCCAAAATAGCTGGTGGCAAAGCATATTTCTGGGTGAATGAGGGTGCTTCTGGAGGAGATTAGCATTTGAACTGGTAGACTGAATAAGGCAGGTGGCCTTTGCTCATGCACGGGGCATCATATATTTTGTTGAAGGCCTTAATAGACCAAAAAAGGCAGATGGACAAATTTGCTCTTTGATTGAGTTGGGAAATCCATCTTCTCTTGCCCTCACCTATTTGTTGCTGAACCTTCAGACTGAATCACACCACTGGCTTTCCTGGTTCTCCAACCTGCAGATGACAAATTGTGGAACTTCTCAGTCTCTATAGTCACCTGAGCCAATACCCATAATAAATTGCATCTACCTATCTATCTATCCTTAGTTCTGTTTCTCTGGAAACCTTGGCTAATATGGATGGGGAAGTGAAAATTTCCAGAATCCATGGGGAGGTGGCAGAGAAATGATCATTAACAAATTCGAATAGAGAAGAGAAAAGAAGCTGATGCTTTGGGGAGGCATTAGTCAGTCCAACCAAGAAAACAGAAGCAACTTAAGTGATTCAACAGAGAGTTTCATACAGGGAATTCATTACACATAATGGAGGCTCCAAGCACCAAACAGGACAATGAGACAAACCTGAGATTCACAACTAAAGGAGACATTACTGCCTTAGGCTAAGGCAGGTTTCTCAACGAGACTGTTGATTGGATTTGGGGTTAGATAATCTTTTATTGTGGGGGGCTGTATATCATAAAATGTTTAGCCTTTATTTCTGGCCTTTATTTACTAGGTGCCAGTAGCACCTTTCCCCCACCCCCCTGCCCTGTTATAACAAAAGTGTTTCCAGTCCCTCACACTGTCCGGGGCAACATGGTGGATGTGGAAGAGGCAGTGTCCTCTGGGAGCCACCTGAATGGCGACAGAATCCAGGTGACATGGAAGAGGGGGCTGCCCCTATAGCTGAGGAGGCAGTCAAGAGAAAAAGAAAGAAGAGTAAAGGGGCTGCCACGGGGCAATAGGAATCTGATAAAGAATCAGGAGCCTCAGTTGATGAGGTAGCAAGACAATTGGAAAGACAAGCACTGGAAGAGAAAGAGATTAATGATGAAGATGGAGATGGAGATGGAGATGGAGTAACTGGAAATAGGAAGAAAAAGAAGAAGAGAGGACCAAAAGTTCAAACAGACCCTCCTTCAGTTCCAGTATATGACCTGTATCCTAACAGCGTATTTCCCAAAGGACAAGCATGTGAGTACCCTCCCACAAAGGATGGGCAAACAGCTGCTTAGAGAGCTATGAGCAAAGGAAAAAGAGCATTAGATCAAGCTGGTGAAGTGAACTTCCGCCAAGATGGAGGCATAGGTGGAAACACTGTGCCTTCTCCCACAACCAAGTTTGAATACAACAAAGGTTTGGAGAACAAAGACACAGCCAAAAAACCAGAAAATTGAATTATACGGAAGTCCGACAACCACTAACCGTTCAACAGGGACGGTAAGAGGGGCGGAGCCAGCAGCAGAGCAGGGTTGGGCAGGAAAGATCCCCAGACCTAGGCGCGCAAGTGGCCCGGACCCAGTCAGGGTGCGGGGCAGACTGACCACAGTCGCACATTCTTGCACAGTGAGACAGACCACGCAGGCCCCAGGCGGTGAGGGCTGATGGCGGTGGCACACTCACGTGCAGTGGGACGAAACGTGTGGGTCTGGTGATGGTGGCAGCTGCTGCATCTGTGGGGGCCACGGCAGGAGATGGCAGACGAGACACTATTGTTCCTTGTTGACCCCGCCCCCACATACAGTGTCACAACCCAGCGACTGAGTTGCCCTGCTCTGGTGAAGACCTAGGGCTCTGATCCTGCTACTTAACAGGCACGAAGAGCACAAAAGATGGCTCAAGAAGAACTCAAAGTCCCAGAGCCAATAACTAAGCGACCAAGAAATTGCCAGCCTCTCAGAAGCACAATTCAAGACACTGTTTATCAGGATGCTCACAGAACTGGTTGATTATAGTCACAAATTAGAGGAACATATGAAGGCTAAACTAATTGAAATGAAGAGAAACCAATAGTGATGGAAAGGAAACTGGGACTCAAATCAATGGAGTGGACCAGAAGGAAGAACAAAACATCCCACCAGAAAAGAATGAAGAAACAAGAATTCAAAAAAATGAGGAGAGACATAGGAACCTCCAGGACAGCGTTAAATGGTCCAACATCCGAATTATAGGGGTACCAGAAGGGGAAAAGGAACAGCCACGGGTGGAAAACTTATTTGAACAAATAATAAAGGAGAACTTCCCCAGTCTGGCAAAGGAAATAGACTTCCAGGAAATCCAGGAAGCTCAGAGAGTCCCAAAGAAGTTGGACCCAAGAAGGAACACACCAAGGCACATCATAATTACATTAGCCAAGACTAAAATGAAGGAGAGAATCCTAGAAGCAGCAAGAGATAAGGGGACAGTCACCTACAAAGGAGTACCCATCAGACTGTCAGTGGATTTCTCAAAAGAGACCTTACAGGCAAGAAGGGGCTGGAAAGAAGTATTCCAAGTCATGAAATCCAAAGACCTACAGCCAAGATTGCTTTATCCAGCAAAACTTTCATTTAGAATGGAAGGACAGATAAAGTGCTTCTCAGATAAGGTCAAGTTCAAGGAGTTCATCATCACCAAGCCCTTATTATATGAAATGTTAAAGGGACTTATATAAGAAAAAGAAGATGAAAAATATGAACAGTGAAAGGACAGCAAACTCACAGTTATTAATAACCACACCTAAAACAAAAGCAAACCTAGAGGACAGCTAGATCAGGAGTGGAACCATAGAAATGAAGAACACATGGAGGGTTAGAAACAGGGGGGTGGGAGGAGGAGAAGGGGGGAGAAGGTACAGAAAATAGCATAGAGAGTAGGTAGAAAATAGATAGGGGGAGGGCAAGAATAGTGGGGGAAATATAGAATCTAAAGAACTTGAGACACGTGGTTATAAACTAAGGGGGGGAGAATGGTGAGGGAGGGAGTGTGCAGGTGGAGGGGAATGAAGGGGGGGAATAGAATAACTGTAATGGTATAATCAATAAAATATATTTTAATAAAAGAGATTTGGGATGATTCTTGAGAAGCTGTGGAAGCACATCAATGAGTTAGAAAGTGTGTATTGAGCTGTATCAAGCGTGGGGTGACAATAATAGAAATCTGGGAAAAGTTGGAAGGTTGTTCACAAAGGCTAACAAAAGAGAATGGATTAAACCAAGGCCTGGTGTTTCCTACTAGGCATTCTCTCAAAACTGTGCTGCCTTGTACTCCCAATGCTGGTATCACAAGAGTATTACAGTATGGTGATATCTGTAAGATAGACTTTGGAACACATGTAAGTGACAGGATTATTGACTGTGCCTTTACTGTCACTTCTAATCTCAAATCTGATACATTATTAAAATGGTAAAAGATGCCACTAACACTGAAATAAAGTGTGCTAGAATTGATGTCCATCCATGTGATGTTGGTGAGGCCATCGAAGAGTTATGGAATCTTATGAGGATGAAATAGTTGGTAAGACATGCCAAGTGAAACCGGTCCATAATCTAAATGGACATTCCATTGGGCCGTATAGAATGCCTGCTGGAAAAACAGTCCCCATTGTGAAAGGAGGGGTGGAAGGAGAAGTGTGTGGTGTTGAAACTTTTAGTAAAGGCGTTGTTCATGATGATATAGAATGTTCACATTACATGGAAATCTTTGATGTTGGACATGTGCCAATAAGGCTTCCAATAACTAAACACTTGTTAAATGAAAGCTTTGACGCATTCTGCCAGAGATGGCTGGATCGCTTGGGAGAAAGTAAATAACTGATGGCTTTAAAGAATCTGTGTGACTTGGGCATTGTAGATTCATATCCACCATTATGTGACATTAAAAGATCGTATACAGCACAATTTGACATACCATACTGTTGCATCTATCATGTAAATAAGAGGAGATAATTATTAAACTTAGTCCAAAGCCACATGGCTGCCCTCTATTTTTTAAGCTTTGTTGGCATACATTATACCAGAATTAGATTGCAACACGTTGTCTGTTTAACAGTGGATTTATGTAATACTTTTATTCGTATTTAACATGGAAGGAATTTGATCAAAAACAAGCCATCTAATATAGTTCACCACTGAATAAGTTTTCAGGACTTTCAAGTGTTAACTGTTTCTCTCCTGTCTAGAAAATGCTACAAAGTTCAAATTAGGAGTGACTTAAACATTTTGTTTTGAACACCTAAGAGATGCTTTACACATATTTATACTATCATATTCTTATTTAAATGCTTTGAATGACTATATCCAATTCTGTATCTATACCTTTTGGTATTGCTTTTTTTAAAAAAGGTATTTTATTGATTATGATTTACAGTTTTCCCAATTTTTCCTCCTTTGTCCCCCTCTATCCGGCACCCCCCAACTTCCTCAGGCAGTCCCCATCTTTGTTCATATCCATGGGTCATGCATATAATTTCTTCAATTCATTTCCTTACAGTATTTTATATCCCCATGACTATTCTGTAACTACCAATTTGTGCTTCTTAATCCCTTCACCTTTTCACCTATGCCCCAATCCCTCCACCCATCTGCCCGCCATCAAAACATTCTCCATAACTATGATTCTGTTTCTGTTCTGCTGTTTGCTTAATTTGTGTTTTTTTAGCTTCAAGTGAAAATATGTATGTATTTATTGCCATTTTATTTTTCACAGTTTTGATCTTTTTCTTAAATAACTTCCTTTAACATTTCATATAATAATGGTTTGGTGATAATGAACTCCTTTAGTTTTTTCTTGGCTGGAAGCTCTTTATCTGCCCTTCCATTCTAAATGATAGCTTTGCTGGATAGAGTAATCTTGGTTATAGGTCCTTGCTTTTTATTGCTGTGAATATTCCCTATGAAACCCTTGTAGCCCGAGAAGTTTCTTTTGAGAAATATGCTGACAGTCTTATGGACCCTCCCTCCTGTGTAATTACCTGATTTCCTCTTGCTGCTTTTAAGATTCTCTCTTTATCATTAACCTTTGGTGTTTTAATTATGATATGTCTTGGAGTGGGCTTCTTTGTTTGGGACTCTCTGTGCTTCCTTGACTTGCATATCTATTTCCTTCTCCAAATTAGGAAAGTTTTCTTTCATTATTTTTTCAAATAGATTTCCAATTTCTTGCTCTTTCTCTTTTTCTTCTGGCACCCCTATGATATGAATTTTGGTATGCTTGAAGTTGTCCCAGAGGCTCCTTATACTATCCTCATTTGTTTATTTATTTATTTTTATTTGTTTTTCTTCTTGCTGTTCTGGTTGGTTGGGTTTTTTTTCTTATTCTTCCTTATGTTCCAAATTATTGATTTGATTCTCGGCAGCATCCACTTTACTCTTAGTTTCCTGTAAATTGTTTTTTGTTTAATTTAGTGTTTCCTTTATTTCTGACTGGATGTTTTTTTATCCTGCTGAAGTCCTTACTAAATTCCTTGAGCATCATTATAATCAATGTTTTGAACTCTGCATCTAAAATATTGTTTATCTCCATTTTGTCTAGTTCTTTTTCTGGAGTTTTGTTCTGTTTTTTCATTTGGGCCATGTTTCTTTGTGTCCTCATTTCGGAAGCCTTCATGTGTTTGTTTCTATGCATTAGGTAGAGGTGCTGTGACTTCCTCTCTTGGTAATATGGCCTAATGTCATAGGTGTTCTATGGGGGCCAGTGATACAGCCTCCCCTATCAGCCAAGCTGGGTACTTGAGGTATGCCTTCTCTGTCAGCTGGGTACACCCTCCTCTTGCAGTTAAGCCTTGATTGCTGTTGGCAGGTCAATTTACCCAGGCCAGTCAGTTGCAAGGACTGGTTGTGACCACAGACTACCAACCTGCATCCTTTGTGGAGGATCGGCTGTACAGGAGCTCACGCCACAGAGCAAGGATTACTTCAGCATGGCTCTGGTGCCCCCTTGTGTTCCGTTGGGGCCATGTGGCGTAAACTCTAAAGTGATCAGCAGCTGGCTGCTTGCTTCCTATGCTGAGCTTGGAGGTGCCCTAGTGAGGCCAGGCTGTGAACTGAGGCCAGTTGCTGCTAGTGCAGGGCCCTGAGACACTTACCAACCAGGGTACAGAGGCTTGCTCAGGCCAGCTTGTTTGAGAGGATTTAGGAAGATCAGAAGCATGTGCCAACATGAGTCATTCATTTGTAAAAGCCACCGTTAACTGTTTGTGTGGGCAAGTAAATTGGGTGGGGTGGAGTTTCAGGGAATCACCAGCACAGGCAAACAGTGTGAGCCAGGTATGGTGCCTTCCGTGCTCTGTGGCTCTGTGGAGGGAGGGCTTACATAGGATCATGGCTTCTGCCAGCAGTCCTGTTTGGGAGAAAGCTGTCCCCCAGCTCTCACCCTGATGCCAGACACTTCAGTTCCTCTCTGTATACCACTGGTGCCTTGCCAACTCCTGCTCCAGTGCAGGAATGAGTAGAAGTAAGTCTGTGTGGGGGCCCTTTAAGAGAAACTACCTGGGAATCCAGCAGTTTCTTTCACCAACTCAATCCGCTCTGATTTTCACAGCCAGAAATTGTGGGGACTTACTTTCCTGGCACTGGACCCCTCGGCTGGGGGGCCTGGTGTGGGGCTGGGATGCCTCACTCCTGAGATATCCCCCAGTTTTTATTGGCCACACATGGCTGTGGGACCAGACTGTTCTGCAGCTCTGCCCCTCCTACCAGTCTGGATGGATGTGGTTTCCTCTTTAATTCTGTGGTTGCAAGACCTCCATTCAACTTGATTTCTGCCAGTCATAGTGGCAGTTGTTCTATGGTTTAGTTGTAATTTTGACATGGTTGTGTGAGGAGGAGAGCTACGCTTACCTAAGCTGCATTTTTTATTTATTCTGACTTGGAGAAATTTCTCACAATGACAGTAGCATCCAACCTTCCACAGGTAGTAGAAAGTGGCGCCAAGATTCAAATCTCTGTCTGCAGTCCACTTCTAGGCTCCACGCAGTTAGAAATGAACAGAGCAAGAATGATGGGCCAGGTACAGAAGCTCACCAGGGCAGGAAGCCCCAGGTGCCTACCAATGACCAAAACTGGAGAAAAAAATACCTTGCCCCAGGGTAACATTTCCTCCCCTAGCAAATCCATTGGTTGTGCAGTTTGGACACTCCCCTGCATCCATAGAAGAGAGCCAGGAAAAGGAAGTAACTCCTGGTATTGCTTTTTAACCTTCCTGGAATCCTTTTCTAAAAAATAAAGACATTTTCAGATCTGAAATAGAAAGTGTTTGCAGACTTCTGGCCAAGATGGAGGCGTAGGTGGAAACACTGTGCCTCCTCGCACAACTAAGTTTAAAAAGCAATGAAGTTTTAGTAACAAAAACGCAGCCAAAACACAGAAAATTGAACTGTACAGAAGTCCAACAACAATGAACCATTCAGCCAGACTGGTAAGAGGGGTGGAGTCAGCAGCAGAGTGGGGTTGGGCAGGAAGTACTGACCCAGGAGCCTAGACGGCAGTGGCTGGCAGATCCCAGGTGTGGGGTGGCAACAGGTGGACCCAGTGAGGGCGCAGGGTGGCTGGCTGACCGCGGTCACACATTTGAGCGCAGATAAACCAAGCAAAGGAGCGAACAGTGAGATAGACCACTAAGGCCAGGACCCTAGCGATGGAAATTAGAGCCTGAAAGCACCAATTGGAAAGACTTTTGGGGTCGGGTGCCAGGAGAGGCTCCTAGGCTCACAGAGAGTTCATTGGAGAGACCCACAGGGTCCTGGAGGATACACAAGCCCACTCACCCAGAAACCAGCACCAGAAGGGCCCAACTTGCTTGTGGGAAGCTGCAGGAGGGACAGAAATCTGAGAGAGAGCAGAGTGGAGCAAAGCGCCATTTTTTTCCCCTCTCTGACCCTGCCTCCACGTACAGCATCACAACCGAGTGACTGGGTCGCCCTGCCCTGGTGAACATTTAAGGCTCCGCCCCTCATACATAACAGGTGTGAACAGACCAAACATTATGACTCAAGAACAGCTCAAAGCCCCAGAGCCTATAATTCTAAGTGACCAAGAAATAGCCAACCTTTCAGATGCACAGTTCAAAATACTGGTGATCAGGATGCTCACAGAACTGGTTGATTTTAGTCACAAGTTAGAGGAACAAATGAAGGCTGAACTAATTGAAATGAAGAGAAATGCACAGGAAACCAATAGTGATGGAAAGGAAACTGGGACTCAAATCAAGGGAGTGGACCAAAAGGAAGAAAAAAAATGACCAAACAGAAAAGAATGAAGAAACAAGATTTCAAAAAAATGAGGAGAGGCTTAGGAACCTCCAAGATATCTTTAAATGTTCCAACATCTGAGTTATAGGGGTACCAGAGGGGGAAGAGGACGAGCAACAAGTGGAAAACTTATTTGAACAAATAATAAAGGAGAACTTCCCCAATCTAGCAAAGCAAACGGACTTTCAGGAAATTCAGGAAGCTCAGAGAGTCCCAAAGAAGTTGGACCCAAAAAGGAACACACCAAGGCACATCATAATTACATTAGCCAAGATTAAAATGAAAGAGAGAATTCTAGAAGCAGCAAGAGATAAGGGGACAGTCACCTACAAAGGAGTTCCCATCAGACTGTCAGGAGATTTCTCAAAAGAGACCTTACAGGCAAGAAGGGGCTGGAAAGAAATATTCCAAGTCATGAAATCGAAAGACCTACAGCCAAGATCGCTCTATCCAGCAAAGCTTTCATTTAGAATGGAAGGACAGATAAAGTGCTTCTCACATAAGGTCAAATTCAAGAAATTCATCATCACCAAACCCTTATTACATGAAATGTTAAAGGGACTTAGCTAAGAAAAAGAAGATAAAAAATATGAACAGTGAAAGGTCAAGAAACTCACAGTTATTAACAACCACGCCTAAATCAAAAGCAAACTAAGAGAACAGCTAGATCGGGAGCGGAACCATAGAAATCGAGATCACATGGAGGGTTAGCAACAGGGGAGTGGGAGGAGGAGAAGGGGAGAGAAGGTACAGATAACAAGTAGCATAGACGATGGGTAGAAAATAGACTGGGGGGAGGGCAAGAATACTATGGGAAATACAGAATCTAAAGAACTGTGACATATGGACATAAATGAAAGGGGGGAATGGTGGGGGAGGGGGTGTTCAGGGTGGAGAGAAATGAAGGGGGGGAATAAGACAACTGTAATGGCATAATCAATAAAATACATTTTAAAACATGTAAAAAATATAAAAATAAATAAAAAGTGTTTGCAGACATTACTAAATGTTCTTTGAGTTATTATTTGGAGGGTGGGGGGAGTTGGGAAGAGAGAATGTTCCCAGTTGAGAAGCACTGAGCTAGAGGGACAAAAGGAGGAGGAGCTGTTATCAGAACCCAGGGGTCCTCAGGAAAAGCTGGGACAGTGGAGCAAAGAGGTCTGTCTAGTGAAAGTTGGAGACATGAAGAAGAGGCCTCAGACAGAGAAGGAAAGGAAGAAATATGCTGGCTTCTCCCCTTCCCTCTCAGTGTTCTGCAGGCTGGTGTTGGCCTCCTGATACATACAGCAGAGCAAGGCAAAGGCCAGGAATGTTCTGAGAATGTTGGCCCAAGGTCAGCACAGGGTCCCCTTAAAACTTTGTTCTAAATGAGAACAAAAATTTAAATCTGAGGTCTAACTTTGAGACTGGTGTTCATTCAATATGCCATATCATCAGATGATTGCTCTGTACTATACAGCGGCAACTTACTATGAAATCAAAGTAAGGAGATTCCTCACTTTGCACAGGCCCCTTCCAAGATCATGGAAGGGCCTTAGTAATGTGCTCAACTTAGTCTCACATTTTAGTAAATTTGCACCACACTTCCCCTCATGTCGTATGAAATTGGAGTGGGTATGGGCACTTCAGAGACCTGGCTAGAGGAAAGTCGAGGGGGTATCAGCTCTCCTTTGTCCTGGGCAGCAGGGTTTCCTGCTTAAGAGGGCCTCATCGTGACTCTTCTCTGGCTGCATGCAACCCCTCAAGGTAAGTCCACTGGGGCAAGTAGGTGTGCCCAGCTGGAATTTATGGCTCCTCCACTCCTTTTGCCCCTGCTTGGAGTACCTCAGACCACAAAACCCCCTAGCCAAATGGCCCTGGACTTGCTTCCAGGATCTATATGGGCCTCTCCCTGAGTCTAACCTTCCAATAGTGGACCATGCTGTAGGAGGGTATACTCCTAGACCCAAGGGGTGGCTGATTATTGGAGGGTATGATTAAAGCTTGGATGTATGGACTGGAGTGTCCGCATATGTTTGTAAGAAGCCCTTCATGGTATGGAATGGAGCTAGGGATGGAAAAGAAGGGGATTATAAATCAGCAATAAAATCAATAGAAATTATTGCGACATTGAGAAGCAAATTGTAAGCCAAAACACTTTTTAAAAAATTATACCTAAAGTAGTAATTCATAAAGAGGAAGAGATAAGTTTGGAATAGAAATAAAGAATAATATTTTATATTATTTAATAATAATCTAGCTCATCTTTATCTAACATGAAATACTAACATCATTATCCATTAGTACAAAGGGGTTATCTAGGACAAACTGGTTAATGAAAGTCATCAATTCAAAAAATTCTTAAGATTAATCCCTGTGGAAAAAAACTTGAAATGTGCATAAAATCTTACAGCTCATATATGAAAGAAATTTTGACAACAATTTAAAAAATGTAGGTGACTTACCAACAACCAGTTCTGAGGCTGAAAATCTTTTTAACCTATCAATAATAAACCAATTTATTTTAAATTTATATTTATTTGCTCTATATATTTAAAATAAAAATAATTTATTCAACCATGCTAAAAGACTGAACTACCTTTTTGTAGAAAGTAATATTACAAAAGCACTACCATATGAAGAAGCACATAGGGGTGTACTGCCCCAAACACACTGAGATAAAGGTGCTAAAGAGAAGTGTCAAGTACTCAAATGATAAAGATATTGCTTTTCTAGATTTTTGTTTCATTTGTCAGCTTTTTAAATTTTGTAATTTCTTATATTTTTTTCCATTTTAAGTACATGTTCAACTTCACACTTCATTTTATGTTCATAATTCTGCATTCTCTTTCCTAAGGAAGGAGATTGTATAAGCTTTAGTTTTCATAAAACCTGGATCTTCCCATGGCATAACTTATTATGTGAGCTATTTGGATTGGAGAGGTAAAATGAGAGGTGCTTGGAGGCTGTCTGAGGAAATGCTTGGGAAATCATCTGAGTGGGCAGCTCACCCTGACCTCCAAGATGTCAAGACATATAATTCCAAGGTAAACAAGTCAGCACCTGTCACTTCCTGAATGCCATTTTCTGATGACTGAATTATGTCCTCATTTCTCCTTGTTTTTGTTCTGTAGTCACAGTGGCAGCTAATAATAGGAGAAAGAGCTGGGCGAGGGGCAGAGGACTGTTGAGTTATGACTCCATGCCCTCTCATATGGCCAACAGAGAAGAAAGACAATGATAAAAACCAAAAACACAAAACAGAGAGCGTGTAACCATTTGGCGTGCCCAAGGACAACCCCTGACTCAGACAAAGCAGGGATGTGGGTGTGAGGCTGTGTGAGCCAAAGCCAGCTGCTTTCTTCTGTGGGACTGCAGGCTGCTGAGCTGTGGCTCTTCTTCCCACTGAACGAAGCACAAGCATGAATCTACCTAAGTTATTATTACTATTTTCAGAAAGAAGTTGTTTTACCCTGAACTGTTTTGGGTTTCTGAATGCTCATATTTCCTCACAAGTAGTTCTTGGGATTTGCACATATAACTACACCCATAGTGGGTGTAGTTCAGGGACTTGCGAGAGATGAGCTTCCCAAGACAATGCTGCCTGTCCGTTTTCTGGGAAAGATTCCTCAAAGACATTATGGAAAGACTTTGAATAAAGTCTGAATAAAGTTGAATAAAGCAGGCTGAACATAGGCTTTTATCTCTTCTCCCTTCTGAAATCCCAATAACATGACTGTAAATAATAAAATAGGTGTAAGTCCACAAAACAAAAAGAATCAGAGAGAAGATGACAACAGACTAGAGATTCCACAACAGGTGGAAGCTGAGAAGTAGGACTCAGCAGGACAGGGGAAGCCAACACAGAAACGGTCACTCTGCCCCACCACTCTTAGGCCTGTCCAGACAGGCAGCTCTCACAGAGTAATTTTGAATGTATGTATGTGGGGTTATTTTCTTTGATAACATGGACAGTTAAGGTTATAGGATGGAAAGCTTTTATTTACTAAATAGGGGGAGTTAATCAAGGAGCAAGTTGATTGTCACCCGAGAACCACTCACCTTCCCTGGCCAAGAAGGTCCCTTCCTAGAGGGACTGGACCAGCAATCCTGACTCAGAGAGGGTTCAGGGAGATGCTGAACCTCAAGCAGAGGTAAAGGTGGACTCAGTTCTGTCTGACACATAGAGAGTGATGGAAGGGAAGGATGGTCTCCCAGAGGAAAATTGGGTTAAGAGTAGTAACAGCTCCTACATGAACTTTGTGCCAAGTGGTGTACTCAAAACACTTCATGCCCATTAGCTCAATTTCACAACAACTGTGGTCTGGAAGTAAAATTATATATATATACACCCTCCATGTCTTGAGTCAGTAAGTGGTGGAGCTGAAGATGAGCCCAGGCAGTCTGGCTCTATTGAGAGGGGGTATGGGCCCTGTAAGGGGAGAACCACAAAAGTTCAAAGCACAGGAGGGCCATGACTAATGTTCCAAAACTTTCATTAAGTTGTGTTGACTATACCCAGGTTGACCATATTTCCCACAGTTACAACATGGCACAAGCATATGACATAATGCCAAGCTAGTCCCTTTGGAGCAGACCTTGTTCTGTAGCAGCAGGTGCCCCTACTGCTGTAGGTCTGTGGGAGCCTGAAAAATGGCCCTCCTGAAGAATGTCCTGTCTCACTGCCCAGAACCTATGACCTGACATGAGGAAAGGGCCTCTGCAGCTGTGGTTAAATTAAGGCTTACCCTGGCTGATGTGGCTCCGGGGACTTGGTGCTGGCCTGTGAACCAAAGGGTCACTGGTTTGATTCCCCGTCAGGGCACATGCCTGGGTTGTGGGCCAGGTCTCCATCAGGGGGCACGTGAGAGGCAACCACACATTGATGTTTCTCTCCCTCTCCTTATTCCTCCCTTCCCCTCTCTCTAAAAATAAATAAATAAAATTTAATAAAATATTAAGGCTCTTGAGATGGATATTCTTCAGTCCTCACAGGAGACTCTAGGCTGCCTTACACCTTCACAGGCCAGACCAAGGGGGGGAGGGGCTCGTGGTAGATACCACTCTGTCACCACCACAGGGAGCCCACATCACTGTTCTCGTCACTGGCAAGAACCTGTTGACAAGTGTGAGTGAGCCTGCAGACAGCTCTGCCTTCTGCCTTTGTTAGGTGGAAGTTGGCACCAACTGCACACTTTATTCAACACCCATATGAGACATTGTCTGCAATTACAGACAGAAATTTCTCCTGTTAAAAACAGGACACATGTACTAAGACACTTGGATGGCTCAAACACTAATTCAAATGAATTTTGTTCAGAATCAGAATTTCTAGCCCTGACTGCTGTGGTTCAGTGGGTTGCGCATTGTACTAAAAAGCATAAGGTTGCTGGTTTGATCCCTGATCAGGACATATGCCTGGGTTTTGGGCCAGGTCCCCAGTTAGGGGAGTGCAAGAGGCAAGCTCTCAATTTTTCTCCCCCTCTCTTTCTCTTTCCCTTCCTATCTCTCTAAAAACAAACAAAACATTTTAAAAAATCAGAATTTCTAGAGTGCCAAAGACTTTACTGTGGTTTTAAGGAAAGAATCATGAATAAAGCCTGGTTCTATGACTATAAAAAGAATGGAACTTTACCAGTCATGGATGGGGGTTGCTGTGTTATCAACAGTCCACTTGTTCTCTGTGTGGAAACCACATCTACTCACATTGTTATTTTTGTGTTGTAAATCTGTAGTCCTAAAATGATTTGTAGTTGGGGGAAGGAGGGAGGACTCATACTAGGACACACTGAATGAGACACCAGAAACTCAAGCAGCTACAAAGAGTAAATAAAATAAGCCAGAAAGGATGCAAAGCATGTCATTTGTCTTAGGGTATGTCAATAATTTCAGGTGTTCAAGAGGACTGTGAACTCAATGTATTTTTCAGACAAGGAGCAGAAGCTTATTTGGTGCACCTGTTATTGTCATGAACCAGGGAAAGATTCGTTCATTCAGGAGCTGTAGGGAGACATCTGGGAGGACATGTGACTGCCATAGAAGCTAGGTTCAGATGTTGACTTAGAACAGTGATATCAAAATATGAGGTGCATAGTCACTCTGCCTCCCATGGCCACAACAGACATTACTAAATGAGAACAACAGACTTACTTGCTGCAGCCTCAGAATCTTTCTCAGCACAGATCTTAGGTCTAATACTTGTTGACCTGAGCTGATTTGTAAGGGAAAACCTATTTGCTATCACTGGTTAGAAGAAGAGGTAAAGGAACCAAACATTATTTTGAATAGAATCTGCATTAATAACTGTCTTGAGAAAGCACTTAGGGGCACATCGGATAGAGCAGAGAGATCTGGACAAGAGGAGAAGGGAGGCATCCAGCAGGTTGCAGGACAGGACACTAGCCAGGCTGAATGACACTACACAGATGGAGAACTTCAACAAATAGTTTCTCACATCTCTTCGACCTTAATGGAATTCTGTGCCCATCTTGAACCAATCACTGTAGTGGGATGTGGGCTTTCCTGATTGGTTTAAGTTCATCACAGCCTCCCTCTAAAGGAGCTAAGGGCATTCCTACTTAAACCACATGACTAAGAGTAGGAGAGAAGTGACTCCCCTAAGGGAACTGGGGTACTCTGATTATGAAGGAAAAGAATTGATGCTGAGACATAACCATAGGCAATATTTACCTTAGCGTGGGATTTCAAAGGGCCAGAGTCAGAGGGCTTTCCTAGAAGGGCAGATGAGATATCTATTGGGCTGGCCAAAAAGTTTGGTTTGCCCTATAAGCTGGCTCTAGTAGCACTTAGTTTTCTTTAACTTCATTTGAAACACCTTTTTTTTGTATTGTGACAGCTGTCATACCAGCACGCATTTAAAAAAATCAAGACCAGTGAATTTTTGTGTATCCATTTTAATATTGAAAATGGAAGAAAATAAGCAACATTTTCATCATAATATAACTTCAGTATTTCAAGAAAGGTAAAAACAAAACACATAAAAAGATTTGTGCAGTATATGGAGAAGGTGCCATTAGTGAAAATGGTTTGTGAAGTTTCATGCTGGAGATTTACTGCTGGACAATGCTCCATGGTCAGGTAGACAAGTTAAAGTTGATAGCAATCAAATGGAGACACTAACTGAGAACAATCAATGTTATACCATGTGGGAAATAGCTGACATACTCAAAATATCCAAATCAATAAAGTTATTGGTGAAAATGAAAAATGTGTCTTATTTTATAAAAAATACCCCACAAAATTTTGGACCAACCTAATATAAAGTAGGTGCAGAGGGGCCTAAAGCCCAAGAAAATAATTTCTGGGGAACAGTTTGGAAGTGCTTTCCTCTTCTAAAGAGACCTAGGAATCCATACCTGACACAAAAAGGAGGATGTAAATTCAGGGTGCAACCCAGAATGCCCCCAGACCTAGCAAAGACACCAGATTGAGTTTTTCCAGGCCAAGCACTTTAGGCCAACTTTCATAGGAGGGAGGGATCATGGAACCAGCCAGAAACTAGGTCCTACAGCCCAACAACAATACTAGCAACTTATTTTTGCCACCAGTGCAAACAAACACCCCATTTTTGTAACTGTTTCCCTGAATGTTTCCCCACCGTGGTTGACAGCAAACTCCTGAAGTCAGAAATGTCCCAAATGGTTGCCTTCTAGGAAGGGAAAGAAGATGGAAACTGAGGGATCGTGTCCTATGTCTTGGTCACTCCTGGGCACAAGAAAACCTCTCAGTGATGGAGAGGGGGATGGCAGCTTTGAAAAGAAAGGGAGTGTGAGTGCTTGGTACCTTGGAAAAGAGGAAAGGCACAAAAGGCAGTGGGGGGAAGCAGGTGTGTGGGCTTGATGTACAGGAAACATGTGAGTTACAGAGGAAGAACTTGTAACGAAGAAGGTCATCAAAGGAAAGAAAGTTGGAAGATGCCTACAGTTTCTTTGCAAATGGCATCAGTTAGGTTAGGTATCATTCGACTGTAAGCCTCAGTAAACCTTCCCTAAACTAAACTGTTTAGACAGAAAAATAATTTATAAGCTCATGTATTTGAAAGGGACAACTTTATAATGAACTCTGGGCAAGATTTGATCCAGCAAGTGAAAAGGTTCCGTTGCTTCCCATCTCTGCTCCCTTCTTCTGAAGGCTGGCTGTCCTCAGTGTTGCAAGATGTCTACCACTCACTCCTGGGGAGGGGGGCATGCTCCCTCAAGCAGAAGAGAAAGGAGTCTGTGTTCCAGAATCCCTATCAAGGAACCTCTGCTTGGACCAGCTTAAGACTTGTGACTACCTCTGAGCCAATCACTGTGCCTACGAGGAGGGAAATTAGGCTCTAGTTAGAAGTGGCTGTGGAGTCTGTCACATAAATTCAGCATGGCTGAGAATGGTGGTGTGATGATTTCCTAAAATACATAGGATATTGTTATTTTGAAGGACAGGGAAGAGAGGCTGGACAGCCAATAACCAGTGTCCTGGAATCAGATGAACAGGAAAATGTATAATGAATGTAACAGATACTTTATCCTTTTTTTGAATTTATTGGGATGACTCTACCAAAATTATACCTATAATAGAGTTTCTAAATCAAAGACAGAGGTAAAAAGTGAAAGGCTTCCAGAAGTGACTTTTGCTTTACGGAAAAAAAGTGGTGACTAGGAGAAATGTTTCCTATGGTACCTCTGTCTGTAGCAGGCTGGCAGCCGCACCACCAGATGAAGTGAGACAGGGAAAGAACCCAGTGAATGATCTCTGAGGATGGATCTTGACACATAGACTTTATCCAATATTTTGGAAGAATTCTCAGAGCACACCCCAAAGAGTGAGTTAATGTTCTGCTAAGTTTTTGCTTTATTTATTTACAAGGATCATTTCTCCCTGAAACCCAGCACTACATTAACATTCCGCGTGTCACTTTGGTTCACGGAAGCCACAGGAAGATGAATCACTGTTCATTCACTGAAGAATTTTCCAAGTTAAAAAAGAGATATAATTAATAATGTCAGAGTAGCCCAGTTAGAAACACAGATGATAGAGAATAATGAGAATAGTCACTCTTCTGTGCTTATAATAGTAAACTGTATTTGGTAGAATGATGCTTGTTGGAGAAAAAAATTTTTGTAAATATTTTATTTATTTATTTTGTAGAAAGAGGGGAAGGGAGGAAGAAAGAGGAGGAGAAACATTAATTGGTTGCTTCTCGAACCCCTCCCCCCACAACCAGGGACCTGCTCAGCAACCCAGGCATGTGCCTTGACCGGGAATTGAATTGGCAACCTTTTTGTTTGTAGAATGATGCCCAACGCACCGGGCCATACCAGTCAGGGCTTGGGCAAAATTTTTTTTTTTTGCTTTTGTGGTTGATTCATGCCAGAGGCCCATGAAACTGAAGAGCCAATATATTCATTTGCAATGGAATTCTCTAACAACTATGTTACAATATAGCAGCAGATTTCAAAGTCGTGCCTCATAACCTGGTGATTGTTTAAATAAATTATGATAGAATCCTACAATAGAACTCCATTCATTCATTAAAATGATACCATAGATGAAAGTGTATTAACTGTATATGAATTTCACAATATATTGTTGAATAAGAGAAGGTTAGAAAACAACCTGAATAATCACACTTTTATAAAATATTAAAATCATTACATTTTGGTACAGAATGAGTAAGAAGATATACTTCAAGATGTTTCCAGTGTTTTTTTCTGCTCTGGATAGTAGGATTATAAATATTCTTTCTGAATTATTTTTTCTTGTTTATATTTTCTGAACTTTCTACAATGTTTATTCATTGCTTTTTTAATAAGAAAAATGTAGCAGAGCTATTTTAATTAAAAAATTATACCCACTACATCTGTAAATCTTTAATTTTATCTATATTTTATCCTCTAGAAATTCTGGCATCCTCATAAGCAGCCACAAGGCCTGTGTGGAGTGAGGTAGAGAAGGAAGGCACAGAGGCCGGCATGAGCAGGTGTGTGGAGAGCACCCAGCACTGGCTGGAGCACAGAGGGAACTCGGGGCATCCCCAGGGTTGACGCTCTGTTCCCTTACTTTGATTTAAATCAGAAGAGATCCATTTCCAGGACAGTAACATTAGCCTTTGTACTCACTTTTTCTCAGTGTCCCTATCAAAATGAATCCTCCTTTTTTGGATTTGAGAAGAAGATTGTTTAGTCACAGCACAGGGTTAGGGCTCCACCACAGTTTCACTGTGACTGGACCTGGAGGTAGGAACTGAGATGGGATGGCTTCCAGAGGCCTGCTGCTCCCAGGGTGGTCCATGGACCAGCAGTGTCAAGGTCACCTGGAAGCTTATTAGAAGTATAATTTCCCAACCCCTGCCCCAGACTGACTGAATCAGAATGTCTGGAAATGGGACCCAGGAATTTTTAACAAGTGTTTCAGGTGCTTCTGATGCCACCACAGTTGGACAACCACTGTCCTGGAGGGCTTGTCCCACTCAGGGCTCTGGTCCTTTCACTGGTTGCTGGGGCACATCATGAGTTCAGGGGCTGGGAAATCAGTTCTCCTGGATAAGAGCTTAGGACCTCGATTGAGGGGGACCCACATAAAGTGCCAGCAGCACCTCCTGCTCATTATGACACTCAACTTCTCTAGGCCTCAGTTCCATCATCTGTCAAATAAAGACACTAACAGTGGCTGCTTCTTTTTGCTGCTTATTAAATGTCTGGAAAATTATAAGCATTCAACACAGATCAGTACTGTTGCTGTGTAACATTAGCCCATGTCATCTGACAGTCGACAAATGCGTGCACAGGCTCTAAACCATCTGCATTAGTTGTCTCTAGTGACCAGTGGAGTCACTACATCAGTGGCCTTTCTCTTCATCAACCCAATGACATATCTATGGCTTCCCAGTTTGGTGGAAAGTGAAAGTGAATCCCTGGGTAGTAGCATCAGCATCCCAGATGCCTGAAGTGTTGCATGTGGGGGTAAGCAACATGGGCCCCAGTCTTCCTGCTAATATCAGCCAAATCTTAGTTGCTTAACACCACACAAATTTATTATCTGACAATTCTGAAAGTTAGAAATCTAAAATGGATCTTTCTGGGGGTGAAAATAAAGTGTCAGCACGCTGACTCCCTCCGAGGGTCTAGGGCAGAATTTGTTTCCTTGCCTGTCTAGCTCTCAGAGGCCACCTGCATTGCTTGGTTTGTGGCCCCTTCCTTCCTCACTGAAGGCAGCAATACCCGACCTCTGCTGCCTTTGTCACATGTCCTTTTTTGACTCTCTGCCTTCCTCTTTCCTCTTTTTAAGGACCCTTGTGATTACACTAATATAATCTAAGATCCAGTTCCTATTTTGTGCTCTTTAATTTAATCACACCTGCTAAGTCCCTTTTGCCATGTATGGTAACACATTCATAGGTTCCAAGGATGAGGACCTGGACATCTTCAAGGGACCATTATTTTGTCTGCTACACTGTTCTTGCCCCTCCCAGGCACACAGGGAGACTCCTAAGATGAGACTTTAAGAGCTGAAAGGAACCTATGTAGTTAGCTAGGCAAATTCTTTCATTTTTAAGTCAACACACATGTGGAGGTTACCCTAGAGAAGGACCAGAGGTTGAGAAACTCAAGACCTGATTTCCAACCCATATTTGTAGAGTCCTGGTTAGTGGTTTCACCAGCAGACAATCTCTCAGCAGCAGGGAAAAAGCCCACAAGTGGCTAGTCATATCAAGTCACGCTTTTTCATGCCTGGACTTGCTCAAAGATGAAGGGCAAAGCTAAAAGCTGAGTCACCTCATAAGTATCTCGGTCTCCCTGTCCGTGGAAGAAGAGTTTATTGCATTTTCTTCTTCTCTAAGCGCTGTCTCTCCACTCCCGAAAGTCCCTGTGCATGGAGGAAATACTTATGAACTTAGAGCCTTGTCTCTATCAGTCATTGCCATCTCTCATGATGTGAAAGGCGGCATGATTTCTCACACACGGCAATCACTTCTTTCTCTGGTAAAGACAGTAATCTGGTGGAGGGCAATTATCTCAGCAGAACTATCAACATGCAGTGTGACGTTATCAACTAAAATTACACAGTAGTCATTTGCTGCTATTTTAATGTCTGTTGTCTTCTAGTTCCCCTTTCCCAGCCCTATTAGTCAGCCCCCACCCTCCCAGCCTCTTCCTTTCTTTTTATTAATCTTGAGAAATAACTTCCTTATTTTTAGTAGGCTGATACCACTAGTAGGAATATGCTATTGAGGATCATAATAAGGACTTTCACACTTTCAGCTGGTGCTCAACTACTGCCAATGTGATTTTTTAAACTAAGCCACAAAGCTTTTGTCTCTGCCAACAAAGAAATGGCTTGCAAATACCCCCCAGTTGACTGCATGAACTGCCTGCTATTCTCAGCTCCCTAGTAAAATTCTACTAGACTGGAGAATATTGAAAACCAACCACCAAGTTGTAAGGGCTGCTCACCTAGAGCTCAGGGACAAGGTAAAGTTGCAGTGTGTGTGTGTGTGTGTGTGTGTGTGTGTGTGTGTGTGTTGGCTGAGGTGGAGGGAGAAGATTACTGTTAACACTCTCTCTAGGAAATGTAAAGAGCATGGCACTGGAAAGCAGAAAACCAAGGCTTTGAGTCCCATGTTGTCCTCTGACTATAAGCTATGAGGCTTGGGCAAATAATTTAGTCATTCTAATTTTTTTAAATATGTAAAATGGGAAATACAACATTGAGCTCATATGTTATAATGGGGTTCACTTAAAATAGCAAACTTAATTTAAATAGTCATCTGTTACGTAATCATAATAATTAATGTTTCTTGAGTTCTTATTATATGCCCAAACTTGAATGATGCCTTTTACATACATGATAGCATTTAGTCCTCAAAAACAACCAAATAGTAGCAACTGTTATGAATCCTGGTTTCCAGACATGGCCACTGAGAGTTAATGCAGCTAAGAAAATTGTCAAAGGTTTTATTGAGAAGTGAACAGTAGAGCCCCTGGCAACTGCTGGTCATTGTCATGCCACTTTTGGGACATCTCCTCTGAACAAGTGTAGAGCAGAAGGAGTTTTTCACTGGGTTTCTTTTCCTAACTTATTATGCTGGACTCCCATGATGCCCTTGGGGATGTCAAGACCCTGTTAAGGCCCCTTGGGGAAAAGCCAGTGGTGCAGGTCAGTCAGTTAACTTCTCTGTGCCTTAAATTTGTTGTCTGGAAGATGAGAGTAATAATAATAATTGTGCTTAACCTCATGGGACTGTTACAGAGATTAAATGAGTTAATGTTTGTTAACTGCCAAGGCCAGTTGTCTGGCACACAACAAGCATTATATAAGTTTTATTAATAAATGAAATTCTAAAGATGCCCAGCATTCTCACTCCATGCCAACAAGAGGGCCCTGAACATTCCTCTTTCAAAAGACTATAGGTAGAGCCAACCAAAGGAATCGGGAATTTCCGGCCAATTAGGGAATTGTGGTAGCTGGGCAGTGAGGCACTGTGAGAAAATCAAAGGCTTTGGAATCGGACACTTCTGGATTTAAATCCCACTCCAACACTTACTCTCTGTATTACTCTGAGCAAGCCATGAACCGCTCTGAGCCCCACTTCTCTCATTTATAAAATGAGGGTAAGGGGCATCACCTGGACCTATGACACGTGCAAAGTGGGACCCAACAGTCCCTCAGTCGGGTGGCTCTAGTGTCATCACCATCCATTTCAAATGTAGGAGGAACCAGAAGTGCCTGACGTCAATTTCTAAGCATAGAATGTCTGGGGAGTTGTCGACATCTAAAGGGGTGGGAGCTGAATATGAAGGCTGAAAAGTATAATCAATATAATAATATCATTTGACATTTGGAAAATATAAAATAATACTACTCTTTTCATAATACAGACCAAATAAAGCAAGATAAAGCACGTATTTCTGGAGAAACTGGCTTCCCAGGGAAACTGCCTGACTGAAGAACGAGGGTCAGGGAATGGAAGGGGAGGTTTTATTTTTCAGAAGATGTCATGTCTAGCTGGTGCTTAAAATGACCAGTAGGTCATACATGTGGTGAGGATTAATTTTTGAAAGCCTCACAGACCATTAATTTGTATGTGCAAAATGTTCATTTCCTAAAATTCTCTGATAATTGCTCCATTCTAACTGATGCAGAAAATTAATCCAGTCACTTTGAAGTTAAATCAGTAAAATTCAGCAATGTTTGATTTGCTCCCCCAGAAGCCCTTTTAAAAGTGTTATTTTAGGTTCATATTGGTCATATTCAGGGATATTTCTCCCATTCTCTCATTTCTCTTTTTCCTGGGGTTGATGTTAAGCTTGGGGTGAGAGAGGGCGGGCTTTTCATGAATGCAGCAGCAGCATTAGTGAGAAGCAGGCATCCACTGCTACATCTAGCTCTGTCTTGCTGTCATAGTCCTGCCCCCGAACAATCCTCTCTCTCCCAATTCCTGGGCATGCCTCTGCACCCTGAGCAACCATCGAGATGCAGCTGCATCCTCACCCCATTGCGGGGCATGTGACCCACATCATCTCCATGCATTCCCCTCCTCAGGGCTCTCATTTTTTTCTTTCTTATGCATCAGAAAGAAAGAAGGAGCTCCTACTGTTTGCAACAGCATGGATGGAACTGGAAAGCATTATGCTGAGTGAAATAAGCCAGGCGGTGAAAGACAAATACCATATGATCTCAACTTTAACAGGAACCTAAACAACAAAACAAAAAAGCAAGCAAAATATAACCACAGACACTGAAATAGAGAACAGGCAGACAGGGACCAGAGGGGAGAGGGGAGAGAATTTCAGGGGAAAGGGGGAAGGATTCACAGGAACAAGTATAAAGGACACATGGACAAAAACTAAAGGGAGTGGAAATGGGAAGGAGGTGGAGAGCACTGGGGGGGTGGGCTGGGGTGGGAGTAAAAGACAGAAAACTGTACTTGAACAATAATTAATTAAATAAATAAATAAATAAAATAAACATTTTGTTTCCACTTGTGGGGGAGGGGCTTAGGAACTTTTACTTGCCCTACTTGGGGTAGGATTACCAGATGCAGCAAATGAAAATATAGGACACCCAGTTATATAGCCTTTCAATTTCTGGTAAACAATACTTTTTTGCATAAATATACTCCAAGTATTGCAGGAAACATATTTATGTTAAAAGTTATTCATTGTTTTTCTGAAATTTGAGTGTCCCTGGGCACCCTGCATTTTATCTGGCACCCTACTTCCTGGGCTAGTGTGAAGCCATGGGGAAACTCTGGGAGCTGTCTCCGGCTCTTCCCAGTGCAGACCGTGTGACTGCTGCCCTGTGCTTGCACAGGGGAGTCCTCTGTGCAGAGCAACCAAATGGGAATAAACAAACACTATTTATTCAGAGCTTGTTATAGCAGGGAGTCAACCACTGTCACTTGTGTTTTGGGAGACTCAAAGGCACATGGAAGTGGGAAAACCTGACAGTGGGAAAAGGGAAGGCTTCATGGATGTCCTGATGGGAGGCTCTTGACATGGGGAGGTGCTGGTGAGCTAACTAGTATGGAGCATCCTATAGGGTGATTTAGGAGTATATATGTAGCTTTCTCTGGCTGGTCCTAAATTGCAAGCAAGGATAATAAATAGGGACACTCTTGGTTATCATTAAGTCCTGTTTTGAGGGCACATTGTTACAGGGGTTACTATTTGGCTTCCTGAGCCAATGGCTGAAGATGACATCCTACAGGTCTGATTTACAGATAGCAGGCTGACCTCCCGGGCTGACTGGGGGTCAGAGTTCCATTTTTATATATGGTTTGGCCATTGCCCATTTGTCCATTCAGTGTCTCATCTACCGGACTTTCATCTCCATGGACTTCACCAAGGTCTTTCCTCTCAGCTCTCCAGAGTAAATGAGGGGGGCGGGGTACAGCACACTCATGTTTAACTCCTTTGCATAGTCTCCAACTATTCTCTCTTCCCTTTGTTTTATTGGATTGGAGAAGGAAGGGAGAGGAGTAGAAACAAGAAAGAAAGGAAGAAAGAGAAAAGGGGAGGAAGGGAGACCCTGCTTAACTACATGTACACTTTCCAGTCTTTCCTTACATATGAATTGAGGCTTTTTACCTAAAAAAAAAAAAAAACAAATAAGAATTTCAGATCTCTGTTCTTATATTTCTTGGTTTATGATGCTAAGCCACGAGTGCCCTCTTATCTAGCTGCCTTAAAGAGGGAAGGCAAGCAGGATCTGGGTTTTCAGCGCTGCCTCCAGCATTGCCCGGGTGGGGACAGCACACGCCTGGACACTGTGGTGATGCACCAGAATCCCACTCTGGGTTTGAGCAGGAGGCGTTCACTCCTGCTGCTCGGAACACCTCCTCTGCTCACTCCAGTTCTCACATGCCGTGCAGAATGCAACTGCCTTCATTTCTAGGTCAGGGTTCCCCATGAGTTTGTGGAGGTGGTATGCCCTGCAGGAGGCCAAATCAGCCAGGATTTGATCAGAGAGGCAGAATGCTAGGAAGTATGTGTAATAAGGAATTAATCACAGGGACTTGACGTGCGTAACTGTGGGAGCTGGTGAAACAGTAGGGCTGTCATCTTCAGACTGGCAGCTGGATCTCCTGTACCACACCTGTCATCCTGTCTTTGCTTCTCAAGAATCTGAAGAGCGATAGGTACCATTTTTCCTTCTTCCTCTAACAAGTAGGCTCTTTTTAACATTTTCTTCTGTGCCTCTCCTTTCTTCCCCTCTTTTCATCCTGACCCCTTCTTGACATTCTGCAACCAGTGAGCTAGATGGAAAATTTAATCACCATGGAGGGACTCTGCATATGAAAGTAGGGGAGAAGGAAGAAGACAAGGGCAGTGGGAGACAGTGCCCTATGGAAGCTTCACACCAGTGATTTCCGGTAGGATGAGCTACAAGCTAGGACCCAGGTTCTGGAATATTGAAACTGTCCTATTTATGAAAATAAATTTATTTCATGACCCAGTCCTAGAGGACACAGAACCCCAGGTAGGGTGTCAAGAAGCTGAGGTCCCACTGCTCACTCTGCCAGGACATTTATTCAGAGGGAGCCTCTCTTTATCTCTGGAAGACATTTCCTTCACTTCTCAAGTAAAAGGTTTTAGATACTAAGGTTATTTGAAACTCGACAGATGTAGTTCAACAATCTCTACCATTTGTAACTATTGATCTCTACCATTTGTACCTGTTGTAGACGTAAAGGCAGAGTCTCACCTTGATGCTCACTCCAAGGAACCTTTCCTAGGAGCCCAGAATGAGTCCTTGGTCTGGGCAAAAGTCAGTCCTCAGGTGTGGAAAACTTTTTAACTGTGTAACATTTTGTTGGTTTTTAAGAAGGGGCTTTAGACCTACCCTTAGATGGCACTCCCTTGATGCCCTGGGAGCTTGCTTCAAAGCAAGGAGCCGAGTCACAGGGGAAGACTGCATTTGGGTGGCAGGGGTGCAGCCCCTTTCACCTCTGACCCTGCAGATAAGTCTCTCTTCAAAATCCACTTTCACCGTCACATTGGGACAGGCTGGCTTTCTTCCTAACTTCCCCCGGAGAAGTAGAAGTGGCTAAAGCTTTGGCTTTCTAAGCATTTACATGGCCACCAGCAGGCAGGGAAGTCTGGCTTGCATCAGGTCCCTAACACCAAGGTCAGTGTCCAGAGTGCAGTGAGCCCTCAGGGTTTGCCTCTTTGGTGGCTGACAGGTCAACAGTGGGGCAGCTGAGCCACCATGGCAGTAATGAAGACCTGACCAGCAGATCAAATAAGTGCTTTAATAATTCTTGGAAAAAAGGACAGCCTAGGTATCCTGAATTCACCACACTATAATAATAATACATTCTTATAATAAAAAAGAATAAACATTGCAGAAAATAAGAAAAAAACAAAGAAATGAAAAACATCCATAATCTCACCATCTGGAGATGATTATTTTTAACATTCTTATGTTTATATTTTACATGTAATTCTTTGCAGAATTGGGATTCTCCTAATACATTGTAATTTAATGGTGCATTGCAAAATTAAGTGTTTTAAAAAGAAGAGCTTTAAAATGACCATATGCTATTATTCTGGCTCTATCAGAGTATTCTTTTTTTTTTTTTTTAGAGCTGAAAGCGCCTACACATAAAAAAGCCACTAGCAGTTGACGACTGCCCCATGTCACCCCAAACAGCAAGAGGGCAAAGGCAGGCTCTGGACTCAGCTGCTACTTCTGAGGCTCCTGGACTGCCTCCCCAGTGAGCACGGACTGGCATGGGCTCCAGCTTTCCAATGCCCTGTGTGGTCTGTTTTAAGTGAACCCTTCCTCATTTTAGTCGTGAGTGCTGGTCCTCCCTGTCCCACTGGAACACAGCCCCTTGCACCCCCATCTTTCATTTCGTCGGTCCTCGATTCCCTCCTCTTCCCACCACACATCCCCTAGAGGCATCTTGCAGACTGCACTCCTGACACTCACACATCCCTGAGGTCTTAGCTCCTGGTTGTGAGGGTTTGAAATTCGAAAATTTGAATTTAAGTCCTCCTTTGTAACAGACATCTTTCCCTGAGACTACCGAGGGATGAAGGTCAAAAGGCAGAGGCTGTTGTTTTGAGAGTAATTCCTCCACATTTATACAGAGAAAGGCAAGAAAGAGAGAGAGAGAGGAAAGGGACTGTGTCCTTTTCTTCCGATTCCTGGCTTCAGACACCTGCTGCAGCAGCCCTCAGGACCATGTGATGAGCTGAGTGGACAGTGGAGTGTGCATGGGACAGGGAGAGTGTCTCCACTGAATTCTGAGGTAGAAGGGGCCCATGAAGCTGCTCCATTTTGGATGCTTTTTATTCTTTAGTTAGAGATAGTCTGATTTAAGAGGCAACAAACAGAAACCTAGACCATCAGCCCTTGGCCTCTTGTGGGAGACAGGGTTTGAAGGGGCTACTCCCTCACTTCTGTCTATGAGGCCTTCTGATTGGGTCCTCTGGGTCGCCCTGTCTTGGCAAACAGACCCTCTCTGGGCAATGGTTCAGTGCTGCTCTATATTTAAAAGTCTAACCATCACATATGCTTATCATTATCTTAAAATTTTCCTAGAAGTATACTTCTATAATATTATTAGGAATTTGGTTGTGTTTTGACAAACCCAAATGACTATGTTTTATAACATTTACACAATCTTTCTACACTCACAAAAAACATTATCTGCTCAGTACTCCTGAACCAGGTAGAGGTTTTACAACATAGCACAGGTTTAAAACGGAGGAACAATTTTTTAATCCACTCATGTACTGATAGACACTTAGGCTGTTTCCAACACTTGAGTATTATAAATAGTGCTGCTGTAAACACTGGATGCATAAGTTTTTCTGAATTGATGTTTTGGGCTTCTTAGGGTATAATCCCAGCAGTGGAAATGCTGGGTCAAAAGGCAGTTCCATTTTTAGTTTTCTGAGGAGACTCCATACTGTTGTGCACAGTGGCTGCACCAGTCTGCGTTCCCACCAACAGTGCAGTCGGGCTCCCTTTTCTCCACATCCTTGCCAGCACTTGCTGTTTGTTTTTTAAAATTTTTTTATTTAATTATTTTTCAAGTACAGTTTTCTGTCTATTACTCCCATCCCATCCCATCCCCCATCCTCCCCCCTCCCTCCCATTTCCACCCTTCACAGTTGTTGTCCATGTATCCTTTATATAGGTTCCTCTAAATCCCTCCCTTATTTCCCCTGAAATTCCCTCCCCTCTCCCCTCTGGTCACTGTCAGCCTGTTCTCTATTTCAGTGTCTTTGGTTATATTTTGCTTGCTTTTTTGCTTTGTTGTTTAGCTTCCTGTTAGAGGTGAGATCATATGGTATTTGTCCTTCAACACCTGGCTTATTTCACTCAGCATAATGCTTTCCAGTTCCATCCATGTTGTTGCAAAAGGTAGGAGCTCCTTCTTTCTTTCTGCAGCATAAAATTCCATTGTGTATATGTACCATAGTTTTTTGATCCATTCATTTACTGACGGGCACCTAGGTTGCTTCCAACTCTTGGCTATTGTAAATTGTGCTGCTATGAACATTGGGGTGCATAGGTTCTTTGGGATTGGTGTTTTAGGGTTCTTAGGATACAATCCCAGCAGTGGAATTGCTGGGTCAAAAGGCAAGTCCAATTTTAGTTTTCTGAGAAAATTCCATACTGTTTTCCATAATGGTTGTACCAGTCTGCAATCCCACCAACAGTGGACCAGAGTCCCCTTTTCCCCACACCCTCTCCAACATTTGTTGTTTATTGCTTTGTTTATGATAGCCATTCTCACCGGTGTAAAGTGGTATCTCATTGTAGTTTTAATTTGCATCTCTCTGATAGCTAGTGATATTGAGCATCTTTTCATGTGTCTCTGGATCCTCTGTATGTCCTCCTTGCAGAAGTGTCTGTTCAAGTCCTTTCCCCATTTTTTAATTGGGTTAGTTGTCTTCTTAGAGTGAAGTCGTGTGAGTTCTTTGTATATTTTGGAGATTAAACCTTTGTCTGAGGTATCATTGGCAAATATGTTTTCCCATACAGTTGGTTGTCTTTTTATTTTAATGCTGTTTTCTTTAGCTGCGCAGAAGCTTTTTATTTTGATGAGATCCCATTTGTTTATTCTTTCCTTTATAGTCCTTGCTCTAGGGGACATATCAGTAAAAATGTTGCTGCGTGAAATATCTGAGATTTTCCTGCCAATGTTCTCCTCTAGGACTTTAATGGTGTCATGGCTTATATTTAAGTCTTTTATCCACCTTGAATTTATTTTGGTGTATGATGTAAGTTGGTGCTCGAGTTTCATTTTTTTGCATGTAGCTGTCCAGTTCTCCCAACACCATTTGTTGAAGAGGCTATCTTTACCCCATTTTATGATACTGCCCCCTTTGTCGAATATTAATTGACTGTAGAGATTTGGGTTTATTTCTGGGCTCTCTATTCTGTTCCATTGGTCTATGTGCCTGTTTTTATGCCAGTACCAGGCTGTTTTGATTACAGTGGCCTTGTAATACAGTTTGATATCAGGTATTGTGATCCCTCCTACTTTGTTCTTCTTTCTTAACATTGCAGCTGCTATTCGGGGTCTTTTATGGTTCCATATAAATTTTTGAAGTGTTTGTTCTATGTCTGTGAAATATGCCATTGGTACTTTAATAGGTATTGCATTGAATCTGTAAATTGCTTTGGGTAGTATGGACATTTTGATGATGTTAATTCTTCCAATCCATGAACACGGTATACGTCTCCATTTGTTTGTGTCTTCCTTGATTTCTGTCTTCAGTGTTGTGTAATTTTCTGCATACAGGTCTTTAACCTCCTTGGTTAGATTTATTCCCAGATATTTTATTTTTCTTTTTGCTATATCGAATGGGATTTTTTTCTTGATTTCTGCTTCTGCTGATTCATTGTTAGTATACAGAAATGCCTTTGATTTCTGGATATTGACTTTGTATCCCGCTGTTTTGCCAAATTCATTTATTAGTTCCAGCAGTTTTTTGGTAGAGTCTATAGGATTTTCCATGTACACTATCATGTCATCTGCAAACAGTGACAGTTTTGTTTCCTCCTTTCCGATTTGGATGCCTTTTATTTCCTTTTCTTGTCTGATTGCTGTGGCTAGAACTTCCAATACTATATTAAATAGAAGTGGTGAAAGTGGACAACCTTGTCTTGTTCCTGATCTTAGTGGAAAAGCTTTCAGTTTTTGCCCATTCAGTATGATGTTGGCTGTAGGTCTTTCATATATGGCCTTTATTATATTGAGGAATGCTCCCTCTATTCCCACTTTGCTGAGTACCTTTATCATAAATGGGTGTTGTACCTTATCAAAAGCTTTTTCCGCGTCTATTGATATGACCATGTGGTTTTTGTCCTTGCTTTTGTTTATGTGGTGTATTACATTTACTGATTTGCGGATATTGAACCATCCTTGCATCCCTGGGATGAATCCCACTTGGTCATGGTGTATGATCTTTTTGATGTATTGTTGGATGCGATTTGCCAATATTTTGTTGAGGATTTTAGCATCTATGTTCATCAGTGATATTGGCCTGTAATTTTCTTTCTTTGTTGTGTCTCTCTCTGGTTTTGGAATTAGGATAATGCTCGCTTCATAAAAAGAGTTTGGGAGTTTCCCATCATTTTGGATTTTTTGGAATAGTCTGTGAAGAATAGGGGTTAGCTCTTCCTTAAACGCTTTGTAGAATTCTCCTGTGAAACCATCTGGTCCGGGGCTTTTGTGTGATGGGAGTTTTTTGATTACTGCTTCAATTTCATTTGCTGTTATTGGTCTGTTCAGGCTTTCTACTTCTTCTTCATTGAGTTTTGGAAGATTATATTTTTCTAGAAATTTGTCCATTTCACCTAGGTTTTCAAATTTCTTGGCATACAGTTCTTCATAGTAATTCCTTACAATCCCTTCTATTTCTGTGGTATCAGTTGTAATCTCTCCTCTTTCATTTCTGATTGTGTTTATTTGTGTCCTCTCTCTTCTTTTCTTAATGAGCCTACTTAAAGGCTTGTCTATTTTGTTTATCTTTTCAAAAAACCAACTCTTGGATTCATTGATCCTTATAATTGTGCTTTTGGTCTCTATGTCATTTAATTCTGCTCTGATCTTGGTTATTTCCTTCCTTGTACTTGCTCTGGGCTGTCTTTGTTGTTGTTCTTCGAGTTCTTGCAGGCGTCGGGTTAGGTTGTTTGTTTGAAATGTTTCTATTTTCTTTAGGTAAGCCTGTATTGCTATGAACTTCCCTCTCAGGACTGCCTTGGCCGTGTCCCATAAGTTTTGGGTTGTTGTGAGTTCATTTTCATTTGTTTCCAGAAACTTTTTGATTTCTTCCCTAATTTCAATCTTGACCCATTCGTTGTTTAATAGCATACCATTCAGTCTCCATGATTTTGGGTGTTTTGGGTTTTTTCCTTTGGGGTTGGTTTCTAATTTCAGTCCCTTGTGGTCAGAGAAAATGCTTGGTATGATTTCAATTTTCTTGAATTTGTTGAGGCTCATTTTGTGTCCTATCATGTGGTCTATCTTTGAAAATGTTCCATGTGCATTTGAAAAGAATGTGTATTTAGCTTCTTTGGGATGAAGCGCTCTATATATATCAGTCAAGTCCATTTCTTCTAGAGTTTCATTTAATGCTGCTATATCTTTGTTGATATTTTGTTTGGAAGATCTGTCCATTTTTGACAGTGGGGTGTTAAAATCCCCTACTATAATTGTGTTGCTGTCAATATCTTTCTTGAAGTCTTCTAGGATTTTTCTTATATATTTGGGTGCTCCTATGTTGGGTGCATATATATTTATGATGTTAATGTCTTCGTGCTGGATTCTTCCCTTGAGCAATATGAAGTGACCTTCTGGGTCTCTCTTTATGGCCCTTTTTTTGAAGTCTATTTTGTCTGATATTAGAATTGCTACCCCGGCTTTTTTTTCTTGTCCATTTGCTTGGAAAATTTGTTTCCAGCCTTTCACTTTTAGTCTGTGATGGTCTTTTGTCCTGAGGTGGGTCTCCTGTAGGCAGCATATGTGTGGGTCATGCTTTCTTATCCATTCAGCTATTCTATGTCTTTTGATTGGAGCATTTAATCCATTTACATTCAAGGTTATTATTGATAGGGACTTATTCATTGCCATTTTTGTACCACAGTTCCTCTCTGTCTCTCTCTTTTCCTTCCTTTCCTTAAAGCAGCCCTTTTAGTATTTCTTGTAGAGCTGGTTTGGTGGAGGCATATTCTTTTAGACTTCTTTTGTCTTGGAAGCTCTTTATTTGGCCTTCTATCTTGATTGAGAGCCTTGCTGGGTAAAGTAGCCTTGGTTGTAGGCCTCTGGTTCTCATTACTTGAAATATTTCTTGCCATTCTCTTCTTGCTTGGAGTGTTTCCATTGAGAAGTCAGTAGCTAACCTTATTGGGGCTCCCTTGTATGTTACTTCCTTTTTCTCCCTTGCTGCCTTTAGGATTCTCTCTTTGTCTTGAAATTTTGCCATTTTAATGATGATGTGTCTTGAAGTGGGCCTCTTTGGGTTCCTCTTGAATGGGACTCTCTGTGATTCCTGGATTCGTGTAACTTTTTCTCTCATCAAATTAGGAAAATTTTCCATCATTACTCTTTCAAATAGGTTTTCTATCCCTTGTTCTTCTTCTTCTCCTTCTGGTATTCCTATTATTCGGATATTATTACGTTTCATATTATCTTGCATTTCTCTTAGTCCATCTTCATTCTTTTTGAGCCTCTTTTCCCTTTCTTGCTCTTTCTGGGAGATTCTTTCTACTGTGTCCTCCAACTCACTGATCCGATCTTCTGCCTCATCGATCCTGCTTTTCATTCCTTCTACTGTGTTCTTCAGTTCCGAAATTGTATTCTTCATTTCCTCTTGTCCTTTGGTGATAGTTTCTATTTCCTTTTTCATGTTGATATAGTTTGCGGAGAGCTCATGGTAGCTCCCCTCTAGTTTCTGGTAGCTCATTGTGAGCTCTTTGAATTTCCTGATAACTAGTGCTTTGAATTCAATATCTGATAGCTGACTTGCCTCTCTTTCATCTAACATTATTTCTGAGACTTCCACCTTTTCTTTCATTTGGGCATTGTTTCTTTGTCTTCCCATTGCTTATGAGACTCTTCTTGTTAGCTTCAGCTTCTTAAATTGATCTGTTCTGACTCCCTAGGTTTATGGTGTGAACTTCTGTGGTAGAATTCCTGTGAAATTCAGTGGTACAGTCTCCTGCAGGTATCTTGATGTTCTCTGCTTCCACCTACTCCTTTCTTTGTGTGTGTGTGATCAGCTGGAGGGGGAGGCAAAATGGTTTATGACAGCAGGAGAGTACTTTATGATATTTACAGTCACAGCTGGCAGAGAAGAGATAGAAGATCTTTAGGCTCTATATAGTGTTAACTGTAATCTTCAACCCAATTTGCCACCTCTAGGAAAGGATAGACCAAAGATAAGCCTCTTGTTGGGGAGGGAAGGCTTGTGAGTTGTATCTAGAAAGCAGTGAGGTTGCGGGTGGTCAGATTTTGAGGTAAGGTGAGAGTAAAGAATAGTAAATAGACGTAGCGTGTGAGCAAGTAGAGTTAATCACTACAGTAATAGAATTCAGGAACCTGTAAAGTGGGCTAAGACTGGAGAGATGTGTTGTGAAGTATTTACAGTGCTATAGAAAGCAACAAACAAACAAACAAACACACAAAAAAAGGGCAAGAGAAGTGAGGAAAAAGCAATAAGTTTGGGGTGAAATGAAGAGGGACTAAAACAGGAAAAAAGAAAGGAGAGGAACAGAGTACTGAAAGATACAGCAACAATAAAATTAAAAAATATATACGATTACTGAAAAAAGTTTAAAAATAAAAGTAAAAAACAAAAACAAAAAAACAAAAAAAACCCAACAACAAAAACTCCTTCCTTGTTGGTTTCAAACTGTCCAATCCGGTTTTTCTGGTTTCGGTGGGACCCCTCTGTGGACTGGGTTGTAGGCCCAGGCGCACACCCGCCCACCAGCCAGGCTACCAGACTGGGGTGCAGGCGCCCGCCCACCTGACAGGCTGCCTTGGTCCCACGGGATCTGGTACTGTCCTGTGGCTGGGTGAGAAGCAAGTCAAGCTGCCTTCACAGAACACCTCAGTCCACTTTCCAGTAAAAACTTCTCCAGAAAGCGTGCCTCTCAGCCCAGCCCAATCCCCAACCTGACTGGTTAGGACAATGCTCCTCTCAAATTTCCTGGGCTGGCAGGCTGGTGGGCTGGCGACCACAGAGATCGCAACTGAACACGGCCCCCTGTCCTTGCCACCCTCCCTGCACACCTAGGCAGACAGGTCTCTGCCACCCAGCCCCTCCTAGATGGTGAGGGAGGGAGCCAGCTCTTCCAGGGACCCCGCAGCCGGCCCAATCCTCCACTGGGTGCTGGGCTCCCTATGAGTCCTCCGTGGCACTGGCCACAGACGGAAGCCTCTACACCCCTAACACAGCGGCAGCAGCGGCTCTGAGGCGTTTTGGGCTGGCCCAGGGCAGCCGGTCCTGCCACTGCCGCTTTTGTCTTTACTCACAGTTGCTGGGCTCCCGCTGAGTCCTCTGTGGCAGACGCCCCGACGCTGGCCGTAGACAGAAGCCTCTGGGCCCTGGAAGCTGCGGCAGCAGCAGCTCCGAGGTCTTTACGCGCCGGCCAATGGCTGCTGGTCCCGCCGCTGCTGCTTTTGACTTTACTCTGGGGTGCCTGGCTCCCGAGGGCAGCCGGCCCTGCCGCTGCCGCTTTTGTCTTTACTCACAGGTGCTGGGGTCCCGATGAGTCCTCTGTGTCAGACGCCCCTGTCGCTGGGCGCAGGGGGAAGCCTCTGGGCCCCGACCGCTGAGGCAGCCAAGGCTCCAAGGTCTTTATGCGCCGGCCAATGGCTGCCGTCCTGCCGCCGCCGCCACCGCTGCCGCTGCCCTTGACTTTTCTCAGGGTTGCCGGGCTCCCGATGAGTTCTCCGTGGCAGACGCCCTTGTCGCTGGGCACAGACGGAAGGAAGCCTCTGGGCTCCAACCGCTGCGGCAGCCGCGGCTCCGAGGTCTTTACGCGCCGGCTAATGGCTGCCGCCGGTCTGGCCGCCTCCGTCCTTACTCGCGTCCCTGAGACCCCAACGACCTCCAGCGGTCTGGTTCGTCACTATCTCTGGTCTCTTATTTTCATAAATGCTGGGGAATTGTTGGTTGGGGAATTGATTGCGCTGTTCTTCTGTAAATCTGCCAGGATTTTCCCCCAAGTGTAGGAGAACTGCAGTCGCTCTGTCCTACTCCGCCGCCATTTTCTCCCATCCCACCCTCTGTTTGTTGATTTATTAATGATGGCCATTCTGACCTGTGTGAGGTGATATTTCATTGTGCATCTCTGGTTTTAATTTGCATCTCTCTGATGGCTAGTAACATTTACACAATGGAGTACTACGCAGAAGAAAGAAAAAAAGAAACTCTTACCTCTTCTAGCTTTTGTGACACCATGGATGGAATTGGAGAATATTATGCTAAGTGAAGTAAGCCAACTGGTGAAAGACAAATACCATATCATCTCATTTATAAGAGGAATCTAACGAACAAAACAAACTAAACAGAACCACAGACATGGACACATGGAACAGACTGACAGATGCCAGAGGGGAGAAGGGAGCAGGGAGAATGGTGGAAAGAAGGGGGGGGGGAGGTAAAGAACATGTATGAATGACCCATGGACACCGACAACAGTGTGGGGATTGACTGTGGGAGCAGGGGGTGGGCTGAGTGGAGGAGGACAAAGGGGGGAGATTGGGACAGCTGTGACAGAATAAACAGGAATATAAACAAACAAACAAGTAAATAAATAAATAAGAGAAACACCTTCGGCTCATCAAGAATTCCTCCCAATCCTCTCGACCACACTGCCTCACACCAGGCTCTCCCAAGACAAAATCTTATTTCATTCTGATGTGACCTGGGGCTGCTCACACCCTCTTGCACTGCTGAATCAGAAAGAGGCAGCCACAAAGAATGGGACAGATGTTAGCTCTGAACTCTGTCTGGAATGACTACTTTTTCCTTTACCCTTGCTATTAAAAAACAAATTTGTCTTAAAATAGGCCCCCGCCTCGGAAGGCACTCAACCTGTACATGGAAACGTGTGTGGGAGGTGGTCATTTCCTGCACGACTTCTCCGAGGGCTCTGTCCATGGGATGCAGCCCTGCCTGCCTTGAGTTGATTAACTTGAGTACCTGATGGATAAACAGTCCCCAAATAGCACTTTATAAACTTCAACAGTTCTTTAATGTTCTTGACTGTTTAGGCAACACAAAATGAGAACTCACTGAGTGGGGGAATCGAGCTAAGGGGAGAGATTATAAAGACGAATAAGAACATGACCCGCTTGGAGAAAACTCCAAGGCAACTGCTTCTCAGAGTCACATCCAGGTCTGGCTTTAAATAGCTCAGCAGGTGTTTGCTTCGCCATACTATGCGAGCCCAGCCATGCATTCCCTGTTGCTGGTCCTCAGTTTCCCTCTGTGAAGTGGATGTCTCCTCCCCCACATCCCCCTTTGGAGGCTCCCACTGGGCAACATGTACCCAGAGATTCCTCAGTGGACTCCTACATCTCCCATTTGGGACAGGAGAGGTATTAATGGTGGGTTTTTATTTGCTAGTGTGGTACTTTCAGGGACCTACAGAAAAGGCAAGCAAACACACAGAGAGAAATCAAATGGAAACATGCAGGTGTATTAGAAAACAAGTTGTCAGACCTGTGCACATAGCCCTCCCCACCACCCCACTCACACTCAAAGCCATGGACAGATGAGAAGACAGGTAGGGGGAACCATTCACACAGCCACACTAGAAATAAAACAGACCTACGCTCACTCCTGGATATTCTGGGTCACGGTTTCCCACTGCAAGGCTAGGTATCCAGCCATCCTTGACTTCTTCCACTCCCTCAGCCCTGACCTTCACCAGAGGTCATGGCCAGTGGTCGTGGAATACAAGGATCCAAATACACATTTAAGGCAGTGCTATACCAAGTGTGAGGAACTCTGAGAATAAGACAGTTCCTGCTGTGAGAGGCTCCCATCTGGTAGTGGAAGAAGCTGTACAAATAGTCACAAACCCATGGAAGAACTACCATTACAGAAGTGAGTGTAGGGAGCTGGCTCCGTGTTTGTCCTCCTGAACTCTAAAAGGAAGGACATTCTCCTTCCTCCCAAGGATGCAGTGCAGGCTCCACGGTACCTGCGCAGTGCAGGCAGGCTGTGAGCCACGCTGTCTCTGCGGGGACGGCTTCGCTAGTTTCAGTCCTCAGGTCCTATCCTTTAAGTCAGCTCCTCCTCAGGTGTGTCTGGTGGTAGATGTTGAAAAAAGAGGTGATGAGGCTGAGTGTGCACAGGAGGATGGCCATTCGGAACCCATCGGGGAAGGAGCACTCAATGAAGAGAACATAGAGGAGTGGGCAGCAATGGTCACAAACTGACCCTGGGTGAAAGAAAAAGGAAGAGGACAGAGATAGGAGAGAGGTGAGAGGCAGTCTTCACCCATCCGTCTACCAGCAGGGGCAGGCTCCTATAGTTCAGTCTTCCTCTTCAGAAAATAATGAAGCTTGGTGAAACTCGCTCCCATTTTTTCTATCCCATGAATTCTCCTGACCCCTCTTCTGGTTCTGCCCCTCCCATCTGCCCCAATCCAGCCATATCATGTTGGAACTGATGATGTCTCAATTCATCCCAAGCCCCTAGAAGGATAGCTCAGCTGTCACTGCCTCTGGTAGGGGTGCTCTCCAAACCACAAGGCACCCAGGCACCTGGATAGTCAATCAGGGATCACAGGCTCATAGGATATTAGTGTTTCAAGGTCATCTAGCCCAGCCCCCTTGTTTTATGTATGATGAGACTAAGGTCTGAAGTGTGGAAATCATTTGCTCCAGGTTCCATATCATGTCTGGAAGTTATACTTGGTTTTTGGATTTCATGAGATGGTTGCTGAGACCCTTACAAATTGGAAGACTATGTAAGACCCAGTGATGAGAAGGGCTAGTTCATGGCCAGATACCAAGTTACCGTTGCAGCCAAGACTAGAAACCAGGACTCAGACAAGGTCCCTTGAGCCCAGTGGCCCCTCTCACCAGCTGCCAGTTGCCAACATGTTGCTCCCACCACAGGCAGAGCTGCATGCCAGGCCCCAGACTAGCAAGTGTAAAGTATAGGCACATGTAGGCATGGACCAGGGAATTCAGCATCTGACAAAGGAAGCCACAGAGTGGAGTGGGGAGATCAAGGGCAGTAAGTGGAGCTGGGCATAGTCGTGCTTCGGGTTTTCCCTTTCGTATTTCAATCCTCCAGCCTGCAGAGGACATCTCTGCACATTCTACAAAGAAAAATCCTTGGGAAGGGCCTATCCTGAGCATGTCTGGCATGAGCCCTCTGAGGTAATGATGCTGGTGGTTTAATAGGATGCTAAATGAGAGTGCTTATTAACTCCCTCTGCACTACTCAAGGGCTGTGAACACTCCCTACAGCCTCCTCTCTGCACCAGGAAGAGGTGACTGGGAAGCATGAGGAGCAACAGGGATAAAATGAGAGCAGAGGTCTGGCCTCACGGCCATGGGAAAGGGGAGCCTTTGAGGATGCACCCCTCCGGAGCTGGCAGCTCCACCCAGCAGAGACAGGCCTGCCTCACAAGGGCCTAGGCAGGGCTGCCCTCAGCTGCACCACGTACCTTGACCATCTGGCATGTATTTGACTCCAGCCCACTAGCTGAACAGCATGGCACCAAGGTGGTAGACATGCAGGAAGGTGATCTGCTCTAGCTCCTTGGTAATATAAAGAAGACCTGGAGGGGAAGAAAAGATGGTGTCAGCTGTGGGAGCCTGGACTCATGGACTCTTCCTCTGGACTCATCTCCTGGGGGCCAGGTACCAAGGATGGGTGATTCTGCCTATTTTATTGAAGGAGAGACTAAGACTCAAGGGAAATAATACCAGTCAAACACCTGCACAGTACCTACTACATGCAAGGTACTTTGTATGCATAAAACATCATATAAACACTTATAATAATACTACATGATCTATACTTAACTCAATTTTACAGATGGAAAAACTGAGGCACAAGGTGATACAACTAGTTGTCTGAGCTGGGATTTGAGCACAGCCTGACCTGAGAGACTGGGCTCCTTCCGATATCCCAACGTACCTCCCAGGCACTGGAGAGAGGACTCAGGTGCTGAACACCCAGATGCCCATAGGACACATTCCCAAAGCACCTCTGCTTATACTCCACTTTGGTGAGAGATCGATAAGAGAGAACCCTTTCCCTTCCCTCACTACCCTGAACACAGGACTGCGCCTCACCTACTAGATCCTGTGAGTCTTCGGGAGTCGCCAGCAGGTTCTTCTCATTACCACTCACAGCTGGATTTGTTATCCGATGGTCCTTGCCACATCATATCAGCTTAAAAAATTGCTCTCCCTTTGATTTTCACTTAGTCTGGGGAGCTGCTAATGGGAGCACATGCCTACTTTCTGCAGGTGCATGAATGAAGAGTGGGGCCTGTGGGAGCAGGGTGGTGAAGTCCTTCCTCAGCCAGCTGGTGGGACCCGAGTTTGCTCTCATCAGCCTCAGGGGCAGCTACCGGGGCAAACCCTGAGAGTATCCAACAGGGACACTGGAGGGAAGTTTTCACACAGGATGCTGCATGTACACCACCCCAGACTCAGCTGATGGTGGTAACTCAGCACAAGCCCCTAAGGGACAAGGCACTTACCAGTCAAGCAAGTCAAAGGCCTCTGAGGAGAAACACTACTAGCGCACACTTGCCATCTGCTGGTTAGAATGGGGAAGTGCAGTCCTGTGTCCTGCTGGGGGCACAGCTTTGTCCTGGCTTCAGCCCCAGTTCTCACTGTTCCTCTGAGCTCCCTGCTCCCAGTGCCCACCTGTCTGCAGGAAGATGCCTGTTAACATAGGAAAGAGGGAGATACTATTGCGAGTGATAACATAAGGACTCTCCAAATGTGCCCCAGGCTGCCATCATGAAATCTAAAGAGTACAAGGATCACCTGCGATTTTGTTTATTGAAAGCACATTCTTAATCAGTGTGCAGGGGCTGGGTCATGAGATTCTGCATTTTCAACAAGCCCTAAGCGATGCTAATGCTGCCAGTCCTTGGACCAAAGTATAGCTCATCATTCAACATCCCTATTCAACATCCAAATCACTACCTGGTAACTTGTGAAGCCTCAGATAGATTTTTTTTTTTTTTTTTTTGCTGCAAGCAGAACCTTTTGTTCTGCTTCAAGCTGAAATAGAGAACAGCTAAAAATAATGAAATATCTACCACTTAGTCAGCACTCAGTGTGTGCCAGGCCCAGGGCTAAACATTTTCATATATTACCTAATCTAATCTTCAATTATTTCCTTTTACAAAGTAGGTTTTATTACCCCCACTTTATAGATGAGAACACTGAGGCCCTAAAATGTAAGTAGGTGACCCATGGTCACACAGCAAGCAACTGGCAGTGCTGAGGTTCAAACTGAGGCCTGTGCTGACCCAGCTAGTGTACGCTCACTCACAGCCATGCTGTCCGGCCGAGTGCAGCCCACCAGCTGGCAGAAGTAGCTGTAGTTACCTAGGCACAAGGTGGTCATGAACCGGGAGAAAAAGAAAAGGAAAAGACCAATTCACAGCGTGCTCCCAATGTGGTGAGATCTGACTGGTCAGGGCTGGTGGGGCTAACAGCTTCCGTGGTCATGTTTTGGACATTACTGTCCCTCCTCAACCTCACCAACACTTAGTGAGTGATGGCTACGGACTCTTGCATGCATCTCGCTGCTCTCCAACTTTTATTTAATGTCAGAAAGTCTGAACCGTAAACCCACACAGGGCACTGGCTATATGCAAGACTCTAAGTTAGGTGCTGAAATATTGGAGGGGACACAAAGCTGGCACACACAAGCCCTGCCTGCCCCCAGGGAGCTCAAAGCCTCACTGAGGATGTAGGAAACATATCTCACCTTCAAGGTTGGGACCAGATGAAGAGTGGGGAATAGGAGGTGTTCCAGAAGTCCAGGGGGTGAGTTGGAGAATGAGCAGGCTGTGGGCAGACAGAGGGGAGGGAGAAGAAGCCTCATGCCAGGAGAAGAGTGCATGGTGCCCCGACCCCTCCTAATTCACTGAGGGTAAGTGAGGGAGTGGTGGGCCCGTAATGGGGGCTCCCAGTGTAGGAGGAGCAGCCACAGAAGCAAAGAGAGAGAAGAATCAGTTAACAAGGGGCCTTGAAGACTATTTTAAGGAGCTTGAATTGTATCATTTGTTGACTCATTTGACAATGATGTGTTGTCAAAGAGCACTAAGTGCTTTGTGCTAGACACTGTTCCAAGCACTGAGCTACCTCAGTAAAACAAGATACAAAAACCCCTGCCTTGAGGGACTCGCCGTTCTGGTCATATGTGCAAAGGCAGCTACGGAGGACTTGGGAGCAGGAAGCTGACCTGGCCATGGCAGATTTTCACAGGAGTATGGTGGCAGCAGAGTAATTTGCTACCCAATTAAGTGACAAGTACTCTACGGCATGTTTCCTGTTTCTAGTCTGTGCCTGTCACATGGTACCAGACATTACGCCGGGCATGGCTGGGCCTTTGCCACTCTTGCAGTCTGGAGGGGGCACAGACAAATACGCAGACCACAAGACAGAAGTCACAGGCTCTCCGGGTGGGAGAGGGGGCTGATTTGCAGTGTTTGCCGATTCCTGTGGTGTTGTGGGGAGATGCACAGTTGGTGCCAACGAGTTGGTGGGGCCTGCCCTGTCCACCTTGGAGAGTGGGGGGGAACCCAAGGAAGAAAACAAAGAACCTGGCCTTGAGGAGTCAGGGGAGCTTCATGAGAGGTGGCAATGGCCTGTGTCCACAGGAATTTGTCAGGGCACCAGGGGAAGGGCATTTGTGGCAGAAAACAACCATGTGCCAAGGCTGCGGTGCCTGAGCAGCTGGGCTGAGAGGCAGGTGAGCAGGGCTGCTGGGGGTGGGGCGGTGGTGGAGGGAGACGAGGCTGGAAAGACAGCTGAGGCCAGAGAGGGCTGTGGATGGCCTCACAGGCCCATCGGAGGAGGAGTCTTACCTTAGCCCCTGCCAGCCAGGGAGCCACCAGAAGGCCCCACAGGCAGAGGCCCATCTGCTTTTGGGTCTGTCAACAGCGTAGAGGGTAAACTGAGGGTGAGATATAAGGAAGAAAGGCAGTCCAATCCGTGAGGGTGAGAAGAGGAACGACATGCGGTGTCAGCCCCTGCTTCTTCAGGCTGACACCTCCCCTTCTCCCTGTGAGCACAGAGGCAGGTGGGGATGGAGGCAAGGGTGCCACCTGCTAAGCTGCATAGCCCCTCCGTGCCCCCCGGCAGTGCTGTCAGGAGGCTCAAAGGAGCAGACCCTCATAATGTGCGGAGCTCAGTGCTGCCATCACGAGCACTGCAAAATGTCAGTGAAGTGACCACTTTCCCTGAAAAGCTTTTCCTGACCCCTAACCCTAGGCCCAGAGTCCAGGTCCCTGCCCCTTCCACCTATCCCCGCAGCATACTTTCAGTTGCCCTGCTCACACTGACTTGTAATGGCCTGTTTCCACGTAGGTCCCCCTCCCAGGTGTGAGCTCCTGGGGGGCAGGTGTACCTTGTCCAGCAGTGACTCTGCAGGTCCCAGCACATCCTGGCACAAAGCTATTCCCCTGCTCACTCGCTGACTGACCCTTCGCTGAGAGCAAGGTGTCTGGGAGGAACAGTGGCTTTGGGTCAGAGGTTAACAGAGCCCCAGTAGAAAGGAGCTGGTGGGCTTTCTTGCCTGTCCTGACTTGGACTCTTCCATTTAAGGAAAAGGACAATGGGAGTTAGCAACAGGGATTAGTGTCTCCACAGGAAAGACAGCATGTCTGTAATGGGAGTTCTGTGTTCTGCATAGGAAGATTGTAGAATTATTCATCCCTTGGGCACCCAAGAGGAAGAAGCCCGGCACTCTGCAGGGTGCCCACCAGCCTTGCCTCAGAATATGGTCCCTGTGAGAACCACCAGGTCCAGGTGGTAGGTGGTAGCAAGGGATCCTTCCAGCCTCAGAGGCCCCCACTGGGACAAGATGTGAGGGCCCACAGCCATCAGGAGATGGAAGACAAAGAAGAGGGTGGCAGGGGGTGACAAGTGTACCAGGAACCAAGAATCGGTCCTCAGACCTAGAAGAGCAAAGGAGAGGGGAAGACATTAGAGCTGGCCACCACCATGCCCCCCGGCCCCTAGCCTTCCCCCTGGTCCCCTCCAGCCTTGTATCACCGTCTCTTGGTCCTTAGACTGACTGACATTAGGCTAAATAAACACACACAAGAGCTCCCCATCAGATGGCAGCATCTTCTACCTCTGTTTTCTAAGGCCCAGCAGTGTTTGTTCCAGACCTTTGCCAGGTTAGGTACTGGCCTTTGTGGGCCTGTAAGGAAAAGCAGGGCTCATGTCTCACCCATAACCCCCTTACTGTCTCCCTCCCCGAAACATGGCCAGCTGCAGGTCTACAGACCCTCACTCATAACCACCAGCTTCAGGGCCTCCCCACTGTCCTGTCCCTGCCTTTGGACCCTGGATGACTGCCTGCTGTGTACCTGTGGGGAGGCCCCACTGGACATCACCAGTCCCCATGCCCTTTGCTGTTCCTGTTGGGATCTCCAGCCTCTGCAGGTGTCCCCAGACGGCAGGGCTCAAGGAACACGGCTATTGTGCTGCGGTGAGGTGGAGGGCTGAGAGGCACAGGGCTCTCCAGTTTCCCTCTTCCCTGGCTCGCTGACTTGCTGACCCGCCCTGGCTTCCCTGCCTCTTACTGAGCCTGCCATACCCAGTCCAGCCAGAGCTGAACTTACCCCTGTTTCTTCTGCGCTCCTCCAGTCTTGCCCAATGCACTTCTGGCTGCTTGGGGTGTTGAGGCTGGTGGTGGCTCTCAGCGACAGATCCTCTAGGCTTCAGGGTGTCAGGGGAAACCCACGGGTAGTCCCACCCTCTAGACATTCTCTAGTCGTGTGCTCTGATCTGTGGATGATCCCCAGCCCCAGCCTTTGCACACACACTTACACACTCACATTTATACACTTACTGGGAACCCAGACATGGGGCTGCCATTCACGCCTCACAGGACACCCTGCCATTCTCAGGGCCCCAGGGAGAAAGAGAACAAGAGGCAGCCTAGTGGGTGAAGGAAACTCCGGGTGCCAAGGAGGTCCACAGGGCTCCGGAGAGGGCGAGGGAGACAGGCAGGGATGGTCAGTACCGTTGGGGAGGCAGACTGCCCACACCCGCCTTAGCATCCTCTTGAGAAGGAGGTGCGCGCGGGGACACAGCACTTCATGCCTCCACCTGGGTGGGCCACTGCCTCTCCTCTCAGGTTTAAGTACTCCTCCCTCCTCCCCTCTTTCCCACATGGTGAAGGATGAGATACATCTCTTTTTGAATCTGCTAAATCCTCACACTTCCTCTAGCTCTCTGCTCACCAAAGGCTAACAGCATTGGGAAATGGAATTCCCACCCACCTCTATCCACCTGTGCCTAATGAGAACTGATTAACCTGGCTATTTGTCCCAATCAGCTCTCTTAAGCACATCCTTTCTTCTCTTGATGAGATACAGGGGTTTAAAAAGCCGGTTTAGAAGCGCAGTTGCTGACTGAAGGGCCCATGGCAGCCCACGATCTAAATCTCACTCCACGGAGATTCCAGAGAAGCTTCCAGGGCCAGGCCCTTTAGAATGTCCTGCCTCAGTCCCTCCTCTGACAAGACAGCACACAGGGGTCCTGTGAGGAAGCTCGGGTGGCCGTGAGCCCCCGACTGCCTGTGCCCACAGCCAAGAGGATTATTAGGAGGCTTGGAGAACCAGAAACAATGAGCTCATCCCCACCGGGAGGATGCGGTTTAGAAACGCTGCGGACGCGTGTGCCTGGTTACAAACTGTGTTTGCACCAGCCGCCGCAGACCCTCGCGGGGCCCGGCCCTCCTGCCTGCCTGCGAAGGTCTCCTGGATGGGATTCCGCTAGAGGACAAGCCCGCGCGGCCTCCCACGTCCGTCACGTGCCACTTCCTACAGGATCAAGTCCAAACTCTCCGCCAGGGACTTCCGGTCTGCTCCCACTCCAGCCAGGCCCTCCCACCCGCAGACCCATGTACTACTGCTGCCATGGCTGTCCCTCTGGTGTCCCCAGCCTTCCAGGCACAGCCATACCCAGCACCTCCCTGACCGGCCACACGCCTTCTCCACCCTCCGCCTTCTCTGTGTGAGGCTAGTCCTCCTCTGCCACAGAGCTGCCACTTACCCTCCGCTCCCCATAACAGGCCCTCGGAGGTTAGCTTGTGAGCTTGGTCATCCAGAGTAGACAGTGAATTGTGGGGAACGACCCCACACTGCATCTTGCAGACTGATGGAAACCCTACATATATGAGGGTGTACAGGCTGTGGTAGGCACCCTGCCGGCAGCCCTCACCTGTGTCTGCCCTGACCCCTCACCGTGGAGAGGCTTACTCTCATTATGGGACAACCTCAGCAAAGCCCCTGTAGGGGACGGGAGACCTCCATGTGCCACCCTGGGAGGCAGGTGGGATTGAGAGAACGGGACTGTGGATTTTAGGCAAGACACACCACAGTCTAGTGTTCTTTCTCCAAGCTTGGCCGCATCTGCTGTGAGGGCGGAGCCCACATCTCACTGGGGATGCCCCCCTCATTGAATGCCCCATGGGTCCCTGGATCGTAGGGAGTAGGCAGAGTTTGTCTTCTGGTGTCCCACAGCTGCAGAGTAAGATGGTGACTGGGTGTCACCATTGGCCCTTCTGCCCCAAGCAACAAAATAAAAGGCATAACAACCTAATCCCTTCCTCAGAGCCCTGGCTGCTGCCCTCAGTGGGGGAGCGAAGCCACTTCTGGGGCTGTGAGGTGAGACAGTGCCAGCCTGAGGGCCGCGGGCTGGAGCTCCGTGGGTGAACTGTGGCCTGAACACACACTTACATACCTTCAACACACAACAGCTAGCATTACTGCATGCCAAACACTGTCCTAAACACCGTGTTCCCTCTAACAGATGTAACCCTCACAACCCTATGAGGTGGCTATTGATGAGGAAATCAAGACAGAGAGGTTCAGTGACTTTTCCAACATGACACAGCTCCTAAGTAGCAGGGCCAGGATTTAAACCCAGGCAGTGTAGTGCCAGAGCCCATGCGCTTCTGTGCCTTTAGTCTCTTGGTGTACCATAGTTTGTTTTGCTGGAGTAGAAAAGAATCAAAGTGTCACCTTGCTCCCCAAAACAGGAACACATGATTGGGCAAAAGTAGGTTTACAGCCCTGGCCGGTGTAGCTCAATGGATTGAGTGTCAGCCTGCGAACCAAATGGTCGCAGGTTCAAGGTTCAATTCCTGGTCAGGTCACATGCCTGGGTTACAGGCCAGGTCCCCAGTAGGGGGAGCAAGAGAGGCAACCACACGTTGATGTTTCTCTCTTTTTCTCTCTTCCTTCCCCTCTCTCTAAAAAGAAATAAATAAAATTTTAAAAAGTAGGTTTACAGTTGTGAGTATATGAAACACATATTTTGTGGGTTTTTATTTATTAATTATTATATTATTTTCCACATGGACAACTGTAAAGTTACTTTTGCCTCACCCTGCATAAATTTCCCTGTTGGTTCTCACAGTAACTTTGTGCAAGTAGCAATAAAAGGTAGCTGGTCTTCTTCCCTCCTTCCCTTTTCCCTGATGCAGAGTCACTCACCTGGGCCAGACCAGGGATTTTCTTTTCACACCCTTGGGATTCAGAGCAGAGATGTCTCAGCCACCTCTGTGTGGGGAAAGAGGCCCCGAGGAAGTGGCCAGGTCCCCAACTCCATTTGGACCAAAGAAGCTCCTGTCCCCTCCTTCCCTTCCTTCCTCTTCCCATCCCCCTCTCTTGTACAAAATTTTATGGGAATAAAAGAGTACCACTGCTCTTCCAAAAACATTGAAATTGACTGCACTAGATGGTGGGAATTTTACCCACGGTTTGACCTGGGTAATTTGGGCTGCTGTATTTTGTCTCTTGCTTAGGACGCATAGGGAACATTTCTTCCTCCACTGTAGGGAAGCTACCAAGGGCAACACCCTCTGCCTCCACAAGCCCTCCTCCCAGGACCCAGGTGATTCTCTTCTCCCTGTAGTTAGTGGGAAGGGCTGTATTCTCAGGGCCAAACTGGCAGCCTCAACAGCCACAATAGGTATTATCTTAGACTTTATTATATTCCTCACACATTAGGTTCCCCTCACATCATTTATTTATCCTTCTGTTTCCTTATCAGTGTTGTAAGTTGCTGCAACATTTTTAGAGTGGTGTGCAGGAGGCTGTCAAAATAATTTTGTTACACGTTCTTTCTGTACACTTTTTATGTATCACTGTGGAGTACATGGCTGGCCCAGAGTGAGGCTGTGTGTGCCCCCATCACCCTACCTGCCTCCAGCACCTGCTTCTCTGGCGAATAGTGGGATCAGAACCTGGTTCCACTAATGTCACTAGAGCCCCTTCATTACACAAGTCTAGCCTCTTTGAAGTTGAGGCATATTTCTCAGCATACTTCTGGGCAACTAGTTCCAAACCTGAGGACCTCACTCCTGAATAGACTATTCCTGAAGACAAGATGAGGAGAATATGTGTGTACAAGTGTGTTCCTGGGTGTGCAAATGTGTGTGTGCATGTCTGTGTGTGCCGATGCCTGCAAGTGTGTACCAAACACGATGTTCTCCAAGGAACTTTCCACCTCTCTGTCTGCGTTTGCCTTGATTGGCCCTCCTTGGTCTGCCCATACCAGTTTCTGTCACCTTTCTTTCTCTATCCTCCCCCCTTTCCTTGAAAAGCAGCAAGCATGAACAACAGAGAGAGACTGGGAGAGGTGAAACGGAGGCGCAGTGCTGGGCAGCCGCCGCTGGGAAGAGAGACAGAGGGAACAGAGTGGAAACCTGACGTTGAGGGCAAAGAACAGGAGTGAGGCCAGCAGAAGGGAGGCAGTGCAGCGGGTGCCACGGAGGCAGGGGCCCAGGACGCCCTGGCATGGACAGAGATGTCCCCGTCGCCAGTCAGCCAAGCGATTCCCTGGAACTAAGTAAACTGGACAGGTCACCATGGTCCTGCAGTGTCTCTTCCCCACATGCTAGACGGAAAGCAGCCCCAGACTTTGCAGGTCAAAATTGGCAAGCTGAGCTGAGGCCTGGCCTCATTTCCTGCTTGCCTTGCCCCCAGACCCTCCCAGCTCTTGTCACATCGTGGGGGCTGGGCAGGAAACAGGCTGCAACCAGCTGGCCTCTGGCAGCCTTCCCCTGTCCTGCCCAGCCGACCCCAGAGCTCACTGTAAGAATCGCTCCCAGTGCCTGGCAGGGCATTTCTTGCAGACACAGGAATGGGTCTTCGCACATTGAGGGCCATTACTAACAAGGAAAACTGGATCGTTCATTTCATTAACAACAGGGTTTGAGCAGATAATTGTGCAAGAGGCAATTAGCAGCTATGCCCATTCCAGGAAAGAGCGTGGTAGGCTGATTTTCAAGGGAGCTTCCAGGAGAAATATGAGACAAGTCGGAAACCACCACTGGGCTCTCACCTTCAGAACGAGCTGCTCTTTAAGCCTGTGGCTTTATGGCTTTCTAGTCAGAGCTGGAACGGAGAAGAGTTCAGGTTTGCCTCTTGCACAAAGTCCAGCTGGGGGCCCTTGACTTTTCTCTCCTCTTTAGGAGGAGGATGCTCCAAATTCCATTAGCCCCACTTTCTGCCTCACTATGCATCTGATCTTCACGGGTCCTCCACAGTCATTGCCTCAAGTGCTAATTTGTCACGTTAGCCACCTGATTGGGAAATGGCCAAAGCTACCCATTGTCTATAGGTTTCAAGTTCAGCTCAGATTAGTACTAAAGTCCTCCCTAAGTGTATCACCTCATAAATAGAGAAATAAAATGTGCTACATCCTTACAATAGCATGTATATTATTCAGCCATACAAATAAAGTACTGATTCAGCTTACAACATGGATAAACCCTGAAAACCCTATGCCCAGTATAAGAAGGCAGTCAGAAAATTTGTCTGATCCCATCTATATGAAATTCCAGAATAGGAGGATCTAGAGAGACAGAAATAGATTCATGGCTGCCGGGGGCTGGGGGCAGCAGGGCGGAGGCAACTGGGAGTAACTGAGCGTGGGTGTGTGGTTTCTCCGGGAGCATCGAAAGTGTTCAGGAGTTAGACAGTGGCAAGGGTCACGTAATCTACGAATACACTAAAGACGGAACTGTACACTTCAAAAGGGTAAATTGAATAGCATATGAATTTGGAACTTAAGAACTCCTCCCCGAATCCAAGGCGTGGCTCAAGGGTGGGCTGCCCCGGGCCAGACCTGCAGGGCCAGCGACGCTGCCGCCGGCGCAGTCTGGGACCCGGCCAAGCACACTCCGTGGACGCTGGTGTCTCATTCCCTTCGAAGGGTTCTGGGGTGCTCTGTGCACACAACCAGCACTGGGTGTGACTGGTCACAAAGAAAGCATTCCTCCTTCTAACACTTCTCCCATCGGGCTGATAATTGAAGCAGCTCAAAATGAGGAAGGACCCTTCTCCACCTGCCCTGTTCTAATTCTCAAAGGAGGGTTCTGGGGCATCTCAGGTGCTGTGATGTCCAAGGAGAAGTTCGTTTATTAGCAGAACTCACTTCCTCATCTTCAAATCCTGCTATCTTATTTGATTAAACACTTGTCCAGAATCAATCCTTTCTCAAGTATGTTTTCCTATGCCCAACTTTGACAGTTTTACACTTTATTTACAAATAATACAATTTTAATTTGAATATTTCTGGAATCGCTGTTATTATCATTTTTTTCAGGTAAAAGAGTATCAGACAGCCCCAGCCGGTGTGGCTCTGTGGGTGGCGGTGTTGGCCTACAACCGAGTAGCTGCAGGTCTGATTTCCAGTCAGGGCACACGTCTAGGTCGTGGGTTCAGTCCCGGGTCTGGGCGCATATGGGAGACGACCAATCAGTGCTTCTCTCTCACATCAGTGTTTTTTTTCTCTCCCATCCTCTCTCTCTAAAAGCAATGAAAAAATTTCCTCAGGTGGGAATTAAAAAAAGAATGCCAGATAAGAGAATAAAGACATACTCTGAGGATACTAGGAACTGTTGCTCTGAGCTACAAGGGAGAGCTATTCACAAAGCAGTAAAATGCACTCTGGTGGTGCTGGGGAACAGGGTGGCCTGGAGCTGTGTGTGTTGCGTTAGAGGCATTGGCTCGATAACTGGTCTCGCTCCTTCACAGCCACCCCTGGGGTGCCTCTCTGACTCTGTTCCTCCATCTGGGGAAGGGAAGGAAAACCAGACTGCCCTGGAATTCTTAAGGGACATTATTCCCTTATTCCATTACTGACTTTTCACTGTTGAGAAATAATTCTGACTACTACCCCCTTCTCTTCCCTCATTATTTTACTCATTCTTGTTTTATTTTACTGTTCACTGTACTGAATTAGAAAGAGAAGGCCTGAATTAGCTGGGGAAGGAAAGAGTTCAACCTCATGGAACAGAGTTGGGGGCTGTCTGTGGATGTGGGGGTCCCTGCAGTGGTAAAGGAGCTAGGGAGGTGATGGACGGAGGTCAGGCCCGGCTGACAAGGCCTCTGGCTCTGGCTTCAGCTTTGCCTCTCCATTACCTCGTGGTCTTGAGGAGTTATTTTTCTGGGTCTCAGTGTCTTTCCTGTGAAGGGTCTAGACTGCATACCCTGGTCTAGGGTTTCATGACTTCCAGCCTATGTCATTTCATCACAGTAACATTGTTCAGTGTACCAGCCAACCAAGAAGTCAGCCACTCGGAGTCACTGTCAAGGGCAAAACAAAGCACTTGTTGCCAACATCTGAGCTCCACTGTGCCGTCTGTGGAGCCAGCCCCTGGCTAACCTGCGATGTGTTAGATGACTCTGGGGGAGTAAGATCGCTCATTGTTGAATGCCTTTCTTTGAGCAAATCAGCTCCCATTACTTTGGTACATTTACCTTGACACAGATCTGAGGAGGACGGGCACAAGGAGCCAGGCAGGTGGAAAGGACATGGGGCTGCCTGGGTGTTGTGGACAGCTCTGCCTGGTTTCAGGAATTGTAACTACCCCCAGTGGCTAAAGATGAGCCAGTGACCTCCGGAGTGTGAGCCACAGGAGACAAAGCTTGTTTCTGGTAGCAAATGCTGCCTCAGGTTCCTCTCCCTACCCCCAAAGCTTGGTCGTAAGTCAATGACAGGTAAGACTCCTCACAGTGGGGGGCAACCTAAGCCAGACTCAATCACTTGGGAGACCATCATGGAAGGACTCAGGGGGCTGCGACAAAGAGTGAGCAATAGACCTGTTCCCCCAGCTATGTGACATAGCCTGAGTCCCCATGTCCTCTGGGAGAAGCGCTTCCTGGCTCTAATCCACTTAAGCCTGAATACCTGATGGGGAGGGGTGCAGCTCCTTGCTCTGCCAGAGCAGATCCTGGGAGGAAAATCTGGTATCACAAAGAATTCCTAAAAATCCCGTGAAACCTGCTCTGCTAAGAGTGCTTCCATTCATATATTAAGGGCCTGAGCAGGAAACCCCCTTCTGCAAACCCCCTTCCTGACAGACTCTGACTCAGACTAAGCCCTCAGATTTCTTTGAAATGTTATCTACTGTTTGAGCCTTGCCACCCTGTATTCCTGTGTATTACAACCCAATAAAAGCCCCTAGAGGAAGGGGCTCAGGGCCCTTCCCTTTTGAGGGACCAGCCACCTCTCCTCCCCAAGCAAATCATGTCTTGGTATTATTTACTTTCTTCCGTGACAGATGGGGGGACTTGTGGGGAAAGTCGCCCCCATACCTGGGACTTGGTCTGACTGGAAGGGGCAAAGTCAGCAAACCCAGGTCCATGACAGCTTGTGTCGGGAATGCAGGGAAGAATGACATCATGGGATCCTTGTGAAAAGGGGCTGTGTCTGCATCTTCTCATTCTAATCAATGCCAGGGGTTGATGGAAGACAGGGTCTGCCCTGTGGCATGGCTACTGGGAGGAGAGGCTGGCACATCCAGCCGGGAACACACACTGCACTATCTAGTCACATTTGCTATACACACACCATCTGTGCCAGAGATTCTGCACTTGTGCAGAGATCCCAAAGAAATGCTCACAGGTCAGCTGAAGGTGTTTCCAGCAGTGCCATTTGTGGGTAGGAGCCCAGGAGATCGGGGAGTCTGCTGCTGGGAGACTGGAGGGGCACTAGGTGAGTGTACTCTGTGAAACAACAAACTAGCAGGACATGGGGCGGCATGGAGGGACCTCAAAACCACAGCACCAAGGGGGTAAGTAAAAAGCAAAATCAGGTTTATAAGATAACATTTGATGTAAATTAAACAGGTATGCATCCAAAAGAGCAACACACAGCTTGGAAGGATGTACACCCATAAAAGAATATACATTAATCACATTAAAACAGTTGCCTGTGGCCCTGGCCAGTTAGTTCAGTTGGTTAGAGCATCATCTATCCCGGTAGCCAAGGTGGAGGGTCCAATGCCCAGACAGGGCACATGCAGGAATCAGCCAGTGAAAATATAAATAAGTGGAACAAAAAAAAAAACAATGTTTCTCTCTCTAAAAATCAATCAATAAAAAATTTTTAAAAATGTTTGCCTGTGGGATGGGACATGGGAGTAAGAAGCAAAGGGAATGAATAAATAAACGAAGTAAGTCAAATAAGACAAAGGCAGCTTAATGACTGGAGAACTATGATTAAACCAAACCTCTATATCAGAGAGAAAGAAAGAAGAAAAAAGCTAAGACCCGACAGCTGGAAATTAGTTTTTGGACACAGCTGGTGCCTAGAGCCCAGTGAGGTTGGCGTTTCATGTGCTCACCACCACAAAACCCTGGCACTGTTGTGTCTTGCTCCCACCGCAACACCATCTTCTCACTGATGGTGAACAGGAAAGGAAAAGGAAACAAGGCACTCCGCAGGGTCCGCTGGTTTGCGGACAGCCTCTCTGCTGGAATGGCTTCCACTCGGAGACAGGAAGTAGCGGCCTGTTGAGGGGGTGCCACCCCTCAAGCTGGTAGGAAGGGGTGTTCGGCTGACTCTTGAAGCTTGCCCTCAAGACCAAGGACACCACTGTAGACCTCATCCTGTTACTCCCTGCCATACCACAATATGGAGCAGTACAACCCTCCGATTAAAAGCCACTCTAAGGCAGGTCAGCAGCAGCAAATGTATTCTGATTCCCAGATCTACCGGGACACAGCCACTGCTGCTGGAGACTGTTCTATTGGTGACCCCCAATGGACATGCCTCTTTGGAATTCATGGATTTGTGTGGTTCCCTCCCACACTGACACTGCGTTTGGCCATGTGACTTCCTTTAGCAAATGTGACACAACCAGAGCTTAGCCTCGTGGAGAGCTCTTGGAGCCCTGAGCTGTCACAGAAGAGGGCCAGGTGCCCTGCAGGAGAATCAGGTAGAGAGATGCCTGGTCACCACCCCACTCCACCCCCAGCCTGGCTCAGCCATCCTGCAGAGATGTACGTGACTTGTGTGTAAAAAGCCACTGTGGACACCACTCCAGTCCCAGCAGAAATGTAAAGCAGAAAAGCTGACCAGTTAACTCACAGAAATCATGAGAAGTATAAGGCATTGTTGATTTAAGTCACTAAATTTGGGGGTAGCGTGTTATGCAGCAACACATAAATGACACACTGGCACACAGTGAAGTGGGATAAATTGTATCAAAATCATTTTTATGAGTTTACTTATTTTTGATGATAAGGCAAAGAGAGTCTTTGATTGCTCCTTCCAAATGCCAGGTGAAAGGCACTTCAGCAACTGTGGCCAAGGGTCAGGTTGGTGGTACTGTGCCCACATTCCCAGTGGAGAGCCCACGTGGCCCCGGGCCACCCCTAGTTCATCGGCCCCTGGGCTGCTCCTGGAAGGTAAGGGTCTAAGCTGGGGGGTTAAATGAGGAGCCCAAGGTCATAGGGCTAGGAAGTGGAGGAACCAGGATTCAGACCCAGTTCAACTAACAGCCTGTTCAGTACTCCTCCTATTGTATTGTGTCATTTAATTGCTGGGGCTGTTTTTAAAAAGATGAAAAAGATTCTGACATGAACCAGGTGCCTGGTGGGTGTCCGCTGACCTCTGACTGTGAGGCATGGGGAGTGCTGAGGAGACCTCCGCCTTTGCCCAGCCGACACAACACACACTAGAATGAAAACTCCAGGAGTGGATGGACTTGCTAGTCTTGATCATTGCTGTGTCCCTACTGCCTAAAACCACCTTCTCCTCACCCCTCACCTCACACATACACACACCCTATAGATATTTTTCAATGAATGAATGAATGGATGGGTTAGTGCATGAAATCTCAAGTCTGGGGCTTCGAGTATATCCAGGGAATGGCCTCCACATATTGTCCTAGTTTAGGTTTGTGCTGCATGGTGCTGCTTAATCTCCAGGCGATCACACACACCATCACCATGGTAACTCAGGGCGACAGTCTCCTTGGCAGGTGAGCTCAGCCAGGGGCGGCCTATGCCTTTCCCGCTCTCGCCGCTAGAGGGCAGGTGCATACTGTCTATTCAGCCAACACCAGTCAGCTCTACCCAGGCTCCCAAAGGCACCTTGGCCCTCTTTAAAGTATGCCAAACAATGCTGCCAAGATGCTTTTGTCTCAGAGAGCACTTCAGAGGTACCAAGTGGAGAAAGGCATAAAACTCAAAACCTGTGGCCTTACCCTGGGTGCTAGGGGTGAAACTAGTCAGCCTCCCTTCCTCTGCTGCTTCTGCTGGGGGCACCCCCAAACTAGGGCCTCCCAGCCTTGCAGTCTGATCCCAGGAAAACTCGCCTTTTGGGGAGATGGGTTTGGGGTCTGCTTCCTGCACCCCGCTCCCCAAGGTAAAGTAAAGAGGCAAGTGTTCCAAACTAGAAAACAGCTGACCAGTAGATAGATGCAGGTCTGAGGAGCTGAGAGAGGAGAGAAATCTCAGTGTGTGCCCATGGGTGTGTTTGGGGGGAAGGCCGATCAGGGCCAGGCTGTCCTGGGTACTTGTACTTATGCCTCATCTCAGCTTATCCTCGAGGCACTTAGGAGAGGGGGTTATTGCTGTTTGAAGCTTGCAGGTGAGGAGACTGGGAGTCAGAGTGATTGGCTGGCCCAAAGTCAGTACCCTCCACCCAGCTCTCTGAGAAGTGAGTTATCCTGCTCCACTTGGGCTTGAGGTGAAAAGGCGAGAGAAGGAAAGAAAACAAGACTGCAGGCCAAACAATATTATATAAACCCTATTTCTCCTTGTTGAAGGTTTTTGTAAGGACTAAGCTAAATTTCTATGGGACAAATCTGTGGAGAGTAGGACCAATAAAATGGCATTTGTCTGATTAAGAAAGCATAAAACCTATAAAACAAAGTGGAGTCATTTATGTCAACCAAAATAGCTGTCAGTCAGCCATGACACTTTGGTTCAGGAGGAAAATTATCTAAGTCAGAGGAAACACATCTGGCAAGGAGACATACTTAAGGTATCTGCACGTGTCAGAGAAGCTGTGTTTGCAGAGCAGGACCACTCACAGCTCCTGGGGAATTTCCACACTTGCCGTCAGGAGCGCCAAGACGTTTATTGAAAAGACCCAAAAGGGTGGAGCGCACCACTTTCAAGGCATAACTGAGGCAGGCTCCAGACCACTGCTGAGACAGCTGAGCTCCACACACACCAGGGTGCGGCTTCACGCCACACCGATCTCCCTCGGCATCAGTTGCAGGAGGCTCTGTCCCACTGGACTGAGGGCTTCGTCTGCCTGCCGCCCACCTGGCTGCAGAGATCCTTCCTCGCAAGACGCTGACAACTCCCTTGCCCACTGTGCCATCTCCTGGACCTGCAGACTGAGACTCTGGGACTCAGGTTCATTATTCCCCATCGATTGCAGGGTGTGTGTTGTATTCCTCTTAGATTGTTAGAGTGTGAGTAGGATGTTAATGTATGTTGATGTTCTACTTTGAGTGAACCTGCATTCAATAAAAGCCGAGTGAATAGCACAGTTACTGTGTGTGACTCTTGTCTATTCCTGAGTGCCCGGTTGCTCAGCAGGCAGCTATCCGAGTAGTTGCCGGGCTGACTTACAGGAAAGACTATATCATGAACTTATTCTTGTGACAAAAAATCCTAGGTCTTTTCCTTTTTTTTCTCTTCAGCCCCTTACTCCTTTTGATTCACGTGACAGGAGCTAACCGGGCCCTGTGCTAGGCACATGGGGGAGCAGCCAGAGGTGCAGCCATGAGCCTGAGCAGCTGGGTGGCCCAGGGAGAGCTGCCCACCCGCAGAATGCAGGTGTCTGTCATAAAGAGGCTTGTGTCATGCAGGTTGCTTTCACTCATGAGCACGGAGATGACTTCTGCCTCGGGTGAGGCTCTGCAAGGCAAAGGCCCCATTCCCCTAAAGCTGTGGCTTCCTCAAAGAAGAGACTGACAGGGCACTGGATTCTCACGTCTTCGTCTCTGCCTCTAGTGTTAGCAGCAAGGGAGGTTTGCATTCCCACACAAGGTAGAGAGGGTCCCCACATCCCCGTGCCACCCTCTCTACCGGGGGGTCCCACTGGGGCCGGACAGAATGCAGTAGACCCTATCTTCTCACCTGCTGAGTGACAGGTGTCTCTCTCCCTGAGAAGAGAGCACCCCATTTTCTTTATTTTCTGTGTCTGCTCTGAACCCATCTCAAGCGAACATAATTGTGCCTCCTTCTGCTGCAGTTGCAGGAAATTTTACAGGCAGATGCTCCTTTTTCCAAGGCTCTGAGAGTGTCCAAAATGTTCTACTGCTCATACCTGCGCAGGGCACAGCCCTAGGCTCCCTGATTAACTGGGGCAGAGGAGGGAGGAGAGAAGGCAGTGCCGTGACTGGATGAGCAGGAGCATCTCATTACTGAGCTGATGATAAACAGAGGCCTGCTTTTGTGAGCAAGTTGCATTTTAAGGGTGGGGGAAGGATCTAGCACATAGTAGGCACTCATAAGTGTTGGCTGGATGAAGAAAATGAAGGCAGGCTGGCTCAGTTTTGACAAGGTAGTTGTCAAGGACAACTAGAAATGCAGACCATTGTTGCTCTGGAGCATGGTGTTGCTGTGACCCTCCTCCTGCCTCTTCAAGGGGAGCCAGAGGACTCAGGCCCTGCAAGAGGCAGGTGGCAGCATCCCCTGCCAAGGGGGAGAGAAGAAGAGAATGCAAATGGAGCAGACTGCAGAGGAGGGGAGTCCAGTCTCTCAAGGGTGCAGCTTGTCCTCCTCTGCCTTAAGAAGCCATGGTCATTCAGGCCTCCATCTTCTGTCTAGGTAGGAGATGAAGATGACCTTTCAAAGTCTCTTCCAGTCTGTGAGAGTCATTTAGAGAGGCAAGTTCCACGTGGCTTCTGATGGGGCTGCCAATAAAGGAGGAAAACGGAGCCCTCTGCAGGTAAAATAAATTCTGCTCCCTGTGTGCCCTGGGTGCTCCATTTCCCAGAAGGGGGGGGGGGCAAAGGGCACAGGCCTAAAGGCTGAGTGTCCTTGCCAGAGAGGTGAAGGGTAAGCACAGCATGCCAGGCAGGGCGCATGCCAATCAAGCCTTTGAAGTGGGGCCTAAAGGCGCTGTGGCATGGATACCTGTGGGGATGCACCTGCTTATACCGCCTCCTGGGAGCTGTGTCTGGGGAGCCAGGTTCCAGGGAAGAGCATGTTTTGCCTGCCATGGGTTTGCCTGGGATGCATGGAGGTGGGGGAGGCATAGCAGTACCACGCAGTCCTCAAAGTCTGAGAGCAGGAAGGCCAGCAGCCAATGCCCAGGGGTGGGATGGGCCTGCATCAGGGATAGATCAAATGACCATCACCTACAGGGCCTGGGACCTCGGCAAAGCATGTCTCCTCCAAAGCCTCATGTGTGGAATGGGAATGACACGTGTGCCGATCTGCTCCAGTAACTCTGTGGGATAAGATGGGCATGTGACCTGTCCATAGGAGCTCCCCTACCATGGGAAGCAGTTTGGGAGTTTGAAACGCATTAGAACTAGATAAACACCCTATGAGTGAGGCCAAGAGAAGAATGACAAATTATTTTCATTGTTAAAAGCGAAGTGGTTCTCATCCTCAGTGGTTTCTTGATCATTCATGGCAAACATCACCCAAGGGCTGTTCTCTCTCCCCCACCTCATTGTGTGAACTTATAATTCTGGAATGTCTGGGCTGGATGGGACCTTACCCAAGTCCCTCACGTCCAGTACGTGATACTGAGGGCAGGTGTCACGGCCAAGGTCCCACAGCCACTCAGTGGCCCAGGGAAACCAGGACCCAGTCCTGTTGTATCAGAATCACGGTTCTGATTTATCCCCACTGCTGCTCTGTCTTCTGTCTCTCTCTACCACCCCTCACACCCGATCTCCACAGAGATGGCCTCCCCTCTGCCTTTCCAACAGCCTAGTAAGGAAACATAAGCAGACAAATGAAAAGATGGAGGGTGCGGGAAATCCAATTACACTGCACCGAGAAAATGTGCCTTTTCAGATTAGAAATGCCACACAGGTGGAAACTGTTTTCTCTCTGGTTCAAGCTGCAAAGTTTGAGCATATTGTCAAAGCACGAGCGAGGATGTGCGGGCCATCATCAGTCCCCCCCCCCGCCCCCCCACCCCCACACACACCAGTCGCCCACACGGAGGTGCATGGTTCGGGGCGACACCTGCTCTCTTCCCTAGAGAGGGACTCGCAAACAAAGGGTTTTCGATCTTTAAAGGAAGGCCAGGGCGGGGCCTGTAGGGAGGTTTAGCAAGACTCTGCTACACAATAGGCTTTAGGAAGAGGAGGCCAGGAAGGGAAGACACTTGTCTAAAGTCACAGAAGTGACTTCTTATACCAGGACCAGAACTCAGTTTTCCAGACAGGGTCTGGTGGAATATATATTGATAGTCTAAGTATGTTTATTTAGCCCCGAGTTTCCAAAATGCAGATGATGCCCTATAGAAGGTCATGAAAAAAATTTGGTGGGCTGCATAATTTTTAAAATAACACTAGACCAGAACAGAAAGGAATAGGGCAGAATCAGAAGGCAGTAGGGTACGTGGTGTTTCCACAAACATTCGTTACGTATGGAGGTCTGTGGGTACACGCACCCCCATGTGTGTGCCCTCACTGCACCAGGACACGAAATATTTTTCTTGCTATGAGTCTGGCTGGCATCAAAGGAAATTTAATGTTATTGCTTTAGCTTAGAGAGAAAGTATAAATGACTGATTTAAATCATGTTTCTAAATACTCCATGTTGAACCTTTGAAAATTATTTTCATCTTCTGAACTTTGTTTTTTTTCTCATCTTAAATTGAAAATAATGACAACCTACCCCATATGACTGAGAAAATTAATTGAAATAATCCATGTAAGATATTGAGTGTGGTACCAGGAACACTGTGTCCAGTATTAGATATACCTATGTAATATAAAAGGACTTGAAGGGCCCATATTCCAAGGGCCACAAAGCCCCACAGCACCAGGCCAAGCAGGAAGCAATGTGCACAGAAGGGCTGAGTAGCCCTAAGGGAGGACACTTGCCCAACAGGAAGGCCCAGTGACTGAACCTCCGTCAGCTATTCAGTCACCTACAGTGAAGCATCATCTCATTCCTGCAAAATGTAGGTGTGCTTACAAGGCTCAGCTTTACCTGTGCAAAAGGATGGGTGGTCGGGGTCTCCTGAATAAGGATGGGGACAGAAAGAGAAGAGGGGTGGTCCTGAAGATAAATTTTGCCTCCTTCACACTTCCATGGAGGGCCTGGGCCACCACCTCTCTAACTGGACCCCTTCCTCCTGGAGCTTCCGGGGAGAGCAGGGAAATTCAGAGCCACAGGAGAGAGCCTCAGGGCAGGGAGGCCAGGCTGCCAATGCCGCTCTTTGGTGTTTATTTGTTTGCTGTTCAGGGGGAATAAACGGCCCCTGAGTGAGGATGAATTGGGTGGGAAGAACACGGAGCTTCTCCGCAGCTTTTGCATCCAGGGAGTGAGTGGGTTTTTATATTTAGCAGATGACTCACCTCTAAGCACATTAGTCACAGCCTCCCAGCTCTGTTCTTGAAGGCTGGCTGCTAGGGATATCAGCGGGTGAGAGCAGACAGGAGAATGGGAGACAGAGCAGGATAGCTCAGGGAGCTAAGGGACAGACAACTCAAAAGACAGGAGGGATTAGGACGCCCGGAGAAAAGGGGCAGCCATGTCGTGCCCAGCAGGGAGGTTCCAGGCCCACAGGGCACCGGCTCAGGTTTCCAAGCAGTCAGCTTCTGCGGGGGGAGAAGAGGGGGCAAGCCCAGAGAACCTGAATCACACGTCCAGGAGCCCTCCAAGCAGTCCCCTCCCAGCCTCCCAGGGAGTTCACCATCCTGGGCCCACTCAGGGGCTGACTGTGGAAGTAACCCAAGCCAGAGCAGGGGTTGTTCAGAAGGAGCCAGCAAACTGTGCTGGGCAGGAGCCTGAGCAGGGTGGAGAAGGAGGACATCTTAGGAAGATGCTCTGTGTCACGAGAGGAAAAGGAACAGAGAGGCAGGGCCACCTCAAATCTAAGGCAAAACCTCTCTAGTGCAGCTCCTGGGCCACCATGTTAGAAGGCCATGTGAGAATCCCTCAGCCTCACCCTAGGCTTCCTGCCCCTGACTCCAACGGTGGGGCCAAAGGGTCTGCTGGTAACAGGCCCCTGTGACACTCAAGCACATTAATGTTCCAAAGCCTCTGTAGGCAGCTGGGGCTCTTCATCCCTGCCCCCCGATTCTGACTCACTGTGGGATAACACATGTGGCTACGCTCCTCGGTGCCTTGGTTTGCCATTCAAAAATAGATGGTTTTAACATTTTAAAAAACACACACAGGAAAGGACTATCAAGTTGATTCATTGTCTTACTTCTTCTCCATCAGAAATCTAAACACTTATTAACCAGAGCTGGGCAAGGTGCAGTACAGAGAAACAATACCTGGCTGGATCCCACAGCTCCAGAAATGGCAAGGGGCATCCAGAAATGCGGGCTCCAAGGCGCTGGCCTTCCACAGCCCAGGGGCGCTGGTGTGGAACTGGCAGGCTGGGATGTGGGGCCACTCCATCCTCTGTCCATTTTGGTGCTGCCCAGCCAGAGCCCCTTTTCCACCAGAAAGAAGGGTGCCTCCTCCTTGAAGATCGGAGTGCTTGCCCCTCCAAACCTTTCTCAGGACACATGGACAAGATCACCGGGGCCCTGGATAGAAGTGACGGCAGAGACGGCAGCAAAGGCAGAGCAGGCAGCAAAAAAGGGGGAAGGAAGAGGCCTGGAGTGGCCTCCTGACAGGGCTGCTGCCTCTGCCCTTCTGTCTCGCCATGACTGGCAGCTCCCCTGAGAAGCAGGGGAGACTGGGCTGACAGTTCAATGACCCGCCCATGTTTGGTGGCAGCATTGACAATTGGGACCTGAACTCAGAGCCCTTTTTTTCTTTCATGTCTTCAAACTGCCACTTCAGTTTGTCACCAGGACCCTCCGAGTCACTTAATGGACCTGCCAGGTTCTTGCCAATATCCTCAAGGTACCCATTTCTCCCTCATGCTGCCCCTCTCGCTTCTGTCATCCTTTGTGGCCCGAATGTACGAAAGACTTTGTATTTTCAATATGGAAATTCCTCTTGATTCTCGGGCATTTTCTCAAATCTAGTGTATAGTGACCCCATCTTTTCTAAGACCACATAAGGCTCATTTAGGGACCTGCAGGCCCATCCTGTCTTCACTGCCCCGTTGCCTGCCCTGTGCTTCCATATCTGACCTGCCATGTGTGTTGGAGTCTGTTTCTCGGGAGCTTGGTAAGGATTTTCTCTGACACTCCTGCTTTTCTTGGTCTGGGCTCACTGAGGGCCAGAATTTTGTCTTTAACTTAGTTTAAGGCTTTGTACCTAGAGAAATGCACCCTGTGGACAGGCAGGTTAGCCACGAAAACAGCAGACCTGTGTAGATTGGCTCACCCCACTTTGAGAGGTGAAGGCGGTCTTTGACCTTGGCCTGCCCCCCTCCCGACATATCTTTGCTGCCTTCTACTCTCCATGAGGTGACAGCCCTGGGCAGCCTGCTGCCAAAGGAGGCTCCAGCAGAAACAGAAAGTATGGCCCCCGCCCTCTACCTAGGCTGTCTCCTCTCTCTCTCACGTGCACAGGCTCTCTTAATAGTTCACCTTCTCACCAACCAAAGGCAAGCACCTTAAGGGCAGGGCCATTGGCTTCCTTTGTGTCTGTCTACCTGCCCCCTGGCTGATGCTGGGTACAAGTGTAGGATATGTATGGTCAGTTGTAACGAGATAAGCAAACAACCACAAAGCTGATAAGAGGCGATGGGGAGGGGGCTAGAAGAATCTCTGGAGAATCCAGTGTCACATTCCCAATCTCCAGCCTCTGTGATTTGATCTAGAAAATGGTGGAAGCACCAACTAGTTCACAAAAACAGCTGGGAGGGTTAAATGAGACAGTGCATATGAAAGCGTGTAGTAAGGTGCTAGCTGATAAAACACACATAAAACAGCAGCTCATGAACTAAAGTGACTTCATGCTGGTGCAAGCTATGGATGTAAAAAGAAATGAAGGTATAGTGGGGGGTGTGCATTAAAAGTAACAGCTACCTACTATGTGCCAGGTATTATAATAGGTGCTTTACCTATGTCACCCTCTAATGCTCATGACAACCCTATTTTACAGAAGGAGAAGCTGAGACTCAGAGGGGTTAATTTATCTATCCCAAACCACATAGTTAGCAAGTAGCCAAATCCTGATTTGAATGGATGCTTATCAGTCCCCTAAATCAGAACTCATTCCTTTAAACAACAGTGCTCCAAACAGTCAGAGAAGTTAAGGAGAGGAGATAATTTCTTTTTTCAAATACAGTTTTGAAAAAGGTTGTGGGAGGCTATCACAGGGATGAAGGAAGGAAGGCTTTGGGATGCTCCTTTAAGAATGGGGGGCTTACTCACAGAGAGGTGGCTGAGCACAGCATAATTGTCACAGGAAAAAGCAGAGGCCACATCAAGGCTGAGTATATTTGTCAGGTGATTAGGAAAAGACTTCAATGGTAATGAGGATTGGTTGTGCCAAGGAAGGCACTCTGGTATCAAAGATTCCACTGGCCAAGGGATGAAGCAGGGTGGAAGATCCTGGAGGAAGCAGAGAGGGGCAGTGGTCCAGCTTTGACTGGGCATGCGAGTGTGGGGTGTCCCCTCTGAGTTCAGGTAGCTATGTAATGTCACAAATGTGAAGTCTTGGGTCAAAGGCATCGTGGTCCTTCCCCCTAACTAAGGCAGGTCTGCTGGATCAAAGATTCCAGGGAGGGAATGACCCCTGCTCCTCTACATCTCTCCAGACCTCATAAAAATTCCTTCCTTGGGCTTTAAAAACTGCTATAATCTGGAAAAGACAGCATATCCAATTGGGATTTCTCCCGCTGAAATTGATACCATGACACCCACAAGGAGAAAGCAGATTTCCAACTAACTCACCTCCTGGCCACCTGGAGCTGGCTGGCCTGATGACCACCTGACACTTGGCACTGCCTGCCTGGCATGGCCAGTGGCCTTTTCATGAAGTGCCCTGCATTTCCCCAGCCCTTGGAGTTCCCTCAGAGGAGCTGGGGACACAGGGCTCCTCAGTTGTTCCCAATGTGCTTAGCAGAGTACTTGGCACCAGTGAGCATTTAATTATATTTATTGGGAGTCTGTTATGGGGATTGCCAGTTAGTATTTCTAGAAGCACTAGAAGCCATCACAATACTTTTCTATCATTTATTGTTTGTTATTTACTAATTGGTGACTAATTAATAATTTAAAATCTAGCCTTAAAAAACAATAGACCTGGGAGACTGGGAATAGTCTGGGGATCTTCTACATTTTGTCCCTAATTTACCTTATTAGCCCACCAGGTCAAGACTTGCTTTCATGATGTTTAACAAAAGAAAGGGAAGGAAGGGCATTATGTGGCTTCAGCTCTTTCTTATCAAGTGAATCCCTTGAGGTTTTGGTTGCCATTGTGGCTTGGCAAATACGGAGCCTTACCGAACACAATTCTGTTCTTAGAAATGTGGTGGGGATGTGATTCTCGGAAGCCAGTCTCCCTCTCGCCACCACCAGTTGGATCTTCCCTTTTGGGTTTTCTACTGCCTAGGCTTGAGAAAGTAGCTTCCTAAGGACACATTCTGCTAACCCATTCCTCCTTAAGTTTGTGTCTAGGTATCTTTGAGGCTAAGAACTTCAATCTATATTTATGATTTGCTGATCATACATCAAAATGTTCTTTGTCTTAAAAGCTAGTAGAGACCCAAGATATACAAGGAACATTTGTTTGGTTTGATTCTCCAAGTTTTTGTCTGCTCAATAATAGCACATTATTTTGCCAGATGTAAGTGATCCTGTCACACTGAATGAAGAATGGGGCCAATGTGGCCTGGGGACCAGGAGGCAGCTGCAAGATCTGGGGGAGGAAGTCCAAAACAGCAACTGCTTGTCACTCTCCTGTGTACCCAGAGTTGAAGTCTCCAGTCCTGATGTTGCATTTCTCCCAGGGTCCAATAGAACCAGGTGATAGCTAGATAGCCCCCTTACCTTGCAGGCTCCACACACCTGCATATAACACACAGTAGCTCTACAGTGAGAAACTGAAAGGATGTGTCAAATGTGGGTCTTTCCCCACTACACCCCACTTTGATTAATGAGGAGGACATTAGTTTGGACGTTGGAATTCATCTTGTCAGAGGATATCCTGAGGATAGTCCACATTTGGCTGAATACCAATTTCCCACATCTTTTGTAACTATGTGTTCCTCTGGTATTTTCTAGAAATAAAAGTCAAAACAGCAATTGCTACTATATGCAGGATACTACTCATCACCAGGCAATTTATCTGCATAATTTCTAACTTCCAAAATAGTCCTAAAAGGTAAATGTGGTCATCTCTATTTCTGCAGACCAGTAAATAAAACCAAGGCTAATAAAAGTTGTCAGGTTATCTAGAATTACCTGGCCTGTGAGTGGCATTCAAAGCCAAATCCAGCCTCAGATTTGTCTCATTCCAAAGTCCATTTCCTTTATGCCTCAATGAGCCTCTGTCCTCAACTATAATGAACCTTAGTCATTCAAAGGTAGGTTCAATTATTTGTGACATTCACCAAGCTGAGGAAAATGACCAATGCATTACAGAAATATTTCCAGTAACAAAATATAACTAAAAAAAAGAAAATCCACCAAACCAGAATCACAAGAGATACAAAAGGGCCTGTTTTAAGAAAATGAAAGGAGTGTGTGTGTGTGTGTGTGTGTAAGCCGGGGGGGTGGAGCACGGGGGCATGCCACAGGCACAAAAAGAAAAAATGGCAATAAATAAGTACCTATTAAGAATAACCTTAAGTGTAAGTGGATTAAATGCTCCAATCAAAAGACACAGATAACTAAATGGATAAGAAAACATGACTTACACATATGCTGTCTACAAGAGACCCGGCTCAGAATAAAAGATCTACACATAATGAAAGTGGAGGGATGAAAAAATATTCCAAGCAAATGCACACAAAGAAAAAAGCTGGGGTAACAATACTTATATCAGACAAAATGGACTTCAAAACAAAGGCAAAGAAGGTCACTATATAATACTTAAGGGAGTTGTCCAACAGGAGGGTATAACTCTGGTAAACATAAATGTTCCCAAAATAGGAGCACCTAAATATACAAAAAAATATTGGAAGACTTTAAGAAGGAGATTGACAGTGATACAGTCATCATAGGGGATTTTATACCCCACTGTCAATGGATAGATTGTCCAAACAAAAAATCAACAAGGTTATTGTGGCATTAAATGACATCCTGGGTCAAACGGACCTAATTGGTCCTTACAGGGCATTTCACCCCAAAGAACCAAAATATACATTCTTCTCAAATATACATGGATCATTATCAAAAATAGACCACAGGATAGGACACAAAACAAGCCTCAATAGATTCAAGAAAACTGAAGCCATATCAAGCATCTTCTCAGATCACAATGGCTTAACACTAGAAACCAACCCCAAAGAAAAAACTGAAAAATATTTAAATACATTGAGACTGCATAACATGTTATGAAATAATGAATTGGTTAACAATAAGATCAAGGAAGAACTCAAAAGCACCTGGAAACAAATGAAAATGAACACAAACCAGCCAAAAACTATGGGACACGGCGAAAGCAGTCCTGAGAGGGAAGTTCGCAGACCTAACTACAGAAGATTAAGAAATCTCAAATAAACAACTTAATCCTATATGCAAAAGAACTAGAGGAACAACAACAAATAAAGCCTAGAGCAAGTGGAAGGAAGGAAATAATCAAGATCAGAGCAAAATAAATGACAAAGAGACTATAAAAACAATTCAAAAGATCAATGAATCCAGGAGCTGACTCTTTGAAAAGATAAAGTTGACAAACCTTTAACCAGACTCATGAAGAAAAAAAGAGAAAAGACCAAATAAATCAGAAAAGAAAGAAGATAAGTTACAACCAATACCATACATATACAAAGGAATGTAAGAAATTACTGTGACCAACCACGTGGCAAGAAATTAGACAACCTGGGTGAAATGAATAAAGTTCCAGAAACATATAACCTTCCAAAAATGAATCGAGAAGAAGCAGAAAGCCTGAATATACTGATAATACCTAGTGAAACCGAAGCAATAACCAAAAAACTCCCATCACAAAAAGCCCTGGACCAAATGGCTTCACAGATGATTTTTACCAAACAGTCAAAGAAAAACTAACTCCTATCTTCTCAAACTATTCCAAAAAACTCAAGAAGAGAAAAGACTCCCAAATTCTTTTTACAAGGCTAGTATTATCCTAATTCTAAACCCAGGTAAAGACACAACAAATATCTCTGACAAACATATGCTAAAATCCTCAATAAAATACTGGCGTTCCAGATCCAGCAATACATTAAAGAGATCATATACCATGATCAAATGGGATTTATCCCAGGGATGCAAGGATGGTACAATATTTACAAATCAATAAGCACAATATACCACATAAAAAATCTATGACCAAAACCACAAGATCATCAACAGATGCTGACAAAGCATTTGATAAAATCCAGTACCCATTTATGATAAGAACACTCAACAAAATGGAAATAGAGAGAGCCTACCTCAACATAATAAAGTCCATATATGAGAAACCTACTGCCAACATCATGCTCAATGGGCAAAAACTAAAATCTTTCCTCTTAAGATCAGAACAAGACAAGGGTGTCTGCTTTCACTCCTCTTATTCAACATAGTACTGGAGGTTCCTAGCCACAGTAATCAGACAAGAAAAAGAAATAAAAGGCATCCAAATTGGAAAGGAGGAAGAAAAGCTATCATTATTTGCAGGCAACATGATAGTGTACATAGAAAGCCCTACAGGCTCCACCAAAAACCTACTCAACCTAATAAGTGAATTTGGCCAAGTAGCAGGATAAAATGTCAATATTCATAAATCAATGGCATTTGTGTACACAAACAATGAACTACTGGAAAGAGAAACTAGGAAAAAAATCCCATTTACTATAGCAACATGAAAAATAAAGTACCTAGGAATAAATTTATCGAAGGATGTAAAAGGCCTATACTCACTAAAACTATGGACACTGAAGAAAAAAACTGAGGAAGACACAAATAAATGGAAGCATATATGGTGTTCATGAATTGGAAGAATTAACATCATCAAAATATCCATACTACACAAAGCAATCTATAGATTCAATACAATTCTTATTAAAATACCAATGGCATATTTCACTGATCTAAATCAAATAGTTCAAAAATTTATATGGAACCAAGAATGACCCAAAATTGCCTCAGCAATCTTGAGAAAGAAGAATAAAGTTGGAAGGATCACGATACCTGATAAAAAAAAAAACTATACTACAGGTCCACTCTAAACAATACACCCTGATACTGGCATAAGATCAGACATACAGATCAATAAAAGAGGATAGACAGTCCAGAAATAAACCCAAGTCTCTATGGTCAGTTAATATTTGACACAGTGGACACAAGCATACAATGGAGTAAAAATACTCTCTTCAATTAATGGTGTTGGGGGAACTGGACTTGTGCATGCAACAAAATGAAACTAGACCACCAACTTAAACTATATACCAGAACAAACTCAAAATGAATAAAAGACTTAATATAAGTCATGATACCATAAAAGTCCTAATGGAAAACAGAGGTAGTAAAATTTCAGATATGCATGCAGCAATATTTTTGCATATATATCTCTTAGGGCAAGGGAAATAAAGGGAAAAATAAACAAATGGGACTATGTTGAATTAAAAAGCTTCTGCACAGCTAAAGAAATCATCATCAAAATGAAAAGGGAACTGACTGTATGGGAAAACAATGTTGCCAATGATACCTCAGACAAGGGTTTGATCTCCAAAATATATAAAGAATTCATGCAACTCAACACCAAGAAGACAATCAATCCAATTAAAAGATGGGCAAAGCCCTGGCTGATGTGGCTCAGTGGACTGAGCACCAGCCTGAGAACCAAAAGGTCACTGGCTCGATTCCCCATCAGGGCACATGCCTGGGTTGTGGGCTGGGGCCCCAGTAAGGTGCGCATGACAGGCAATCATACATTGATGTTTCTCTCCTTCTTTCTTCCTCCTTTACCCTCTCTCTAAAAAAATGGGCAAAGGACCTGAATAGACACTTCTCTAAGGAGGACATACAGATGGCCATAGATGTATGAAAGGAAGCTCAACATCACTAGCCATCAGAGAGATGCATATTAAAACCACATGAGACAACACATCACAGTGGTAAGAATGGCCATCATTAATAAATCAACGAACAAGTGCTGGCAAGGATGTAGAGGAAAGAGAACCCTAGTACACTGTTGGTGGGAATGCAGACTGGTGCAGCCACTGTGGAAAACAGCATGGAATTTCCTCAAAAAATTAAAAATGGAAATTTCTTTTGACCCAGTGACTCTATTGCTGAGAATATACCCTCAGAAGCCCAAAACACCAAGTCAAAAGGACTTATGCACCTCTATGTTCACAGCCACACTATGTATAATAACCAAGTGCTGCAAACAGCCTAAGTGCCATCACTAAATGAGTGGATCAACACTTGTGACACATTTACACAATGGAGTACTATGCAGCAGAAAGAAAGAAGAAACTTCTACGTTTTGCGACAGCACAGATGGATCTAGAGCTAAATCTCCTTGGCATGTCACTACTTCACTTGATTTGCTTAATGACAGTGAGTCATTGCCTGTTTTCTGGCTCATTTCTGATTGTTTTCAGAGAAAAGACCTGAGGCTTTTACCCATAGGGGCAGCAGTGTGTACTGGTCCAGGGACCAGAGCCAGGTGCAGAGCAGTCAGGGAACAAGAGTTGGCTGAGCAGAGCTAAGAAGGAGTGCAATTCAAGGCCCTTCCCCTGACACTTGGTCTAATAGCCTCTCCTTCCAAAAAAAAAAAAAAAAAAAAAGCCTGGAGATCTCCAGGAACAATGGCTCAAGCTTAGCCTGAGATTACAACACTGGTTTTGCTGCATTGGGAAGGTGAGCTCAGGGAAGGATACAGGAGCTGTAGATGGGTGGGCAGAAGCAAGCTCTGCCTCTCTCTCCTGGAGCTGCTACCTCGCTTCCTCACCCAGGTCTCCAGGCTTGGAGCACACATACCACAAGCGGCTACAGGGTTTGCCAGCTCACCATGGGCCAAAGCCCACTGAATATATGTGGCTGAACACTATAGTGCACTGGCAGGAAGCTTTCTCTGAGTCTTAGCCATCTGAGCAGGGCTAAAGAGTCCCCATCTGCAGAGTGGGAGGAGATAACCCTGCTCTTTATCACAATGTCATCATTGTCATGATCTGATCAAACAAATATCTTTGTAATGATCCTACCTGACAGAGCTGGAAAGAGAAATTGGGAAAACCTGAATCAGCTTCCTCTCCTGCTCCTGTGGCCTCTGCAGGTCCCTGTCTCAAGCAGAATGTCTATCTTGGTGATGTTCATTACCACTGGACTTCCTCCCATGGAACTCTGCCCTTGGTAGCCTGGCCAAAGTTTTAAGGAGCAGCCCGAATTCAAGCTCATCTAGGTCATCTTCCCAGGCTCCCTTTGTCACCCTGATGTAGTCTTTTCCATGGTTCCTGGTTTATATTTGTACATGCTAGCTCAGTGCCTGGAGTAGGGGACCTTGCCTCTGAGACTCTAGCTATAAAGTGCGTATAATAATTATGCCTACTTCCTAGGATCGGTGTGCTGAATAAATGAGGTGATGCATGTTGACTTCTCTGTGCACTGCCTGGCATGAAATGGGAGTTCAGTCAGTCACCAGGACCTGCTGCCATGGCTCCTGATGGTGATCACTGTGGCGATAGTCCAGCCTGCTACTAGACCGAGGTCCTAGAGGGATGGAGACATTCTAAAATCACCCTTGACCTTTACCTGTCTAATCACATACCTTTCACACAATAACTGACCACATCTTGCTTTGGGGACAAAATGAGATAATAAGGTAAATAAAAGCAGTGAGCACAGTAACTATCAACTAAGGACACCCAGAAATTTAATACCCTATTTCTCAAAAAAAAGTTTCTTGTATTGAAGTTTTAACAGTGTGAATTAAGGCTGCTAATAAAAAGGGTTTAAAATTAGTGGGTGGCAACCCCAGTTCTTGAAAAGTGATTTCTAAAGAGACCATAGCTTTGTAGTTCTAAATGATTCTCTGGTTGAGGGAACATCAGCTGTATGTTTCCAGAGTGGCACTCTGAATCAAAGCTGCCACTTCCGGATCTTGCCCTTGAAAGGCCAGCAGGAATGCAAACGGGAGATAAATGACCAGCTTGACATGCCCTTCAGAAGGTTGGGATGGTAGAGATAGTGGTGGCTTCGATGAGCTTCAGGAGTCATGTGTCACAGTACCCAAGAAAGGCCCCCAAGACCCAGGTGGAGGGGCTTTGGATGGTATTTCACGGGCCTCAGGAGATAAGGCACAGGGGAGAAGCTGAATGTCCATACCTCTTTCCAACTTCATGCCTTCCTCCGAGATACCTCACCAGGCACCGCAATCTGTGGTGCTTGGAAGTGGAAAGGAACAGGATTTTCTGCCAACACCACAGCAGCAGACAAACAGCTGAGCCAGCACTCACACATGCACACATCTGACCCAGGAGTCGGGCCCTGCTGCTCACTCCAGCAGATGAGTGTTCCGAGCCACCGTGCTTGCTGTCAGGAACAATAAACAATTCCATGGCAGAGTAAGAGAGAGCGTGGCTGGCAGACAAGTGGACCGCAACTCCAAGAGAAGATGACTGCTGCTCTCTTTCCTTCCCCCTTTTCCTCCCCAGGGCCCCATCGCCCACTGTCCCCTTCCCCAGCATCAGACAACCAGTGCAGAGGTGCACTGCTGTGAACATAGACCCCTGAGAGAAAGTATCTGTCACCTGAAGATAGTGTCAGATGTATCTGAAGAGAGGAGTGCTCCCTTAAATTTAGATCCCCTGGGTTTATTTAAGGTCCTGGACCTTTGAAGTTGGTTATGACACTGGACAGGTCACTGCATTCTCTGGGTCACAGTTTCCACCTTACAGAATGGAATATGGGAAGTCACAGTAGAAGGAGGTCATGGTTCTTGGGTAAAAGCCAAATAACCACTCAGTTGACTGCCATCCTGTTGCCAGCAGTAGGGATAGGAGCTACAACATGGACTTGGCATGTTGTAACTGTGGGCTTCACTGAATCCAATGTATATGGGGGGGATTCAAAAGTACTGGAATTACCTTCTGGAGGGCAAGCCCCTGGTAATACAGGCTTCCCCCACTAGGTGAGTGTGGTAGGAACCCTTCCATATCCGTGTGCCAGCTAGCATTGTTGTGGGAAGCTGCATTTGGTTTCAGTGATTTTTTTGAAGACTTTTCAATGTGTTTGCCTATTTCACGATGGGTGATTCACCAGAGCACCTGCCCATATGGTGCTGTGTGCAGCAGTGTTTGACCCAAAATGGCATGATCCCCAGCCCTCACTCTCCCTATTCACCCAATCTCATCCCAAGTGACTTTTTTGTTTGTTTGTTTCCTCAGGTGAAAAAAGTCCTCAAAGGAAACATTTTGCCACATGGAAAGGCTGAAACAAAAAATGGCCGTAGCACTAAGAGGCATCAAAATTGATGAGTTCAAAAGTTGTTTGGAATAGTGAAAAAATGTCTCAATAGGTGTATTGCATCAAATGGATAGTACTTTGAAGGTGACTGAAGTTTAAATATGTAAGAATAAATACAGAATTTTTTATAAATAAATTCCATTTGTAGGTGCCCCTCCCCTCATGCCCACTTGAGCACACAGCTTAACTGCATTCCCCAGGCCTCTGTATCAAGATGCAGTCTCTGAGTGTTCTCACCACCGGGATGTGCATCAAGGCAGTTAGGAGTGGGTGTGCTTGCTGCATTCTTCCTGCCACTGCTGGAACCCCTTGCACCCCTGAAACAGCAGGGGGAGCTGCCCAATCCATAAGCTTTTATTGTGTTAGGCCACTTAGAGTTCAAAGGTTACCTATCATAGCAGCTAGGGTCACTTACTCTAACAGGTACAGGTGCAGTCCTCTATTCTAAGAAGGATAAATAAATGGTGCTCAATTATAATTCTTTAGGTATTTGGTAGAAATATTACTGAGATCTAAGGTAAGAGACCAGTTTCCAGTCTACACTCTAAAACTATCAAGCTGTGTGATCTGGCCCTTAGTTCCTCATTTATATGATAAGTGTGTTGAACTTGGTGGTCACTACCATCCCCTGCTACTTTAAGATGTTTATGATGTGAAGAACAGGGGCTCAGGTACACTGGCTAACAACCACATGACACCGAACTGTGGGCTAACGGCATGTTTCTGGTCTGAAGAGTGCTAACCTTCTGCTAGACAGGACTGTTAAGTATTATTAGAGATAGTCCTCAACAGCCCCTGCTTGTAAAGTAGACAAGAATAGCAAGATATGGTAAAATCTCAAGTCCTCAATAGTGGTCAGCCAGTGTTTGTTGAACAATTCCATACTGATGACCAAGGCAGCAGATGAAATGAAAGTGAAATTTCCCATGATTCCTTACTATGCCTCCCTTCACCCCTCCCATGTACCTTTACCCAGCCACCATATCACTCGACTCTAGACTTCACCATTCAAACCACAGTTTGGATAAGTGGTTTCCCCTGAAGTTGTGCAGTGCACAGCTGCTCCAGCTGTGGGTGGTGGCACTGGCTCTTTTGTGTCCTTAATGAACACACTATGCACTTCCACACCTTCTTGCTTTTGTCTTTGTGGCTCCTGGAATAACCTCTCTGTTCTCCTTCTGTGAAGGCCAGCTTAAAACAGCCTCTCCTCTGGGAATCCGTCCCTGATCACGACTCCTTGTAGGAGAATTAATTGTTTATTCCTCCTTGATAGAATTGGTCACTTGGCTGCCTGGTTCATTGTTTACACACCTGTCTCCCCGACCGGATTGTGTGCTCTTCAAGCACTATGACTCTGCCTTTGTCATCTTTGAATTTCCCCCACAGTGCCAGGCTATGGTAAATTTTTAATGAATATTTATGAATTGAATGAAGCAACTTTCCTTTTTCTTGCTGCCTTGGAGTCATATGCAGAGATGCCAAAATGTGGTTTTGAAAAAAAATCACAAAATGTAAAAACATGAAACTGCTCAGAAATGCCTACCCCCAGAAAAACACCATTGGTTACTGAATTATGAAAAGGTGGCTGTTGATATTAGTACTTTGAGATGAGAGCAGGAGTCTGCTGCCCTTCTTGAATGGATAAAAACTTGAGGATATCTGCAGTGTGCTGCCCAGTCCCCTAAAGGAGGCTTAAATTCAGTCAAGTGGTAAAACCTCTGGGACATAAGATCATGGGACCGCACTGTAGAGGGCCATGTCCAGGTGTGGTCTTTATGGTCCCCACTGACACTTGGCAGTCCTTCTGGTGAGGTCATGTCTCTGCAGGCTGACAAGGTGTGACCATTCCTTTGTATTGGTCTGACGAAGTTGATCCCTGCTGATCCCCAAGGACTCAGAGAATAAATGTGAGGACGAAAAAGAGAACATGAAATGGAGGGGAAAGGGGCAGTGAGCTTGGCTTTCCATCAAGGTGTTGATGGTGAAGTCAGTGGCAAGGTAAACAAATTCATGGGAGTGGTGGGAGATAAGAATGAGTATAATAGAGACCATGTGTCTCAGGCAACTGTGCCGAGGAGCATCCAAGGGTGTTCCCCAACTCAGAAGAGGCTGGAACAGCTACTGAAAAGACTGAGATGAAGGAAATATGGCCATGCCCTCTGATGGCTCCCAGGGTGTTCTATGCTGTAGGTATAATCATTAGAGCAGTTTCCAAGTGTGGAGTGTTCATTTATGTGATCATGTCTACACACCTTTGTCCTCAGTCAGTCACTCATTTCTGCTCAGCCTTGTGGCTGTCTTGACCATGACTGAGATCCTGAGCTTCCCATTTGTTCCAGGAGGTTCAACACTTCCCCTGCCCTCTGGCACCCGGAGTCAGTGGGGATCGAGGTGGGCTGGATGTGGAGCTCTTCTGGGCCAGGGGAACTGAGCAGCATGCCAAAACCAGTCAATAACTTCTAATCAAGAAACTTCATGATTCTAACCTTGGGACACAAACTTCACCCATATGCACAGCCTCGTTCCCACCGCAAAGAACCTCACCACAGCTCCTTCCAATGGTTGTAGGCAGTTGTACAAACACACGCTGGCTGACTTGCACTGGTTACCTACCCAGCAGACCATGAACTTACTGGGATACGAGCTACTCCCCGTACCTTAGTATCCCCAGACCTATGTAGAACCTGTATAATAAATAATTTAACTATGCCCAAAATGAGGTCTGTCTTTGACCTCAGCTTTGGGGGTAATCCCTAAGCCCTCGCAGTGTCACAGCTGATGGGAGTGTCTCTGTTTGCCTGGGACCTTAGGCCAGTCAGATAGTAATAATCTGATTTAGGGTATGGGTTTTGAGCTACAGCAACCATGTGATGTAGGGTGGAGGCTTTGGTATCAGCTCACCTTCCTGAGAGGATGGATACTGAGATTTGCCATATGGGAAGCCAACCATGCCTAGGTGATGGAGTTCCAATCAAAACTCTGAAACCAAGGCTTGAAGGAGTTTCCTGTTTGGCAGTATTACATATGTTCTGTCACACATCGATGTGAGGAAAGTAATGCTCTCCTGACTCCATGGAGAGAGGACAACTGGAAGTTCCCCACTTGGAACTATTCTTAGAGTCTGCCCCATGCACTTCTCCTCATGGCCCATTTAAAGCTGTATACATTCTCTGTGATAAACTGTAACCACACTAAGTACAACCACTTTTAGCGATGTCTGTGAATATTTTTTAGCAAATTATCAAACCTGAAGGTGGTCTTGGGGGCCCCTGAACTTACAACTGGTGTCAGAGTGAGGGTGGTCTCATCTGGACTGTTCTCCCTCAGATGTCCCAGAACCTTTCATGTAATCAAGAAATATGAAATACGAGTAGCCTCACTCAGTCCAGGGAAGCTGGACAACAGATGCTCTGGGCAGCTGAGGACAATTCTGCTGGCTGCTCCCACCTAGATTTTTACCAGGTCTCTCCCATGGGGAATGAGAGGGGAAACCCAGTTACAGAGCCCACTCAAGAGCAGTGTAAAGACCACAGATAACAGCATTCTCAGAAGATGTGAACTTAACCTTGAAGTTATAGGCAGCAGAACCTTCCATCTTGTGCCAAGAGTACTCTAATACTTCCTCTTGTCCAAAGGATAATAACATTAAGAATAACTATAAAAGCAGCAGGAACAGCTAAAATAGACTGAGCACTCTCTATATGCCAGGAACAATTCTAAGTCCTTTGCATTCATCATTTTAATCTTCAGAGCTCCCCACCGAGGTAGATGTATTGTTATTCCTATTCTACTGATAAGAAAACTGATCAGCAGATAGATTATTAACTTGCCCAAGGTAACAGAGCAGGCATATGGCAGACCCAAGATTTCAGTCAAGTCACTTTTATCCAGGACCTTGCTCTTAACATCACATGTCCACCCATTCGACTCCAGGGTGTCTGACATTTTCCTCAATGGGTAAGTCTGAATTACCTTTTTCTGACTGTAAGCCTCTTGAGGGCAAAGGCTTGTGCTCATTCAGGCAGGGCTCATTTAGAAACAATCTCATAGGCAGTGAACTAAGAAGTCTTTTGTATAGGGTATCTGATCAATCCTCCAACAACATTCCAGGTGATACTCTTCCATGATATAGACTGAGGAAGCTGAGTCTTCTTTGAAAATATTAGCTCTCAAGTGTTCTAGATCCTCTCAAAGCAAATAACACATGGTTATTTGGCATATTTGATATATTAGGTTAAACCTCAAAAAATTGTTGATATTCAATCATTCTTGACCATAAAAATTGCAATTTTATATGGTTCAACCTAATATAATATGCTAGGCTAAAGTATAAATAGTAACTGCTGATGAACAGGATAAATGGGAAATATCTGACCGATGAGGGACTAATCATCCTCAACCTGATGAACTCTCAAAGTTCCTTACCTGCACATCATCCCTTTGAAAGGGTTGATGGCTCCTGAGGCACCAATGGTGGGTCACAGAGTCCTTGTGAGCATGTGGTATACCGAGGAAGGGTTAAAACAGGACAAGTGCTTATGTCTCAGAACTCAGGAAAACAAGCACAAGTGTATGGTTTATTAAAAACTCTTGTAACCCCAAGACCCAGGTTAGGGTTCTTGCTTTCAACAATTATGTGACCTTCAGTAAGTGACTTGAACGCTCTGAGCTTCAAATTAAAAAAAAAAAGTAAATGCAGGGGGGAGTGCCACCTGGCTTCCAGGATGGTTGTGAAGATACTGACATTAAAGATGTGAAAAGATTTTGCAAGTTATAAAGTGTTTGCCAAATGTTCTGCACTGAACAACCTTAGATCATGTAATTATTCATAGGTATGTTTCATTGGTGTTTGTCCATCTGACCCAGTTTCTGGTGGTAACTTTTCAGGAAAGCCTTCTATGCAAGTAGCACATCACCTGGTCACCTGTGAGCATGGCTGGTGTCTTGCTGTGCACATGTCGGGCAGAGCTTGGGAGAACCCAGAGGTGTTACAGGCAGTGCACCCAGAACCCAGCACCTAACCTCCACTGTCTCCTAACCCACCCCGGTGCTCTGAAAAGGGGAGAGGGTGAGAACACAGACACCAGCACCCCTCCTCTCTGGCCTCAGTCCTAGGGGAGAAGTCGAAGAGCCAGCCCAGTCTGCAGGAGCCAAAGGAACAGCTTGCACTGCCGGAGCAGGCTAGTGCCAGGAGGGGATCTGAGTCACTCTCTGACAGCAGCAAGGGCGCAGTGCCAGCCCATCCACATGGCCTCCTGCCCCCCAGCCTCATCTTGCCACCACCATATTCCATGTGGGCACTCTTCTCAAGCACATCAATACCATAGCAGGGGAAACACAGCTCCCAAGGAGAGGGCTCCACCTCAGCTTGAGGCCACTGGCACTTGGGGGTGCAGAGGGGCAAAGACTTCCTTTCTTTATGTCATCATCTTATGATACAGGGGTCCCTGGCTACTCTCTCAACTTCAAACACCTGTATGCTGGTCCCCCAAACACCTGTATGCTACACCAGGTGCTTCCCCCGCCTCACTTGCCTGTGGTGGTCCTGCCATCCACTGAGCAGATGCCATGCTTCTCGCCCCACATTTGAGGCTTCTGTGAATAAGTTCAGACTCACCTTCCCAGCCATATCTCCCACCACTCCCTGAAAAGCACTCCTTTGTGTGAGCCAATCCAACTACTTGCCAGGTCCCCACTCTCCCCCAAACATACTCTCACACAGCTTTCGTTTCACATGGACAGTTTTGCCCAGGCCCCAGTGCTCAACCTGCCATGCCTTCATGTTTTTGCTGTCTCTTCGAAGTCTTTTTTATGCTTGAAGAACCAGCCCAAACACCACTTTCCTTCCCTAACAATTCACTCAGCTGATGTTTATGAAGTACCTACTATGTGCAAGGTTCTGTTCTGGTGCTAAAATACAGCAGAAAATAAAAAGAACAGGATCCTTGTTCTTATGGAGCTTACAATCCAGTTAGAAAAGACAGAAAATAAACAGGTAAGCAAAGAAAAAATATTCCAGTCAGTGATAAGTACTACACAGAGGATCAACCAGTCTGTGCTAGAGAGTGAATGATAGGGGAGGGAACAACAGTAGAAAGCCACCCTGAGGAGGTGACATTTGAGTTGAGACCTGCATGACAAAGAGTCAGGCAAGCCAAGGCTGAGTGGAGAGTGTTCTAGGAGGAGGGAACAGCAAGAGCAAAAACCTCAAGACAGAAACATCACTGCTGCTATGTTTGGGATCCTGCACTATCTTGTTTTATGTAGAGCTTGTATATTACCTGCAGATGGCACCATAGGTGCATGTGCTTTGTCAAGGAAAACTGAAATAGCACTAGTAATTTCACTACAACACAGTTCTTGTGTGACTCTTATGTTTCTCATGTTTGCCTAGCTCCCTCCCAAATAATCAGTATGCCTCAAGCTCCCTGAGGGTGGGAACTGTGTCTTACGCACCTGTTTATCACCAGAACACACATGAATACCAAAGACCTTCCTGTGTCAGAAGTAGATATTCACTAAATGTTGGTGCATTCAATTTGATTTCACTTTCTGGCCTTTCAGTCTTTACCCAGGTCAGTGGTTCTAAACCCTGGCCACACATTAGAATCCCCTAGGAAAGTTAAAAACAAAATCTCAGACTTTACCAGTGAACAACTGACCCAGAATCTCAAGGTGGTAGACAGGTGTCTGGGGGACCCCAAAGGCTGGGATAAGAACCTCTGGCTAGTTGATCATGCACCTTCCAAGAAGGGAGAATGAGCGATTACTAAGCCTTCTGACCTGGCCTCTGACCTGGTGCCGTTGAGGGAAACCACTGCACATATGCCCAATTGCTTTATCTGCAAACTGAAGAACTTCCACCAAAGGTCTCCAGACCATCCCTTGACCTGACCAGCCTGTATGCTCCCTCAGTCCAAGGAACATATCACTGGTCTTGACAACACTCCCATGATGTTTGCTCAGTACTTGATGGTGTCTCCCTGGCTAGCCATAGAAGACAGGCCTTGTCCATAATGTTCTTAAAGATCCTGACTAAGGAGGCCAATCTCCTTTCTCTCTCCTTAGCTCCAGACTAGATGTAAAGAAGAACTGCCTACCCATGAGGTACTGACTTATGTCATCCTCACACAGCCCATACAGAACAGTGACATACTGTCCCTCCCCATACACTGTTGGGGATGCTGTAGGTGTGATCCTGCCTGGAAGCAGAGGTCAGGATGACTCATCTGTTTCCAGGTGATTTTCAAGGTAAGTATATTGCAGTCACTCAGAAGGCTCTTGAGTTTTCTCCTAAGTCACTATAATCCTCAGACCGTGGAGGGACCCATGCTGAGGATACAAGCAAGGGAGAACAGGATGCTACCACCACACAAGATGCTTGCAGGCACAGATGGCACTTGTTAGAGGAGGAGGCACATCAGCACGGAGACAGCAGCCCTCTTGCTTACCCTGGCCTCAAGGGCAGTCTGGGCAGGGCTGGATCCCCTATTGTGGGAACTCGTCTCATGATCCTTTAAACTTCAACTCTCTGCAGAAGGAAGGGACAGCTCCTTCTAATGATCATTGCTCAGAATCCAGACACTCAGCCTGGCCAGTCACTCCTTGCAAGACTTTGAATATACCACCTGACTTTGCTGAGCCTCAGGCTAGCCATTTCAGAAATGGCTGGAAAAATTCCTATCTGGTTCACTTTTCCAAAAAGTCAGAGATACAACTGAGCAGTTAAATGTTAGGGATTACCATTTACTATCTACCTATCAAATTACGCTAGTTCTTGGACCAAATAGAGAGGATACTGCTGAATGAGAACTGAATACATCACCCAGCCTCTGGGCCCCTGGCTTTCCTGAGGCTGTGAGTAATGACAGTGAAAAGAGCTCAAGACACGCCTGGGTTCAGGTCCAGCTCAGCTTGTTACTGGAAGGGCTTTTTCAGCACCAGCCTTCTCATCCCAATGATGTTGATATTAACCTCCAGCTTACAGGTATGTCTGGCTAGCAAAAGGTGAACCCAACAAGTGATAGTTATTACTATTATTATTTACCTCATCTAAGCCCTGTCAATAACTGAAACAAGAAAAGCTGGGAGGGTACCCCAAGCTGGTTTTTTACAGCTTGCCTGGTAATAGAACTCCACGTGGGACCTGACATTGACCTAGAGAAACTCAGGATACTTTTCATTATTTCATCACCCATCATCCCAAGCTCAGAGAATGCAGAGGACAGGGATTTGTAGTCAAGGCATAGAGAGGTTAGGGGGCCTAATTAAGGTTCCAGGATAAGCTGAGGCAACAATAAGAGAACCCAAGTTTCTTAAATCTGACCACTGCTCAAAACAGAGACAGCACTCAGGTGGAGAGAGGGCACCAACCCAGGCCTGCGCTGAAACGTGTGCTGGTCGCTGCTTCCTCCCAGAACAAGACTGAACAGGCTGGGAGTCCTGGGTGCACCGTGAGCCTGGCCCTGCAGCTCTGCTGCTCTCACATGGAGAAACAATGCCCTTGGTTACTAAAGCATACACTTCTCTATTTCAAGGTCTCCCAGTTTTCAGCCCATGACCTGTGATGCACATGACAGCAGTCTTTAGGTAAGTGGGTGGAGGATGGCTGCACCTGCCTGTGGGCCCTTCCCGGGCCTGGCCTCCAAAGCCTCTGTGGAAGGCCACCCTTCCTCAGCCTGCAATGACTAACTCTTGCTAGAGGCTTCCTCAGTTTCTAATTTCATTCATTTGCTTTAGAAAAAGATCAATATAGCTTTGCATGTTCACGCATCCTTTTAGGTCAACCTCCACATTCTGGGTCCACAGTGGCTGGATAAGGCTCAGATCTTGGGGGAGACTAATAGGCAGAGTGGGGATATAACAGAGCCAGAGAAAGAGAGGCCACCGAGCTGGGAAGAGGATCAGGGCCAGGCTCACCACCAAAATTAGGGAAGGAGGTTCAAAAGAACGGGCACCATCCTACTCAGTTCAATTCTGTTTGATAACCATGGTTTGAAGGCCTGTTCTTCCCACCATGTGCTAGGTCAGCACTGTCTCACAGAAATGCAACAGGAGCCACAATACAATTTAAAATGCCTTAATAGTCACATTAAAAATTCAAAAGAAACAAGTAAATTAATTTTATAATATACTTTAGTGAAGCCAGGACAACCAAAATATCATCATTTTGACATGTATTCAATATAAAATTGTTAGTAAGCTATTTTTTGTACTAAATATTTGAACTTCATGCATATTTTACACTTCCAGCACTTCTCAATCCAAACAAACCACATGTCAAATGTTCAGTAGGTACATGTGGCTCGTGACCACCACAGTGAGCAGCTGAAAATATTGCTTGTTCACTGAGGATCCCAGTGAAGGTGGTCTTGGCCTTCGAGGAGCAAAGGACAGTAATAGAGACAATTCTGACTAAATGCAGTAAGAGTGAGACTGAGGTGCCCACAGGTGCTCTGGGTACATATGAGGGGCAACTAATAGAGCCCACCCTGGAGTCTCAGGAAATCTGAATCAAGCACATTCGATGCTCAGAGAGGCTGGGGAAACAGTTGCTTTGCTGAGAATCTCCATGGCATGTGGCAGTGGGGAGGAAAGGCCAGCTCCTTGCTGGGGTTGGGGATGAGGCACATGGCAGACTGCAAGGGGTTAAGAATCAGTGAGTGGGGAGAAAGTGGGAGCAGATGGCCACAACTAGACCAAAGATTGCATGGTCAAAGGAAAAAGATTACTACGTTTCAATAGCTTGAAAAAGTAGTAATCATGGGTATAATTGTGATCATTAGGTACCTGCTATGTGCATGGCTAACAGAAGATTTTCTGCTTTGATTTATGGAGGGGAAACCAAGCATGGTTATAGGGAGAAGAGAAGGGTCCAGTCACACAGGAAAACTTGGAAATGTAGGTGAGAGAAAATTGATGGAGAACCGTGAAAGAAGAATCCTAAATGGAGAAGATCAGAAGTTCCCACAGAGAAATTGGCCCTTGGCTGTGTGCACAAGAAGTAGGCACACTTGCTCCTTGAGGCAGAAGAGAAAAAGAAGTGGGGGGTGGAGGGATCCTTTAAGGTAGGAGAGGCAGGGAGCTGTTGCTAGAATCTGATCATGCTCCAAATCTTCTACTACTCTTCAATGATAAGGGAATAAATCCCAAACTGCTTAACACACATGTACAATTGTCCATGACCTGCCCCATCTCCCCATAAAGCATCTCTCAAGGCCTCAGTCTCATATGCTACAGCCTCCTCTTCCACCCCTGGTTCCCTCTACATTCTTCTTCCCTTAAAACCCACCCTCATCCACTCACATCCAACCTGTATTACCTGCCATAACTCAGATTCACAAAAATATCACCTCATCTAAAAAGTCCATCCTGATCCTTCTTAGGGGAATAATCCCCCATCCTCCCCACTGCCACAGAACTTGGGTGATGGCTCCACTCCAGCAACTCCCACCTCATGCCTGGAACGGGGGTCATGTAGGCCTCTGTTTCCCACCAGTGCATAAGCCACTTCAGGGCAAGGCCCACATCTTAGTCTTTGTTGTGTCCCTTGGGACCTTTCACAGGGTAAACTTGAGTTTAATAAGTGTAACTGACATGAAAGCAGGGATCCTGTGTTTTTGATCACCACCTTGGCTCTTCTAGACCAGGCTAGGCATAATGGCTATTTGATTAGTATTTCTTGAATGAATAAATAAATGAATGAGTGAATAAGTGAATGGGTGGCTAGATGAGTGAATGAATGGATAGATGAACATCTGTCTATACAATTAGACCAAATACTTAAGTCCTCAAAAATCAGAATCCCATGGTTAAATATTTCGTATTCTTCTTTAGCACACTGTATGGGACCTTACCCATTTGGGAGCACCTAGATAATACTATTGACTAAGTGATTGATAATAATAATAAGTTGGACTTGTATATTACCTTTCTTTCAAGAAGAAGCTCAAAAACTTTAGAACAGAGGATGCAAATTGGTGGCTTGAAAAATATTTTAATTTGCCAGTCTTTATGCGGGTCCTGCACCTTCCTGTTTTCTCCATTCCCTGTTGGCCTACACCTGGTCCGCTTCTCCCAAAGACAATGCCCACCTGGTTTCTGAAGGTATATGCATATTTACAGGTGAGGAAACAGAAAGATAGAGGGCTTAAATGGTTTGTTCCAACATGATATGCATCCAAATAGCCCCCCCAAAGAGTAGAGCCCATATCAAAGCCTCATTTTCTTTATTACTAAAAATTGATCTGTAGGATTCAGCTATAGGTCATGCTTTCCAAAAGTTGTAACAAACTTGGCTTTCCTAGACCAGCCTCCCTTCACACAGCTTAAGATGCACTCTAATAACCTCTGTGGCAGAAGGAATGGCACTGCCCCCAAATGGGCACCTAGAGTCTGCTTTGGCATACTCATGGAGGATAAGAGGCTGATTCAACACCTCCACATATCAAAGTAAACCTTCTTGAGAGATCAAGTAACGTTTCCATTTTGCCTTCAGAGCAGCCCAAGATTTCTGTAGTGAAAGTCATGACCCTGCTTAACCAAAACATGTTCTTAGCTACCCTGCATTCTCAGGCAGTGTCAGCCCTGGATTGCAGAAGGGGTACAAGGAAGCAGAAGCAGGTTTTATTTTATTAAGTCGGAGTTGTGGCCATTTGGAATTAAATCATCTTTGCCAAGAATGCTAGAAAAAAGGAAGGGAGGGGAACAGCTTTTGTGGAGGTGACTCAGGTGGAAAAGCTACCTGATGTCTATTGAATGTACAAATGCATTTAATTTTTTTTTCTTTTTAGGAACCAAGACACAGGGAACACTTGCCTCCAAGAAGTAATTAGTATTGAGCTATGGCAACTATTGACCCAGGGAAGGTTAATAGAACCTCAAAAGTGTGCTGATGGATATGTGAGACTAAAATATCTTTAGGGACTGGAGTATTGGCCAGAACACTTGTGGATTCCTAATATTGCTTATTTGTATTTAAATTTGAGGAGAAATAACACCGATTAGATTTCCAAATAATGAGCCAATAATTGACCTGCTCCTTCTTTTATTAGTTTTCTATTCAAGGAGCTCAAAGTATTTCCCATTTTTATCTTTGAAGTCCCACAACTAACTCAATGCTAAGAACATAGTAGGTATTCAATAAATGTTGAATGAATGGATGAATAAACAAGCAAATGGGTGACTATATAGAAGAACATATAATGTGGGTTCTAGTGGTCTCACACTCACTAATACTTATTTAATTTTTGGTCAAGACATTCTATCTCTAAGACTCAGTTTCTTCATCTGCAAAATGGGGATGATTACAGAGACCTCTGAAAACTCTTGTGAGAATTAAATTTCATGGAAAAATACTTTGTTAACTTGGAACACACGAAAAAGAAGCCCTTTCTAAATTGGTTTCTCATCTACACAGTGAAGAGACATGTTTTATTGGGGAAAGCAGATAGTCACCTTCAAGCCACCCCTGTCCTAATTGCCCCATCTGGGAACTCTTCCCATCAAATCCATTACTAGAAGGAAGTGTGCCTTCACTACTAATTCCTGTTAGTAGGAATTAGTAGAAAAGCAGGCACAAAAGTCTTGATGAGAAGCTGTAACCATGTCCATCCTTGCCACACAGAGTCAAGGAGTTCTTTCATCTGCTACTTATAAGCAGAAAGTTTCATTATCCCTACCCTGGGTTTTCTGAGCCCTAGAATTAAGATGTCAGCTGGAGATGCAGATTTTGTTCACATGGCAAAGCTGCTGATTTATCCACAACTTTTAATACACACACACACCCAAGCAGGCACTGCTGACACTTGCCTGCTCTTGACAAGATACCTGGGACATGTGGTGACAATGTTAATTAGAAAATTGCGGCTGGAGAAGGAGTCTGCAAAACTCTCCACCTAATTTCCCCTGATATTCTTTATAGAACAAGGTCTCATGGGTCAGAATGGTAAGGCTGTAGTTTTCTACAAGGTGGCATGCCAGAAAAAATACTAGAGCTGCAGAAAAATGGCCTCTAGAACCTTCTTTTAAAGCATCCATTATCTGGAGGTTGAACATAAAACCCTAAGCTCAACATTCATAATTCTCCAGAAGTTATATTGGGGAAATGAGTGAGCACCCTGGCATTAGGTCAGGCATTCATACGAGCTGGGTTCACACCCTGGGTCTGCCTGTGCTATGTGATCACAAACTACTTAATTTACTCTTCTGAACTTTTTCCCCATAGAGTGGGAACATTATTACTTTTCCTGTAGGACTGTGGTAAAAATTAAATAAAATTCTCTCTCTCTCTCTCTCTCTCTCTCTCTCTATATATATATATATATATATATATAGAGAGAGAGAGAGAGAGAGAGAGAGAGATATATAGAGACAACCAAAATATCATCATTTTGACATGAATTCAATATAAAATTGTTAGTAAGCTATTTTTTGTACTAAATATTTGAACTTCGTGCATATTTTACACTTCCAGCACTTCTCAATTCAAACAAACCACATGTCAAATGCTCAGTAGGTACATGTGGCTCGTGACCACCACAGTGAGCAGCCAAGGAGTGGACTGGAATATATATATATATATATATATATATATATATATATATATAGGGAGAGAGAGAGAGAGAGAGAGAGAGAGAGATGTGTCTGGAAAAAGTCCAGCCATCATTGATATAATGAGAATAGTTTGCGTGACATCAATATAACCTGGCAGCCAAGGAGTGGACTGGAATGTGCATGTGTGAACAATGATGACTTCACTGTACTAGTCGGTGGGCGCAGTACACACTCTTGAGTTCGCATGTGTACGGTGGGTCTATCATATTTAAAATGACTGAGGAAGTAGACCAACAAGTCTTCATCAAATTTTGCATTAAGCTTGAAAATTCCTCCATGGAAACCATTCAGATGATTCAGAGGGCTTTCAGGGATGATGCAATGAGTGCAGTGCAAATAAAAGTGTGGCACAAATGCTTCAAAGATGGTCAAGAATCTGTTGAAAGTGATCCAAATTCTGGAAGGCCTGCAACACCTGAGAATGTTGAACATGTACAGGCTGCAATCAATAAAGGTCAGCGACTGACACTGTGGGAACTAGAGGCTGATCTGGAGATTCCAAAAAGTACTGTGTCAGGATCTTGGTGTGAAATGTGTCTTGGCAAAATTCATGGCAAAATTCATTTCACAGCTTCTGCTATCAGAGCAGAAGGAACATCATGTGTTAATAACTTGATTCAAACTACTAACAATGAACCTGATTTCTTTAAGAAGCTCATAACTTTGAAGGGGACTGAGGCATCATTGTCCTATGTACAATGTTTCTTGTATCTTGTATCTTCTTCAATAAAGGTCTCTGTTTTTCATATTACACACATGGATACTTTCTGGACAGACCTTGTATACATAATTTGTCTTTATTTGCTGTTTTGCCCTCTCCCTACCCTCCTAAGTGCTCTTCATAGCAGCTGACTCACTATCATTGGAACAGTTACTTTCTCACACACATACTTCACTCCACCATATACCATCACCTGGAACACATGCCTCTTTCCCATCTGTTCAAGTTAGACTCAACCCATAAGCCTCAGCTCATATCTCCCATCTCTGCAAAATCTTCTAAGACTTCCCCACTGAATGTGACCATCCCTTTTTTTCTGAAATACCATATCCATATTTCCAGTGATCTTTCCAATGTGTGTGACTAAATTCTCAAAAGTGGCAGTTTGTTTTCATGCATCTTGGTATTCCATTTTGGAGTGAGTTTCATAGCCTATCGTTAATTACATGGAAGCTGAGGCCATGTCACACACCATCTTTACAGAACTTATGCTGTGGGTATCCAAGTCTCAGTTTCCCCAGCAGTGAAACTGCAGAAAAACCCTTTTGCCCCCTGTTTTGGAAGCCCATAAAAACTAATATTCTCTTGCGTGGCAGCAATAGAAAAGTTGCTTTTTAAAAATCTCTCAGTACCAGTCCACTTTGCAGTAAACAATATACTCACCTCCCCAATGAGAATTTATTGCATCCTGCTATGTGGCAGAACCCATGCTTCCCTCTGCAGTCATTAACACTGCCACTCAGATTTCAAGCTATCCCTGCACCAGAATCTGAGGGAGTTGATCCAAAATGCAGCCTCCTGGCCTCAGCTCCAGAACTCCCAGTCAGTATCAGGGCTTGTGCCTGTAATCTGCATTTTAACAAGCTCCCTTTGTGAGTCTCAAGCACATTAAAACTTAAGAGCAAAGGCTCTAGACCAGAGAGCTTACAGTAGCCATGACATTCTAAAAATGCATCTGAGGAGGCCATTTACCCAGTGTCTGAAGAAGAGAGAGAAAATGAGCAAGAGTTTGTGAGGAGATTGAAATGATTTCTGTAAGGATGAATGGAAAGAATTGGGATTGTTATGCTTACAGAAAAGATGGTTATGGAGGCTTCTATGGAAAATTCTCACAGCCCCAGAAGTTTCACATGGAATTTAAAAAAAATTCCTCACCCAGAGATGTGTTTATTGACTGAGAGAGAAGGGGAAAAAGGGAGGGAGAAGGGGGATGGGGAAAAGAAACATTGATGTGAGAGGGAAACATCACTATCAGTTGCCCCCTGTATGCTCTTGAACCAGAGATTGAACCCACAACCTAGGTATGTGCCCTGACTGGGAATGGAACTGGCAGCCATTTGGTGTACAGGATGATGCTCCAACCAACTGAGCCACTCAGCCAGGGCTCATAATGAGATGTGATAGCCACAGTTCTCATCTCTGATGAGAACACTGCAAGGAACAAAGGTTGTAACACGTAGCATAAAAGGATTGGATTGGTATTTCTGGGTCATTAAATAGAAGAGTCAGTTACAGAAATCTGGGTGAACTGTTTTCCAACCATAGGCTTCCATCTGAAGGTCACTGAGGCCAAAGTATATATAGACAACGTGATAGACTTCTGCAGGTTCCTTTCTCCTCCTCTATTTCATAAATCTTGAAACTGGGGCATAGGGTAAGGAACAGTTGATTCTTTCAGGAAAATGGCTCTAAAGAAATTGGAGGTGGAAGTTGAATGGTATCCTGATAGTTGGAGCAATGGACTAGGGGCTTGGCAACTCATGATCTTGAGCAAGTACATGTTTCAACAACACCAGGCATCATGTGATCCTGGAAAGGACACTGGACATGGAATCAAAGGGCATTAAAAAGTAAATCAGCCCTGGCTGGTGTAGCTCAGTGGATTGAGCATGGGCCTACGAACAACAAGATTGTGGTTCGATTCCCAATCAGGGCACATGCCTGGGTTGCAGGCCAGTTCCCAGCTGGGGACTCATGAGAGGCAACCATACATTGATATTTCTCTCCTTCTCTCCTTCCCTTCCCCTCTAAAGATAAATAAATAAATAAAATTATAAATATTTTAAAAAAGTAAATAAAAGGAAATCAGGTAGGCATTGACTTGCTGTAGAGCGAGTAGCTGATAATAGCAAGGTGATGCAAAATGTGCCCTCAGAAGACCATGGCAGCAGGAGGCAGTGAGGTCACAGTGCAAAAGGGCTGATAAAAGTTCCTTGTAACTCTGTTCAGCCCAGGACAGGCTCAAGATTTTAGTGAGAAGAGGACACATACCTTGTTTAGTTCCATATTGATTCTAGATAGCATATATTTCATTGGCAAAATCAATACCTTCTTGATTTATTAAAGTTCTTCTCAGGTTACAGTTTAGAGAGTGGCCAAGTCCTCCACCCCTCCTGACCGGCGAGACCCACAGCTCTCCTCCCCTTGGTACCTTGGCAATGTGCATGAACCCAAGACCAGGGGACAAGGCACACGGAGCTGGAAGGGGAAGTGGCCCTTTCCAGGATATCTGGGTCTCATTTCTCATTCTAAGAATCATCTCTGACTTGGGGCCAGATGTCTTAATTTTCCAAACCCTAAAATGAAACTAATATACATGCCTTAACCTCAAAGTAAAGTGTTCTGAAGTTTTTATTATATTTTATTATTATGACTATCACCACTATTATCATCATTTATTATTAATTACACTTATGCCTTTACTATGTACTAGACAAGACGGTTTTATACACAGTATTTTATTTCATCTTTACAACACTTTGAGTAGAGACTTTTATAATTCCTGACCATGGACGACTAACTGAGGCTCTGAGAAATTAAGTAGCTGGTACAGCCTTAAAGAGCCAGGACTCAGACTCCAGATTTTTAACTACCACACATACATTATCTTTTCTGCCTAAAGTGTTAGAAACCAGGGTTGCTTTTGCAGTATGGAAAGTAAGCTTTTTCTCTCAAAAGAAGTGAGTAAGAATATATATTTACATTCAAGTTTTTCCTTAAGAAGTAAGGAAACTGTAGTGTGAAGGGGAAGGTGCCTCCCTGCAGTCCTCTGGGTGGGGCGAAGGAAGGGTATGCACTGTCCACTGGCCCATACCGCTTCCCTGGTGGGTGCTGTACAACGGAGGTTTTGAGGAAAGTCACTCCCATAGTTAACAAAGTAAATAAATTAACCACATTTTTGGTTGCATTATTCTAGATTATTATATTTTATACCATATCCCTAAATAATGAAGGTTTTGGGGTGGTTTAGTACAATTAGGCAAAACAAACAGCAGCTTGTGATGACTTAAGATCTGCATTTCTAAGGGTTTGCTACCATTAATGAGTTCATCCGTGCGACCTTGTTAGTAGACTATCAAAACCAAGTGTGAAGAGGCAGTGTGTCCTGTTCTGGCCCCACCCAGAGTCTGCTGCAGTAATTCTAGAGTTCCTGCAGAATCTCCTGCCCATTTATGGTCAGAAGCCTGGATTTCCTGAGATTCCTGAAGCACCAATAGAAACTTAAAAACAAGGTGGAGAAGTCAACATCAATCCTGATAGGTCAGAGAGTTTGAAAGAGAAATGCTGGCGTGAAGGTCTGCGGAGAGAGTCAGCACTCCTGAGTTCTGCCAAGTCATGGGGACAGACTAGGGAGGGAGGACTCACAGCTGCAGACCAGCTTTGCTGCAGCAGGAGGTCGGGGCATTGAGCAATGCACTGGGACCTCGTGGCTGCAGCTGGCCAGCTCCTCCTTGTAGAACTAGCTCAGAGGGGACGTGATGTTATCACACTTTGGAAGCACCTGTGATGGGCTTGTGTCTTGCTTTAGTGAAGACAAATGGCTTATCTTATGCCTTGTATCCATATTCTCTCCAGATTGTGACTAGAGCCTCTTGCCTGGAAATGATCAAGTACAGAATTATCTAACATTGAATCTCATTTCTTCTCTCCATCCTCACAGCACCATTTCAGTTCGGGACTCACTTTTTGCAGTGGTCCCATAACTGGTGGTTGTCTTGCATCCTTTCTGGCTCCCTCTCAAATTTACTTTCCCCAGTAAAACTAGACTGATCAGTGTCTCACAGAGATATCTGATCACATTACCTGCCTTCTTCAAGTCAGTCAGACTTCCCATTGATGGCAGGACATGGTGTCAGCTGTCTCACTTGTTACTCAATGCCCTTCAAGATATGTTTGTCCCTCTAGTTTCATCTATTACCACTCCTTTACTCAATAGTTTAGTTCAAAGGTGGTGAACTGCACGTGACTCTCAGAACAGACCAGGCATGCTCGCCCTTCTCCTTCAGCTGGCTAGTGCCTACCCATCTTGCCAGTCTCCAGGTAGATTCCCTTTACTGGAAGCTTTCCTTAACCTTGCAACACCAAGTTCAGTGTCCCACCCACGTACCATGGCCTCTTGTGCTCACCACACTGCAGTACTTACCACACTGCAGGGATAGTAGAAATTGCTGGATTTCACTCTTCTGCTTCCCCTACTGAACTTTCTCTAGGGCACAGACTCTGTCATCTTCAACTCTGCATCCCTCCGCACTAGCATGGGGCCGGCCCATAGCAGGTGCCCAGTGAGTGCCACCTGGGTCACGCAGGGCGTACAAGAGGAGCCAAACAGGTGTTCACCTCACTGATCCTCATGACAGCTCTAACACCATCACGTCCTTGGTGGGCTCTGCTCCCCAGGGGGCAGGGGTGGAACACAGGCTCTAGTTGAGCTGTTCGATCCAAGTTCAGGTCTGCTACTTCAGGCTGGGGGATGTCACTCAAACCCCTGATAACCTTTTTTACCTGTTTCTGAACTGTAAAATGTGGTAAGGGTTAGAAGAAGAAAGCTATGAGAAGTACACAAGCCAAAAAGGCAATAGAGCAGAGAAGTTAAGAGCACAGAGATGCGAGCTGAAATTGGTGTTTTTCTCATCTATAAAATAAGGCCAGTAGCAATACCCACAATGCTAAACTGCCCCTCTGAAACCTCAGGAGGAGGTGCTTCTTCCTGCCTTGGTACCAGGGGAAGGAATGGCTGCACTGGTAAGTGAGCCTGAGAGGAGGCCCTAAGCAGGTGTGATTCTGACCTTTCTGGGTTTGTTCTTTCAGACTTGCTTTGCTATAGGTCTGATTTACTCAGTGCCCATCCACTGGGCTCCTACCCTATGTCAGACCCTGTGTCAGGCACCAGGAAAACAGCAGTGAATAAAACAAAGTTCCAAATAAGCATTTTAAAATGTATAATACAACATTAGGCAGTAATAAGTGAATTTTAAAAAGATAAAGGCAAAGAGAGTAACAGAGTGGGGCTGTTTTAGAAAGAGTGGTCAAGAGAGCCCTCTCTGAGGAGGCAACAGCTAAGCAGTGACCTGAATAAAATGATGAGCAAAGGTCCGGGGAGAAGGTACTGAGAGGAAATGGGATGTGCAAAGAGGCAACAGTGAACTTAGAGTGCTCAAATAAGCCAAAGAAGGGCACATTGGCTGAAGCAGTGTGAGCAGGGGGTGGTGGGAGGAGCTACGGTCAGGGGAGTAAGCCATCATGAAGAGCCCCAGAGGCAAAAGTAAAAAGCTTAGATTTTGCTTCTAATGGGAAATGATGAGTTTGGGCCCAAAGAGTAACATGATCTGATTTATAGTTTCAATCCATCACTCTGGCTGCTGTGTTGTGAGAGGAGAGGCAAAGAGAGCAGTTGGGAAGATATCTAGGTTGTCCAAGCAAGCATAAATGAGGGTGGCTTGGAGCAGATGAAGGTGATGGTGGAGCTGAGGTATGGTTAGAAACAAGATATTTTTATTGGAATATATTCAACATAACTCTTTGTTGAATTAAATGTAAGGTGAAATGGAAAAGAGGAGTCTGGGAAAATCAAAGGCTTCTGGCCTGAGTAACTGAGTGCTCAGCTCAGCTGTGCCTCTTACTGAGGTGAAAACACTGAGAAGGGTCAGGTATGGCTCTGGATGTGTTGCCCTGAGATAAGAGCACACACGCTCTCTTCCCCGTCCTCCTCTGCCACGTGGTGTGAGAAGGCTGGACCCTTTGGAGAGGCTGGGTGTGTCCAACTCCACCTATCACCACACTGGAAAGTTTAATTCAGCAGTGAAAATATTCGGGAGCCCCGTCATGACCATGGTCAAGTCTTATTCTCTGGTTCTGCTTTCTCACTAAAAATGCTAATTATGGGACCCCCACCTTCCCAACTGTGAAGTCCTAGTTTTCAATTGGTCTAAAGTAGGAGAGACAGATCACTTATAAGCTCTCTAAAGTCATAACACTAGAATAAAAGAAAATTATTCTGAAAACCCACTGCTGGAAAAATAAGCATTTATTTTCAATGCACAGGACCCCAGGAGAGGTGATATATTCAAATGCTGAGGTTTCCAATCTGTGCCTGACTTGACAAATCAAGAACGTGTAAAAATATTTGCACACCAAGTATTCCTGTAAACTAAATCAACTACATGTCCCCTCCAACTCTGTAATTATCTCTACTTCTTCCAGAGTGGCAAGGACTTTGTGGTGAGTAGGAAGTCCTTTCGGAGAAGGCCAGGAGGGCATGCATGCCCAAGGCCACCATGAAACCTTCTTGCCAACACTGTCTGTGCTTGGCCCACCTAACTAGACTACCCACTCAGTCCAGCACCTGAGAAGGACATCCAGTGACATGGACAGATCCAATAACAAATAGGGACCTATGTAATGAAAAGGCCAGAAAAGTGTGACACTGGTAACGGTTCACACCTACTGACCCAGGCACTGTGCCAAGTGCTGTATAAAGTGCTGCAGTCTGCCTTTTCACCTGCCCACTGATGAGGTAGGGGCTCATCCCACTGATAAGAATGTTACAGCAACCTGCCCGAGTCTCACCGTCAGTGAGAGCCAGTGCTGGAGCTGAATCCAAGCTGTCCGATCCCAGAGCCCAGGTCCTGCCTGCCACCATCACTCTTCTAGGAGTCTCTGCTACTGATACTCCAACAGTCACTCTGAGCAAAATGTCTCTACTTCCTCTGCACTGATAAATGTCCACCCCCACCCAACTGTCAGTCTCTATTTTGCACAGAGACAGGTGGGTTTTGACAAATGAAAAATGATTGTGCAATTAGACAGTATCAGTAGATTGCATGCTGTGGAGAGAGCAGAGCATGTGGCTTAGTGCCTGCTCTAAGTGTGACAGGGCCTGGTGTGACTCACGGGCCCATGGTGGGGGCTGAAGGCAGAGAGGCTGAAGGCAGAGAGGCAGAGAGGCTGGCCAAGATCTGCCTGCAGATGCTTCTGGCTCCATAGAGACAGTGGAACTGGAGCCTGGCCCAGCAATCAGGCACATTAGCCTTGGCCTTCCAGCCCCAAACAGAGAGAATCAGGCCCTGAGTAAGTTAGAATTCCAATGCAAACTGAAAATATGCTGGCCAGAGCATGCTTAGACAATGGGTACTTGGGAAGGGAGCAAAGCAGGGAAACTTCAATAGCAGACGATCCCAGCTGCATCTCTTTTTGGTCTTAGGAAGTAGTAGATGCATTTAAAAGATGTTTTCTTTTTTAGTGGAGAGTATCTTTCTTTTCAAATTATGACTCAAAAAATACAATTGGGACTAAGTCCTTCCTCTGTTCAAAACACTTCAGGGGCCTTCTGCCCCCAGGGGAAACTGTCATTACCCAAACCCTGCTCTCTATTTAGTTTCCAACACCCTGAAACCTCTGTTCATACACCCACATACACACCCTTCTCCCCAGCTACACCCAGTGAAATGGGCTGCAGGATCTCTATTTTTGGTGTTCCATAAATGCCTTGCCTTTCCCTCTTCTGCAGGTAATAAAAGCCCATTTTCTGTGGGAACCGTCTCTGTGTGTTCCAAATGTACTGACTCTGGGCCTGCAACCTGCCCGAGGATGAGCCTGACCCAGACCTTGCCAAAGTTTCTCTGTGTCATCCCAGCTGGGAGGGTTAACTTCTCATACTTGCTATATATAGGCTGGGAGAAAAGTATATGTCTTTCTCTAAATTCACAACTGAAAAGGAACACATGAGCCTAGTGCTACAGAAAGTATCTGCCTTCCTCCTCTTCCTGCCCCCCTTCCGCAGTGGACAAAGCCTGCCTGGCAATCAATGTAACCTAGGAGCCAGAAGAGCTGAGATGGACAGACAGAAAGATAGACCTGATGAGTATATTTCAGTACCTAAAGCCAGTCATGCCTGCAGCCCTTGGACATTTTAGTTACTAGAACTAACCTTTTATTTTTTTTCCTTGGCTTTAACTACTTTGAGTTGGGTTTCTACTATTTGCCATCAAAAAAGAACTTGGGGTTCTTAACTGTGCCTTGTCAAGTTCATTTGCAGCAGTGCCTCTGCATGTGCTGTCCCTTCTGCCTATGGTTTGGCACCAGCCTTGTGAATGGATCTAGTCAAGACTCAAGTCCAGCATGTCTGCCCTTGAGAAGCTGCCATCCCCACAGACACAGCTAGGAGATGTCGCCCCTGTACCCCTGGTGCCAGCAGTCCTTGCCTGTGTGCAGTAATCCCCAGGGAGCGCAGGTCCTCACCCACTGAACTCTGCTCCCTGGGAAGACAAGGTTTGTGTCCACATGTCCTTCATCCTGAAAAGATGATGGAGAACAGGATTTGCTAAAACCCAGAGGAACAGCTATGTAGAGAGGGTCACTTGGTAAGCCAACCAATGAGCCCCAGCAGGGTACAAGAACCCAGCCCACCTCTCCTGCTGCCTCACTGCAGGCACAGTAGGTGGCCCAGGTGATGTATTCCATTCACCCTGAGGTTCTGGGCAGGTAGATAAGCATGAAGAGTGAATGTAGAAGAGAAGAAGGAAGGTGCTTGCCACCCTGAGATTCTCCGTAGGAGAGACAGGAGTCTACAGGAAGAGATAGAGGGACTCTGAGACCACTGAAGTATCCTTAACCCAATCACCTCCACAGAAAGCATTCCTTTTATTAAAGTCTCCTCAATTGCCTCATTTGAGTGTGCTATTTGTTTCCTGCCTGGACACTGGCTGATACATCTAGACAGCACTGGGTTTCCTCCCCCACCCTACCAGCTCTGACTCCCAATGGGAGAAACAGTGACTGCAATGCTCCAGGCAGGGAATAGCAGCAAGAACAAGAAGCCTCAATGGCTTGCACAGCATCACATAGCAACAGAACTAAGAATAGACACATGGCCCCCTGCAGCCCGCCCACCCAGAGCCTCTCCTCCATGCTCCCTCAAGTGCACATGACATGGACCATCACCCAGAGAGCCCCTTCCCTATCCCAAGGGAAGCCTTGATGGTTCATTAAGCTAACTCATGTTGCTCCTAAACATAGGGGTTATTTGGGGCTGTTTTCTGGAAGGAGAAGGAAAATCTGAACAAAATTGGCAAACTCACTCCCCAAAAGAAGAGCCACATCAGCCCCAGGCAGCAGTAAGCCCAGGGGGCCACATGTTAGCTCATCTTCAGAAGTGCAGATACAGTCAACCAGCTAGTGGCCCTGCCACCCAGGGCCTGCCTGAGGTCCATGCTCAGTGTGGCCTGCTCCTGTGGCCATGGCCCTCCTTGTCCCTCTGCTGCACTGACACCATGGAAGGTATGCTGGGTTCAGAACCCAAGGGCTGGGCTCCTGTCCCAGCTTTGCCCCCAGCTAGCTGTGTGACCCTAAGCAAACCACTTTGCTTTCCTAGGCCAAGATCTTCTCCTTTGTCAAAGGAGGATGCTGGAATCCTGACCTCTACAGGGACTTCTCTCTACCTCTCTGTGATTTTGTGACATCCTAGCATTGGAGGTGGGACTGTTTCACAGTGCAGATTGCATGCAGCAGAGCAGAATATTTAACATCCCTGGCTCCAAATGTCACAGTGACACCCCCAACCTTTTCACTCATACCCAAATGTGCCTTGGGAGGGCTGTCCTGCCCTAGGGGAAGATTTTATCTAGAAAAGGCCAAGAGATTCAGAAGGAAGTGCCACTTTTCTCTACAATCCCCTGGCCCCTCCTTCAGGAAATTTAATGATGTCTTTACATATCTCCTGGAAAATGCCCAAATATAATAATTCAGTCCTATACTGGCAGATTATCTCGGGAAGTTAGAGTGAGAGAGGAAACAGATTGTACTTTGGATCCAATTCCTTGTGGAAAGAAGAATTGATTCCATTGCTTCCAACAACATTGCTGACACTAGTCAACAAACTGCGGGCTCAGGAGACTGAGGGGGGTGGATGTAGAACATTACTCATCAACCTAACTGTGAAAACACTAACTCAAAGACCTAAAAGACTAAAATGAAAAGATATTTCCTTTCTCCAGGATCCAGTGTTTTTCAAAATGATTTCACATGCATTTTCTTCTTCTTTTTTTAATCCTCACCCAAGGGTATATATTGATTTTAGAGGGCGGGGAGGGGAGGAGAGACAGAAAGAGAGACATTGACGTGAGAGAGAAGCATCTATTGGTTGCCTCCCATACATGCCCTGACCAGGGATCAAACTGGCAACCCAGGTATGTGCCCCAGTTGGAAACTGTACCCAAAACCTTTTGGTGCACGGATGATGCTCCATCCAACCGAGCCACCTGGCCAGGGCCTTCACGTGCATTTTCCAAATGGAGTCTCGCTGTGAAGTAGGAAGGGCCAGGCTTCCTGTTGCCTTGGGTCAGAGGAGAAGAGTAGTGGGGACATGGCAGAAGAATCTGGGGACCAGGCCCTCTAACTGAAATTGAGATAAAATAAAAATCCCCTTCGTCTCTGGCCTCCATGAGCATACTAGATGGAACAGGGAAAAAATTGGACCCTGGAGCCAGACTGTAGAAAACCGAGCTACAGAAGGCTAACCTTATGTCACACTGTAGTTAAAAAGTGCAGGGGGATCAGAAAAGTTAGACTTGAAAAGTGGGTGGTGCATGGTGATGGGGAGAGCAAAGCCAGCTGAGCCTGTGTGAGGAGGCTCCCTGGGGGGCTGGAGGATGCTGTGTGACATCTTACCTGCACAAGCAGGACTTCCTTCCTAGAACTAGCAAGGAAGAAGGATAGGGCCTGAATTGCAGTAAGTCACTCTTAATATGTCCAAGTTGGAAGGGAAGCTACCACTGAGAAGTCCTTGCTAGTGTAATTCCCTCTGGAGCCATTAGTAAAGAATACTTTCTTAGAAGAAGCTCTGAAGGTCATTGCCTCTCACCGCCACTGCAGGGCTCAGCAGTTAGGGCCACTCTGGTCTGAAAGTCTGGGGCTATGGCCCTGAGCCTCCCTCATACTCAAACTTTAGCCCTGAGGTTAATGACAGACTGCTCTAGCCTCAGTCTTCCTAGTGACAAAACTGCTACAATCTGCCATGGACAAAATAATGCAAAGAAGGAAACCTAATTTCCATGGAGATTCATGAGCTTGAGATTAAGCCACGACTAGGGCATATCACTTCAGTCATCTGAAAATTCATGATGCGCCCATCTGCAAAAGGCACTACACTTATTCCCCTAAAATGGAATGTCAATATGGCTTCCCCATCTCCTGCCAAGTTTTTATGAATGTGTTTATTAGGTGAGAAACATCTACTTCCTTGTGTTTAAAGAGAAGAGTGAGAAAATATAGGAATCCTAGCCTCCCTCTTACTCCATAAGGCAAAATTTCAAATAATAACCAGATCCACAGCAGATGGACTGGTTTTTAGCACTCCTGAGGGGGAGAGGATGGAGCCAGTCTGTCTGTGTCTCTCTCTAAATTGAAAAAAAAAAGAGAATGAGAGCCACTAGGGACGTGTACGTCTCTGTGTGTGTCCATGTGTGCATCCATGTGTGTGCACACACATGTGTGGTGGGGAAGGTGAGGCAGAGGAGTAAGAGAAAGGAATGAAAACCATGAAAGTGAGATGAAGAAGCAGCAACAACTCAGGGGAGAGTAGAAAGAATTTGTGGACAAGAAGGCCAACTTAGGAGATGTCAGGTATGTGACGATAAGTGGGGGGAGGAAAGAGGAAATAGAAAACAAGGACACAGAGCAATAAACAAATAAAAAGGGTGTTATTGATCCAAGAACTCACTGACTCGGAACCCATGACTCGCCATTCCATTGGCAATCTGCACGGAGCGCTTCACAAAAGCAGATCTATAGCCCAGCCGCTCATCCAAGGCCGTGGGGCCAGACTCAGGACAACTGGACCCACTTCTGTCCCTGCCACCAACCAACTGGGTGGTCCTGTTAAGCACCTCTCATCCTAAGACTGAGTCTACATCTGTAAAGTAAGAGAGTTGGACCAGCAGAAGTGGAAAGTTTTTTCCAGTTCCCACTGTCTATAAGACCATGAACAAACAAGAGGATCAGACACCTCAAGCATTTGAAGAAACCATCAATCACTTCACAAAGCTCTGATTAGCAAAAGAAACAGCATCCTCCCCAAGATATCCCAGGGGTTTGTAAGGACAGAAACCTCACGTGTTTTCACTGAGATGGGTAAGTGCGGTCAAACCTGGACAGAGGGTGGAAAAGGTGACCCCTGAAGGGTTCCTCAGGCCCACAGCTCTATGGCTCTGTGACCATATCTGCCTGGCTCTCCCAGGCCAGGGCTGAGCTGGTTCCATGAAGGCTTCCCTTGTCAGGGCAGAGTCCTGAAGATAGGGCCTTCAGGAGACCACATGGCAGTGCTCCCCTGCTGCTCCTTGCTCTGTGTCCCCTGCTGTGCCAACACACGCTCTCCTAGAGGAGCTCTCTTCCTGGAAGGTGACCACCTCCACTGCTCCAGCCAGCCGCTCCTGCCCACACGTCCTCACCAGCAGGCACAGTCTCCCTGTCTCCTGCAAGGCTGCCCTGCCTTTTGCTTTGCTCTGCTATGGAACTTCTTGGTTTTGGTTTTCCCTTTGAGGCTTTCTCCTACAACTCTGGTATTCCAAATGCATTCAGAATTGTCCAGTGTGGCCTGTGAACAACTCTGAGCAGCATGCACATCCATTCCTGTTTCATCTAACTGGCTTACCTTGCTTATCTAGACCATTCTCAGAGAAAGCTTTGCTGGGATAGTTTATAGTGACCCTGCCGCCAGACTGCGGGGATTTCAGCTTTTGCTCTCCAGTTCATTGGTTGTGTAATCTCGGGTTAGTTACATAAGCTCCGTGTCTTGATTTCTTCATCTGTGAAATGGGGATGCTAATAATATAACCTATCTCCTGGGCTGCTCTGAGGATTAAAGGACTGACATGTGAGGCTGTAAAAACCATGCCTGTCACATTCTAAGTGCTTCGTAAATGTCAGCCCTCAATAATAAATTCTGACACTCTTGGTAGCCTGACACAGCACCATCAAAGACATTTCTTAGCCTCAACTCTATTAGAACTAAGCTTCCAAGTGAATCATCAATGATAGTGGTAACTTATATATCAATGTCCACTTCTTCTATGGCTAAATTCTTTGTATTATCCTTGAAACACAAACTAAAATGAATTACATGCAGATTATTGAAATTCCCCTGTCCTTTTCTTGGCAGCAGGCAGCTGGCATGCCTCCCTCTGCTTAGTTCCCTATTGAACAGTGAGTCAGACACATCCTATCTGACAAGGGTTCGCATTTTTGTTATAATCCATTGTTACTCTGCATATTTTTTCTTCCTCCGCTCCCTGCCTGAGATTTTCTGGCTGCTTTCTTTCACAAGATCTTTTCACATATTTCATAGCTGAAGCTCTGTTTCCTTTTTTATTTTGTTAACCCTTGCAAGAATCCATATAGAGAAAGAGTATAAGAACAGGGAGCTTCCAATCATGGGCATGGAGCAAACTTGGCTTGGAGTTCCAGCCCATCATTAGATGTCCTGTTTGACACAACTAAATGTATTTGCATTCCTATGGGAAATGGGGACCCTTGGCTCTTTTTGCTAAACATCTTTGACTACCCTAGGATGAAGGCTCTCAATGGACCTGGTTTTGCTCCCATCTTCCAATCCTTCTTCATACCATGGCCAGAAGGATTTTTTTTTTTTGGCAAAAACAGAAACAGCATCCTATCACCTGCATCTTAAAACTCCTCTAGCCCACGAGATCCTTCCAGATTTGCCTGATAGCGCCTGTCTCTCCCATCTCATCCCTGTCATTTCCCTACCCTTCCTACCAGACTCCCTTCCACAACCCTACACTTTACTCAAATGAAATTATTAGCACCTCTGAGAGCCTACCAGGGTCCCTCACACACTTCTGGCCATCCCACATGCTCTTCCTTCCTCCTAGGATGCCTGCCAGACTACCTTCTACTTGAGTTTTATCTTTTAACCTTCAAAAAGCCTTCTTGGTCCTCTTTTCACCCTGTCCCTTGCACCCCACCTCATGCAGGCACAGGCAGGCAGCAGTCCTCCTTCTCTTTGCTCTGCCGCATGCCTCTGTTCTGGCACGTGGCACACTAACCCACAGTTGTTTTCTACTCCCTCTTTTACTTAGACCTTTCTGAGACCAGAAACTGCACTTCCAACTGTGAAGTCCCAGGATCTTCCAAAGTCATTGACAATCAGTGAAGAATTTCCTGACTAGAGTTAAAATGGAATTGAGAGAAACAGAAGGAAACAGAGCTGGATTTTCTGCTGGCCTAAGGACTATTATAAAAAACACCTTAGCTAATGCAAACTTCAAAGAAATGGGAGTCAGCAGGCCCTGATAGGAACATACAAAGCCTGACTCAGTCTTATGGGTCATCTTATTTGCTCTTGGTGGCCAATGAACCACAGATGCTATGACTGAATTGGGCTCAACTTGAATAAGAATTACCTGTTACGGATGAGCACGTGTAAATACAACTAAGGAAAAGGGTAAATGCCAGTTTCAACTCATATTTAACATATCTTGAGTATTCTTTGCCTGGTATTGCTTTTGTGGGTCAGTAGAAGTTTTGGACTTGTCTGCCATTTGGGATGGCATCCAGGTTTTGGGGTGCTGTGCGGCAGAAGAGGGTCTCCAGGAGGGCATGTGGAGTCACTGCGAAGTCTCCCATCTCCCATACCTTTGTCCCTGCACTCTTTGTCTTTATTTGGCTTTTGCTTCCTAGCCCTAATGTGGTAACTGGAGCTATGGAAACCCCTCGGTCTTCCTTTGCACCCTAGTTTTACTTTGGGTCCTCATGCTCCAGAATTCTCCTACTAAGATTAAAGGACAACCAGTATACCATTGGTTGTGAGCCAAATGAGTCTCTCAGAGTATCAAGAACCCAACCTCAGACAGACAGAGCCAAGCTCTCATACATATATATCTAAATGAAAATTTAAAATGTAGCAAATGCTCCCAATTCATGAAAATTTCCTTAGATATATTCCTTAAAGAGTCCCATTCTCATGTTGTCCAGATAAGAAAAGGGTCTGGGAAGGAAGGAGCTAAGGCACAGATTACCTCCACAATGGAATTCTAAGAAACTGCTGTTGTCTCTTCAGGGACTGGCTCCCAGGCTGGCAGATGCTAAGCAAATGCAATATCTGGGAGCCAGGGGACAGAAGGATCTACTTTCGTGGTATCTAGACAAGTGGGACTCTCCTAAAGGCCAAGAGGCCAGACAATACTAAGTGCCATGGTCTAAAAAGGGATGAAGAGGTGATTTCTAGGCAACACCTAAAATCAGAGCTCACCAAAATGGACTTAATGAATTACTGGGACTAGGAGGGAAGAATGACACACTGGCAGAATGTCACCCTAGCAAGAGGGGACAACTGATGTCAAAGAACCATGCCAAGGAGAGTTATACAAAGAGACAGAATGACACATCTCCCAGAACTGGGACCTCCATCCTGCTCTTCATGGTCTCCTATAGGGTACACAGATGGGTATCCATCCCAGGTCATTATTGCATTCATGATTGGGCCTATTTGGATGAAGGAATAGGTGAGAACTTGATATCACTACAATAACATGCAAGAATTCTAGAGGTCCAGTAACATCTCAGCTTCCAATGTGTTTCTCTTTGCTTCAGATCTCTTTGCATTTACCAAATGATTACTAGTGCTAGGCTCTGCATTAAGTAATTTATCTCATTTGATCCCCATGAGAACTCTCTGTGGTCATTATTATCATTGACCTCATTTTACAGATGAAGAAACTGATGCATAGAAAGGTTAGGTAACTTACCTGAGGTCATATAGTGACTGTCAGAGCAAGGAAGAGGAACAGGTCAGACTGACCTCAAAGACTGTGCTCTGAACCAGTAAGATTATGAAAAACAACCCACCAAGAAAGATGGTACAGATAAGTCACAAACAGAAAGACAGGTACTCCAAGGAGCAAAGTTACACAAATTGCATCCAAATTCTCTAAAATTTGCCAAGCAAAAACAGTGTAAGATGGTTGGCCTGGAGATAGGTACAGTCTGTGGTCATAACACAAAATTTTCTTTAAATGAAGATAAGTGGGTCACACAGGGACACAAGTGCTGTGCCCTGATGTTTGGAAATAAACACTTGGTTGGAAGTAAAAGCTATAGGTTGGGGAGGGGAAAAAAAGGTCCTATATTCTCCTTTCTTTTTCATTAAAACTTTACAGAGAAATTACATTGACTCCTCATTTCCTCCCTCCTCTGTAACAAACATGGAGCAGAGACCACAAAATCAAATCCATCCGGAAAATACTTTCCAAGGGAAATAATCACCTCAATCACAGAACTTTGGCAGGCAGGAGAGATTTGGAGGAACATCAAGAAAGATCTAAGATAGTAATATTGGTCAGCAAATTAGATACAGCATTGCAATACAATAAGGTGGCAACATTCAATGCTAATGTGACTTGAAAAGTTTCCTGAGCCAAGGTACCAATCACATTGTGGGCTGGAACAGTGGTTGGCTCCTTGTTTATACCCCTGGTGTGTCATAATTACAGGGCAGCATCTGATGTGAACCTCAGTCCTGGAAAGCCCTCAACCAACAGACAACAATCTTAGAAGGACAAGAGATTAAACTAGGGTCGACAACCATTGAAACATCTACTAATGGGAGTGGCTAGACAGTGGGTGAGGTGAGCAGTTGAAAAGTAAAGGCTAATACTACCCAAAGCAATTTACAGATTCAATGCAATACCTATTAAAGTTCCAATGGCATATTTCACAGACATAGAACAAACACTTCAGAAATTTATATGGAACCATAAAAAACCCCGAATAGCAGCTGCAAGTTTGAGAAAGAAGAACAAAGTAGGAGGAATCACAATACCTGATACCAAACTGTATTACAAGGCCACTGTAATCAAAACAGCCTGGTCCTGGCATAAAAACAGGCACATAGACCAATGGAATAGAACAGAGAGCCCAGAAATAAACCCAAATCTCTACAGTCAATAATATTCAACAAAGGGGGCAATAACATAAAATGGAGTAAAGATAGCCTCTTCAACAAATGGTGTTGGGAGAACTGGACAGCCACATGCAAAAAAATGAAACTCGAGCACCAACTTACACCATACACCAAAATTAATTCAAGGTGGATAAAAGACTTAAATATAAGCTGTGAAACCATCAAAGCCCTAGAGGAGAACATTGGCAGGAAAATCTCAGATATTCCATGCAGCAAGATTTTTACTGACACATCCCATAGAGCAAGGGACATAAAGGAAAGAATAAACAAATGGGATCTCAACAAAATTAAAAGCTTCTGCATGGCTAAGGAAAACAGTATCAAGATAAAAAGAGAACCAACTGTTTTGGAAAACATATTTGCCAATGATACCTCAGACAAAGGTTTAATCTCCAAAATATACAAAGAACTCACTTGACTCCACTCAAAGAAGACGAGCAACCCAATTAAAAAATGGGCAAAGGACTTGAACAGACATTTCTCCAAGGAGGACATACAGAGGATCCAGAGACACATGAAAAGATGCTCGATATCACTAGCTATCAGAGAGATGCAAATTAAAACCACAATGAGATACCACTTTACACCAGTCAGAATGGCTATCACAAACAAAGAAACAAACAACAAGTGCTGGAGAGGTTGTGGGGAAAAGGGGACCCTAGTTCACTGTTGGGATTGCAGACTGGTACAACCACTATGGAAAGCAGTATGGAATTTTCTCAGAAAACTAAAAATGAACGTGCCTTTTGACCCAGCAATTCCACTGCTAGGAGTATATCCTAAGAACCCTGAAACACCAATCCAAAAGAACCTATGCACCCTGATGTTCATAGCAGCACAATTTACGATAGCCAAGAGCTGGAAGCAACCTAGATGCCCATCGGTAAATGACTGGATCAAAAAGCTATGGTACATTTACACAATGGAATTTTATGCTGCAGAAAGGAAGAAGGAGCCCCTACCTTTTGCAACATCATGGATGGAACTGGAGAGCATTATGTTGAGTGAAATAAGCCAGGCAGTGAAAGCCAAATACCATATGATCTCACCTTTAACAGGAACATAAACAACAAAACAAACAAGCAAGCAAAATATGACCAATGACACTCAAATATGGAACAGGCTGACAGGGTCCAGAGAGGAGAGGGGAGAGAATCATAGGGGAAAAGGGGAGGGACTCACATGAATAAGTATAAAGGACACATGGACAATAATTAAGGTGGGGGGTGGAAATGGGAGGGAGGTGGAGAGCACCGGGGGGGGGGCAGGGAATATAAAACAGAAAACTGTACTTGAATAAGAATTAAATAAATTTAAAAAAAAGAAAAGGAAAGGCTGACTCCTAAGGGGGAAAAAAGCAGTAGTGGTATTTTTGTTGTAAAGAATAAGATGAGGAAGCCACAGACTACCAAGACTCAGAGGGACCTTGCTCCAGGTTCACGCCTGTTCCCATTATCACAAATGGCTTCTGCATTACTTCTTTACAGGATGTCTGTGAAAGGTGATTTCATAACTTTCCTCAGCAACTTAGACTAATTTCTTATCATTGTTACACACAGAGAAATACCTTTTTGATTGAGCCCAAATCTTTCCTCCTTAACTTAAACCATTTATTTTTCTTGTGCCTCCAAAAATATTAATTTCTTAGCATCTCTTATGTAATAAAGATATTCCATGCTTCAAGGCTAACAGTGACCATTCAGTTTTCATTTTTTAAATTAATCTAATCATAATTTCCCAACATTTTTTCATGCCTACCATTTTCCAATTTCATGCCCATTTTTTAAGGAAAAAAGTCAAAGAACTAGGAAGGAGCTTAAAAATCACCCAGCTCCCAGTCCCAATTCCATCTGCCAATAAAACTCATGTACGACATGATCCATCCCACATCCTTCTAGAATGTTGGTTTTTTGAACCTCAGGCTATTGGCACTTTGAACCACATAATTCTTTGTGGCAGGAGACTGTCTTGTGTATTGTAGGAATAGCATCCCTATAATGCACACCAGCGGTTACAGCCAAAAATGTCTCCAAATAATGTCAACTATCCCTTGGGGACAAAATTGGCTTAGTTGAGACTGTCTCTAGTGGAATCCATTTCTTTCCTTTTATTGTGGACCCTCAAGGTATATGCCACGGTCAGAACAACCATGGCTAAACCCTTTCAAGTCTTGTCCATCACTCCCAGGAGAGTGTCCTCCTGATAACACCTGAGCTGCTGCACTTGGCTTTGTCTCCTTTCTCCAACAAAGCTGACTGCAGACTAATCAGCCAGCCAGCACTGTGCTGAGTGCTAACAAGAGAACCTTTTGTTTTTCTCCCTCAGAGCCATAAGGGGCCAGATTAACCATTCTCTTTCAGGGGGCTCATGTTCTCTAGAAACAAGCATGTTCTCTAGCACAAGCTTCCTGGGGGGAGTGTGTGTAGCAAAGCCCAGTGAAGTTCTTAACAGCCCCGCCACATCAGCCTCAAGAGTACTGCTCTTAGCTCTAAAGGTGCTAAGTGTCCAGAATTTACTATAATTACATTATATAAAATAGTCTTTGAACATGTTTGGTGCCCTAAATCAGCTTCCATTGGGCTGGACATGCTGCACAGTACTAAGCTCTGCATGAAAGCAATGGTGCTGGTGGTTCTGCAGATCAGTCAAAGGATCAGGTTCCTGTTCCAGAGGTGCTTGCAGTCCAGTTAGATGGCACATTCAAGAGCAAGAACAAATCAGTCGTGCATTGTGCCAAACCACCCTAGTCCTGGAGTCACCACACTCTCCTTCAATGGCAGAAGTGAAGAATCCTGACTTCCCCATCTCACCTACCCAGTCACCCATAAGACTACCAGTTAAGAGAACCACAGCTCAGCAGAAACCCAAGATACAATGCAAATGAAGCCAAGCCCAGTTTCCCCATGCAATGCTCAGATAATAAACGTCCTATTGTTGTTATAAATCATTATTAATCCTGATTAGTAAGGTGCTTTTTACCCTAAATAACTCTTAAGAATTTCATGCCCCCTCTGGTCAAGATGAAGGCATAGGTAGACATGTTTGCCTCCTCGCCCAACCACAAGAAGAATCACAACTAACCTCAAAACAAAAAAACATCCAGTACTGCCAGGAAATTAAACTATATGGAAGTCCAACAACCAAGGATTTGAAGAAGCCATATTTATCCAGACTGGTAGGAGAGGCGGAGATGGGGAACTGAGATGGAGAGGACATGGTATGACATCAGAGAGGTGGTGGTAGAAAGGGTGATCCCACATTCACGTGTGGTAGATAAAAATTGGGAAGGATACTATGGAGGCAAGCAATCCCGGCCCCAGGTCAGACCACAAAACACAGGGTTCAAGTGATGGGAAAATAAAGGCTCATAAGTTCTGGCTGTAAAAACCATTGGTGGTTGGGGTACTGGAAGAAAATGCTGGGTTCTCAGATGAATCTGTTTACAGGACCTGCATGGACCTAGAACATACCCAAACCTACCCACTCTTGGAACCACCAGCAGGGCAACAGCTAGAAGGGCACCAGTCACATATGGGGAGTAGATGAAGTGAATGGAAATGGGGAAAGTGCTGAGCAAGCCTCCAGAAGCCAGGCAGCACCATTGTCCCCTCTCTGACCCCTCCCCCCCAGGGCCACCCAGCAGTGAGCAGGTTGCCCCACCCTCACAAATACCTAAGACTTGGCCCCATACAACTTAACAGGCCCCATACAACTTAGCAGGTATACTAAGACAAGGAGTCAAAGCAACTTTACCTAATACACAGAAACAAACACAGGGAGGCTGCCAAATTAAGAAGACAAAGAAATATGGCCCAGTGAAAGATCAGAACAAAACCTCAGAAAAAGGACTAAATGAAATGGAGACAGCCAAACTATCAGATGCAGAGTTCAAAACACTGGTAAAGCAGGATGCCCAGAGAACTCACTGAGTACTACAAAAGCCTAAGGGAAGAAATTAAGGCTACATTAAGCAAAATTTTTTAAAAATCCACAGGGAATCAACAATGAAGGAAATGAAGCCAGGATTCAAATCAATTATTTGAAACATAAGGAAGAAAAAAAACATTCAACTAGAACAGAATGAAGAAACAAGAATTTTTTTTTAAAAAAAGAATATAAGAAGACTCCAGGACATCCCCAAAAGTGCCAACATCTGAATCATTGGAATAATAGGAGAAGAAAAAGAGCAAGAAATTGAAAACTTATTTGAAAAAACAATGAAAGAAAATTTCCTTAATTTGGTGAAGGAAATAGACATACAAGTCCCGGAAGCACAGAGAGTCCCAAACAAGTTGGACCCAAATAGGATTACACATCATTATGAAAATGCCAAAGGTTAAAGATACAGAGAGAATCTTAGAGCAGCAAGAGAAAAGCAGAAGGTTACCTAAAAAGGAGTTCCCATAAGACTATCAACTGATTTCTTAAAAGAAACTGCAGGCAAGAAGGGACTGGCAAGAAGTATTCAAAGTGATGAAAAGCAAGAATCTACAACCAAGATTGCTCTATCCAGCAATGCAATCACTTAGAATTGAAGGGCAGATAGAGTGCTTCCAAGACAAGGTAAAGCTAAAGGAGTTCATCACTAAGTTCTTATTGTATGAAATGTTAAAGGAACTTATTTAATCAAAAAAGAAAATCAAAACTATGAACATTAAAATGACAACAAACTCACAACAATCAACAACTGAATCTAAAAAAAAAATTAACTAAGCAAACCACTAGAACAGGAACAGAATCATAGACATGGAGATCATTTGAAGGGTTATCATTTGGGAGGGGAAAGAGGAAGAATGGGGAAAAAGGTGCAGGGATGAAGAAGCACAAATGGTAGGTATGAAATAGACAGGTGAAGGTTAAGAATAGTATAGGAAATGGAGAAGCCAAAGAACTTATATGCACAACCCATGGACATGAACTAAGGATAGCAGAATTGCTGGAGGGAAGTGGGGTACATGACAAAGGGGGACTAAGTGGGAAAAATTCAGACAACTGTAATAGTATAATCAATCAGATATGCTTAAAAAAAGAATTTCATGCCCAGGTCACTTATCTAAATAGAGCTAGGAAGAATGGGAATAACTACAGTTTTGCCACTTGGGGTTATCAGGAGGAAGAGGTATCTCCTGTTTGGGATCACGGTGAATCAGTAGTCTAGATGTCACCCACTTTGCGTCTTCACTCAAAGACTGTGCGGTGTCAGTGAGGTCCTGCCATTTGACATACACCTCCCTGCACCATAAACTATCACACTTTGCTTTTCCAGCAGGAAAACAACTGCCAAGTCCAAACACATGGTAAGTCTAAGTAAAAATCCCAATTTTATGTGAATTGCTTTCCAAGCCCCAGGTCCTTCAGCACTAGTTTGAAAAGTTTTTAATTCTACAACATAATTTTTACAGATGTTTTCAACAAAATATAAATTTGCAATCACTTCCCTGGTGGAAAAAATTAATGTATGTGTTTTTGCTTCATTTACAATTTAATCACCAACCAGTGTTTTTAAATGATCCTTTGGTGATGATGAGCTTGTTTAGCCTTAATGAGCTTTGGGAAAACTGAAGGATTTTTAATATAATAATTTCTGTTTTAAAGTAATACACCAACAGCATATAAGGTTCAGAAAAAAGGGGAAGAGACAACCATAATCCCATCACCTAAACAAGATCCTCTTCCTGAGGTGAATGACCATTTTTAATGAGAGATGCTCAATGGATGAAAGATGCTAATCCAATCAGGACTTTAGGAGGAGGGCTAAGTACTTAGGTCGCCTGAGAAAATCTGTGCACAAAATAACCCAGTTTGAACATGCATTTTGAAGGACTTTAGGAAAAACTCACTGCCATCCCCTCTGTTGAGATGGTAGCACAGTGAGAAGGGTTCTCCCACCTCTGTCACACACTCCTGCTGCCCTCCTCCCTCTTCTCAGACATGGGCTTTTCCTCCTTTTCCTCCACCCTGTCCCATCAAGGCTGTATACTGCCACAGCACCCAGGGAAGGCATGTGGGCACTGTGCGAAGTGGGCCTTCACCTCTGCCACCCGCCGCTGCTGCTAAGAAAGCTCAGACCTCAGTGTGGTCCCCACAGTCCTCTGGCCACTTTGCAGAACAGCACTGATGGAAGTTTAGCCTGCACACAGGCAGGATGCTAAAGAATACTTTGCAGGAGTCTCTTCTAATCACACAGGATGGAGATTAATCTGCCAGTTGGCTATTTGGGTTATTATAAACAACTTTTCAGGATAACCAAGTCATCTGTAGTTAGAACCCAAAGGATAGTGAAAAGGTAAAGCTGAGAGGCCCATGGTTTGCTAAATCCAGTGAGACAATTAAATATGGTACTTTAATCCAAAAATATCTTTTGCACAGTATCAAGAGTGGTGCTTCCCAAGTCTTTTTTCAGTCCTGGATGCAGATATGAACTGGTTGAGTTGAACTTAGATAAATGGAGGAAAAAAGACTTATCCAACTGGATCTGCAGCCTCAGTCTAAGAGAAAATCTCATCTCTTACATGCACATTTCCTTCCTCCCATAATACATGATGGAAGAAATTTAGAGTGATTACACCCACCTAGGATGTGTTTGAGACATGTGTGTGCTGTTGCACACATAAGCAGTGATCCAGTGTACCAGTCACTGCTATCCCCAAATATGTTTTAGATGATTGTTTCAGGCTGGTTGCCTACATGGAGCAAATATATTTTATTCTCTCTTTCTCTCTCTCTCTCTCAACCAAAATACTATCTGACTTTTTACTCTGAAAACAGAGAGTGGGAAAACCAGTGTGTAAGTACAAGTATACCTAAAAATACTTGTGGACTTAAATTTTTTAAAAAAGGATCAAGGAACCTGATAAGAGTATAACAAATGAAAGGTTATCTTTTAGCTCTTTGAAGCCGGAAAAAAATATCATATTTCATTGAGCTTTCCATGGTTTTATTTCTTCAAAAAATGCTATCAGGTAAATATCCCTTGTCTCCAGTTAGAATCTCTGAGGGTATTTCTACCTATATGTTCCTCTTCTGAAAATATCAGAGACCCTATTTCCTCCAAGACACCTAAGAGACATCAGTCATCTCTGCTGGCTCCCAACGAATTATTTACTCACGAATATTTTTCACATGGCCAGGAAGGACGAAAAAAAGAGAGGGAGGAAGAGAGGGAGGACAGTCCCCTTCCTTCCTTCCTTCCTTCTTTCCTTCCTTCCTTCCTTTCTTCCCCCACCCAACCTAAAAACCTTCTTAAGTCTTAGACGGCCTATTTTTATTATTCCTTTTACTCTTGTAGTTACTCAAAGGCAGTGAGCACAGATCTGGAAACTCTAACTCCCCATTTTACAGAGCAGTGCCCTGGTCACTCATGGCCACTATCAACATGCCCCATTTCTGGGCTCTAGGATTCTTTCTGCATCACTCTTCTAACTCCATTCCCTCCCACTCCTTACCTTGGCTAATTAACCCAAGCCCAATAGCAGAACTATCGAAATTGCTTAGGCTGTACTTTTCACAAGTCCCAAGGAGCACTGGAGAGGAGGCTCTTCCAGCCTCATGTGCTCTAAAACACTCTTGCTTGTCCCCGTGTCCTGAGCTGAAAAGGATACAAGTGGTAATTGGGTAGATTTTCAAAAACCTCTCCCTGGGTATGGCCTCACAGGAAACAGGAAACCTGGGTTCATGGACCCTGAAAGTCTCCTTGCAGACAAATTTGGTGTTTTTATCAGGAATTTGAGTCAGCTGACTGTTGAAGGAACATATTTTGATGCAAGGACTGTGCTCCATCACGCTGACTGCTCAGAGATCAGGGAAACCCAGGATCCTGGAGCAGAGAGTACATTAACCAGGCCACTCCTCTGCTTTTGGAGGCTGAGCTATTGATCCCTGATGAAAAAGGAACACTGACATCCAAAGCAGTGACAGTGGAGCTGCAGAAGGATCGTGTCCCCACCTTTCTTTCTGCTGCCTTTGCATTAAGCATGGCGAGGTGCTTTCCCCAAAGGCCTGGCTGGCAGAGATGAGGAAGAACAGAAGCTCCTATCACAGTGATGAGGAAATACTATGAGCTGAATGACTTGGCATGGCAGAAAGTACAAAAAAGAATCGATCAACCAGCAAAAACTCCTCTGAGCTTCCAAAGTGCTTCCACACTGACTTACCAGAGCATCGAAATGGGGACAGCCAAAGTGCCTGGCTCCCTGGTTTCCAGCTTTTTGGATCTTCATATGCCACTGACTGTAGCTCCTATTTATGTTAAGATTCCACACTGACACAGTTGTGTGGGGCAGGCCTGTGATTGTGACCTCCCTCACCCAAACACTACCTCAATGTGGACAGAGCCCCAGAGACCCAGGGGCCCCAGAGACCTCTGCACTTCAGGGCTACTTGGCCTTCCTGCTGTTCCACTCCCACCCCTCAGTTCACTGGCACAGTTGCTTCCATGGAAGGGGCCACCACCAAGCCAGAGCCTGAGCTGAACAACTTTCATCTTCCCTCTCTACAGAGATCCCTGGACAAAGAGAAGTTCATCAGTAGCCATAGTCATAATGGCTCACTGCCCCTGACAATGGGCCCACACTGCGATAAGTGCTCTGGTTTGTGTCCATCACTTAATTCTGTTCCTACAATGGCACTATGAAGTAGAAATTATTAGCCCTTATAGGAAACAGAGGTACACCAAGGGTTAAATAACATGTCTAAGGTCAAATGCAAAAAAAAAAATCAAATTCCTTTTCCTAAGGAATATGAGGAACCAATCATTGAAGGATTCTGGCTACTCACTTCTACTGAAAGAGAGAGGGGGGCTTTCTGCAAGACTGGATATAATCGAAGAAGATAAAGAAAAGTTCCTTTAAAAGTCTAAGTGGGTTTGGGAGTAATTCCAGGCTGGCTGGATAGAGGGAGAAGTAATTAAGGTCTCTGAGAGGAGCAGCACAGCTTTTCACTAGAGTGGGAACAAGGCACAGAAATACAGAATTTTGGAAGGCAGAAAGCCAGGAGTGACATGGGAAGACCAGCACTGCTTTGCCCTCCCTGAGCTGAAGGGTCATAGGAAACTGATCTTGCAAGGAGGCTCTTCAGTGTAGCTGGCCCTAGGACAGCTTGTGTCCTCTCAACAGTATGACTCTGCACACTGGGCAACAATGCCCAATGAGGAGGATGGTCACAGTTTAACAACTGCTGAAGCTGAAGTATACAACCAAGGGGAATTATTTGGAGAGTAAACCCTTGCACCTCCCTGGGAGATGCTGACAGACAGGAAGAAGGAACCTAGCATTCACTGTACAGCTATTTGTCAAGCAAAGTACATTCATTTTCTCAATCAGAACTAACCACATCTTTTCAGGGAAGTCATTAATTATTCTCATTTTACAGATGAGAAAGCTAAGACTTGCCAGTTAAATCATGTGCATGAGGATTAGGGACCAGGCTCAAATAGAAAATGATAACCTCTAACTCTAAATATTATGCCTTGTCTTTTCTTTTTCTTTGCTTTCGATCTCAGGTCCTGAGAGTAGAGTATAGCACACTGCTCAGTTCATGCTACTCCCTGATTAGAGTCATTGAAAAGCATTTCTTTTGTGCTGTTATTTTTATTCCCACCTCCACTTCCCACTTCATCCTTGAGGACTGAACCCTAGTCCTCCAACAAGCACGCACTCTAATGTAATGTATATACATCTTTGGATAAACCTGTATCCCTGAGGAAGAGATAGTGTTCTGACTCTTGTGTGTGTTTTCACTTAACATTAAACATGTTACAGAGTTCAACCTTAAAGTTCAGTGTTAAGATCCACTCACTGCTTTATATGCAGTGTCCCACCATGTGCATGCACCACATCCAACTTGGCTGTTCCCTTAGCGATGACACCTAGGCTGTGTCCAACAGCCAGCTATCACAAACAGAGCTGTGATGACACCTTCACACATCTCCACACAGACTTGTGCAGGTGTTGTTTTGTGGCCAGTACACAGGAGTGGGCTGCTGGGTCATGGGCACATGCTTAGATTACTGCTCCAAATGGATATTTTCCCATTTAAAATTTTTTCCAGTAATATATGCTTCATTTTTTTAATTAGCATTTTTGGTTACTAATGAGACAAGGCATTTCTCTAAATATTTGTTAGCCATTCGCCTGTTTTACACATTTGGGGCTTCTTTGTATTGACTTCTTAACCTTTCCTGGATATTGCCTCACTAATTTTAGACTTTGGAAATATCCCTATATCTGTGGTCTGTAACTACTCCATGGTGTCTTTCAGTGAAGAGAAACTCTTCATCCTAATCTTACTCTTTGCCCATAACCAAATTTGCCTATTATTACTCAAGAATGAAAGCAACGGTGGTTCTGAAGCCACTGCCATCGGTTTTGACCCCTTGGATTTCAATAATAAAAGGCCATATTAGCTAAGTATTGGCTTATTGGTTCTATCAAGTTTTTTTTTCACTTAACTTCAGCAAATCAATGTCTGTAGCCTGTCTGCCTTCATGTTTCCTCAAAGCCTATCATTGGAAAACCAGGACATTAAAGGCAAGTGTGCACAAACAGCATCAGTGGTCTGTCCAAAACTGTCTTTGGAAAAGTCTGTGTTTCTTCCCATCTCTTCCATCAATATCATTGGGAGAAAATACACCTGTGCTAGCTCAATGTGGTGCCCTGAACTGTGTCAGTGGGTGTACCTATGGGCATGTTTTGTTTGGGCATGTGCGAGCAAAGAGCTATAAGAGCGCTAGGCTCAGGCTGCAAGATCAAGCCCTGACTGCCTCTTGTTTACTGTTAGTCCTCAAGAAAGCCATCTCTGACCTTCAGTCTTCACATCTAAAAGGGAAGGTCCAATATAGATGGCCATAGAAGAACATCAGGTCCAAGAAATACTCTTAGAACCTCAATATATTTAATTCATTGACAGGAAAACTATCGATTCTCCACTTCATTCTCTGTGATGTTTTAAGCAGTCAGACATCTCCTCTAAGCTACACATGACATCTGGTCACATAGCACTAAAGTCAGTCTGATTTTGGTGAGGCAAGAGGGGAGGAAGCAGACAAGGATGAGACAGCAAATATAGTTTTCTGGAGTTAAAGAGGAGATAGTCTGAAAGATCAAATTCTGTTGATGCAGCAATTTCAACAACCCTACAAAGACAGGACCCAGGGCTGGGAGCAACAATAGCAAATCAAAGCCACCCATTTCTGCCATAAATTTCAAAGACACCACACTCTCCTGGCTTTCTGTCAACTACTCTGAGCTTCCAGCTCAGTCTGACCATTACAGAGGACATCCTCCAAGCCTCTATGGCCCTCTTCACTTGCATCTCTCTTTAGTGGACATGTCAAATCCAAGGTTTCAGTTACTGTCTATGTGCTAAAGATTTCCAAATTTGTATCTCCAGTGCACATGGCTCTCACTACACAGCCACACCCATATACTCTACTGCTTGTTTCACACCTCTCATGAATGTTTCCCGGCTACCAAAAGTCAGTCACTGCTTCTCCCCAGCAAACTCAGCCATCTTCCTGTATTATGCACATCAGAATTAGCACTATTAATTCCAGCCTCTCAGGGGAGAAACTAAAGCATCACCATTGATATTTATCATATTCAATCACTCACCAAATGCTATCGTTTTACCTCCTAATATATCCAAAATCCACAACATGGACACTTCTCTTCACATCCCTGCCACAAGGCTTGTCCAAACTCTAGTACTTGTTGCCTTGATGACCTCAACAATGCCCTTATTAGTCTCTAGTTGACATTTCACTCACCACATTGCAGACAGAATGGATGACCTTTTCAAAATATAAATCTTATCTGGTGGCTTGCTATTGCTCTTAGGAGGAATCTCTACAGAGCTCTTCCTGACCTGCGCCTTCCACCTCTCCAGCTTCATTTCATGCCACCATGCCCACCCCACCCTCCCTTGCCCTCTATACCCCAGTCTTACTGTCTGCCCACTGTGCATCTGGAGTCAAGAAGGTGAAGTTCTTGTCTCGGCTTCAGAACCCTCACCGGTGCAGCCTCTTCAGCCTAAAATGGTCTCCTCCACGCTCTCACCTGGCTGCCTTTACTTGGCCATCAGATTTCATCTCAAGAGCTCCTCCTAGAGAGAGATGCCTTTGTGCTCCCAGACCAAGATAGTACACATATTATGCTTCACAGTCATCTTTCCAGCATACTGCAAGGTGTGTAAAAGTGATGACTCCATCCACCTCACTCATTACTATATCCTCAGTGATTGGCACTAAAAAGGTTCTTAATAAAGAAGTGTTTAATGAATGACAGGAAGAAGGTAGTACACAGGAAAACTGGAAGGAGAATTAACACAGAATTTGAGCCATGATGTCTTGTCTCCATTAAATAAATTAACTTCATTTCAAAATGCTGCCAAATAGAGTAGATCATTCTGTCTCTGTAAAACAAAGTCAGATGTTGCTCCTTGGCTTACAACTTTCCAACGGCTTCCTAACTTATAAAAGTAAAATCTGGCCCTGGCTGGTGTGGCTCAGTGGATTGAGTGGCAGCCTACAAATCAAAGGATCACCAGTTGGATTCCCAGCCAGAGCACATGCCTGGGTTGTGGGCCAGGTCTCCAGTAGGGGGTGTGTGAGAGGCAACCACACATTGATGTTTCTCTCCCTCTCTCCCTCCCTCCCTCCCTTTCCCTCTCTCTAAAAATAAATAAATAAAATCTTTTAAAAAATCTCTCTATAAAAAAGTTAAATCCAAAGTACTTAAAATGTCCTACAGGCTCATGTAATCTGGCCTAGTCCTAATAGACCAGTCTCTTTGTTGTTGCCTGAACAAGGTAGACACATATACACCTCAGGTCCTTTGCATTTGCTGTTCCTTCTATTGGGAATGTTCACCATTGCCCACCCACCCTCGCACCCAAATATCTATGTGGCTCACTTCATTATTAGGTCTTCATCTAAATGTCACCAACTTAGTGTTGCATTTCCTGACTCTCTGTTTAAACTTAGAATCATCTGGCATGACTTTTTTTTCTTATCTACCTATTACTCTCCATACTGTCTATATGTTTTACTAATTTACTGTTAATTAACTTGCTGTATCCTGCCACTAGACTTTAAGCTCTCTGAGGTCAAAGACTTTTTTGCCTGTGCCATTCACTGCAGTATTCTCAACATTTAGGATAAATACATATTGGTGGAATGATTGGATGTCTTCTCATCTTTACATCTGAGCATTGCATTTTATGTTTGATTGTGTTTTGCCTTGATTCCAGAACATTCTGTGGATTCTTTCTGCAAGTTTTTTTTTAGAATATCTCACCATCTGTCATGTCTGCAACAGATCTCATGAGTGATTGAAAGTTTGAGTGGAATATAATCTATCAGTCTTATTTCCTGCCCCCGCACAGGCTCTAACTCTTCCCAATTTGGCAAGTCCTATTATATAGAGTCTAATTATGAGGGAGTATAACAAAACAGTTTCACGTTAAAATAGCATTCACGTGTACCCTCCAGAGAGGTATTCAAACTTTTGTGGCAGACTAGGGATATTACAGAATATGCTAGACGGGGGTTTTAACGGAGCATCACTACATTGAGCTGAGGAAGTAATCAAACTGTTTCAGTTGGGAGGAGGGTGAGCAGAATGCCTTCCAAAATACAGAGACATTTTCTTGGGACCCACCAGGAAGTGAGCCTTCCTCTATGTATTCATTTATTCATCCTGTAGATATTATTTAACATCTTTTAAGCGATGAGCACTGTAGTAAATCTATTCAAAGATAGCTTGTGATATAGAAGAAACAGACTTGTAAGCAGATAAATTATTCCAAAATGTAGTGAGGACTGCTGCAGAAACATGGGAAGCAACTAAGGCCTGCCTAGATGAGTTAAAAAGCTTTCATCAAGAAGTGGCATTTGAGATGGGTGTTGGACAACTAAGAACTGTCCGGGACATTCTGGGCCAAGACAACAACTCATGTAACAGAGGAGCTTAAGGAGGAGGTATAATTGGGGCCAGTGTGAGAAGCTCAGCATCACAACAACCCACACTGAAATCACCATCTTAGATTTAGTGAGGGAAAAAGAGTCGCTAAGAACCACATTAAAGTTTTAGTTTAGGAGTTTGGTGAACTCCACTGAGAAATGAAAGAAGAGCAGGTCTTAAAAATTAGAAATGAATTACACTCTGAAATCCTCCATTTTGGAATAGAGGCCTGAGAAAAGAGATGGATAAAAACAGCCCCTTCCCAACTCAATATCTAGCTCTGGGAAAACTGGAACTGGACCAAGTAGATAAGAGCAGATCAGAAGAAATCATAAATTCTTCCACTCTCAAAATAGCTTTTCTCCTCAAATTAGAGATTCATTTGTGTTAACAAATGCCTCTTAATTTGAAAGTATCTTCTAGAAACTCGAGTCTAAAAGGCATTGTCATCTAACTGTGACTTCATCAATTAATCATTCCATAGAGTTTTGGTGTGGGCATTAAATTGGACCTTGAGGATATACTGATGAATAGGACATGGACCCTGTCCTCAGAGAGCCAAGAATGAATGAAATTGAGAATGGGGCAAATCGGCATTTTATCTGAGGAGGCCAGAGGAAGAAGAGGATATTCTGGACCCCAGGTCTGACTGGTTGGGGCAAATACTGTGGTTTGCTGCAAGTACATACATGTGTCAGGTTGAGATCTGAGTGTCAAGGACAGGAGAAACATTATTGGGCAAGAGGTGAAGAACAAATCCACTTTCAGGTGGGTGGTGAAAGCAAAGGTGTTTCTCCAGCCTCATGTGACCTCCACCTGTTTTTCTATCCACTTCTACCAACATGCTTCTAAACAGGATCAACACTTGCTTGGCTCCTATTCAATCTGCAGCCCATTCTAGCTGGCCTCTCAACCACTCTGCTGACACTGTGCACAACAGTGTCACTACCAGCCTCCCAGGCAGACAGATCCCCTGGAAGAAAGTAAGTCTTTATCTTACAAACTGTAACCTTACTCGGATTTCCATATTCCAGAGCCTTAAATGGTTTCTTTAGCAGTAGTCTCTAGTCTGTTTTCAAAAAGCAATCAGATGAATTATAAAATATGAAGCTAACCCTATCTTGTCCCTATGTAAAATCTTCTTTCCCCATTGCCTTTGGGATCAAATGTAATATCTGAGGCTTGGCAGGCTAAGCTTGCCACAGTCCTGCCATGCCTGCCTCCCAACCCTTTTTGCTGGTCTTTGCACTCCATCCACACTGACATTCCCATGTACCCGAACTCCCCAGCACTCCCTCTCTCTGCTGGACCTGAGCACATGTTGTTCACACTGCTCTCAGTGCCCTTCCTTGTTCTTTGCCTTGCTAAGGCTTTCAGATCTCAGTTTAGCAGTCACTCCTTCAGGGAAGACTTCCTGGATCTTGGGTCTATGTGCCTTCACAACGCATCATTGGCGGACCTTGTCTTTACCCTACCCCAGCACTTACCATGCACTAGTGAAACCCCAATGACATACTCTGCGTCTTCTTCCAGGAGATAGTCTCCTTAGGAGCAAAGAGCTCCAAGCCCGTGGTATGGCATAGAAGAGACTTCAGTGTTTTTAATCAAGTTAGTTAATTATTTTTGGTGCCTCAAAAAATGTCAATTACTATAGTCTACCACTGCCGGAGATCTTATTTATTCATGAAGTAGGTGTTCCATGACTAGAAATGTTACTCTCATTATATAAAGAAACAGTATGCCAAAGTATCAGAAGAAAAGGTTTATGCCCATCTCCTTGTCTAACTTCATAACCTTGAACTGGTTTCTTCAGTTATCTTCACCTCAGTTTCCTCCTAACAAGATAGAGATAATAGCATGGCTAGCTGGGTGGTGGTGCACAGTGGTGTTAGTAAATGTTTAATAATTAGTTCTTTAAGAAATAAAAAGGGGCCTATAGCATTAGCCAGTTTCCATGGTGTAAATACTCCCAGCATCGCCAATTTCAAGCTACCAACTTGGCATCACAGATTATGAGTTTTTCTATCATATGATTATGACTGACATAGATAATGTTAGCAGCATAGATAATAATAAAATGTAGTAAATAATTGGGAAGTGACAAATTGTAGATATTGCCTTTGTTTTTAATACAATCAAAGGAAATTTTGTTTGTATTGTTTCCTTAATTTCAAGTTTATAGAATTTAATTCTTTATAATGGTTATGTTTTACAAATAGGCTTGCATAATTCCTGAAAGTTTAACAATTGGCTCTCTTGTGTAGGCATGTGTAGGCTTCAGCAAACCACTGGGTGGGGTGTGTGTGAAGATGAAGAGACAGCTCACAAGTACTCTGTTTCCCTTCCTGTGTCTGAGTGGGCAGGTTCACTCACTGTGATACAGAAGAGGATGCTCCCTTGGGCTTCAAGTCTAAACGCTGCCCTATAACACAATTTGTCAGGACCTTGAGTGATAAGCTAATGTTGTGATCTCAATTTTGCTTAGAGCTCTGCACTCATGCCGTACCTCCCCAAAGCACTCTGGAGAAGAACAGGGTTTTGGAAACTCAAACCTTCACACTAAGAATTGCAAAACAGCATCAAATACACATCATCTTCTTAAAGACTGATAGTGTAGGTTATGAATCATGCCTTATATTTTAACATATCTTTATGATATTAGTCAATGTTTATTGTATATTAAACATATGAATCAAGTTTGATCATTTCTTACAATAGCTAGTTCATCTGTGATAACACATTTTTCAGCACACATTTTATTTCATAAACTCCTACTGAAGTTCTATCATTATGCTATAAGTAAAATAGTGTTTTGTGGTTCAGTGACTTGGGAAGTACTATATCATAGTTATCTCCATGGGTTTCAGAATTAAATTTTTTTGCCAAAGACTACATCCATCAAGCCTTGGCTGGTGTAGCTCAGTGGATTGAGCGCAGGACTGCGAACCAGACAATCGCAGTTCAATTCCCAGTCAGGGCACATGCTTGGGTTGCAGGCCAGTTTCCGGCAGGGGCCAGTTCCCTGCAGGAGATGCACGAGAAGCAACCATACATTGATGTTTCTTTCCTCTCTCCTTCCCTTCCCCTCTAAAAAGATAAATAAATAAAATATTTTAAAAAAAGACTACATCCATCAATGGAAAAGCTATACCACAGAGACAGTTTGTCCACCTTTCTAGCTGTCTTTGCTTTAAATGTCAAAATCTGGCCCTGTCTGCCACAGTCAGCAGCCCCCTCCCCTCTCACACAGAACAGATTACCATAAGGTAAGATGGCAAAGGAAACTGTTCAATTGCACAGGAAATGTTGACTTTGCCACCAATCTTCCCTGTAGTTAAAGCAGATGGTTCCCTCTTCCACAAAAAGCTGGATTTCCTGTATGTTTAGCACTCAGATAGTAAACTCTCCAGATCCTATCAAAAGCCTGTAGAAGACTATTCATCTCTGAGACAGATAATATCAAGAGCACGATAACAACTTTGATTCTCTACGTTCTACCACTGTGTCTCATTAAACTATCAAAATCACAACACAACAAGGAAAAACCTAGAAACTTGGTCTTTTACCCCAGTAGAAATGCTTTCTTTGTTATAATTTAACATGCCTTCAGCTTTATTTGAAGGTCAACATAAAATATGGTTATGAAATAAAAATTCCACAGCTGCTGTCAAAGCACTAATAAAGGATTTCTAAGACGCTTATTGCATAAAAGTCATATATTAAATGGCTCTTAGAATTTAGTGGAAGAGAACAGGTTAGATTTTCTACGCTTGAGGCATAGCCTGCTTCTTTTACTAGATGATGAGAGCCACATAACTCGTGTTGCGTTTCTCTCCTCAGCTGTCAGGAATCTCAAAGGCAAAGTTTGCATTCAACTGAAATAAAGACCTTTTAGCTTTATAAAGCCTCTGGCTTTCTTGTACAATTTTCTCTCCTCCCTCCATTACATGTACAATTTCTTGTACAATTTTCTCCCTCCCTCCATTCTTTTACCTTTGGTTTCACAGTTTTACTGCAAGTGTAATCTTTATTGTATACCCCTCCATATCATTTCTGGAAGAAGTCCAAGTATGAATAATTAATAAGTGAATAAATGTAGCTCACTAGGTTCAGCTTAGTCAGGCTGCTACTGCATCTTCACTATGTCTTTGTAAGAACCAGAGAACCATCCCATTAAGCACCGCTAAATGTCCTTATCATCACTGTTAAAAGAAGCTGTCAATTTCCACTTTTTCAGACTATTAGAAAAATTAGTATAAAACCTTAAAATCAAATCCACAAAGAATTGAATAGGTTTAGTTTTAAAGAAAACACTTTCCATATTTCTTCCTCAATCATTACAAGAAGTGCCCAGCAGTGGCATTCAATTCTATTGCCCCATGTTCCTCTGTCCCATCCAGTCACAGAGAAGCATGGGAGGATCAGAGAAGCAAGAGGTCTGACTAATCACATAGTGAGCAACTGGCTTTTGACAGCACAAAGTCAATTCTGCTGTAAGATTGTATGACCGTATTGAGACACTTCACAAGAATGGTATTGTTCAGCTTTGTTTTACCCTGCATGGCATCCACAGAGCAAGAAAGACAGCTATACATGAGGACCAGAGAGAAGAGGGAAACTGAGGGCCAGGGAGAGGACATAACTAGCCCAGTATTACACCACCTATGATTGGCAAAACCAGCACTAGTATCCAGACATGCAGAATCCTGCCGGTTCTATTCTGCTAATCTTGCTCACTCCATCAACATCAGCCTTATGCATGGAATGGAATTTTCTACTTTTCCCTGGTATTTTCACTCCCAAGCAAAAAGAAGCAATAGAATTATATTGATATTTACACCCTCATCAAACATTGTTCTCAGTTTAAAACACCAAAATAGGATACAAACAGCTATTATACAATGCAAGTAATGTTAATATAGTAAGATGTAAGGACAATTGAGGAAAGAATGGAGAGAGTACAGAGTGATTTGAAAAAAGATTAAACAGTTGTATATATATTTAAAATGCCCTTTCCTTTCAAGTTTTAGAAGAGTACTTTAAGCGCTGCATACTTCTAGAGAAAAAAAGTATGCCAAAATCCCATTCTAACTCCAGCAACCCCTCTGGCACCTCCCATCAGAGGTACAGAGCTGGCAGCCCACAGGAATGCTGGGGAGTAACATAAGCAGAGTCAGGACAAAGTGGGAAGGGCGAAATATATCCTACATTTGTAATTGAAATTGATTGATACTCTTTAAACCCATATTTTAATTGGGTTTTTGTGCTCTAATCTTAGAGTAGAAAAGGGAGAGAAAAAGATTTCAAGAAGAAAAATAGTTTTTTGATTTTTAGTTGGAAAGACATCAGGATATTCACTCCTTCACTCACTTGCTCATTCATTGGCCTGTGCACCCATTCATTCATGCAGCATTACATAACTAATCCAGGTAAGGCATGATCTCGGTTTTGTGGGGGCCACACATGTGTGTATACACAATGTGGCTCTTTTCAGTAAAGACTTTACAGCGTTTTTTGGGGAAAAGATATAAACAAATCATTATTAAGTGGGAAGTACCCACTGTATTTACCACATAAAAGAGGTAAATACAATGCTTTGGCAGTTCGGAGAATAAAGAAAAGATACTTGGCTGAAATTAATCTGAAGACTTCCTTTAACCAAACAGGCATTATAAGGAAGGAAGGAAGAAAATATTTCTCCACTTCTTATGGCATATCCATGCCTGAATACAATGTGCAGTCTGAGTAACCATAACCCAGGAGAGGCAGAAAGAATATAGATATCTAATATAAAATTAGATCAATGACCACAGGTAGGAAAAAAAGGAGCAATCTTTAAAGATAAGATATAATGATGTTTCCTGGATTAGTCATTTGGCCCTAGCATAATGTTTGACATCCTGATAAGACAAAGGAAATTTAGACACTTAGACACAGACATAGAGAGAAGAAACAGCCACATGAGGGTAGAGTCAGAGATTGAAGTGATTTTGCTACAAGCCAGGGAACCAAAGATTGCCAGTGACTACTAAGAGCCAGAAGAGGCAAGGATGAACCCTCTCTGAGAGACTCAGGGAGAGCACAGCCATGGTGATACCTTAAATTCAGACTTTAAACCTCCGGAACTATTGGAGAATAAATTTCTGCTATTTTCAGCTCCCTTCCCAACGTGAAAAATAAGGATGCTTTAAAGCCCAGTTTAAATGCCTCTGACCCCCTCCAGCAGCTCTCCAGATCCTCCTGTCAGAACTAATTGCTTCCTCTTGACCTATTATGCCCATAGAGAGTTTACCCCATCATATTGTCAAGTGATCATATCTCATTACACGGGGCTCATTGCTTAGAGAGAACTCATCTTCCTCGTTTTTCAATTCTCAGACTTTAGTAGATTATCAAAGTCAGATACAACCAAGTCCCAAGAAAGGAGCAAGAGAATTTGCTGGTTGTGAGCCTATATTTAAGCTAAGAAGATGAGCGAGTGACTGTATGTGCTCCTGGAAATGTCAACTGCTCTCTGAGGTGACAGAAGTTGCTGACATCTCTTGGGCAGATTAACTGGTTACACTTGCCACTTTCTTGGCAACTGACTCCTATGTCAACTCTCTGTGTACTGTTTGTTTCTTCTCTGAAAATAATTACTTTTAAAAAATCAGACCTCAAGCATTTGTTCTCTTTCACCAAATCCCTTACTTCTCAACAAATTCCACTAGCACTAAACAAAGGTTCTCCCACTGACCACAGTACAGGAGGAAAGTACGAGGTTCTCCATGGCTCTGGTACAAGAGCTCCAGGTTGGCTGGAATAGGCCACGTGGATTAGAAATGGGGTAAGGATTGTAAACAAAGGTTGATGATACATGATTGTGTTGCAAATGTGTGGGAGGTGTTTAGCGGATGTTCCACAAATCGGTGATGGGCCAATTTCCCTCAGTATTTTTATTGCCGATGAGGTAGGAGGGGAAAGCATACCGGCACATTCATTAAAAGTAGGAAGATGCTAAATTGGGAGGTGTTGCAAACACCACAAAGGACAAAGAAGTAGCACAAGATGGGGATGGTGGAGATAATCTCAGCCAAGAAGAAAAGAACAGGATTCAGTTGGGTGACGAAGGAACCCAGTTCACACAGGAGAGGCCACCTGGTCCTCAACAGAGAAGGCATATGGCTTTCATCTGAAGTCTTTTATTTAGATTTGGGGTGGGCAGGGTGAAGCCTTGGGCTGGTTTAATCCTGGAAGCTTTAAAACAGTTAATTTGCTTTCATGAGCAGTGAACAAAAAACAAACAAACAAACAAAAAACCACAGACCTAAATGGGAAACCCTACACAACTCCTGGACTTGCAAGACAAAAAACAGTCCCCACTGCACTATGAATAGTAGTAATCTGACTTCTAAGAGAGAGAATATTTCAACTGTTGGGCCTTCTGGTTTCCAGTCTCAGGTATGTTATTAATTTAGTGTCATTTTTAGAAGATTCTTTTCCTTTTCTGGGCTTGTTTCACTATCTTTTCTAGACATGACTCCTGGTCTCCTTTCCTATTCCAGGGATGTGGTTCTCAACCCCATTATGTAATTTACATTGAATGGATCAAGACAAAGAATTCATAAGGCAGACTTCCACAGGCCATGTGAAAGACAGGAGTCTTTTCCTGCCCACGGGAATAACAGATGGAGAAATATTTACCCTATTTTTAAAAGTCAAATGGTAAATCTGGAAGGATAAAATAAGGCTAAAGACTTTAGAACATTAAGTTCCTTAAAGAAAGCTGTTTCATAAATAATATATTAAAAGCACTTAAAATTTTACCTGCTCACAAAATTTTCCTGAGTTTCCCCTATAGCATACAGAGTGAAGTATTATTTCTTTCCTTATTCCTTCAGCACTTACTGAACACCTACTATGTACTAAAAATGAATCCTATCCCATAAGGAACTCAGTGTAACAAGAGTGACAGGTAAACATAAGCATTAGTTTAAATATATTTTTCTAAGTGTAATGGGGACATAGTGGTACTGATGTCTGAGCTGGCCCTTTATGGATTGAATAGTTGTCTAGTAAAAATACAAGTAGGAGGGGAGGGTGATGTCAGTTAAAGGTCGATGCATACAAAGCTATAATGACTTCAAAATAAATACATCATTAATATTATTTCTAGAAATGGTGAGCAGTTTTGTGAGATTATAATATAGGCTGCATGAGGATAAGTAGCATAAGATGATATATTAAATGAAAATTTACTGAGTTCTTTGGGGGGTGGGGGTGGGGGGGTGGGAGAAAGTGGTGATGGGAAGATGGAGACAACTGTACTTGAACAACAGTAATAGAAAAAACCTTCCTGAGTTCTAGCTACTTCAAAGAAAAGGAATTATATACCTTTCATGGGTTTTTTGCTGGATTGAATTTTAAGACTCTTCTTTGCTGTGTTAGGGAATTGGAGTTTTATATTCTATATCATAGAGAAGAATTAATATTTTTAAAGAAGAATAATGATATCAAACATCTAAAAAATGGACCAATCTTCTGCTTGCTAAAATTCTTATTTAGACAAAGCCCAATTTTATCTCCTTCTTGACAAAATGCCTGAGATGATAAAATAATGTGTGATGTGCCAAAAATATTTAGCATTTAATACTACAATATATAACACTGGTGAAATATACAACCATGTACATCTTGTACTAGGAAGAGCTCAACAAATTTATAAGAGGGTGAGCTTTTATAAATTACAAACATCTGTGTTCATAAAAAGCAAATACATTTGGATTTGGCTTAAATGGATGTTCCTAATATCACACTAAATAACTACTGTATCCAGATAGGATAAATTAAAATGGCCACAAGGATAAAATATATTAATTGCTATTTACACCATTTTTGTAAAGCTTGCATCAGATCACTTGTCTTCATAGCAGGGTGAGACTATGTGAACTAAATCCTAGTTGGAGATTCAGGATTCCTGACTTGTATCTCTTCCCTCACTCCACTTTATGTCCTTGAGCAGATGGACATTTTTCATTGTGCTGCCCTGCTTCCTCAGAAGAACCAAGTTTATGATGCATGAATATAATGATAAAGAACTGGATTTGCAAACTGGTAACTGCCAAACTCTTTGAGTGCCATAGCACAAAAAAAAACATGGGGGCCTGGCAAAGTGCTGTGTAATTCTAAGTTGAAATCATGAAAGAAATAGATGACTTGAAAGGTTCAGCTCAACTCTTGAGATTCTGTGATTCCATGACATGGATCCAAGGCATTATTAGCATTAGATCTTGTTACCATCACCTTACAGACAAGATCCAAATAACAATTTGGGCTTCTCTCTATAAAAAGATCTCTGTGCAGCAATGGAATTGAAGACTTGTGTCTTAACACTTCATGTGCACACACACACACACACCACGCACACACTACATACAAAGCCAGCTAATAAAGCTGCTGAGCACACTAAGCTACTAGCTAATAAAGCTACTAGCAACACAGTAAGTGGTTGCTGAGTCCAGATTTTGCTTCTGAGGGGAAAAAGCAAAAATATAGCAAAATCCACCTTTCTGACAGAGCCAGCTTCTCTGTGATGCCAGCTCTGAGATAAGAAGACTCTCATGGGAACATTGCCTGAGATGCTACTAAGAAGCATCATTTCATGGTAACTAAGATTATTCCAAGTCTTGGACATTGTCTATACTTTTTTATCTATTACAGCTCTGGACTGGAGCTTAAACTCACCAAACTTCCTTGGTCAATGTATATCTCCATATCTCATGCAACTGCACACAATTTCTTAAGAAAATGTAAGCAAATTCCTGATTCAAATCTAGATTCTCTATAATGTTCAAGATCTCACTTGTTTAGAGTCCTTTTGATTTTGTAACCTCTCAAAGAAGGTGATCTGTTTGAGAGACTTGCTTAGTTTTCTAGAATAATCAGATGACAGCTATGATGTTTCTAAGGGTGACAAAAAAATTCTGTTCCAAATTAGGTTTTCCCAACAGGAACAGTCTCATCTGAAATAAGATCATGCTTAGTTGTTTGTTTGTTTGTGTGTTTGTTTTCAAAGTGCCTAGAAAATTTTAATTACAAGTAAGTAAGAAAGCAAAAGGACACATTACACAAGGATAACATTCCCAGGAGAAGGTAGGAAAGTGCAACCTCTGATGTGCTAAACTTCTCCATTTCCCCTCTGCTTTTGTTCAGACCCTTGCAGGCTTCAGGTAATAGCCTAGCCCCAGCGAGGCTGGCTAATCTAGCTATCACTGGGTCTTTGATACCTCTGAAACTGGCTTGCCTTAAATATAACTCATCTAGTTTTACTCCTTCAATGGTCAGCTTATAAACTACAGGCATCCATGGGCTTATATTACTTAAGCCAGAAGAAGTTGGCATTTTATTCTAAGCTTCAAGTATTAAAATGCTAAGGTTTAAGATTAAAAGTACAAAATCTAGTTTTACAACAGAAGTATGATTCAATACCAGAGAATGACAGAAGTTTGGGGAATCATTTTTTTCTCAAATCTTCTTTGGGCCAGATATGTGTTTAGTGCAACAAGCTGGACTTTTTAGCAAATGCAAATTTTGTGTTAGCAGGTTAGAGAGAGAGTAATAGGAATTACCATTAATCACATAGCCTAGAGGTGTTTTCAGATCCAAGTACAAAGGTGTCCAAACAATTAGTTCCCCTGAGATCTGTTTTCAGATGGAAAATCTAAATAACCCTGTCATTTCTGGACCAAATGCCAAGCTGACTCTCTTAATGAGAATGCCAGGTGTACAATCTCCACTCCATGCTGACTAGTTCTGAATTGGCTACAAAACACTTAGGGCCATGGTGATAGTACCACAAAGACTGAGAGTTGCTTTTAAAAGCCCCCTTCCCACCAACTCCCTTCCAGGCACTTCCTTATCATTCATGTCACACATTAAGAGGAAATGCTAATGGTACACAAATGCATTAAGTCACAGTGGTTTGGTGCATTGCACTGGGACCTTAAAGCATTACACCACAAAGGTGTCCAAACAAAGCAAAGGCAGGCCATGTCAATACCATCTGAAGCTGTGCTCTGAGCAACATTGCAAAGGACCACAGTTACCCAACCTGAGCCATTAGGCAGCATTAGCCAGCATCACCAGCACTCCTGATTAATAATTAAACTTGATCCATACAGGAGAGCTCAGGCTAGTCTGGAAGAAGCCTCCTAGCATGCATTAGAAAAGAAATCTCTAGGGGCCTCAGAGCACTTTGTCCATTTAACAAGTCAATCCATAAACTACAGTCAACTCTTGATTATTATAAGATGAGCCCACTTTTGAATGTTCCTCTGCTTTTCTATTCAGCTTGGTGCCTCCCTCTGGCCACAAACAAGGTTATTATTCCCTCCATAGTGATCCATCACTCAGATCCCCTTCATGACTGCAGGACTCATGCCCCCAACTGCTGAAAGTTGCCCCAGCCATTAGGACGTTCTGGAAATTGCCTATGATAAAGAGTAAACCCAGCCAGGGTCATGTTCCCTCCCCAGGCAGCCTCATCTATAGATAGGTCAACAAAAAAATCTAAAGGCCTGGTCCCCATACCCCAACCCAGGACCACTCTGAAGGATCATCCCACCTTCAGAGCTCCCTGCAGGAATGACTGAGTTTCTGTTGTGCTACGTCGCAACCCAACTTCTCTCTCTGTTCATCCCTACTTTCTCTTCTCCCCTCAGGTGTAACACCAAGGGCACACCCTAACAGTCTTCCTGCATCTCATCTTCATCATTGAACTATTTCCCAGGGGACTCAATTTGGAACTGGAAAGAAGTATCTCTAGCTTACCTGCCACCACCATAATAAGAGGCTGTTGTAATGGTCAAATAAGATAGTGTATTGGAAGTCCCTTATAAATTGTAAAGCATAAAAAAGAAAAAATTATTACATTCCTCCTTCTCCTAAGAAGACAACATTAAATTATGTGGTATTTTACAGGGAGCAAACAAAAGTAGGCCTTCCCACAGTCTGAAAATTTAGAGTTTAAATAAAGCTAGATGATCCAAACTTGCTCAGGTATAAATTTAAACACTACTGGAATTGCATACCTTTAGTATATGATATCACTTAAATTTTCATTCATTTATGATGAGTCTTTCATTCATTCAAATTTGAGGAGCATTGCTGGGCTTTGCAGTGTGTGTGTGCACACATGTGAGTAAAACACCCTTCTTCAAAGAGTATTGAAATAGTTTGGCATTTGGGAGTCAGCCAAATAGCATTGCTGAGACAGATGTTCTTATCATCTACATTTATGAACCAGAACACAAAGTCATGGAGTAGTAGAGAGACACACCATTGGCTGACAAACCCAAATTCTGCAAATCCAAGGTGATAACCTAAATCTCTCAGCCTATTGTTCCACTTAGGAATGTCACTTCCCTGGCAAACCATACAACATAAAATGCACAATTTTTTAACTTAACAAGGTAGAATGAAATGGCCCAGACAGGAAGAGACTAGTTTTCAGCAATGCCCACATCCCTATCCCTGTCAAGGACCAACAAACTTTGTCCATCCCAGGCCACTGTCAGTCACTGTGTGCCTAAGCTGTATGAGCAGCAATGAACTGTAAACCCAGGCAGGAGAGAATCAGAGCCCAAAAGAAGATACCCTGAGCCTCTACTTCTGCTGTTTGTTCTTTTTCCTCTTTCATTTGAATAGCAGTTTCTTTAACTCCAAAATGAAAAATTTTATCATAATATCATAATGATTTTTTTCTTAATTAAGACGGAGTAGTCACAAATCTTTGGTATCAATTAAAAGTGCTCCTTCATTTGGGCTAACACATACCTGCCCTATAGCAGAACTGATTCTACAGATTTATGAAGATGTAGCTGAGTGGAGGTCAGAGTGTATGAGGACAGGTAGATGAGTAGGCATTTTTGTGCATGTGTTTTTTATGTATATGTGTATGTGCACATACAAGTGCGGACTGGGGCTGGGAACAGAGATATTAGAACCAAAAAATAAGTGATGTATGGGCACTTAATAGCATAAGCAAGGGATAAAATATGCCTGGCATATAATTTTCCATTCTAGAAACGTCTCCACCGGCACTTACTTTTATAGAGTCCTATTTCTCCATTTTCAAGTTGAGCACTGGGTCCCCTTTCCCACTTTTACTCTTGAAAGGTACAACACTGAAGTAAGTGCCAGAAAAATAAGATTCAAGACTCTTGAGAAATAATTGAATGTATATAACCACCAGTTTAAAAGGTGATGCTCTCAAAAATCAAACTCCAGATGGCCAAAGATTATGAACAACAATTTTCCAGCAAAATTAAGTGACAACATCTGACCCCTGCAGTAAGAAACTTAAAAATGCACCAATCTGGACTTCCGCCAAGTGGAGGCATAGGTGGAAACACTGTGCCTTCTCCCACAACCAAGTTTAAAGACAACAAAGTTTTAGTAAACAAAAACGCAGCCAAAATACAGAAAATTGAACTATATGGAAGTCCGACAACAACCGTTCAACCAGACCAGTAAAAGGGGCGGAGCCAGCAGCAGAGCAGGGTCTGGCAGGAAAGATCCCCCAACCCAGAAGGGGCTGGAAAGAAGTATTCCAAGTCATGAAATCCAAAGACCTACAGCCCAGATTGCTCTATCCAGCAAAGCTTTCATTTAGAATGGAAGGACACATAAAGTGCTTCTCAGGTAAGGTCAAATTCAAGGAGTTCATCATCACCAAGCCCTTATTATGTGAAATGTTAAAGGGACTTATCTAAGAAAAAGAAGATAAAAAATATGAACAGTGAAAGGACAGCAAACTCACAGTTATTAATAACCACACCTAAAACATAAGCAAAGTAAGAGGACAGCTGGATCAGGAGTGGAACCATAGAAATGAAGATCACATGGAGGGTTAGCAACAGGGGAATGGGAGGAGGAGAAAGGGGGAGAAAGTACAGAAAATAGCATAGACAGTAGGTAGAAAATAGATAGGGGGGAGGGCAAGAATAGTAGGGGAAATACAGAATCTAAAGAACTTGAGACACGAGACACGTGGTCATAAACTAAAGGGGGGAATGGTGGAGGAGGGGGTGTTCAGGGTGGAGGGGAATAAGGGGGGGAACAGAACAACTATAATGGCATAATCAACAAAATCAATATATATTATTGATATATTTTTTAAAAAAATGCACCAATCCAGTCTTAAGCAGAATGGCTAAAGAAATGTATTTTTTGGCAATGTTCAAGCTTCAGGCCTTGAGAAGGCACTCAATTATCAATGAAATATTTTGGTTAAAATTGCAATTCCTGTCAAAGGAAACTACAATAAGATTCCCCCTCAAAGTAAGGAACACCAAGAATAACAGTTTTGACTTCCAGCCAAGATGGAGGTTTGGGTAAATACATTTTGTATTCTTGTACAACACAAAAAAGGACAACAACAATAAAATAACCAAAACTGCCAGAAAATCAAACTGTATGGAAGTCCAATAACGAAGGAGTGAAAGAAGAAACATTCATTCAGACCAGCAGGAAGGGTGGAGATAGTCAGCCAGGGAAGAGAGGACTCACAGCCAGGCACTGGCTAGTGGACTGGAACTGGCAAGGCAGAGGCTAGAGGACCAGGCAGTCCCACATTTGTGTGCAGATAATCGGGAAGAACAACTAGGGAGTGAGACAGACTGTGCAACCCAGGGTTCCAGTGTGGGGAGATGAAGCCTCAAATTCTCTGGCAGTAAAAACTTGTAGGGGTTGCAGCAGTGGGAGAAACTTCCAGTTTCACAGGACAGTTCATAGGAGAGACCCTCGGGGTCCTAGAGCATGCACAAACCCTGGAATCAGTACTAGAAAGGCCCAATTTGCTTGTGGGTAGCAGGGGAAGTGACTGAAAGCCAGCTGAGAGCAAAGCAGGTGGCACTGTTCCCTCTCTGACCCCTCCCCCACATACAGTGCCACAACACAGCATTGTAGATTGCCTCACCCTGGTGAATACCTAAGGCTCTGCTCCTTACAAATAACAGCTGTGCCAAGACAAAAAATAAAATGGCTCTAATGAAGAAACAGATCAAAGCTCCAAAAATAGAACTAAGCAATGAAGAAATAGCCAACCTATCAGATGCATAGTTCAAAACACTGGTAATCAGGATGCTCTCAGAAATGATTGAGTATGGTCGCAAAATGGAGAAGAAAGTGAAGGCTATGAAAAGCAAAATAAAGGAAAATGCACAGGGAACCAACAGTGACAGGAAGGAAACTGGGACTCAAATCAATAGCTTGGAGCAGAAGGAAGAAATAAACATTCAACCAGAAGAGAATGGATAAACAAGTAATCAAAAAATGAGGAGCGGTTTAGGAACATCTGGGACAACTTTAAACATTCTAACATCTGAATCATAGGGGTGCCAGAAGGAGAAGAGGAAGAGCAAGAAATAGAAAACTTATTTGAAAAAATAATGAAGGAAAACTTCCCCAATCTGGCCAAGTAAATGGATTTCCAGGAAGTCCAGGAAGCTCAGTCACAAAGAAGTTGAACCCCAGGAAGCATACACCAAGCCACATCATAATTACATTACCCAAGATGAAAGATGAGAGAATCTTAAAAGCAGCAAGAGAAAAGGAGAGAGTTACTTACAAAGGAGTTCCTGTTAGACTATCAGCTGATTTCTCAAAAGAAACCTTGCAGGCAAGAAGGGACTGGAAAGAAATATTGAAGACATGAACAGCAAGGACCTCCATCCAAGATTACTCTCTCCTGTAAAGCTATCATCTAGAATGGGAGGGCAGATGAAGTGCTTCCCAGATAAGGTCGAATTAAAGGAGTTCATCATCACCAAGCCCTTATTAGATGAAATGTTAAAGGGACTTATCTAAGAAAAAGAAGATCAAAACTATGAACAGTAAAGTGACAACAAACTCACAACTATCAACAACTGAGCCTAAAAAACAAAAACTAAGCAAACAAAGAGAACAGGAACAGAATCACAGAAATGGAGATCACATGGAGGGTTATGGATGGGGAGGGGAATAGGGAGAGGGAAGGGGAGAAGGGGGGGAAATGTACATGGAATAAGAAGCATAAATAGTAGGTAGAAAATAGACAGGGGGAGGTTAAGAATAGTATGGGAAATGGAGAAGCCAAAGAATTTATATGCATGACCCATGGACATGAACAAAGCAGGGGGAATGGGGTGGGAGGGAGGGTGCAGGGCAGAAGGGAATAAAGGGGGAGAAATGTGACAACTGAAATAGCATAATCAATAAAATGTATTTTTAAAAAAAGAATAACAGTTTCTGCTGGAATATTAACTACTATACTTACTGAATTAGGGAATTTAACCCAATCAATGAGGGTTAAATGTCAGTCCAACAAGTAAAGTTGGGAATTACTGTAACAGGCTGAGACATTCAGATTATTCATTCACAAAGCAAATGTATAATTCATGTGAATGGCGAAAATTACACTTAATATAAAGTCATCAGGTATGAAGGAAATACATTTAAATGAAACATGGTTACCCTTATTACCGGTACAATACTTTGTCTTTTAAAAGTCATCTTTAACCATTCTCCCTTCAGGTCACTATGTTGGTTTGGGGCCTGTGGAAATGTAGTTCTTTAGTTTTGAACACTGGAATTCTAAGGCTTCCCAAAATCGGACCATAAAGTCACCAAATGACTTCCTCTTCCTCTGTAAGACCTTGCCTATAAGACCTATGGAAGCAAAGAATCTATCTTACTGTACACCAGCAAATTTCCTGGATAATTTAGAGCCAAGTCCAACAATCATTCCCATCACAGTTTGGCTGACCACTGAGCATAGTAAATTGACTTAGAAGGCAATGTACATGGCTTTTTAAAAATAGCATAATAGTCCATCACTTAATATTAATTTGCATTAAACCAATGAACTGTTGTTTTAGTCATAATAACCACGGGTATCAATGAGAGAGTTAAAACTTACTAATTATTGCTCTAATTGTTCAACAGATAAGCAAGGGTCTCAAATCTCCCCAATGTCAGCCTGTTTGCTAATCATCCATCTTAAAAGGAGACTTTAAACTGTCCTGGCCAAACTTTCCATCTTCAGGCAGGTAAGACATCATCAAACTCTTGCAAATTATAATTAAAGTTAAGCATTTGACTTTTTCATGCTAAAAAAACTTTTTTTTGCCCAACCAATGGTGTCACTGTCTTGAGACACTACTCTAATGTACGACTTGAAATTCTTGCAATGTGAATCGTTGTGTTAGAAAGTTCAATTGTTTTGTGAATTACCAACATTGTGATTAAATGATGTTTTGAGTACTCATCTTTATCCATTAAGGATAAGCATTATTCCCTAAATATCAACAAATACAATCTTTGTCCTCCGGGCACTTACAAGAAAGCCATACCATCTTAACTAGAAATGTCCTGTATACATTGATGGAGAAAGTCAGTAAGACAATTTAAGAGATTTTGTCTATTATATATGATCCTTAAAGTGTTTCCTTTGATACTTCAGTTCCCCATTGTACACAGTTTAGGAATACTGATATCCATTCATTCTTTTTTTATATATTGACAATACTCTAAATTTTATTTTACATATTAATATTTCTGTCCATACAACTTTTTTTCACCTAAAATTCCCATAAGGATTGCATTCCTATTTCTGCAGTACACTTCACCAATGCCATGCTCTGCATAAAAACCCTCTACTTCTCAAGACACAAATTATTTCACCCCATATGTCTTTTTTTCCTCTCTCTTTTTATTTTTTTCAAGTACAATGGTCTCCTCTTAATAAAAGTGTTACAAACTTAAAAAAGCAACAATAAGCCAATATCCTGTGATCTTTCAAAAATTGAGCTGGGTGTCATCTTTTAGGACTGACATATACACAACTTTTTCTAAGAGTAAAAAACATTTTGCTTGTTAATGAAGAGGGAACATTTAATAGGATGAATCCTGGTCTCAGAAACTCACTTAAAACAAAATTACTTGCTTTCTGAAACACTAAGATAATGATAATATGAAATGCAAAGAAGAATCACTGCGGAAATAATTAAAGTATCTTGGATTTCCAAATACTTTTAACTTAATATATTGAGGAATAGTATTTTTAATAAAAGTTGCATTTGGCCTGAGCTCAAAACATAATTATCCTGAACTTAAGCCTCTAACTCATTGATCACCCTCTGATTTCAATTTTGAAAAAGTAAATTTCAAATGGCATTAGTTCCTCTGGAAACATTCCTAAAATGCATTTAATGCTTAGCATCTGAAACAACATTGAAAACATTATCTATTACAGCTAACATGACATACCACATAAAGTCCATCCTCAAAAATCAGTAGGTTTGAGAACTCAATCCAGCCCCTGAATGTTACTCTCTAGAAAAATGTTTTGTGAATCAAAGATTCTAACCAATACTCAACTCCTTACTTATAGTTAAATACCTTAAGAAAGCATATTAAAAATCTTACTGCCATTTAAATCATGGCTACTTTATCCAGTCAGTTTTAAGAAAAAAGAGCTGGATCACTGTAGATGTATGACAGCATAAATTTTTATAAGCATCTTTGTAGCATGTGCTAGTCAAAAAAAAAGACTGTATTGACTCATGTATGCTTGTGAGGGTTGTTTTATTTTTAGCAAAGAAAGTTTAGAATAGGTTTTTATATTTACATAATGTCTCTCAGAGAAGCATATGAGAAAACTCTGCAAACAACATCTTGTTTTATTTCTTAATTTTCACAGGTGGAAAGAAAAAAATCAAATCACACAATATTGTGCACATGGAAGCAATGAGGTAATCAGAAGTGATGTAAATTATTAAAGATACCTCTGGTTCCTCAGTGTATTGCAAGGCAGAGTTTACCCTTGACATTCGGGGTGTGGAGATGTGAAATAGTTATATATCTCAGGGTGAGGGAGAAACAAACTAGAAATAGGGGCTCTGCATTCTGTGAGGCGGCTGTATGCCTGGTGTTAGATGCTGGATGTACTAAAGATTCCTGATGAAGACATCTCTGCCCAGGTCTTCAAGTTTTGCGATCATACAATTAATCTGTGAGTTAAACATCTGATTCTCCTGGAGTCTTCTTTTTTAAAAATAATTATTTTTTGAGTTAGAGTTGACATACAATATTATGTTAGTTTTGGGCATATGTATAGTGGAATATGACTCAGCCATAAAAAAGAATGGATCTTACCAACTGCAACAAGAAGGAGGGACCTAGAAGGTACCTGTGCTTAGTGAAATAAGTCTCAGATACAGAAAGACAAATGCCATATGATTTCACTTATACGTGGAATCTAAAAAACAAAATAAATGAACAACTGAAACAGAAAAAGACTCATAGATCCAGAGAACATTTTGATGGTTGCCAGGTGGGACAGAGGTTGGATGTCAGAATGGGTGAAAAGGGGGAAGGGATTAAGAAGTACAAATTGGTAGTGACAAAAGAGTCACAGAAATAAAAATAAACTACTGCATAGCAAATGTAGTAAAAAATATTGTAGTAGCTACGTGTGGTCCAGGGCCAGGTGGGTGCTGGATTTATGGGGGTGGTCACTTCATAAGTCATGTAAATGTCTAACCACTGTGCTGTACACCTGGAGTCTTCTTTTAAAGTGCAGCTCCTCCTCTGAGGAGGAGTTACCCAGAGGCCTCCTCCCCCTGCTCCCCCTTTCTTCATTACACTTAATAACATATCTATTAATATCTCATATTTATAGAATACACTAGAATTTCCCAAACATATTAGTGCTATTTAAACATTTTGCTTGTTAATGAAGAGGGAATTGTATTATTTCATTTAATTCATAAGACCCTGTGTAGTATTATATTTCCATTTTAGAAATGAGTGATTTGAAGGCTCAAAGAGCCTTTGCCCCTAAACAAAGCCACTAATCTCTCTTTAACAAGTGACATTACATGTTCCAGCATTCCATCAATTCAATAAACACTCAGAGTTCCTACCATGAAATCATCAAAAAGCCTAGGCCTCCTCCCTCCACCCAGTGAACTTGGTGGGGTCCCTTGGACTATAAAACAAGGACAGCAATATCAGCACTACCTAATTCGCAAAGTAGAATCAAGCAATATAATTAATGTGGAAGTGATCTGAAAACTGCAAATAGAGCTGTACATACTGGAGGTGTTGCTATTAGCAGCTCAGTTGGAATGAGTGTCAGATTGCCTTTAACTTGATAAAAGCCAAGGGCTGCTGAAGGTTCTGAATAAAAGGAGTGCTGTTAAGGGGCAACGGAGGGAGCAGCAAGAGAAAATTTCTTTCCTTGGCAGATTAAATCAGAGGTCTTTACTAGGTAAATGATCTCCATAAGGAGCTACAAAACATATTCCCACAAAGCCTAAGATAAAGGCAGGGCTGAGCAAAAGCGCTGTGGGATTAAAAAAAAATTAGTTAAAAGCAGGCCTAAAGGTTGTAGCCAGATTTCAGGTCTGCAGGAAACTGCCAAATTTAATGGGTTTAGAATTCAAACTTATTATCATAACATGAAACAAAGGGGGACAAACATTAAAATCACTGTAGTTCATCAATAATTCTAAGATCCCTGTTATTTTTTTTCATTCCTAAAATTGGGATTAATCAACGCAATACTGGGCCATAGCTATCAATGTTCTCTTTTTCTTATAAGTATGTCAAGCAAATGTGCATCTTAAAATTGACAGTATATTAGATTAAATTAGTTAAACAGGATATTTTCAATTACTTGGAGTTAAGCTGGTTCAAAGGGCTACTTTCCCGTCCTGCAGCACAACCACACTCTCCTAGGTCTGTAATAGGACCTTGCAAAGGGGCACACTTTGCCTAGCCTGAGGGTTAGCCTTCCCTTCACACACAATCCTGGTGGAGGGTTTTGACAGGTCTACACCGACTGCAGGACAGGATGCAGCAGCCAGCTTTCCCTACCCAATGGCAAAGTGACTGGGATCAGATCGCATCAGCTCTCTGTTCTTGACTCCTCTGGTTGGCCTCCCTTGAAAGTGACTTGACTTCTTTTTGAAGCTCTGTAAACAATAAAGCTCTCAGTTACAGCCCTATCCTTGCAGCTACCTGAATCTGTCTGCTTCTGCTTCAACAAGACCATTCCAAGGCTGTGCTTTGAGAAACACACTCAGGGTTGTGAATGTCCTGGCTCATTTGCCCACTGCCATTGGTGTGGCTCTAGCTCTTTCTTACCCTAGACTGTCAGAACTCAGCCTGGTCTGTTTTCTGACCACAACAGAAAATTCATGGGCAGCCTGCCCAGCCTCATGGTTTATTTTCAGTAGTAACTTCTACAGCAAAAGCATGATTTATCTTCAAATCTTACAATACGAACCCAACACAATGCAATACAATTCTATGAGGACACACTAGCCCAGCCACCCAAAGCACTTGGCATATAACAAAACCTGTCATAAACCATGTAAACTGTTTAATCTGACATAAAAGAGCTTGTATAAAATATGATATTCACAAGGAAGAAAAGAGAACTTCTAAATGTCAGCTGGAATCAAAAGGAAATACATCAAGTCATTAAAAAGAAGAAGAAAAACATGTTAACCACACGTAGAACTATGTTGGAAAAAAATCAATGTAAACATCAGCTAGAAATCACTTTGTTTTTCCACATCAAAATCACTCCTAACACCATACTGTAACCAACAAGGTATATGATGCCAGACTATGGTGCTATCTCACATCTTTCTCTCTCTCTCTCTCTCTCTTTCTCTCTCTCTCTCTCTCTCTCACACACACACACACACACAGTTATCGTTCCTGAAAAGCTTAAACTATGAATAAAAATTACAGTTTCAAATCAACAACAATTTAAGTGAATAGAATAAATTACTTCATTCCCCTGAGTCTCATTTCTTTTTTTCTTGTCAAAACTCCATCCAAAGCTTTCATAGGCCAAATTCCAAAGGCATCTCCTTGGGATCCTACCTGAACCCAAACTGTCAACCCCAGTGAATGTCCCTGTGCAGAAGAAATTGAAGTTTAGAAGTTTCAAAGAAAACAAGGCCCATCTCCACCATGTTATCTAAAGAAACCCCACACAAAAGGGTTCCCAAAAGGCAGGTTAAACAAGAGACAAAAAAAACAGTCAACATATGCCTTGATAAGATCCTTAAAAATTATCTTTAATTAATGCCAAATATGAACAGATCATAAAGTGACAGAAGCAAGTAAAATTGCATAGATGAAAACTATGCGCTTCAGATAGGTTCTCAATTCATAACATTCAACGTCCTCTACCTGACATAGTAAGACAGTGAGGGCAGGGGAGTGCACAGTGGGTGAATGAATGTGAGACACATCCTCAACTCAAGGGGTAAGCAACTGCAAACTCAGGAAATACACAAGTACCTTTCAGGCTTCAATGGTTTGTTGTCCTGATGGTGCACTTGAAATTAATACTACTCAATTGTTGTTTAACCTTGGTAAAACTTCACCTTTACTGTTGGAGGCATGGCATCCAGAGCCCATGCTGACTACTTGGCGTTGTGGCATCACACAGTGCACTGAAGAGGAGAAGTGTTTCTGCAAGTCTGGAGGAAAGACAACTTTGGACCTGGGATATTTTGCAAGGGATTTTGTTGTTTGTTTTGTTTTCTTTCCCTATACCATTGCTTCTTCCTCTCTGATAAGGTACAAAGGCTTTCTCTACTCTTTGAAGTCTTGTGTCATAAACTCCTAGTTATCTCCTAAATGAAAATCATAGTGACCAGGGTTAATCTCTTTAAAGCTAATAGTCCTGAGGTCAGCAGGGCTTCACCCCTTACACACACACTAGACTTCCCAGGGAAGCCCATGATCATTTTGCCTGAGCTCAGAGACTGATATTTGACCCCAAGACCTCTGCACCTCATACCTATACCTTGCATGAGTTTGCACAGTGACCCAAGGTAACAGAACAGTTTTGTTCAACTCAGCGCCTGTTCACCTCTTTACAGAAATGATAGGTAATGTATATACTTCTAAGGTTTACCTGAGTCATGCTGAACATGTTTGCATATACCCTGAAATTCCATAATATAAATATGAGTACTGAAACACTGCATGGTGGGTGTGAATCACCTCCTGAGATAGCGAGCCAACTTGGGTTGTGTCTGGTTTAAAAACTAGTTTGTTTGTCATCCTGAAATAAACATAAACATTAAAAGACTTCGTTCTTTTTTGAAAAGTGGAAAGATAAAATGGCTGTTTGGAAGTTTATATTCTTTCTAACAATTTTATACTACGGATGGTTACCACCCACCAATTCTCACCACTCCCAGAAATACATCTTTCCTGGAAGAAAATGGGGAATTGCTTTCTGCTGATGTTCTCTCTCTCTCCTGTTCAATCTAACCTACCAAACAAGGAAAATTCTATTGTAAATTGTTAAAAAGCATGTGTTTGGAGGTCTTTTATACTAAATGGGAGGGTTGGAAAACTGTTTTTACTGACTCATCAGATGTTAAGTAATTTGAAAAATTTATAATTATACACAATGTGAAGAAGATCCTTTATGGACTAAACCAAATTTCTACTTAAAGCAATCTATTTCTCATCATTTACATGTGTTAAAAAAAACTCTCAGTTGAGTCAAGATTGTGATGTCACTGGTGGTTTGGTTCCACCACAGTGGAATTTCAACCTACTGCATGGTTTTATTTTAGAGAAATGACTGTCCATTGGCCATACTCCAGAAGAAGTATTTGCTACTGGTTCATTTGATTTGGCTAGGCTAACTCACTAACACACTCCCAGTGAACTGTTTTAACTGATAATTGGAACTCAACTCTCATGGGGGAGTGAGGGAGGGCTGTGTACAGATGGGGAAGAGGAGATGCAAAAACAAAAACCCGTCCTGGTGACAGTCTGTCTTCTACAAATCTGAGGACAGAGGAAATCGATGTCTTTGGTGTCTCTAATTCAGATCCCTTGAGGTAAGTTCACCACTCAGAGATTCTGGGAGAGCTAACAGCACTGGTGTGACCCAGCTCTTCCACTGCCGCCCTATTGAACTAAGGCCCCCACATGCTGGGAGAGCTGAGCTATGGCTATCAGCGTGTCAGAAGTCTTCTCCTTCGGGAGAAAACAAGTGTTCAGGACATGAGCCTTTAAAACTCAACACCTAGGAATGGGATGAAAAGGTAAAAAGCCTGATAAAATAAATATAAGTCAGTAAACCAAAAGACAGTCATTCCTTAGTAGGCAGTTTTGTTAAGTGCACCTCCAGGTCTACAAAAACATTTCCGCACATTACAGTGCAAGGGGTAAGAGCTTTGTGGAATGTCACATGCCTATGCTACAGAGAGTCGCTGTACTCCATTCTTACTGACTTGGTTGCAGTGAGCTATACAGATGGATAAGCAGCATTTATTTTCCCCATAGCACCCAAATTCATAAGAACTCATCCCTAATTCCAGGCTGACTGAATGCATCACTTTTTTCCTGTAACACATGCAGGAGAATCACCAGTCCAGCATCTAACTAGGAAAGGTACACCAAGCAGCCAAAGTCTGTCTCATAAGTCTTGGTCCCATTTTCTGATCCTCTGACCCATCCATCCCACAGTACTGAGTGGATTATTGCTGTCGACAGAATGCAGCGTTTCAAGCTCTGTGTGTCCTGACCTCAAAGTCTAAATAAAAGATCAAGATATCCCGGAAATTTAGGAGAGGCTGGCATTTTTTCCCCAACTGGGGACTTTTAAGCATGTAGGAAAGGAATAGCCAAGATGAGTCAAGGTTCAAAAGAGAAGGAAACATCACAGGAGAGGGTTTATGCCCTGTGGTCAGCTGTGTGCAGTCCTTGGCTCCTTGTCTTCCATGATGTTACATTCATCTTACAGATTTACAGAAGCAGCACAGGAAAATAAAATATCCATGTTCTTCTTTCAACTGAGTCAGCCAGCCTGGGTGTTTGTTACCTTACTTTCTTTGTTTATTGCCTCACTGTTAGCTCTAGGACAGAGTAGGGGAAAGGATAAGAGTAATAGGGAAGATTTCCAGAAGAAGCAGGGCAGGAATGTAAGGTGGTCAGCAACAGGCAGCCACATCCTAAGTGCAGAATGAAGATTCCCACTCGGTGTCCTTAAAAAGGCAGTGAGTGCCTCTCCATTGGTGGACAGCTGCTGGGCCCCAGCGGCCTGTATTATGCGGCTTTCTTTCGGATAGGCAGGCACAGGGTCCCAGCTGTTCTGTGGGCTGGGTGCCGGGAGCAGAAGTGAGATGCTCAGTCTGTGAGGTGACCGCCAGGTACGAAGATCAGAGGAGCATCATAGGAAGTATCTGAAGGGAGTGGACCAGGAGGGAGGGCCTAGGAAAGGTTAATATGAACTGAGTGTTCCCGTAGTCACACTGATGCCTAGAAAGATCAGACTGTCAGAGGTCTGCAAAATGCTGTTGCTACAGAGGAGACATGAAAATGTGCAAGAAACACTACACTGGACCCGAGGAAGCCCTGAATGTCCAGAGTGGCCCTCGATAGGAAACAAATTCCCAAAAAGTTTATCTTGGCTTCTGGTGGAGAAGAGGAAAAAACCAAGTTCATGTCCAGTTCACAGATGGGTCTCAGGTCCCAGTTTACATGCCACATCAGGCTGCCAAAGGGACTCAATCCAGTGGATGGCCATAGAAAAAGTACACTCTTGGATCTCTCCTCTCCAAGGTTCAGGATGGTGTGGTCTTCTCACAGTGGTGAAGTGAGACAGTGAGGATGGAAAAAGAAAAAGCAAAATATCTGTGCCCCAACCCTTCCTCCCTTTGTTACATAACTTCTCAGCTGTGTTAATGGAGGCACTTTCTACAGTTCACTGTGGGTACAGGATAAAGGCACTAAGCAACTATTAAATCAACTGGTTAAGTTTCTTCAGGGTGACTCAGGGGAAGGACCAAAGTCTCTACAGACTTCAAATCATAACTGCAAAAAAGAAATCAGCTCTGCTTTGGATGCATACAATAAACATTTTCATTTACATCTTAAGAATGCACCAAAAAACATGCAGTATTGCACCTTTTTTTGTTTGTTTGTTTGTTTTGCTTGTGTTTATCTCCAGCTAGAAATAATACTTGTTCTTAGGTGTTGCTATATATACCTTGATGATTTATTTAGTTTTCCATACAGCTTCCCTTTAAGGGTTGGGCATATTGGTTGTCTCTCTGCCTATACCTGCACGGAAACCTGACATTTCCCTGAGCGAAGACAGGAAAATTGACTGTGTGCCCCCCACCCCCACCCCCCCATTATTTCTTTGGGCCAATCATCCCACAAACTTGTAGTTTTTATTATTTTTAAGTGTTTTTTTTTACTAAAATCATGCATTAATTAATTCATGGTACACCTTAATCAAATAGGCCATAATGCTGAATAAGAGAACATGCTTTGAGCTCCAAAAACTTATTGTTCCCATCTGACTAACATATGCACTTAAATACAGTACTTTATTTACTAATAAAATAGTTAATAAATAAAGGAGTGCACTTTTGGTGAATGCAAATGAAAAGGATCTATTTTTTAGAAGAGTTGATTCAAACATAAGCTTATCCCCTATTGTCTGAGTTAATGTTCTCAGCATGCGTTTATAAAATAAATTATTATCAGAATCAAACATGCTTACATTTAACTCCATTTGTGCTCTCTCCCAATAAGGAGGCTAAGGTTTTACATCCAGTTCTGGAGGCCAGGGGTCAGGGTACAGGATCCGTGAGAAAAGACTTGTGTTGGGCTCGTCTGCAGTTGAGAAACTTAGCAGCACTGCAGATGAACCCATTAATTTAATTCAGTATCATTTTCTTAGAGGACAGTTTGAATAAAAGGAGAATGGGACTGAGGGAGAATCCCTAAAGAGCAGGACTGGCATCAGATTGATAAGGTGCTTTGTGAACCAGTCTTAAGTAATGTTGTTTGCCTTTTTTTCCACCTTATAATATGCAGTTCAGTTGATCAAAATGAAAAACGTTTGCTCACTGCCCATTTTGGCTGGCATGTCATGTTGCATATCATCAGATGCACTGTCTTAAATGTGCTGTGCAGTTTGCAAAGATTTTATTTTGGAGTCCTATGCAACTTTTAGTTTTATATTTCTAAGCGATCATCTGGCTTTTAGTTAAAAGAAAAAGTTAAAGAAGTCCAAGGATTACAAATGTTTCAGTAGGGGGAAGCATATGAATCTCAGTTTACCTAGACTAGCTTAGGGACTGCATTTTTTAAACCAATTTTATAAAATACACTTTCTTCATCCATTTTTAATAAAATGAAAATAGATTCTTTTTATTTTCATGGATCTTGAAAGCTTCTGGTTGGCCACCCCCAAATCCACAATGCAACAATGCATTGACAGTTAAATAGAGCATTCGAAGACTAGTGAAGCATCAACAAAGAGTGACATGGGTCACTAGGGTTTTTGTTTTGTTTTTAAGTCTTTCAAGCTGCTAAGTGGGGCTTTTTTGTTTGCTTGGCTTTTTAAACATCGGTCAGTAGTTTGCTCTTATTAACGCAGTTTTGGTTAGCTGTGGTGCAATTGCCAGTTCTGATATTGGCCTGTCTATAATGGGCTATGCTATTATTCATATCCTCTTCGATCTCCATGTACTCAGATTTGCTGAGAGTAGAAGAACTGCGCCGACTGAGGTCACTGTCAGAGGCTAAATTAGGGGAGCTAACGTGGAGCAACTGAGCCTGCTCTTCCCCCTCAGTTTCTCGGTGGTAGAAATAGTTGAAATTGGACACAATGACAGGTACGGGCAGGGCAATTGTCAGCACACCAGCGATGGCACACAAGGAGCCCACGATCTTGCCTCCAATTGTCACAGGGTACATGTCACCGTATCCTACAGTGGTCATGGACACCACCGCCCACCAGAAAGCATCAGGGATACTGGAGAAGTGCGACTCAGCTTCTTCCGCCTCGGCAAAGTACACTGCACTAGAAAACAGTATGACCCCAATAAAGAGGAAAAAGATGAGCAGCCCCAGCTCTCTCATACTAGCTTTGAGGGTCTGGCCCAAGATCTGGAGGCCCTTAGAGTGGCGGGAGAGTTTGAAGATTCTAAAAACCCTTACCAACCGGATGACCCTGAGGATGGCCAGCGAAGTGGCCTGCTCACCCTTCTGATTCCCCTCCTGCTCAGCTATCTCGGTGCCCAGGGTGATGAAATAGGGGATGATGGCCACAATGTCGATGAAGTTCATGATGTTTTTGAAGAAGTCCGTCTTGCTGGGGCAGGCAAAGAAGCGCACCACCAGCTCGAAGGAGAACCAGATGATGCACAGGGTCTCCACGATGAAGAAGGGGTCCGTGAAGATATTGGAACTGTAGATAACCGTGGTGTTGTCAATGCGGTGAATGGTGCCTGTGAAGTCCTTGTCATCCTTCAGCTCGGGTAGAGTCTCCAGGCAAAAGATGACGATGGAGATGAGGATGACCATGACCGAAACAATGGCAATGACCCGGGCGGGCCCGGAGCTCTCAGGGTACTCGAAGAGCAGCCACACCTGCCGCTGGTATTCCTTCTCGGGCAGGGGGCGCTCCTCCTCCTTGATGAAGCCCTCGTCCTCCCGGAACTTCTCCATGGCCTCCTCGCCCAGCTCGTAAAACTTGATCTCCTCGGAGAACATGTCCAGGGGCACGTTGACCGGCCTCCGAAGCCGGCCCCCCGACTGGTAGTAGTAGAGGATGGCGTCGAAGCTGGGCCGGTTGCGGTCGAAGAAGTACTCGTTCCTCAGCGGGTCGAAGTAGCGCATGCGTTTCTTAGGGTTGCCCAGCAGCGTGTTGGGGAACTGTGCCAGGGTCTTGAGCTGTGTCTCGAAGCGCAGCCCGGAGATGTTGATCACCACGCGCTCGCAGCACTCGTGGTCGTCGTGGTCGGCCGGCCGGGGGTAGCTGCCATCCTGGGGGTGGCCCGGGGCGGCGGACGCCTCGTCCACGTTCTCCCCAGACATCACGGTCATGGTGGAAGCCGGGTGTAAGGGTGAGAAACTGGGAGAGGGCGGGCGGTGGGAAGGAAGGAGAGAGGGGAGGTGGGGGGCACTCCAGCTCCACCTCCCACCCGAGTGCGAGTCTCCCCCACGCTCAGGGAGGGAGGGGCTTCAAAGCTAACGGGTCAGATCTACCACATCCCTTCTGGTTCTCTTCCCTTCCACCCTGCCTTTGCTGAGTTTGGAATAGCCCTCGCCTGGAGCCCGGGGCGCAGCTTTTTTTGCCGAAGGTTGGGATGGGGGGAGGGTTGGTGTTTCGTTCGCCCCAGAGAGCCTTAACGCAGTGCCGTTCTAGAGGGCCGGGCCATCGTCTCGGGGATCACCCTGGCCTCCCCTCCGCTCCGAGAGCCCCCTCGCCTAACACCCTCTGTGCTGCTCTTAGGCTCTCCCTCTCCTACCCCTCTTCGCCTGCCGCCTTCTAAGCTCCCACCAGGGCGATCGATGGACGCTGCAGAGAAACAGAAAGTGATATGGGAGTAGAAAATCAGAAGCATTCAGATGGGACGTACCTACAGACACCGAACAGCACAGATTTCTAGCTTTTTTAGAAAACACTGGACTTTCTGCTGGACGTATGTACAGACAGACACACGCAGACACCCGGAAATCCAAGTTTCAGGCTCTCCCATCCCACTTTTCCCAACGCCCAACAGCCGATCTGTTTACAACTTGGTTAAACTAGAGATCGGGAAAGCGCCGAGAGACGCTGGGGGAGCTTCAGGTTCCAGGCAGCAACCCACACCCCCAGCATCCCCTCATCCATCGCTCCACCCCCACCCCCCGCTTCTGCAGCCCCGAACTGGGGAGCCCCTTACCTGACCCGCGGGCTTGGTGCAGGGGCGGTACTGAGTGGGCCGAGAGCAGGAGTCGAATGCGGCAGGTCGCTTTTGCAGTGGACCCGGGGCGAGAGCCGCGGCAGCTGCCGCAGCAGCCTCCGAGAGGCGCCGGGGCAAATGCGCCGCCCTCGCCCTCTCGTCCTGCGCCCCTTCAATTGGGTGATCGGTTTTCTAAGCAACTACGATGGAAATGTCCATTCTCTATCCCCATTCTCACCGTGGCCAGCAACCTGCAGACGCCGTCCTCTCTCTGGTGCAGGGAGTTCCGGAGGATGCGGGGAGAAAAAGCAAAATGCCACCCTCTCGAGGCTCTGAAGCCAATGACGATAAACAGCACTCTCGCCCCCTCCGAACACTGTGGGAGCCCTTGATTCGATCCCGAAGGAGGCGGGAGAGCAAAAGCGTGGGTCTACATGGCTCTCGGGTGTCCTCCGCTCCTCGCAACCCCGCGTGAACCTCGCCAAGGCTGCACGGCGCGCGGGGAGCTGTTAGGAGCGCCGAGTGGGGTAGGGTGCCTGCGGTGGCCGGTCCGCCCGGTACATTTCTGGGCGCTGCAAGATCAGCAGAAACCTGAGAAAGCGCCTGGAATGCGGAGCTGCGATTGGCCCACCCGGGCGTGGGTTGGGGAGGGCGGGGGAGGGCAGGAACGAAGAGGTAGAGGGAAAATACGAGGGGGTGGTTCCACAAAGGGGGGGTGGTATTTGATTCCCACCCTTGCCAGCACAGTTTTTTCCTTCTACCAGAAAAGCCGACCACCAGTTCTACTTCCCTGTGGTCCACAGCCCCCGCACGCGCACGGTCCATGGCCGCGACCTTCCCGGGAATTTCCCATTTCAAATGGTCAGGTCCGACGCAATGCAGGCGGGTGGTGTTCCTGGCAAAACTCCTCCGATGGGGGTGCGTTTTCGCAGTCCCACAATAATCCGCTTGGGTCGCCACGTTCGGCGTGCCTTCTCTCCCTTCCCGCAGGGGACTCTTTGCAGAGCTTGCCCAGCTTCTCCTCGCGGGACTCGGAGAGATACGGACTTTGGGTAGAGCTCTGCAGCGGAGGATCACCTGGGTTTGTTTTACGTAGTGTTACTGCGAGGCGGTGGTGTTAAGAGTCTGTCCCTCTTTGACCTACGACAGGAGTTGGAAGTTTTCTTACGATCAGACTATTTTGAAATGTGGGCAACAACCAAAGCCTTCGTGGGTTTGTGAGGTTGTCTGCCAACTTGGTGCTAATTGGGATTAATCTGAGAAGCAAGCCTCCTGCCCACCTCCCATCTCTGTTCCTCCTCCCTCTTCTCGGTTTCCCGGCCTAGTGCCTCCTCAGGCCACTTGCAAGGCTTGCAACGTCTTCGAGAAATGTCTGCACGGAGGCGCTGGGCAGCACGAGCCAGGGCTCCTGTGCTGTCCCGAGTGCGGCTCCAGCGGTTCCCCCAGGAGCTCTGCGCCCAAGCGGCCGCTGCGCGGGAGCCTGCAGCTAGCCGTGCCGGTACTTAACTGCCGCGGAGTCCCGGAGGAGGCTGCGGGAGTCCGGAGTCGCCGCTGATTGGTTCCGCCGCTGCGTTGGGCCACCCCTTCGCACCACCGCGAGTCTCGTTGCCTGCTGCCTACGACACCCGCCTCTTTGATCAAAGCCAGTGGCTGCACACTCCCCACTCTTTTGTGGCTAGTAGAAAGCAGGGGCCTCGGCGGGGCTTCCCCGGGCAGTGCAGTAATTTAGGGTGCAGAAATAGTTAAGTCCTTCCCCCAGATTCAGGCTCCAGGCTTCCTTTCAGAAAAATAGAAGTATTTGTTCCCTCCGCTCCTCCACATCACAGAACTCAGCTTTTTCCTTTTAGAAACAATGAGTACTCTTAAACTCCTCTTTTCTATGTAAAGCTCTGCCCTTTCCCCACCTTCCACACTCATCTTCTTTCCCCGCTAATTCTACCTTTGTGTACGACTGCTTTATTGATAAACAAAAAAATATAAAGCTCTGCGCTGAATTAGTCAAATTCCTTGTTTGGGGCTGCTGCGATGGCAGCTGCGGTTGTCACAGCCCTATCAGAAATACCTCCGCTAGACCTGACAAACCTTTTCTGACCGCGTCCTGGACTTCCCCGCCCTGCTCCTGTGCCTCCCTCTCCCTTCCTTTAAACGTCTCGGTGACCTGCGACCAGCATCTCCCCAGCCTCATGTGGATGCACGTGCCCCAACTCAGCATTTGGCTATTGCCTTACCGGAAGGGAGTCAATTCCCTGACTGGGTGGGATCCCAGGTTCCTAAATTCAGAGCTTTATTAGGGAGCATAATAAGATCCGGAGGTTTTCAACATCCAAAACAGATGTGTTTAGACAGGACTGGACCTCTAAGGAACTGGAAGAAAGTTGATCTGGGAACGCCTCATTTTTAATGCAAGCTCACCACTGGTAAGGGTCTGAAGACATTTATTCATTCAACAAATATTTGCTCAGCGCCAGCTGTGTGTCAGACATAGTATAGCACAGGAGATACAGTAATGACTAAGTAATAACTAAGGCACAGGAGGCCTCAGACCTCACATACCTTGTATTCTGGGAGAAACAGACAATGAACAAATTAGCCACATATTATAATGTAGGTAAAGAAAATTTAAAAAGGATAGAGACTGACAAATACAGATTTGCATGGCTAGGAAGGGCCACTCTGTAGAGGTGACATTTCAACAAAGAACTTGAAGAAGAGAGAGAGCAATGAATAGGGAGATCCGAATGATAGGTGTAAGAGCAGTGCAAAGGTCAGAAGGCAAGCGCAAGCTTAGCGTATTTGGGAGACAAAAGAGGGCCAGTGTAGCTAGAAAGGACTCATCAGAGCAGAATATTATAGGAGGTAGGATAGAAAAGTAGGCAGGAGCCAGATCATACAGAGCCTCTTAGGCTGCTATAAGAATATTTTATTTTATTCCGAACGCAATGAAAGATACTGGAGGACTTGGATCCATGAAGTAATGTAATATGATTTGCTATTTTTAAAGCTTACTCTGGATACTGAAAACAAAGCATGAGGTTGGAGGTTATTAAGTAGTGCAGGCAATGATGGTTTAAACAAGGAAGATAGTTGTACGCTTATGAGAAGGGATTGGCATAGATTACATCTTAAAAATAGAAATTGCAGAATTTGGGATATGGGGGAAAGAAATGTTTCAGGAATGTCTCCTAGGTTTGTAGCCTTAGTAACTAGGTAGATGGTGATATCATTTATTGGAGGAGTGGATTGGACAGCCATAATATGAGTTATCCAAAGTCTGGTATCTTGAATGTCATGGTTATTACTGTATTAGGCAGTTGGGGCCCCCCTCTCAGATTCTCTCTGTCTCTCCATTTTTCTTGCCTGTGGCTGCTTGAACTGCCTCAGCTGCTGCTGAAACAGCCAGTTCTGTGCAGGCAGCAGAGTTCTGCTTCTAAAGTTGACCATACTGCAATGAATAGAATCTGGATTCCTCAGGATGGCAAAAAAGTCCAGGGGAACAACACAGCCACGTGGAGGCATTTACCCAATGGGCCAGTGGGAGTTTGTCCAGTAGGAGATATGAGATAGGTTGAAGCCTATAGATAAATTCCCTCTCCCTTTATTCTTTTCAGGGACAAGCAACCACATGGCCTAGTGATAGGGCTACATCTCTTTGTGGCTCATGAAGCAGTGGCAAGATTGGTAACTCACCACCTTCTATTTGCATACTATCCTTCTTTACCTCATTTCTTTTCCCCTACTATCAGTTCCCCAGGGATCACACCTGGTATTAAAGCATAAGTCCTGCTGCAGGTTCTGTTTTCTAGGGAAACTGAGCTGAGGCAGAGGGAATCGAAACTGTAGTTTGATATATATTAAGTCTGAGCTATCTGTTAAAAATCCTAATGATGATGTTAATAGGAAGTTGGACATATGAGCCCCAAGTTCAGAGGAGTAGGTAGGTCAGGGTTTGACAGTCTTGACACTGTTGACACTTGGGCTGGATGCATTTTGGTTGTGGAGTGCATTTTTGCTTTGTCCTGTGCATTTCAGGATGTTCAGCAGCATGGCCTCTACCCTTAGCTGACAGCAGCACCTGCTCCCAGCTGTGACAACAAAACATGTCTGTGGACATTGTTAAATGTCTCTGGGTGGGGTGGGGGCCGCAAATTCACCCCCACTGGGAACCACTGGGGTAGATGGTAGTTAAGCTAAAGTATTGAACTACAGCTCTTGGCATAAAGGTAGGAAGGGAAGGGGAAATGTTCAGAGATTGCACCTCAGGATGTCCTAATTTTTAGAGGCCAATAAAAGAAGGAAGAGTCAGCAAAGGAGACCAAGAAAGAGTGACTGGGAAGGTGAGCAAATCAGAGAGTGGGGATCTGTGAAGGCAAATGAGTGCAGTGTTTTAAGGAGAGAGAGAGATCAATTTTGTTGAATACTGCTAATAGGACAAGTAGAATGAGGAACTCAGAACTGGCTATTGGATTTAGAAAAAGTAAGTTGAAAAGGGATGGAGAGAAAAGAACTGATGACAGTGAATAAAATCAACTCTTGGAGTTTCAGGGTTGATAGAGAAAGGAAAAGGCAAGGAAGAGCTGAAGGAAGATGAAGGGAGACAAGACTTTTTTTTTAAAGAAGAGAGCTATTACAATATGTATCATAGTGTGCCGATGGGAATGATTCAGTAGAAAAGAAAAATTGTTGGTGCAGTAGAAAAACTGAAACAATGTTCTTGTGAAGGCAAAAGGAGAATAAGATCTAAGATCCAAAAGAAAGGATTGGCCTTGAAAAACACAGGTACTGTACAGAAATAGGGGGAAAGAGAGCAGAGTTCACACACCAGGTGTTTAGTAGGTATGTTTGGGGGAGTTTATAGACATTCAATTATGCAATCAGGAACAAGTTTGTCAGTGAAAAATGAAGCTGAAATTGGATGAGAAGAAGGTCTTAGAAGTTGGAGGGGGGAAATGTGAAATAACCCAGGAGGATAAGAAAGTGAAAGGATTAGGTAATGTAGCAGGATTGCCTAGCAATACCATGCGCTCATTTGTGGTGATGGAGAATGCATTTCTGTGACCAGGCCCTGAGTGTTTGAGATAAACTTAGAAGTGAGTCGTGATATAATTAGTTATGATGATCTTTTATGGTAAAATGTGAAACTAGTTCTAAAAATAGCCTCCTTTTAGCATCTATTTCTTTTTTTAAATATTTTATTTATTTATCTTTAGAGAGGAAGGGAAGGAGAGAAGGAAAGAAATATCAATGTATGGTTGCCTCTCGTGAGTCCCCTGCTGGGAACTGGCCTGCAACCCAGGCATGTGCCCTGACTGTGAATTGAATCCCAATTGTGTGGTTCGCAGGCCCACGCTCAATCCACTGGGCTACACCAGCCCGGGCTTAGCATCTATTTCTTAAGTGCTATGTTGTGATAAGGCAAGACATGGCATGAGGAAAAAAATGGTCTTACCAGGCAGCAATATGTCCATGTGGACTCACCTCAGATCCTGCTGAGAGCAAGATCACAGACAGAGAAATGGTGGTCTTACAAGTAATGAGGTATACTCATAAAAGGTAATATCAAACCACAGGAGGCAGGAAGAAAAGTTCAGAAGTTCCTCAAGGGTTTGAGATAACAACGAGTAGTATGGATGGCTACTTTATCCATGGGTCCTCTTGCTGGCATTTATGATTGGGCTGATTTAGGGATGGGCTCCAGGTGTCTATGAACCCTCTGAAATCATACACACATTTTTTATGAATGCAATGATCTCATTTCTGAAGACCAGGTTTGTAAGAAAGTTATATCAAAATCTCAAAGAGAGTCTACGCTGGAACAGTTACAAAGCCTAGGATTTGAAATCAGAGAGAATGAGTGTAACTCATTCTCTCTGATCTTGGACAAGTAACTTCATCATCTTATATCTTCATCTTCTTAGTCATAAAATGTAATATCTATATCACAGGCTGCTATGAGGGTAAAATACAAATCAAGTACTGATCAGTGGAAGGCATACAGTTAAATCTCAGTGAAATACCGGCTTCAACAAAAGAGTGACCAAAAAGGTCAGGAACCATGTTTGTTAAACAGACCTTTAAAAAGATTCACCAAGGACAAAGCAGGCCCTACATACTAGAATGAGAGAAAAGAACAAATGTAATGTCTACAATCAAGAATCTTTACAGCCACGTTCAGTGTTCAATCATAGCAGAACAACTGGTACTAGACTTTTCCTCCCACCAAAAACAATTGGAAAACTGGATAAAACACATAAGGCAACACATGGTAATAAACAGGGAAGAAATGACATCTCTCAGAAAAGGAAAGCAGATGAGGTAAGCTCTATGATTGCCCTGGCTTTTTGCCTAAAGGTACTTTCCAGAAGCTCTACAGGGAGAGGGAACCCAAGCAAAGCCTGGTGTTCTTACTGAATTGAAGAGGAAGAGACTGGAATCTGGTGAGACTGAGGTGGCTGAAAGTTATGAGGGAAAGTACTGGAGAGGACAGAACTATACAGAGAAAAGGCACCAGAAAGCTGCATGGGATCCCCAGGAGTTGCTGAGTACCAAACTACACATTGGTCTGCAGGGTAGCATTCTAGAAGCTGAGTTGGTTTAATATTCAAAAATCAATCAATGCAACTCACTCTGTTAGGACGGTCATAGGAGACTCTCATTGGATGCAGAAAGACTATTTGACAAACCTTAACATCCATCCATGATTAAAACAAAACAAATCTTTTAGAACAACTGGAAACAGAATTTCCTCAACCTGATAAAGGACAACTATAAAAAATATCTACAGCAAACATCACACTAAATGGTAAAAAGATTGAATACTTCCCCCTAAGACTGAGAACAAGGTGATGATATACACTCTTGTCACCTCTATTCAACATCACATCAAAGGTCCTAGTTAGTGCAATAAAGTAACAGAAAGATCTTCACCACAGATTGGAATGGAAGAAGTAAAACTTCTTCTCATTCATAGACAGAATGATTATATATGTGGAAAATCCTAAAGATTCTACAAAAAACCTACTAAAATATTAAATTAACTTAGTAAGGCTCAAGAATACAAGGTGCGTATATAAAATTAGTAATATCTCTAGCATTTACAAACATATAAAAAACACAAAATATTTACAGATTAAAGTGACAAAATGTCACACATAAGATTGGTACCTGGGAAACTACAAAGAATTGCTGACAGAAATTAAAGACCTGAGTGCATGGAAGAATATAATGTGATCATGAGTTGGAAGTCTCAGTATTATTATGATGTCACTTCTCCCCAAACATAACCTCAATCAAAATGCAAGAAGAGCCCTGGCTGGTGTGACTCAGTGGATTGAGTGTGGGCTGTGAACCAAAGGGTCGCCAGTTTGATTTCCAGTCAGGGGACATGCCTGGGTTGCAGGCCAGGTCCCCAGTGGGGGCCATGTAGGAGACAATCACACATTGATGTTTCTCTCTCTCCCTCCCTTTCCCTATCTAAAAATAAATAAAATCTTTAAAAAATCTTCAGAATGCAAGAAGAGACTTGTCACAGAAATTGATTCTAAAATAAAAATGACTCTAAAACTTACATGAAAACACAAAGGGCCTGGAATAAAAGAGGTTTAAAAAAGAACTATGTTGCAGGGCTTACCCTACCTCATTTTAAGACTTATGACAAAGCTACAATAATCAAAACAGTGCAATATTGGTGTAAACAGAGACATACAGATCCATAGAACAAGATAGAGAGTCCAGAAATAGACCTATAATTATATGATCAATTGATTTTCAACAAAGATTCCAAGGTAATTAAATGGGGAAAAGACAATTTTCTCAAAAAACAGAGCTGGATCATCTGGATGACTATAAATCTTCACTCTTATCTCCCACTTAACATAAATTACTCAAAATGGATCACAGATTTAAATATAGAAGCTAAAACTGTTAATTTCTAAAGAAAAACAGAATAAAATGTTTACACAAACAAACACACTATAAAAGAATAAGTTGAGACATAGGACTTCCTAAAAGTTTAAAAATTCTGTGCTTCAAAAGGTACTGTTAAGAAAATGAAAGGGCAATCTATAGACCAGGAGAAAATATTCATAATACATATATCTGACAAGGAACTCATATTCAGATGGATCAATATCTCTTACAACTCAATAAGAAGGCAATCAACAAACAGAAACAAATGATTTGAACAAACAATTTACAAAAGAACACACACTGTAAGATTCCATCTCTATGGAATTCTAGAATAAGCAAACACAGACCAGTGGTTTCCTGGCACCGGAGATGAGGTACTGACTGCAAAGTGCATGGGCAACTTCTAGGGTGACAACCATGTTCTACATCTTGATTTTGCTGGTGGTTAGGTGGGTGTGTTGTCAAAACTCATAGACCTGCACACTTATAATGAGCACATTTTATTGTATATAAATTATTCCAAAATAAAATTTATTTTAAAAATACATTATTACCAAATAAATAATATTGATGTATATTAAGGTAACAGAAGAAGTTTAGAAACAAGTATTTTTCTAGAGCTTAACCTGTGAAGATTTCTTAAATGGCTCTGAATTGTCTTTGAAAGGAGGAGTATATGTACCCTGAAGGACAGGCAGAGTACATCCTGCCTTACTAGGATATATCCCTTGTCTGTTTTTCCTCACAAACTGAGGAAAAACTATGATCTTTAGGAATTCAATAATTCCTAAAGCCATAAAGCCTTTCTACCATGGAACTTCCTGTTGTTATAAGATTCAATAATTTTTTCACTGTTAAGTCAGAGTTGAGTTTGTTCATTAAATCTCAATAAAGAATTTCTCATTAACATTTTTTAAACTGGCAAAATAATCTAATAATTATTGGAATAATAAATTTTCCAAGTAATTTGGAAAAGTGATTTAGATGTAGGGGCTTGTGTCAATTAGATATCTTTCTCATTACTGAAGTAGAAAATTGACCCAAAATGATTTAAATTTAAAAGGGAAATTTACTGGCTAAGAAAACTGAGCACTTTGAGAGTAGGTATGAAGCTTCAGAAAGGGTTTTATTTAGCACTCAGAGTTGATGACCAGAACCTATTTCTTCTTTATTTCTTCATTTTTCTTTCTCAGTGCTGACTCTCCTCTCAAGCAGGCATCTTTTTGTGTTCCCAGAAACTCCAGAGGCTAAATGCCTCGTTTCTCAAAGTAAGTCCAATTCTCTGATGGCTCAAATATGAGTTTTGGAATTGAGTCTTAGTGACTCTGGTCTGATGTGTGTTATTTATCTATCTCTGAGTCCATCTCTGCAGCCAGAAAAATGGGATATGCTAACTGGATTAAAAAATAGGGCCCTTCCCTGGAGATGACATATGGCCAATCTCACCCAAACATTGTGGTGGAAAACCTCAAAGTGCTAGTAGAAAGAGTAAGAGGGGACTACATGCTAAAACAGGAGGTGATAGAGTTAAGAATGGCCATCAGGCCTCTCATTTGGGCATCTTAGAGAGAAATCCACAAAGAGAAAAGGGAGCATTTCAGCATGGTCAGTTAAGATAAGCAATATAATTACTGACAGTGACCAGGTCATTGGTTGTCTTGAAAACATTGTAATACTCAAGGAATGAATGGAATTAGGGCGAGTAGACATTCTTTGAAGAATCTTGGAACTAGAGGGCAGCAGAGAGATAGAAGTAATAATTAAAGGGGCCTTGGAGGTCATGTTTTTTTTTTTTTAATATAGGAAAGGTTTGACCACGCTGAAATACTAAAGATAAGTGAGAAAGTAAGGAAGGACTAGTTTGAAGATATAAGACAGAAGTGGGATAATTAATGCAGCAAATATCCTAGGAATAATGACTAGAGGGATGAAGATTACTGTAGAATAGTTCATATTAAAGAAGAGTAAGGGATATTTTTCACTGTAATAGAAGGGAGAGTGAAGAACTGATGGAAACGCATTACTGCATATGTAACGGGAGTGAATTCAGGACCCTGAGAGAGATACCATCTGAAATTTCTAGTTTATCAGTGAGGTAGGTATTACCTACTGATGAGCATATGAAAGGAGATCATGAAAGGTTGAAGATATTCCTGAGAAAGAATAGGAGAGTAGAATAGGAAAACATATGGAGCCTTGACATTTTGTCCCATATCATCAAGAAGGTGCATAGTCTATTGCCAGAAATACCCAATCTTTCTCATAGTTGATCATAGGTACAATCAAGATCCAATGCCTAGAATAACATTTTTCTTCACTGTTGCCCGTCAGACAACTTTCCAACTCAGTCACACTCCACTGCAGGTGGAAACTTCAAAACCCTTTCTCCCAAGTCATCCACGTCCTTCCTTGTCTAATCCTCTGCCATCCTTTCAGCACCCCAGCTCCAACCTGACTTTCCTCTATGGAAGACTGGAGAAACCATTCTGTCCCTGGAGAGACCCACGCTCACACCTATCCCAGCAGGGCAAGAGGAGGCTTCAGAATGAAACAGATCATCTAAAGAGAAGCCAACTTCTCTCTTGCTAATATTGATTGCCTTTTATAGTAATCCAAATTTGTTATTTTAAAAAGGCCTCTCTGTCCACCAGAGAGAAAAATCTGAAGAATTAAGAAATGAAAGTATCAAAGTTCTGATTGAAATAAAAAACCAGGAATTGTTTTTTAAAAATGTCAATTGTGTGTTTGTGTAATTTTTCTCTGAAAAGTTCTAGCATCTCAGATGTTGAATTGAGAAGGAGGCTGGCAATACTGATTTTTAAAAAGCTGTTAAAATTATATATTTGCCCATAACATACAAATACATTACAGCATCTGAACACAGATTATAATTTCCAATCCAAGATATATAAAGTAGGAATGCTCATATCTAAAAATGCTCTGTAATAAAATTATATCTGGCTAATGGCATAGAACTGCAAAGCCTCCATGTTGCAGCAGACCCAGAAATGCTTTCAGAGGCAAAATTTCCTCTGGCTCTAAGTGTTCCCTTAACTCAGTAACTTACCAAGTCTCAGTCACAAGAAATAATATTGATAGAGATTGTTGGAAAGGCCTGCCAGACAGACGTTTCTACAGAGCTGCACTGTCCAGCACAATGAACACTAGCCACATACAGCCATTTACATTTAAGTGAATTAAAATAAGAGCTAAACTCCAGGTTCTCCATCCACTGCCCACCTGTTAAGTGCTTTATAGTCACAAGTGGCTGGTGATTGCTATATCAGGTAGAACAGGTACAGAATATCACCATCTCAGGAAGTTCTGCTGGGCAACGCTGCTTCAGAGCTTGTACCCGTGGGTCAGTCCAGGCCCTCAGTGATTGCCATGCAAGGACAGCATGGTTTGCATCTCTCATACACTTGTTTTTAGGTCTGTAGCTTGTAGCGAGAGACATAAAAAAAAGCCCTGTAAATTCCATGAAGAGCATCATCCACCATGTTTTATGAGGGTCTCTGGAGGAAATTTTTAAAAATGTATCAGCGTTTCATTGTTTAGTAAAAGTATATGTTTTAGGTGTACAATTATATAATACATCATCTGTATATTGCACTGTATGTTCACCAATATCTTCATCTCAGCATCAGAGCAAGCTGTGGTTCTCTTAAACATGGGATTGTTTTCATCCTGCAGTTAATGTGACTCTTAAAGCTGATTGATTTGCCTTAATGTCTTCAGACAAACTTACAGTCACATTTGCAGCTTTCCTCCAGCCACCAGACGTGCATTTCTATGTGTGTGTGTTTCCTGCCTTCATTTTCCTTCACAATTTTATACTTTTAGGTTTAATGTGGTTTTTAAACTACCTAAATCCTTCCTGACATGGAAGTGAAATATAAGTAAATAGATCCATTATATGCCTACATATACACTTGTGTTGTATACAGTTATCTTCCGCCCACAACTCAGATATGTGTCCTTGGGGTGAGAACATTACTGAAAGCACACTCTCTTAGACACAATCTCTTTAGTACTCTAACTCATCACTGTGGCTATTGCTCTAAAACACTCTAGTACAGCGCCCTAAATGATTCCTTTGCTGTACATACCAGATTAGTCATAACTGAGGTTTCAACATCACGTGACAAGTACTCAAACCTCTACTTGAGTATTAAGCTTCCAACGGCTTAACCTATTTGGTATGTAGCTGTTGCTGGCAGTAATAGTCAGAGCAAAGGTGTAGCCTGCATTGTGGCAACTGCAATGGTTTCCAATGTGCAGTTACAATGTGTTTTTATGAATATTTATACAGTACATGTTTCATAAATCCAGTCACAAAAGAGAAACTGCTGTTGCTGTGACTTCATACAGTGGAAGCTTCCATTATGCTTCTCTGACCTCTTTCACTGATTACATGACATATAGTTTGCTCAGGTAACTATCTTAAGCCATAAATAAATACTGTGCTTAATTATCCAGCATAGAGATAGAGATGCCATAGAAAAACTGAATTCAGAATTTCCAAACCAATTTTGCTTCCTCACACAAGAAAAAAATGGAATATTTCTTCATTTTGTTCTCCATATCTAACTCTTTATAATACTAAATATTTACTAGGCACATGCTGTTTTACTTGGAAAAGGCAAAAGATGTATAGTTTATACTATCAATACATATATAATCTTCTTTGCTGAGGGGACAAGACTTAAGTGAATGGAAAGTGACATCCTCCAAAGGCAGTCAAGTGAGCAGTGCAATTCAACATGTTCCAGTAGGTGCTTGGGAAGGACAGGAGCAGCTTTTCAGGAGTGTGGTCTTTGACAAATCTGCAGAGGGGAAGAGAAGAGTCCAATTAAAGAGGGAGAGGAGGCAAGAGCAAAGATGCGCACATGGGGATGCACAGACTTTCAGGGTCAATGAACAGGTCAATTTGGTGGAAGCACGCTCAGCTGGAGAAGGTAAGGAGCAGTGGAATAAGAAAACAGGCAGGAGGGAGATGGGAGACCATGGAAAGGACTGTGAAAGACCTGCACACCCAGTAATTCACCCTTGAACAACCAAGCATCATTAATATGATACCCATTGTTTTTTGCCTCAGAGGGAAAAATAAAAGCCAACTTCCAGCCAGTTTTTTGTGATATTGTAAAAAAAAGTAGGTTCACAACGGAAGTTATCATTCAATATGTGATAATGAACTATTTAAAATCTTGATCTTTGTGCCGTACTTTATACTTATCAAAGCTCTTTCTTACACATAATTTTTAATCCTCAAACACTTGGAAGTAGGGGGAATGAACATTCGTATTACACTATGATAAAGACACTAACTAGGAAGCGTTGACATGACCTTGACTGTCCACCTTTGCATGCATCTTGGTGGACCAAGGCAGCAAACACAGGCCTTTGACTCCCAGTTTAATTATTTTCACTCAGACCATACTGACTTAAATTGCTGCTACTTCACTTCCATAAATTTGCAGCTCAGAGTCCATTTGTCACTGACTTCGGGATTTTCTCTTTAAATAACACGTTCTCTAAGAAACATACTAATTACTGTAGGAGAGAGTGTTTTGAGGGAAAAAGGAATAATTAAGAAAGACTGGTCATTCTGTCTTCTAGAGTTTTTATGTTTGGGAGATGTGCCTCTTTTGAGGCTGGCTTGGATTCTATCCTGCCTGAAAGCAAAAGGATGAACTGTTTGATGTCCTGGGGGCTTTGTGAGCTGCAGTGATTCTGTGATTCTTTCCTCTACTCGCTTAGAGGACATTGTCAGGAATCCAAATTTTTTATTTAAAGTGCATCAGAGAAAAATGCAGCTGGATGTAAGCAATTTATATATGTAGAATAACAATGTAAATATTTTATAGGCTGCAGTACAACAGAATTAAATACTTTTGCTTGGACAAATAAATTCTATTTTCAAAGCCACTGCAAAGAAGCTTATGTATTAGGCACAATAAATTTTCAAATAACCGAACACATTGTGGCGTTCACCTAACTCTGCACTTCTTCAAAATATTAGCACCTTCTCAGCACTGTTGGGAGCAGGCTTGCCTATTGTTTTTCAAAAGAAATCTTTTTCTCTTGGCATCCTGATAGGTTATGCAGCTCATTGACTTCAGTAATTAATGAACTGGGGTATGTATATTTGTTGTTTCTGAGATGTTCTTCCTTTACTGTCTGAGCACTGCCCAGCTACTCCCCCAACTCAGAGCAATGACCCACTTGACTATGACCAACTTCCCAAGGTGCCCTCATCAATATTCTCCCTCTGACCAACACCACCGTCCTTCAAGTTTATCTTCCAGCCCTCACTGTGGACTTCAACTCATGGCTCTCAACTCTCAGATAGCAGAAGTGTCTTAGAGGCAAAAACTAGGGAGAAGCGAAGATTGACTATCTTACATCCACTCTCACCACTCCTATTTAACATAATACTAGAAGTCCTAGCCAGAGTATTCAGGAAAAATATAGAGAGATACATAGATAGATAGATAGATAGATAGATAGATAGATAGATAGGCAGAGAGATAGATAATTGGCACCTAACTCAGAAAGAAAGGAGTGAAATTGTCTTTCTTTGCAGAAGACATAATCTTATACAGGGTGGAGCAAAAGTAGATTTACAGTTGTGAGTAAACAGTTTGTTCTTGCATTATTATTTATTAATTATTGTATTACTTTCCATATGAACAACTGTAAACCTACTTTTGCCTGACCCTGTATATAGGATATTGTAAAGACTCCACCAAAATACGTAGAACTAAAAAACAACCTCAGTAAAGTTGCAGGATACAAAACCAACATAAAAATAAATTGTGTTTCTATATACTAACAACAAAGTATCTGAAAATGAAATTTTTGAAATCCTTTGCATAATAGCATCAAAAATAATAAAATACTTAGGAGTAAATTTAACCAAGGTGGTAAAAGATCTGTGTACTGAAAACTATAAGACTGATGAAAGCACATAGAAAAAAACACAAATAAATTGAAGTATACCTTGTTTTCATGGATTAGAAGAATTAATATTGTTAGAATGTTCACCCTACCCAAAGTCATCTGTAGATGACTTTGAATGAAGTCAATGAATAGGTATTCAATGAATACCTATCAAAATTTCAATGGCATCTTTGAAGAAATTCAACAAATGCTAAAATCTGTAGGGAACCATGAAAGATCCTAAATACTTGAAGCAGTTTTGAGAAAGAAGAGGAAACCTGGAGGCATCACAGTCCTGGTTTTAAACTATGTTACAAAGCTACAGTAAATAAAACAGCATTGCACTGGCATAAAAATAGACACACAGGCTAATGGAACAGAATCAAGAGACCAGAAAACAACCCACACATAGTATCTGACAAAGGAGACAAGAATACTCAATGGGGAAATATAGTCTCTTCAATAAACAGTGCTGGAAAACTAGATAACCACATATGAAGGGATAAAACTAAAACCTTACCTTATACCACTCACAAAAATCCTTTCAAAATGGATGAAAGACTTAAACATAAGATCTAAACCATAAATCATGGAAGAAAACATAGACAAAATGCCCCTGACATTAGCTTTAGCAATGGCTTTTTGGGTCTGTCACCAAAAGCACAGATAACAAAAGCAAAAATCAACAAGTGGGACTACATCAAACTATGATAAACCTCGAGGGCATTTTGCCAAGTGAAATGAGTCAGACAGAGAAAGACAAATACTGTATGATCTCACTTATACGTGGAATCTAAAAACAAAAACAAACAAATTCATAGAAACAGAGAGTACAGAAGTGATAACCAGGGGCTGAGGGGCAGGGAAAATAGTGAGATGCTGGTCAAAGGCATAAACTGCTAGTTATAATATGAGAAAGTCCTGGGTTGTAACGTACAGCATGATGACTGTGGTCAAAGATGCTGTATTGTACACTCAAAAGTTTCTGAGAGTAGATTTTAAAAATTCTTACCACTCATACATAAAAGGTAACTGTGCCAGGTGATGGATGTGGACACTAATGTTATTGTGGCAATCATTTGCAAACTAACATTTGAAGTCTATACATATATCAGGTTATCACATTGAACACCTTAAACTTGCACAATATTATATGTCAACTGTATCTCGATAAAGCTGGAAAGGGCATAGAAAGATTGAGGACTCTAATGTATTGTGCCCTCTGTTCTCTAGCCTTCCAAATCTCTCCTGCCCATGATTCTGCCCAGTTACCCCTCTATTGCTTCCAAATGTTTAATTATGTCTGGCATAACTTCCTATCTACTCCCTCATTTTCGGAAGATGCCTTTGCCTTTTACTTTACAGACTCTGCTGGACGGAAACTCCCATCCCTTTTTGATACCCTACAAATCATTGCACCTGGCTGCATCTGTGCCTTCTCCTGATTGAGGCCAATGTTGCCTTGTGAGCTTTGGGTCCCCAACCCCTCACCTTCACAGGAAAAGTCACCAGTCATTACCACCTTCATTCTTTAAGATTTCCAACTTCCCCCTTAAGGATATCCTTCTGGAAGGCTTTTCTCTCCATAAATCCTCGTGTAAACAGGCCCACCTTGAAAAGAGAATATGCTTGACATATTTATATATGTGTGCACACAGGTGTGAGCTACACAGACATCCACATGTGCTTCAGTTGATTGATTGCCTGCTAGTGTACCGGTAACACACCTGTGAGATGGTGTTAAAAAAAACAAACCCGTCTTATTAAATATTGAAAAGCTGCAATTAATATTTATAAAACAGATTTAAGGCATAAAAACTTTCAGTGAACTATCATGTACCCACCGTTAGGTTTAATGAATGAAACATGTCTTTGAATCCCCCCAGGGGCCTCTACCTCATCTTATTCCATGTCCCTTGCATCCAGCTCAGAGGCGAATGCTCCTCTGCACTTTGAGTTTGTTTCATTCTTCTACTGTTTATTAGAGCTTTACTGCATTTGCTTTCTATCCTTATATAGTGTATTATTTAACTTTATGAAATTTTGAATAGATGGAATAGAATCTCCTCACACACTGTATATTGTTTTGTCACTTATTTTTTTAGTCAACCTTATGTTCTTTGAATTCAACCACAGTTCACTGTTGTATAGTATATCATTTCATGAATATACAAAATGTATTTATTTATTCTACTGTTTGTACATCCATAAGTTGTTTTCAATTTGTTTGTTTGTGTTGCCATTATAAACAGTGCTGATGTGTCCTAGTGTACAATGTACAAGAGTTATTTTAAGGTCTATATCTAGGTATAGACCAGCTATATGTATCTTTTGTTTCATAAGATAATGCCAAATTATTTCCCCAAAGTTGTTGCATAAGAATGTTCTGCATTCCCGTACTCACCATCACTTGCTATTATCCAAACTTTAAAGTTTGCCATTCTTGAGAGCATGAAATTATATAGAGTTTATTCTTGTAGTATAATTTATTAATTATTGCATTATTTTCCAGATGGACAACTGTAAACCTACTTTTTCTCTATTCTGCACTATTGCATTTATTTTTATCTAACTTTTTACCCTCTTAATCATTTTTAAGTGTATGACTCAGTGGCACTGAGTACATTCACATTCAGTACACCCCTCACCACCATCCTGCTCCAGAACTCTTCATCTGGCAAAACTGAAACTGTACCCATTAAGCACTAACTCCCTATTCTTCTCTTCCTGAAACCCCTGGAAACCAGTACATTTTCTGTCTCTTATGCATTTAACTATTCTAGGCACCTCACATAAATGGAACCATACAGTGCTTGTCTTCTTGTGACTGGCTTGTTTCCCATAGCAAAATGTCCTCAAGCTTCATCCATTTGTCTCATGTGTCAGAATTCCCTTCTTGTTAAAGGCTGTATAACATTCCAATGTATGCTCACACCACATTTTGTTTATTTATCTGTTAATGGATTCTTAGGTTGCTTCCATCTTTTTGGCTCTTGTGGGTAATGCTGCTATAAACATGGTCCTATAAATACCTCTTTGAGATCCTGCTTTCAATTCTTTTCAGGATATACCCAGAAGTGAAATTGCTGAATAATATGGTTGTTCCATGTTTAATTTTTTAATATATATTTTATTGATTATGCTATTACAGTTGTCCCATTCCCCCCTTTCATTCCCCTCCACCCTGCACACCCTCTCCCACCCACGTTCTCCACCTTTAGTTCATGTCCATGTGTCATACTTATAAGTTCTTGGCTTCTACATTTCCCATACTATTCTTACCCTCCCCCTGTCTATTTTCTACCTACCATCTATGCTACTTATTCTCTGTACCTTTTCCTTCTCTTTATTCCTCCCACTCCCTTATTGACAACCCTCTATGTGTTGTCCATTTCTTGGTTCTGTTCCTGTTTTAGTTGTTTGCTTAGTTCACTTTTGTTTTTGTTTTAGATGTGGCTGTTAATTGTTGTGAACTTGCCTCCATTTTACTGTACATGTTTTTTTATCTTCTTTTTCTTAGATAATGTAATTATGATGTGCCTTGGTGTGTTCCTCCATGGGTCCACCTTCCTTGGGACTCCCTGAGCTTCCTGGGCTTCCTGGAAGTCTATTTCCTTTGCCAGTTTGGGGAAGTTTTCCTTTATTATTCATTCAAATAACTTTTCCACTTGTTGCTCTTCCTCTTCTTCTTCTGGTACCCCTATAATTTGGATGTTGGAACGTTTAAGATGTCCTGGAGGTTCCTGAGCCTCTCCTCACCCACCTTTAACATTTCATATAATAAGAACTTGGTGATGACTTCCGCCAAGATGGAGGCATAGGTGGAAACACTGTGCCTTCTCCCACAACCAAGTTTGGGAGAAGGCTGTGCCTTCTCCTTCATTTCTCTCCATACAACAAAGGTTTGGAGAAACAAAGACACAACTAAAGGACAGAAAATTGAATTATACGGAAGTCCGACTACATCTAACCGTTCAATGGGGATGATAAGAGGGGCGAAGCCAGCAGCGAGCAGGGTCGGGCAGGACAGGTCCCCCGACCCAGGCGCACAGGCAGCCCGGAACCAGCTGGGGTGTTGGGCAGACTAACCACGGTCGCACATTCGCGTACAGTGAGACAGACCACGCAGGCCCCAGGGGGTAAGGGCTGACGGCGGTGGCACACTCGCGTGCAGTGGGACGAAACGCGTGGGCCCGGTGACGGCAGCAACTGCAGCACCGGTGAGGGCCGCGGCGGCAGGCGGCAGACAGGACGCCATAGTCCCTCTTTGACCCCACCCCCACATACAGCGTCACAACCCAGCGACTTAGTTGCCCTGTTCTAGTGAACACTTTAGGGCTCTGATCCTGCTACGGAACAGGCACGAACAGCCCAAAAGATGGTGCAAGAAGAACTCAAAGTCCCAGAGCCAATAATTCTAAGTGACCGAGAAATTGCCAGCCTCTCAGAAGCACAATTCAAGACACTATTTATCAGGATGCTCACAGAACTGGTAGATTATAGTCACAAATTAGAGGAACATAGTCACAAATTAGAGGAACATATGAAGGCTAAACTAATTGAAATGAAGGGAGATGCCCAGGAAACCAATAGTGATGGAAAGGAAACTGGGACTCAAATCAATGGAATGGACCAGAAGGAAAAACAAAACATCCCACCAGAAAGGAATGAAGAAAGAAGAATTCAAAAAAAAAATGAGGAGAGGCTTAGGAGCCTCCAGGACATCTTTAAATGTTCCAACATCCGAATTATAGGGGTACCAGAAGGGGGAAAGAAACAGCCACGAGTGGAACACTTATTTGAACAAATAATCAAGGAGAACTTCCCCAGTCTGGCAAAGGAAATAGACTTCCAGGAAATCCAGGAAGTTCAGAGAGTCCCAAAGAAGTTGGACCCAAGAAGGAACACACCAAGGCACATCATAGTTACATTAGCCAAGACCAAAATCAAGGAGAGAATCCTAGAAGCATCAAGGGATAAGGGGACAGTCACCTACAAAGGAGTACCCATAAGACTGTCAGCAGATTTCTCAAAAGAGACCTTACAGGCAAGAAGGGGCTGGAAAGAAGTATTCCAAGTCATGAAGTCCAAAGACCTACAGCCAAGATTGCTTTATCCAGCAAAACTTTCATTTAGAATGGAAGGACAGATGAAGTGCTTCTCAGATAAGGTCAAGTTCAAGGAGTTCATCATCACCAAGCCCTTATTATATGAAATGCTATAGGGACTTACATAAGAAAAAGAAGATGAAAAATATGAACAGTGAAAGGACAGCAAACACACATTTATTAACAACCACACCTAAAACAAAAGCAAACCAAGAGGACAGCTAGATCAGGAGTGGAACCATAGAAATGAAGAACACATGGAGGGTTAGAAACAGGGGAGTGGGAGGAGAAGGGGGGAGAAGGCACAGAAAATAGCATAGATGGTAGGTAGAAAATAGATAGGGGGGAGGGCGAGAATAGTGGGGGAAATATAGAATCCAAAGAACTTGAGACACGTGGTTATAAACTAAGGGGGGGCGGGAAATGGTGGGGGAGGGAATGTGTGGGTGGAGGGGAATGAAGGGGGAATAGAACAACTGTAATGGTATAATCAATAAAATATATTTTAAAAAAAAGAACTTGGTGATGATGAACTCTTTTAACTTGACCTTATCTGAGAAGCACTTTATCTGCCCTTCCATTCTAAATGAAAGCTTTGCTGGTTAGAGGAATCTTGGATGTAGGTTCTTGCCTTTCATGACTTAGAATACTTCTTTGCAGCCCCTTCTTGCCTGCAAGGTCTCTTTTGAGAAATCAGCTGATAGTCTTATGGGAACTCCTTTGTAGGTGACTGTCCCCTTATCTCTTGCTGCTCCTAGGATTCTCTCCTTGATTTTGGTCTTGGCTAATGTAACTATGATGTGCCTTGGTGTGTTCCTCCATGGGTCCACATTCCTTGGGACTCCCTGAGCTTCCTGGGCTTCCTGGAAGTCTATTTCCTTTGCCAGTTTGGGGAAGTTTTCCTTTATTATTCATTCAAATAACTTTTCCACTTGTTGCTCTTCCTCTTCTTCTTCTGGTACCCCTATAATTTGGATGTTGGAACGTTTAAGATGTCCTGGAGGTTCCTGAGCCTCTCCTCATTTTTTTTTTTTGAATTCTTCTTTCTTCATTCTTTTCTGATTGGATGTTTCATTGTTCCTTATGGTCCACTCCATTGATCTGAGTCCCAGTTTTCTTTCCATCACTATTGGTTCCCTTTACATTTTCCTTTATTTCACTTAGGCTAGCCTCATTTTTTTCATTTAATTTGAAACCAAAATCAACCAGTTCTGTGAGCATCCTGATTACCAGTGTTTGAGCTGTGCATCTGATAGGTTGGCTATCTCTTTGTCACTTAGTTGTATTTTTTTCTGGAGCTTTGATCTGTTCTTTCGTTTAGGCCATTTCTTTTTTTTTAATCTTGACATTCCTATAAGTAGTGGGGGCAGAGCCTTAGGTGTTCACCAGGGCGGGGCAACCCAATTGCTGTGTTGTAACGCTGTATGTGGGGCAGGGGTCCAAGAGGGAACAATAGCACTTGCTCCATTCTCTGCCAGATTTCAGTCACTTCCCCCACTCCCTGCAAGCAAAGTGGGCCTTTCTGGGGCTGATTCCTGGGTGGATGAGTTTGTGTACATCCTGGAGACCCTGTGGGTCTCTCCAACGAACTCTTTTTGTAAGGCTGGGAGTTTTTCCCAGCACCTCAATCCCCACAGGTGTTTTGAGGCTTTATTTCCCTGCACTGGGACCTTGGGTTGCACAGTCTGTCTAGCTCCCCAGTTTCACCTGGTTTATCTGCACACAAATGTGGGACCACCCACCTTGCCAGATGCCTCGCACACCACGCCCCTCCACAATCCGCCCCCTCGCTGGGTCTGTTTGCTGACACCTTGTGTGTGGGGGGTCCACCAGCCACCCTGCTGGGAGCCCCCTTCACCCTGCCAACCATCTCTGCCCCTCCTACAAGTGTGGATGAATATGTCTACTTTAATTCTTTGGTTGTCAGACTTCCATACAGTTCAATTTTCTGTCAGTACTGCTTGTTTTTTTGTTTTTAAATTGTTGTTGTTCTTATTTTGGTTGTGCAAGGAGTCACAGTGTGTCTATCTATGCCTCCAACTTGGTCAGAAGTCCTCCATGTTTAATTTTTTTGTCTTTAAAAAAAATTTTATTGTTGTTCATTTATAGTTGTCCCACCTTTTTCCCCATTGCCCTCCTCTATCCCAACCCCTGGACTCCCACAGTCAATCCCCCTCATTGTCTGGGCCCATAAGCCCTCTATTCATGTTCCTTTGCTTGCTCCTTCCCCTTCTTTCCCCCATTATTCCTCTCCTTTCTTCACTCTGGTTACTATCATTTTGTTCTTTATTTCCAAGTCTCTGGTTCTGTTTTGCTCATTTGTTTGTTTTGTTCATTAGGCTCCACATATAGGTGAGATCATGTGATATTTTTCTTTCACTGCCTGGCCTATTTCACTTAGTATAATGCTCTCCCATTCCATCCATGCTGTCCAGAAGGGTAAGAGTTTCTTCCTTCTTTCTGCTGGCAGTATTCCACTGTGTGAATGTACCATAGTTTTTTGATCCACTCATTTACTTATGGGCACTCATCCTGTTTCTAGCACTTGGCTATTGTAAATAATGCTGCTCTGAACATTGAGATGCATAGCTTCTTTTCAATTGGTGATTCAGGATTCTTGGGGTATAATTCTAGAAGTGGGATCACTGGATCAAAAGGCAATTCCATCTATAGTTTTCTGAGGAAATTCCATACTGCTTTCTATAGTGGCTGCACCAGTCTGCATTCCCAGCAACAGTGCACTAGGGTTCCTTTATGCAATCCCTATCAAAATACCAATGACAAATTTCACAGATGTAGAACAAATATTTTAAAAATTTATATGGAACCATAAATACCCCCAAATAGCCTTGGCAATTTTGAGAAAGAATAAAGTAGGAGGGTTCACAATAACTGACATTAAACTATATTACAAGGCCACTATAAACAAAACAGTCTGGTACTGACATAAGAACAGACACATAGATCAATGGAACAGAATAGAGAGCCCAGAAATAAATTCACGTCACTATGGTCAATATGGTTTCATATTTGACAAAAGAGGCAAAAGCATAAGGTGGAGTAAAAATAGCCTCTTCAACAAATGGTGTTGGGAGATCTGGATAGGTATGTGTGAAAAATGAAATTAGACCACCAACTTACACCATACAACAAAATAAACTCAAAATGGATATGTCTAATTTTTTAATAAAGTCCATCCTATTTTCCATTGTGCCCCCACAATTTTACATTTCTACCAACAGTGTACAAGTGTTCTTATTTTCCACATTCTCTCCAACACTTGTTATTTTCTGTTTTGATTTGTCTTTGTCTAATTTTGTTTTTATATACCCATCCTGGTAGATGTAAGATCGGACAACTCATTGTATTTTAATTTTTATTTCTCTGATTATTAATGAAGTTTGAAAATTTTTTCATATTGACTATTCTCTAAGTGAATATCTGCAAGTCTTTGCTCACTTTTATTTAAAATTGCCTTATGCATGTTGATTTGTAAGGGTCCTTTTTGTATGCTGGATATTAATCCAGTTTAATTGCTATAAATTATTTTTCCCAGTTGTGGCTTAATTTCATCTTCTTCATGCTAAATTTTAATAATAGAAATTCTTAATTTTAAAATACATAATTTAGTGGTTTAAAAAATATTTTGTAGTTCTTACATGTTTAAGGAAAACTTCCTTACCCAAAGCAAAAAAAAGTATCTTAAATTGTCTTAAAAGTTTCACAGTCTTAACTGTCACACTTAACTCCTTGAGTTCTCTGTAATAGATTTTATTTATAATGTGAAATAGAGATTCAGTCTCATTATTTATGCATTGCATACCATATTGTTCAAGTAATCCTTATTTAAAAGACTTTATTTTTCCCATCGAGCTACTGTGAAACTGTTATGCATCAAGTGTAAATATACGTGAGTTTATTTTTTCTATACTTTGCCCAACCCTACACTATGTTTAATTACTACAGCTTTATATCCATTCTAACACCTTTTCATTACTCAGTAATGTACTAAGTTCTGGGGTGGGGGTTGGGGGGGGGCTTTTGCTGGTTTATGCACATTATGTCAAATTCCACTTTTAAAAAAACCCTGAAACTCACAAATACAGTGATACTTCTGTTTGCTTTGAATCTAAAGATCAATTTGGGGAAACAGGACATTTCAATGATATTCCATCCATACGCAAGTAAATGTCGTCACTTATGTATGTCTTTAATATCTTTCAATAAAAGTATAATTTTCATTATAAAACTCTTCAATAACTTTATTAGATTTATTTGTAGCCACCTTATCTTTTTATGCTATTGCAAATGATACAGTTTTTATTTTTCTAATATATTTTATTGATTATGCTATTACAGTTGACCTAATTTTTCCCCTCCACCTATTAACCCTCATTCCCTCTGGCAATCCACCCTCTTAGTTCATGTCCATGGGTCATGCATATAAGTTCTTTGGCCATTTCCTGTGTTGTTCTTAACAGCTTCCTGTCTATTCTGTACCTACCAATCTGTATCTCTTAATCCTAGTATGTTTTGCCCTGTTCTCCCCCTTCCCCTTCCCAAATAATAATCCTCCAAATGATCTCCTTATTTATGATTTTGTTTCTGTTCTGCTTGTTTGCTTAGTTTGCTTTTTGAATTCAAATATTGATAGTTGTAAATTCATAACCATTTTAATGTTCATTCTTTTGATCTTTTTTTCTTAAACAAGTTTCTTTATATAATAATGGCTTGGTGATGATGAACTCCTTTAACTTTACCTTGTCTGGGAAACACTTTATCTGCTTTTTCATTCTAAATGATATCCAGCTTTGCTGGATAGAATAATCTAGGTTGTAGGGGTTCTTGCTTTTCACCTCTTTGAATACTTCTTGTCAGTCCCTTCTTGCCTGCAAAGTTTCTTTTGAGAAATCAGCCGATGGTCTTATGGGAACTCTTTGTAGGCAACTACCTGCTTTTCTCTCACATCTTCTAAGATTTTCTCTTTATTTTTAACCTTTGGTGTTTTAACTATGATGTGTTTTTGGTGTGCTCCTGTTTGGGTCCAATTTGTTTGGGATTCTATGTGCTTCCTGGGCTTGTATGTCTATTTTCTTCACCAAATTGGAGAAGTTTTCTTTCATTATTTTTCAAATAAGTTTTTAATTTCTTGCTCTTTTTCTTCTCCTTCCAGTAGCCCTATGATTCAAATGTTGGCACATTTGAAGATGTCCCAGAGGCTCCTTAGCCTATCCTTATTTTTTAAATTCTTTTTTCTTCTTGCTGTTCCAATTGGGTGTCTTTCTTCCTTACATTCCAAATCATTGATTTGATTTTGAACTTCATCCACTCCACTCTTGGTCCCCTATAATTTTTTTTTTTTTTACTTCATTTAGTGTAACCTTCATTTCCACCCAGGTCTTTTTTTATGCTGTTGAAGTACCCAGTGAATTCCTTGAGTATCCTAATAACCAGTATTTAAACTTTGCCTCTGATAGATTGCTTATCTCTATTTTGTTTAGTTCTTTTTCTGGCATTTTGTTCTGTTCTTTCATTTGGGCCATATTTCTTTGTCTTCTTATTTTGGCAGCCCTCTGTGATTGTTTCTACTTGCTAGGTAGAGCTGCTTTGAGTTCCTGTCTTGGTAGTGTGGCTTATTGTGGAAAAGTACACGGGTAAGTTGGATGGAATGGAGCCTTAGGAAATCACCAGGGTGAGACAACTCACGTGAACCAGTTTGATGGAGTCTCTGATGTGGGATACGGTTTCACTGCTCTGTGAGTCTGCGTGGCGGAGGGTGGGGTCGGGGGGAGTGTTCAGAGAGGGGACAATGCTACTGCCTAGCCTCTGGAGTTTTGTCCAGGAGGAAGCTGTCCCCCAGCACTCGCCCTGATGCCAGACACTTCAGTTTCTCCGTGTATGCCACTGGTGCCTTTCCAGCTACTGCCCTGGGGCTGAAGCCCAGAGTGAGTGAGTCTTCATAATCCCTAAGTCTATTGTGGGCCCTTTAAGAGGAGGCTCCTGAGAATCCCGTGCTTTCTTCCACCGCCCCAACCCCTACTGGTTTTCACACTGACAGAAATCATGGGGACTTAAATTTCCTAGCACTGGAACCCTGGGCTGGGTGATCTGATGCAGGGCTGGGATCTCTCACTCCCAAGCTATCCCTCCTGATTTTCATCCACCACACGTGAATGTGGGAACACTCATCTGTGTCTCTACTTCTCTGCACCTCTCCATGCATCTCTGTGTCCCCACCCCTCCTACCCAACTGGATGAATGTGGCTTCTTTAATTTTGTTGGTTGTTAGATATTCATACAGCTCTATTTTCTGATGATTCTGGGTGATATTTGTCTTATAGTCTTGTTATAATTTTTGCTGAAGTTTTGTGGGGAGGTGAGCCATGTTTACCTACACCTTCATCTTGACCAGAAATCACAAATGATACAGTTTTTAAATATACAGCTTCTAACTATTGCTGCAATAGCTAGAAACTGTAAAAATCAATGCAACTGATTTCTATGTTTATTAGTACTCAGCAAACTTGCCAAACTCTCATTTGAGTTTTCAGGTTGGAAATACAGCATTTGCAAATAATAACAGTTTTGTTTCTTCCTTTGAAATTCTTACATATTGTATTTCTTTCTCTTGCCATTTTGTGCTAAGTTTTCGGTATAATGTTAACTAGAAGTGGTGACTTGGATTGATTTTGATATTACTCTATAATGATAATCTTTGAAATATATATTATACATATATAAACATTACACTTTATCAGGTTAAAGAATCTTTCTTCTAATAATAGTTTCATAGTAGTTTCTACAATGAATGGATGTTGAATTTTATTTATCATCTTTTTGTATCCTTTGAGATAATTATAATATTGTCCTTTTTGATTCTATTAATTTGGTGAATCAAAGTCTCTTTATCAAACTACTCTTGCCTTCTTCAAATAAACCCATGTTTGCTGGTTTTATTGTGCTGGTATTTTATTTAGAAATTTTCAATTTATACCCATGAACAGATTGGTTTGTAATTTTTTTTTCATACTTTATAGAGTCAGGTATCAAGAGTATGCTAGCTTCATTAAATGAATTAGAAAGTTTTTAGTCTTTTGTGTATGTTCGTATTATGAATAATTTTGTGAAACTGGACTTTTCATTAAATTTTGGTAGGGTAATATCATGTGAGCCTGATGGGGTTTTTTGGCAAAGATTTTTAACTATTAATGTGATAATTATTATAAAGTAATAAGATCAACCAAGATGTCTAATTTTTCTTGAATTAATTTTGGAATATTTATATATATCTTAAAAATCTAGACTTTTCAAGTTTGTTATATTGAACTTAATGGTATCTTCTTATTTTTAATCCTGTAGCATTTCTAATTATACTCCTTTTTTATTCTAAATATTGTTTATTATAGTTTTTCATCTCTTTTTGATCAACTGTCCATTGGATTTGTCAATTTGTTAACTTTTTCAAAGGACCAATTTTATGTTTGTTAATACACTCCTCTATTTTGTTAATATGTATCCTTTCTATTTCATTAACTTCTACTTCTCATCCCTTCTTGTAACTCACTCTTTTTCTTCTTACTGAAGTACATTCTTTAGTGCAGGTCTTCTGAAATTGGTCTTACTGTTTTTGTTTGAAAATGTCTTCACCCCTTACTCTCGAATATGTTCTAAGTTAGTCATCATTTTCTTTTGGCCTTTCATTGTATTATCTTTTGGATTTGTTGGGAAGTCTAGTGTTGGTTTTATTGTTGCTCCTTCAAAGTTAATATGTTTTTATTTTCTCCTGATGCATTTAAAATTTTCTCTTTGTCTTTAGGACTGCAGTTTCCCTATGATGAGTCTAGATATAGAATTATTTTTGTGTATTCATCTTGTGTAAGTTGCTAGGAATTTTTAATGTGTGGACTAATATCTTTCATCAGTCTTTTCAAATATTATCTTCAAATATTATCAATGCCTCATTTGCTTTCTGCTGCTTTTGGAACTATATTCCCTAAATTTCTTTGCCTCTCTTTCATATTTTCCAACTTTGTCTTACTGTGTTACATTTTGAATAATTTTAGTCCATCTTCTGGTTTATAATTTTTTCCTTCATCTGAGTCTTATCAACTGTAAATCCCATCTATTTAGTTTTATTTGTGGTCTTTATGTTTTTCATTTCTAGAATTTTATTAGTTCTTTCTAATCTATTAGGTTACTTTTTATGATTTCGAGCAGTTATGGGCAATTACAAGCTTTTATATATTTAAGCCAAAATAAGGGATAAGGGATGATCTGTATCTAATAAATTCAGTATCTAGAATCTTTATGGGTTTATTCCTGCTGTTTGCCATTTCTGCTGGTTCTCATTGATATTAACTTGTTTTTTTGTTCTTAATTATATTTTACATGTGTATTTTCCACTATCCTTACAAAAGATGTCTTTGGGGGATTCTTTGAGGCCTAAAATAGAGGGCATCTTCATTCAGAAAATATTCTTGTTTATTTTTTTCCAGCATCTGGGGAGTGTTACCATCCTAGGTTCACTTTAACCAAGACAGTACCAATCCCAGCTGCAATTCTCTGGAAAGGCCACATTGTATCTCCCAGTAGTGTTTGTTTCTCTTGGCTTTGATCCTGTTTCCCCTTCAGTGCTTGTGTGGCTTTCCCTGGGGGCTGGACTTAAACTAGGCTTATTTCTTGTTCCTCTTACTTTGATGTTGTGCTCCTTTGGATCCTAGCTTAATAGAAGGAATGGTTTCCTATTAAACTTCTCACCTGGAGTGAGACTAAGTTCTTGACCTCTTTTGACTTCACTCCTAAGTCTGCCAAAACTGAAGGCCAGGTTTGCTAGGATCAAGAATGCCTTCAAAGCAATTTTGGATGTCTGCTTATCTCTCTGTTTCTCACTTAGCTGGAGATTTTTCCTGGTGTTGATTACTATCTTGTCAGCAATTTTCACTTTCAAGGACACTTGTTTTATATCGTAGCCAAATTTTTCATTGTATGTAATGGAAGAATTGGTTCAAATAACCTAACATGTCATAGAAATTGGAATCATGTTTTTCTCACTACTGCCTAAAGAACAGAATAAATGACTTCTTAAATGTTCTTTCAGAAAGGTTATTGCTCCTGAAAATCAGTTCTGTAGGGAAAACATATCTCAGAAGAGGAAAACAAATTAATCGGAAATAGATTAGAAAGTCTCTGATTTTAAATGTAGCCTTGCAATATCTCTGTGGTTAGTATGTGTCGGTGGAAGAGGAGGGAGAAAAGAAGAAAGGGAGGAATGAACAGAGAAAGAAAGGAAGGAGAGAAAACAAAAAAGAAACGTAAATTGGTGCAACTAGATGTATTCATCTCCCACTTAAAAGTCTTATAGAGACTGTAGACTAGAACCAAAGCTGCCAAAGGCCTTCAGTATTTAGTACTGATAGTGGATAACTGCATCTCAGTAAATAAACCACATGGTATCACAATTCTCTCCTGGCATTCTAACTAAGTGTCTGTAAAGTGCTTATGTAAAGCTTATCAAATGGGCTTGCAAATCTAGAATATTGAGTTAAGCCACAATGGAATGCTGACAAGATAGATGAAAGAATTTCCTGGAAGTGAGTATTTTTAATATGGGAAACACTAGCAATAGGTACAACTTCATTCACAGACAGTACTTACACTTTTCAATTATTCTGATTCTCTCCAAATAGATGACAAAATCAGTGTTCTTTTTCAGAAAGAATGCGAACAGGCAAGATTCCCCTGGAGTTTCACTACAACCAATAATTCTAGTAATGCAACTTTTTGAAAATCAATGGCTGATCCTCAATTTGAGTTAAAAAGAAATCTTCCTAAGAGTCTGTGGGATTGTTTTTCTAGCTATGGATAATGGAGGGCACCCCTGCCATTCGCCATTGCATTGGCTCTCAGGCTGCTGCACAAAAATGCCATTTTAAAGAGTCTTAAAATAAATGACTTTCAACAAGAAGCCACAATCAGCCTACGTTCTGAGATTCTCTAAGCTACTAGTTCTTTGAGTTTACTTTATTATAATAACACAGTGTCTTTTTTGCATATTTTATTGGCATTTTCTTTTGGCAACATCTTCTTCATTCTTCACTGTTTAGGTCTGCAGTTATTGTCGGGAAGGGTTTTGGTTTTCATCAATGAGTTCTTTCTGCAAAAAGAAAAACACACTGTTTCTACACACTTTGGACCCACTTTTTCTCTGGAAACTAGGAGACTTTACTGCCAGTATGTTACAATTTGAGTGTCATAAACACTAAAATCTTTGGTCCTGAGAGTCTTTGCATGAACCTGTAAGATCTGCACTCACCCCAAAACAGTGAGGCTCTCTTTCAGATTCATAACTACTGAATAGGCATCCTTGACTCTCATCTCCTTGTATGTAATCTCTTTGGCATCCCACAGTCAGATTAATATCCTTGAAGAACTCTGAGCAAGTCTTAATTAAGACTATCTGTTGGTTATCTCTAATTTTTTGAGGTTTCATCCATCCAATCTTATTCCTCACTTTGGCTGCTTGGCCCCCAATTTGCCGATTCCCTCAGGTTGGTTTCCCCACCCTCCCACTCTCACACCATGTTCATCTTCATTTCCCACATTTTCTCCTATATTTAGAAAGGAATCAATGCTGCTTCAAGATTTCCTTGATCCCTTCTCCCTTTCCATCTTTCTACCTCTCCTCCCTACATCCCACACTGAGCCCTGTGGCTCCTTCACAGAGCCAGAGTTTCCTTCTCTGAGTCTTAATTATCGCCCTGATCAGGACCTTAAAAGAACAGTCTGTTGAAAAATGGAGTGAATATTTACTGTCTCCTGCCTGCTCTTTCCCATTCTTATCTCTCAGAAATAATAATAATAACCATAAGTGTTTCAATTATATTTAAAATCCTTGCCACATCTCATTTTACTGATGAAGAAAGCACGATTCAGGGGAGTTAACTTCTCTTCAGTGATTCAACTGCACAATTGAGATGCAAATCCAGAATGTGTTGCTCCAAAGCAATTACACTTTACGACTTTTTGATGACAGGAGAATTTTACTCTCCTTATCTCTTTCCTTCTTTCCAAGAGACCCTACTAGATAATTTAGTTATTTAAGATGCAATGTGGACTTCCGCCAAGATGGAGGCATAGGCGGAAACACTGTGCCTTCTCCCACAACCAAGTTTGAATACAACAAAGGTTTAGTAAACAAAGACGCAGCCAAAGAACAGAAAATTGAACTATATGGAAGTCCAACAACAACGAACCGTTCAATCAGCACTGGTAAGAGGGGCAGAGCAAGCAGCGGAGCAGGGTCAGGCAGGAAAGATCCCCCGACCCAGGCATGCAGGCAGCCAGGGTAGCAGCGCGGACCCAGTGAGGGTGCAAGGTGGCAGGCTGACCACAGTGGCACATTTGTGCACAGATAAACCAGCAGAGGAGTGAGCAGTGAGATGGACCACACAGCCCCAGCAGTGAGAGGTGGCAGAGGGGACCGCCATTGCTTTCCTTTGACCCCACCCCCACATACAGTGTCACAACTCAGCAACTGGGTCGCCCGGCCCTGTTGAACACCTAGGGCTCTGCTCCTCATATGTAACAGGAACAAACTGTCCAGAATATGGCTCAAGAAGAATTCAAATCCCCAGAGCTGATAACTCTAAATGAAAAAGAAACAGCGAACTTCTCAGATACACAGTTCAAAACACTGGCGATCAGGATGCTCACAGAACTGGTTGATTACAGTCACAAATTAGAGGAACATATGAAGGCCAAACTAATTGAAACGAAGGGAAATGCACAGGAAATCAATAGTGATGGAAAGGAAACTGGGACTCAAGTCAATGGAATGGACCAGAAGGAAGAACAAAACATCCAACCAGAAAAGAATAAAGAAACAAGAATTCAAAACCATGAGGAGAGGCTTAGGAACCTCCAGAACATCTTTAAATGTTCCAACATCGAATTATAGGGGTACCAGAAGGGGAAAAGAAACAACCATGAGTGGAAAACTTCTTTGAACAAATAATAAAGGGGAACTTCCCAATCTGGCAAAGGAAATAGACTTCCAGGAAATCCAGGAAGCTCAGAGAGTCCCAAAGAAGTTGGACCCAAGAAGGAACACACCAAGGCACATCGTAATTACATTAGCCGAGACTAAAATGAAAGAGAGAATCCTAGAAGCAGCAAGGGATAAGGGGACAGTCACCTACAAAGGAGTACCCATCAGACTGTCAGTGGATTTCTTAAAAGAAACCTTATGGGAAGAAGTGGCTGGAAAGAAGTATTCCAAGTCATGAAATCCAAAGACCTACAGCCAAGATTGCTCTATCCAGCAAAACTTTCATTTAGAATGGAAGGACAAATAAAGTGCTTCTCAGATAAGGTCAAATTCAAGTAGTTCATCACCAAGCCCTTATTATATGAAATTTTAAAGGGACTTTTATAAGAAAAAGAAGATAAAAAATAAGAACAGTGAAAGGACAGCAAACTCACAGTTATTAACAACCACACCTAAAACAAAAGCAAACCAAGAGGACAGCTAGATCAGGAGCAGAACCACAGAAATGAAGAACACATGGAGGGTTAGTAACAGGGGAGCGGGAGGAGGAGAAGGGGGGAGAAGGTACAGAAAACAGCATAGACAGTGGGTAGAAAATAGATACGGGGGAGGGCAAGAATAGTAGGGGAAATATAGAATCTAAGAACTTGAGACACGTGGTCATAAACTAAAGGGGGAATGGTGGGGGAGGGGTGTGCAGGGTGGAGGGGAATGAAAGGGGGGAATAGAACAACTGTAATGGTATAATCAATAAAGTATATTTTTTAAAAAGATGCAATGTGATGTATAAGACTCTGCCTTAGAACCCTCACAAACCTGAATTGAGATTATGTATTCAAGAATTACTAGTGGACTGGTTTGGGGGAAGATGATTCAACCTCTCTGTCTTTGATTTTCTCATCTCCTAAAATGAGAAATTCTAGGGCATCTCCACAATGCCCTAGAACCCAACACAGGGCCTGGCATATCATAGACAGTAAGTACATGCTGATTCACTTTTCCTCTTTTTTTTCCCTTAGTGTTTTCTCTTCTTTCTCTCATTCCTTTTTATTCATTATTTTCTTTCATTCTATCTGAGAATGATCAAAATATCTCACTCTGCTGAAGGACAAATGAGGGATTTTAAATGCCTAATACTTATTGGCATAATAAAATGATTGTGAATTTTTAGATATGATAATTGTACCATAGTTATGTTTCTTAAAGTTGTTTTTCTTTATTTTAAAGAGAGACACAGACTTCTGATCAATATGGTGGCATAGGTAGATATGCTTTGCCTCCTTGCATAACCAAAAGAAGGATAACAACCAATATAAAAGCAAGAAAGAATCCAAACTGCCAGAAAATCAAACTGTATGGAAGTCTGACAATCAAGGAGTTAAAGAAATATTCATCTAGACTGGTAGGAGGGGTGGAGATGGGCAGCTGTGGGAGAGAGGACGTGTGGCAAGACAACAGCTAGCAGACCAGGTGGTTCCACATTCACATGCTGATAAAATCCAGGAGGTACAGCAGGGGGGCAGCCCAGGGTAGAAAAAGCCCTGGGTTCCAGATCAAGGAAAATAAAGCCTCATGCCCCCTGCCTGTAAAAACCTGTGGGGGTTGCAGCACTGGAAGAAACTGCCAGTCTCTCAGGAGGGTCTGTTGGAGAGGCCCACAAGGTCCTAGAACATATGTAAGCCCACCCACTTGGGAATCAGAAGCAGGGGAGCGCCTGGAAGGGTGCTACTTGCTTGTGGGAAGAAAGGGAAGTGACTGAATGTGGGACAAGAGCTAAGCAAGCAGTATTGTTCCCTCTCTGACCCCCGCCCAGGAATGCAGCACCACAACACAGTGAAACAAGCTGCCCTGCCCTGGATAATACCTAAGGCTCTGCCCCTCACAATGCAAGGAGGTTATGGTTATGCAAGGAGGCAAAGCATAATAGTGCTCCAATAAAGGAGACAAATAAATACAGCCTAAATGAAAGAACAGATCAAAACTCCAGAAAAAGTAACTAAGCAATGAGGAGATAGCCAATATATTATATGCAGATTTCAAAACATCAGTAATCAGGATGCTCAGAGAAAAGATTGAGTACAACTGCAAAATAAAGGAAGATGTAAAGGCTACACAAAATGAAATAAAGAAAAGTACACAAAGAACCAACATGAAGCGAAGAGAGCTAGGACTCAAATCAATGATTTGGAACTAAAGGAAGAAATAAACATTTAACCAGAACAGAGAAAAGAAACAAGAAATCAAAAAAATGAGAAGAGGCTTAGGAACCTCTGGGACAACTTTAAAAATTCGAACATCTGAATTATATGGGGTGCCAAAAGGATAAGAGGAAGAGCAAGAAACTGAAAATTTATTTGAAAAAATAATGAAAGAAAACTTACCCAATTTGGTGAAGGAAATAGATATACAAGTCTAGGAAGCTCAGAGAATACCAAACAAGTTGGACCCAAACAGGGCCACACCAAGACACATCATAATTATATTACCCAGGATTAAAGATAAGGAGAGAATCTTAAAAGAAGCAAGAGAAAAGGAGACAGTTCCCTACAAAGGAGTTCCCATAAGACTATCAGTTGATTTCTCAAAAGAAAACAAGGCAAGAAGGGACTGATGAGAAGTATTCAAAGTCATGAAAAGCAAGGACCTACATCCAAGATGGCTCTACCTAGCAAAGATATCATTTAGAATGAAAGGGTAGACAAAGTGCTTCCCAATCAAGGTTAAAGTTAAAGGAAGTCATCATCTCCAAACTCTTCATATGTGAAATGTTAAAGGGACGTATTGAAGAAATAGAAGAAGATCAAAACTATGAACAGTAAAATGACAAACTTAAAACTATCAACAACTGAACCTAAAAAAAACTAAGCAAACAACTACACAGGAACAAAATCACAGAAATGGAAATCATATGGAGGGTTATCAGTGGGATACGGGGAAAGTGGAGAATTCTGGAAAAGGTTCACAGAATAAGAGTAATTGGTAGGTACAAAATAGACAGGGAGAGATTAAGAACAGTATAGGAAAGGGAGAAGCCAAACAACTTACATGTATGACCCATGGACATGAACTAAAGGGGGAATTGCTGGAGGGAAAGGGGGTACTGGGTGGAAGGGGGCAAATGAAAGAAAAAATGAGACAACTGTAATAGCATAATCAATAAAATTTACTTTAAAAATATACACACTAAAGTGTTTATGGATGTAGTGATACAGTAGTGATACAGTCTGGAATTTGCCTCAGGGAAAAAAAAAAAACAGTGACATTGCGGGTCAGGGGACAAGAGTGAGTAGAGATAGGGATGAAACAAGAGGCTTGAGTTGATAACTCTAAGCTGAGCAATTGGGTGTATAGGGATTTATTATACTACCAGTCTCTACTTTTGTGTATGTTTAAAATTTTCCAAAAAAAAAAAAAAAACATTTGCTAAAATGCAGAAGGTCCGGTTTCAGTAGCTTCCTCATCTTGAACAAAAATTTCCCAATTCTCCCAAAAGATATCCTGGGTAGCTTTTCTCCTTGCTTTCCCCATATCCTCCTGGGTTATTCCAGACTCCAAGCTAGTGGAGCACCAGCACACCACCTCAGCCCCTGCAGTTGGCTTTTGGACAAAAATCCTTTCCTCACCCCAGATGGCATCACAGCTTCCTCAGTCTGATCCTGTCAGCATATTTTTTCCAGACACCTGATTCCTGGATGTGGCAGCAATAAAACCAACTGAGATGGTTTGGCTGGCCCCTCTGGAGCAGGTATTTCCCATTCTGACTCTGTCAGCCACCCGCACATGCTGCTTCCAAGAGCTCTGAAATAACAGCAGAGTAAGAATTTCACAGACTGCAGTGTATGCTTTTAGACTCCTGGCCAGAGTGTTCCTGAGATATTGGGAGCCACTAGGGTAGCTGATATACTAATATCACTGATTATTAATTAGAATCCAGTGCAAACAAGCAAGTTCATGGGTTGCATTTTATTAGGAAGCTGTCATGAGTTAGGAGATAAAAAACAGAGAGCAAGAACATAAGAGTTTATTTTCTTTGCCGTTGGTCACTCTATGGACTCTTCAGGTTAGATGTATATCAGACTCCAGCTGAGTAGAAGTGAAAAAAATGAAGACTTGAGTTATCACAGTGTTGGCGATCTCATAAGAAATAAACAAACAAAATTGGTATAGTCAGTCAGATTGGATCTGTGTGGAGGGCTGGACCAGTGACCTCAATGGGTATCCTGGCAGCTTCCTGAATGGGCCCTTGAGGGTTTGTGGGTGTCTTCTGTGATGTCATATGTTTACTGTGTGTCTTGGTCACCTGGTCTCTCCCACTGGGCTATGGTTTGCTCCTCAGGTCACAAGACAAAAATTCCAATTTCCTTCATTCTATAATAATGCTTTCAAGATGCAAAACTTGGAGAATAGACTTTCCAATTATTTTTTCTGAGACAAGGATTCACCCTTGCTTCCATCATTATGCATCACGTTACACTTCCCAGGTACTTCCAATCTCTTTTCTCACTTTAGCCTTAGACTCCATGAAGTAAGGCAGGTACCATTATTTCTATTTGACAATGAAAACTTAGGATATTAGGGCTCAGAGATGTGGTGATGGTGTGACTTGTCCAAGGCCATGCAGCGTGGGTGGTGCAGCTGGTACAGGTCCTAAGTTTCTCACCATCCATTCCACCCCCTACACCAAAAATGAGCATAGTGTTATTTTGCCCAGAGCCATCAGGTTTTCAAGGAAATGGACGGCAGGGGGTGGGGGATGGAGGGCGGGAAATGGCTCAGAAGCAGACCAAGGGGTCTTGTCGTAGGCTCCAGTACTGCGTTCTTACCTGACAAAATCCAGGCAGCATTTACCACTGATAATTACACAACAGTGAAGAGAATAATAATGATAATGTCCCTACATGACTCTGTCCTCTGTGCAGTGCTGAATGCAGCACATGCCTCCTTCTCTGCCAGGGAGTGGCAACCCTTCAATGCAACAAAGATGCGATAACAATATGGTATGTCTCTAGCACTGGGCTAGCAATTACTGTGCTTTCTCATTAATGTACATGCAATTTTCCAGCTGCTAACTTTCCTTCCTCCCCTCCTTTCTTCTGTGAATGTATACTGATTAATTACCTTGTGCAAGCACTGGGATGGACCCTGAGGATACAGTAGTGAACACTACTGTCCATCTGTGTACCACAGTATGCTCATTTCCAACTTGGTCACTATTTTCTGCCAGGAATGCCTGCTACCTTCCTCCCTGCTAATCCATTCCCCCACTCTTTTACAACACTTGTCAGAAACAGTTTTCTCTGGTAAGTTTTTGCCTGCCTGCCCATTCCATTCCCCAACAGGGCTCTAGCACTTTGACTAGAGGTGGTGCAATTTTTATTTTGATGCTGAGTAAAATAACTCAGACAAGGAGTCTCCTGAAGTTGTTTTCTTGAATCTATGACTATCCCTCTTAAGTGACTTTTGGTAAGTACTTAAGCTTTCTGAGTGTCAGTTTCATCCATTGTAAAATGGGTATGATAAAAACTGCCTGAATTACACAGAAGACTGTGGATGTTCAAGCCAATGGAAAAGTAAAGAGGATAGTTCATAGTCATTTGTTTAATATTTACAGTATTTCTGTGAAATGTAAATCACTAATCCAGGCACTAGACAGTATATAAAACCATGCTGTCAAAGACTTATAATATAGTTTGGAAGAAAACACTGATAGGAAGCCATGAAAGATGCTATAGAAGTTGAGAAGAGGAAGGAATAAATTCTAATTGGGGAGATCAGAGATGGAGTCATAAAATAAGTGGCATCTGAGCTGGGCAATGTGAGACCAGTGTGACTGAGGTGTGTGAGATTGGGGAAAGAGGTGGAAAGGTAAGTTTGTAGAAGGAACATCAAAGCAAATGGCTGGGCTTGGAGGGGGGTGTGAGTGAAGACACCGAGTAGCATGTGGTTTAGTTTGGCTGAAGTGTAAGGGTTTCTGGAGAGTCCTGATAAGTCCTGAAATGTGGATTTGCAACAAATTGCCAGATGCCACATTGCAGAGTTTCAACTTTATTTGAGAAATTGTGTAGAACCACTGATGTCATTTGAGTATCGAAGTTCTCATATCCAATCTTCTTTTTGAAGATTCCTTTAGCAGCAAAGCAGAAGACGGCCTGAAGATCATGATGCTAAATAGGTGGAAATTACAAAGTGTAGTAACAGGCATTTGCTTCCTTTAGGCTGTACTAAAATCTCTACCTTCTTGTAAATGGGTCTCCTCCTTCTGTTTCATCTCACAAGTCCCATGTGCTCAGCATGGCATGTGGAGGAGAGCTGTTCATCCTAACTGGCTGGTGGCTGAGTTCTAGTTCTGTATCTACCCACTGGACACCAGGCAGTTGCTGTACAAAGTGTCAGCAAAGGGCTGTGGGGAAGAGACCCAACACCATTACGCTGAAGATTGGTATGCACCCTGCCTCCTCCCATTGTTTCGGTTCAGGTTCAACTCACAGACACTTGCAACTTTACAGGCACTTACAAACAGAGATGGTGAAGACAGCTGCTGGAGATAACACATACGGCAGGGCCCTAAGCAAATGTTCCAACCACTGGGATTTGGAGCCTGAGACCCTGACTGGCATCTGAGTGTTAGAATGCCTTCCTTGCTCGATAAAATCAGGATCTGCTGTGCTCATTGTAGGATGGAAATAATAACAGCTGCTTAGTTTATTGACAAAATCACATGAGATCATGAATGTTAGAGCACTGCACTGGCAGGGAGCAAAGAGCTTAGCTATAGCCTCAAAGAGTAAGCGCTGGCACAGAGCTAGTGTGTTGTTTCCCTGTTCATTTGTTTGTTGTACTGGGCAAAGGACATAGTGTCTGTGAACTTCAAAGTCCCACCGGTCAATGGACGCTTACATAAACTCTCTACTTTGTGTGCTGGATCCAGAAAATCATAGAGACTTTTCTCATGCATTATATTATAGCTCAGTATGAGGCTCCCAAACTTTGTCCAGTGCATCACAATATCCTGGGTTTCCTCATCCTCTGATCACCTGTCTGATCGGAAAGGGGAAGGGAAGGAGTATAGGCAACCAAGAAGTAGAGAGAGCAACTAGTGAAATACACATAGTACATGAATGGTTATAAAGTGATAAAAAATAGCTATCATTTACTGAGCCCCTACTATGTGTCAAGTACACTGTTGGATACTCAACAAATACCACTTACTGAATATTTATAACATTCAGTACATATTTCTATTCCCATTTTACATATAGGCTGATTGTGTTAAAAGGATAAATTATAGCATAAATATTACATAACTGGAGCAGTAATACATCTATAATATTTATATTTATGAAATTATTTTATATGCAATGAACCACTGCGCAGAAGAAAAAGGGGAAAAATCAGCAAATGAGATCAGAGGAAAGCTACTTTGCAGAGGTGTAAAGTCAAAGTCAAAAGAGTTAAGTAACCTGTGTAAAGCTTATAATTTATAAGTAATAAAGTCAGGATTAAATTTAATATTGAATTTTATTACAGAAGAACTAATTGGGCTAGAGATGGGAGAGACACAAACTCTGTGCCCAAGTGAGTTCCTGAGTATAGTGATTTTAAAAATCAACCTAGTATCTATGCTGAACCTGCTGATGGAATTAGAAGAATGGGGAAGAGTAGACGAGCATAAGATTTTGATCACATGTGAAGGTAAAAGTAAAGCTGGAGATGAAATACAAGTAAGCAGACACGACTGGTAGTAATCTGCACATACTACTGAAAACTGAGTGTAAGACCAGCTACCAATCAAAGAATAAAACTGTACAAGGATACTAAAGTAGGTAATCAAAAGCAGAGAGGTGTAATTGTCAAAAATTTAAGAGGGACTCTTGATGAAATTAATAAATCCTTTTATTACTTTTATAAAAGCTTATGTACTTTATGATTCTAAGAAAGTCAAATATAAAGTGAAGGATGGCATTCTGTGCTATCACTAAACTTCAATGAAAAAATACCAGTAAATACCACAAACAAACATAAACTCTGAATATTCTTAATTTAGTGATCTACTCTTAATTTATTCTCAGAGAAGGTGCAGAGTAGTAATTATTACTTGAATATTATTTAATATAAGATCCAATAAGTGTTCTTCAGAATTATTAGTTTCAACTTTCAAGATCAAGTCCACTCCCACTGTTTCCCTATTATGTTCCCTGAAAGTCAGGTGCGCACTGGCAGTGGGTTTCCTTTGAGCCACCTTCTCCTGCTAAGAAACATAATCCTGTGCATGGCTGTGGTAGAATTTCCAGTAAGTGGAGAAAGGATGGACTACCCCAAAATGATGTCACCTCACATTATACACAAAATGATTAGAGAGTCAAATACCTTTCAAAACCCAACTATGCAGTTTTAGAGAAACTGAGGAACCCAACTGGACATTTTTATAATCCTGAGGCTGAAAGGCCCTTCTAAACAAGGCACAAAACTGAGGAGTCAGGAGATTAATTAATAATGAAGGAAGTCAAATGACTAATAACCATATGAACAGATACCGAAACTTGCCAGTAATCAAGAAAATCCAAATTAAAATATTAAAAGGAAGTTTTCCTCCATCTGAGTAACAAAAATTTGAAAAGGTTGAAAATACTTAGTGTTTGGTGAGGGTATAAGGAATTTGATTTTTCTGTATATGTTTGGAGGATGTTAAATTTGAATAAAAAAATTTTTAGAGTTGGTAGTGGCTATTAAAATCTAATGATCCTAAGAAGTAATTTTAGTTTGGTTATTATTCTAGAGAAATCACCATACCTATGCAACATACACGTAGTGGCTCAACAATACCATGTGACACTGTAACGATAATGATATCAAACCCAGCAGAGGGGCTTTAGCCACATGTGGCACAGCATCCATACCATTATCACCATGTAGCTGCAGAAAAGCAGGAGATGGCTCCACGTGTACTCACTTGGGAAAATGCTTAAAACACACTAAGTTGAAAATGGAGATGGAGCATGACCATGTGTATTTTTTATTAAAAGGATATATTTTAATGGAAATGTCCATAGTAAATGCACACATAGTAAAAACCAAGGGGCTACACACTAACCTAGCCACAGGGATGTCTCTGGGCAGAGACAGGGAAGAGGGAGGCAGGACTTTCAGTTTTTACTTTATGTTTTTTACTTTATGTACTGTTTAGTCTGATTTTCCCAATAAACAGGGCTTACAATTCACATGCTAATGTTTGATGGTAGAGTGCCAGCCTAAGACAGCAAAAGTGAAGGCAAGAGGGAGAGAGAAGGATGCAAGGAAAACACCAGCATTAGCAAGTAGGCCTAAGCTGCACACACAGCCAGACACACATAGAAACACAGAGACACACATATGCACACTGATACACACACCTCCAGGCTGTGTTATCTAGCCTGTCCAGGCAGGTTCCAGGGAAGCAAGCCCCTGTGAGTTTGGTTGGCTGGCTCTGAGGGCTGGAGCTGCTGTGGCTGCTGCCTGTGGAAGAGAAGTGCAGTCTGCGGAAAGGACATGGCACAGCCAATGTGTTGGAAGATGGAGTGACTGCAGTGGTGACCAGGACTTAACAGCTGCAGGAGAGCTGTCAGCCGTCACTGGGGTTCCTCTGGCTGGGAAGTGGGGCCAGTGGCCAGGACCCAGGGGAAACAGGAGCCCATTACGTGCCAGAGACATACAAATGGCACTGATATAGAACTTGTGAATTTTCACTTTTTTACCAGAGAGTGTGTTCAAGTATAACATGTATAATTTTTTCAAATGCAAGATGTTGATGCAGCACTAAAATAGGAGTGAGATAGTTATTTTTGTCTTTCAATTTTAAAATATTTTGAAAATAATAATCACAATTCTTGAGGGAAATATGATAAAATAAGCATTCTCATACATAGAGAAGTAAATGTTTGCGACGTAATCGATTAAGTAAGCACCAGGAATCTTTGAAGTGTTTGTACTCTTTGATCCAGCACAAATGGGCTCAGTGCCTCAGTATTTATAACAGTGAAAGTTTACAAACAACCTAAACATCTAGCATTCAATGAATGCTTAATTAGTTTGTACCCTCTGCATATATTCTATACAACCATTACAACCATTGAAAGTCATGTTTATGGGGAATATTTAATGACTTTACTAGATGCTCAATTTATAATGTTAAGTAAGTAAATCAGGATTAAAACACTGTGCACATTCGCTACCCACACTTTTCCTCCACGCACTGGGTTCTAACTCCTGGACCCCACTTGTGCACTGAGCACAGCACAGCCTTCCTGGCCCTGCTCTCTGCAGGTATGAGTGCAGTACAATCTCCCCACTGCCACAGGGGTTATCTCTTCCCTATTCTTACCTGGCTCACCGTTCATCAACCACCACCTCCAGAGACCTTCCTCCACCAGTTCTCTCAGTCTAAGCTCACTGTTCCCCCTATAGATGTTCTTTGAGTGCCTTGCTCACCCTTCCATCTTAACAGTTTTCACATTGTATTGTACTTATCTGTTGCTTCTCTGTCCCATTCACCTGCCTGAGCACAACATGCATGCACACACACACACATGTACCCACTCACACACACAGACCCATGCACACAACTGTGCTTCTCTCAAAGACAATGACCATTCTATATGACATTCATATTCTTAATTCTTCACCCAAGTGCTGGTACATGAAGCGGGCACTCACTAATGTTTGCTGAGTGAATGAACACATTTTCTCAGACACTTGGAAAAGAGATACAGGGAAAGAGCTCTGGGTTTTCTCTGTAGAGTTTCCACAGCTTCACCAAGGAAAGGGAGCTGTGGCTCTGTGCTCTGTGAACACAGGCCTGGGGACACCTGGTGGCACTGTCCCAGCCCTAGTATTTTCCTTAAGGAACATGAAGCATAACAACAAATTAGGGCTTGTAGTGTTGAAACACAAAGATTTTGCCTTGAGAAGGATTTTTGCATTTATTAAGGGGGAAGGGTTTTCTGGGACATGTATAAAGGACACATGGACAAAACCAAAGGGGGGAGGGTCGAGGGTGCTAAGTGGGGGTGGCTGGGGTGGGGAGGAGTGGGGGGGGAATGAAAACAACTGTATGTAACTGAACAACAAAAAATACTCAAAAGAAAAGGAACACTCTTTTCTTCTAGGAGAGGAAATAAATATAACCATATACATCTAATTCCTTGTGGAGTAGCATGGAATGATACACAAGGGGAAAGGTATTTTGCAAATCATTGATCCACATTAGGAATTCTCTTGCCAGTTGACAAAGTATCTTGCCCAGAGCTGCATCTTTCCTCCCACCCAGGTCATCAGGGAATTTGTTTTGAATACAGTATTTTCTTTTTCAGGTTTTCCTGCAGGGTTCTATACAAATTTTCTGTCGAGACAAGTGGGGCTCAAGCACGCTCTTGCAAAGCCTTGTTTTGTCAAAGTTTCATTTGACAAAATGGAAAGTGTGTTACCTGTTGGAATAAAAGAACTGCGTGTTTTGTATTCAAACATTTTCTCCTCCACTTCTTGTCTTTCCCCTACTACTACCAATCATTTGAATAAAGATGAGACAAGTTTCTCCTCCCAAACTCCATGTTTTCCCCAGTGCTTGCTACACTAGCAAAGCAGCTGGAGAATTGTTGAAGTTTGGAAATGGGCAAAGAAGGAGCCCAAGGGTACATTGGATGAAAGCTGGGGTGACAGACCACTGATCACAGCCCTTCTTCTTGGGCAAGACCACACCATGACCTAGACCTTGCTGCATAAACACTGGTCTGAAGACCAGCAGCATGAACATCCACTGCGAGCTTGTGGAAAATGTAGAATCTCAGGCTCTACCTTGACCTCGCAAGTCAGACTGTGCATTTTAGAAAGATCCCTAAGTGGGTCGTTTGCATGTTGGTTTGAGAAGCTCTGGCCCAGTGCATGTACTTTAGATTCAGACAGGTGGAGATGGAGTCACGGACTCCACCACTTTCCCACTGGTGACCTTGGACAAGTTCTTCAGTGTCCTCATCTGCAAAATGGTGAAAATTATTGCATCTCTGTCAAAGCACTGTTGAGGAAGGAGATGAGAAAGTGGACATGAAGTGTTTAGCATGGAGCCTGGTACAAACTGAGTCTCTATAAGTGAAGTTTGTTGATGTTGTAGTTACTAACCAAAGTCTTAACCAGAGGAACATTAGGCTCCAAATTATATTTATCCTGCAGTCAAGGGGATTTATTTGATCAGCAGTGGAACTAGAAACAGTGTACACTACCAACATGTTGTCCCTCATTTTAAGGCAAAGCAAAGTTTGGTTAAAAACAAAGAAACCTGAGACATTGTTTAAGGAAAAAGAAGCATGATGAAAAACAGCATATAGAGAATGCTACCTCTATGTTAAAGTGGAAATGTGACCATGTAATCAAATCCACTTGTGTGACTAAAAAAAACTTTCTGTGGAACACCTTCTCACAAAATGAGTCTGTTATCACATGTGGTGATAGAAAGAACATTGAGTTGAGCGCTTCCAGATTGGGGTTACAAGCCAACTCCACCACTTACTTACTGTTTAACTTTTGGCATTTAACCTGCCCAAGCTGTTTCCCTATCCATAAAATATCTACTCCCGTTGGGGGGAGTTCATGTGTTTTAAAACACAGACTGTGTTGTTATTTAGAAATGGCAAGGCCAACAGAGCAAGAGATGATTGTTATTGAAAAGATAATGTGTTGCTAAGAGTTCACAAGAGAAGTAGACACTACTGGGGGTCACATGGGGAGGTGCTGGGGTCAGCCGGGGTGGGGTGTGGGGTTGTGGTAAGAGCCTTTGCTGTGGTGTCTATGGGAAGGAGGCAGATGAGGAGGCAGGATAAGCATGTTTAGGGTCAGCTGGTTTGAATAATTTCATCGGGCTTTGGGACATGGGTGCTGTCTCTGGTCGGCTGGCACCTGGCCATGGAACGATTAAAGCAGGGTGAGAGGGGCTAGGAAAGCCTGGTGAAGCAGATGGTTGGGGTGTGGGCTCTGGATTGGCTGGTTTCGTCTGAAAGATACACTTTCAAGTAAGTTGGTTACTGTCTCTAGGAATTAGCTAACCTGGAGAGGGGAGCCTTCCAGGGCCTGCAAGACCCCATATGTCAAAGCATTAGAATGCGGAAAATAAAAAACATACTTTATACACCCTGAGCCCACTTCATGAAAGCCCTTAGCATTGACACTTAATGAATATTTATTTATCTGCTTTCCCTTGAATTTCCCAAGTAGAAAAAGACTTGAAGTTCAAATACACAGTGAAAAACCAAAAATAAACCCATGAACGCATATAAGGCACTCTCAGCCCTAAGATAGTTCTCTTGTCCATAGGCCCTGACAATACCACCAGAAAAATGTTTTCTGAGCATAACATAGAGCATTTTAAACCAATAATGTCTAATTTTTCATTCACTATTATAAAACATTTATTGAACACTTATGATGTGCAAGGCCAAGTACACGGGGATACGAAGGTGGTCAGACAAGTGCTGTGTCTTAAAGGGGCTCATTGTTCCATTGACTTACATGCTAATGTTCTAGCAGTACATACTGGTGGTGATACGTTTTGCAAAGATACTCAGAAGAAAAATCTTGTGCTTTGGCATAGACTACAAAGTCATTCTGTCGTCTATTGAGAGTGAGGGTATTTCAAAAGTGGAGAGTGTACCCGGAATATGGGAGCTCAGAGCACAAAAGCTCCCAGAGTATAATAGAAAAAAATACACACACATGAAAACACAGTGAAATCTAGAGCTAGATAAAGGCTTAAAAGTCACTAAGTGTTAACATTTGCATTTTATTCTTCTTCTGCCACCAAGGAGTGGCCAGAGTCACTCCACTAGTCAAAGGTGGGGCTGGGATCCAAGCATATGTCCTGGCTGGAACTGAGTTCCTTACTCACTACCTTGTACTGTCCAGCTCTCCACACCCTTGCTTCCTCTCCTAGTCATCTAAGACAATGTATCTGGGGACATTCAAGAGAGACCACTGCTACAGGCAGGCAAACAAGGAGGGGGAATTGTACTGGGCTAATGGAAGTTCCACTGATGTGCAGCACATTTGCCAAATGCACTGCCCACACCCATCTCTGAGGCGTGACTCCAGGGAGCTAAAGATGAGAAAGTGTTCATGTGCTATGGCACTTTCTCCTCTTTAGTCATTCTTTTTCTCCATGCATCAGTCCTACCCATCACCGGGTCATCCAACCAGTGACCCTATCAATAAGTTTCTGGCCCTGGCTGGTGTAGCTCAGTGGATTGAGCATGGGCCTGTGAACCAGAGGATTGTGGTTCGACTCCCAGTCAGGGCACATGCCTGGGTTGCAGGCCAGTTCCCAGCAGAGGACACACGGGAGGCAACCATACATTGATATTTCTCTCCCTCTCTTCCTCCCTTTCCCTCTAAAGATAAATGAATAAAATCTTAAAAGAAATTTTAAAAAATAAGTTTCCTATCCCTTTGAGTCTCTTCTTCTCTGGGTCAAGTGACTCCAGTTCAGCAGCAACACATCCTACTTTATGACTTCCATCAGTATCCGTCTTAAGTGTGGTTGATCTCCTCTACCCACTCTCATTCTCAGTGCCCATTTCAACCTGTCTTGACCAGATCAAGACACACACAGTACTGCAGGTATGGTCTACAGTATTGATTGGTACTCTTCTTCATAGTGAGTCCTTATAATATCAGGCTGTGTTATGGGAAGAATGACTCTTTGTGAAATTTTCATTTTATTCAATGCCATTTGGGGACCAATAGCACTGCAATGTGAAGAAATTAAATTAGACAGAAGGAAGAACATGTTTGAGAGGAAAGACTTTTCAGACCCAGAATGAGTGTTCAGTTAGTAGTGTTCCTTTATCACACGACTTGTACAAAGACAATGGATGTACCTTGTCCACAGGTGTGGACAGTTCTGTTGAGAGATGTGGGGCTAGATCTGATGACCTGTGGACATTGCCTTCACTCATAAGACTCTAGTAAGGTTGCACCAAACAGTCATCATTTACAGCATGATATTCCAACAAAGTAGAAAAAGAGGTAAATTAATCATCTTGTTTGAAAAAAGAGAAAGCTCTACCAAACGAACAAACCTCATCAAGAATCTAGAGTACGGAGTGTGCTGCCTGGTGAGACCGCCCAGACTGCAACACTGTGCATTTTCTTCATATCATTCTTTTCTTTTAAGAGGCTTGCTGCATTGCCCACAAGATACCAGCTCATTTATCTTCTTGTGGTTGTATTTTATTGTGGGAAGGACATTTCAAAGGAGATACACAAGTAGGGGAATCCAAAGGCATACCTCCAAATCATTCTTTCCTCTCCACCTACCAGCCTGGGTATTATAATGTTATCCTTTTCAATCCAAAACTGATAACATGAAAATGAAACCATGTGTAAAATTATTTTCTTTGCCTTTCTTCTCAAAATTTCCCTCAGTAAGAGTTTTCTGTTCTCTTTTCTCCATGACCTCAATTCCATAATTGATCCCCATGGACTGTTTTACAGCACTCATCTTAGTCTAAAACAGATTCATGGTACCTCCTGGTTGCAGAACAACAGTGGTAGTAGCATCACCTGTTAACAATGAGAACCACCAGTGCAGTGGGAGTTTGAGGGGTGGGTGGTACTTGGAAGCAATTCATTTTGGGAGAGGTCATAGTACTTATACCATGTGGCAGAAGATTGCCAGGAAGTTCAAGTGATGCCTTCAATTAGGTCCCACTCCTTCCAGTAAATACCCCAGAAATGACCTGCCAAAGGTACTGATGGTGGGAACTATCCACTTGGGAGGACTTGACAACCTGCCTATCTCCAACACCCAATCTTCACCTTGCCTAAGATCTTGTCCCTAGAGACTGCTTCCTTCTTGATATGTAATAATAAAACGTTTAAGGCGTGCAAAGGATAACAACATAATATAATACACACCGAGATTAAATAGAGGTTATAATAACATTTGGCCACATTTATTTCCAACCCCTCTCTTAAAAGAAAAATATTAGACTTCCACTGAATTTACACCATTCATCTCTTTCCTGTTGCTGAGCCCCCATGGGTACCACTCATCTGAAAAGTGTCTCATTCTTAAGTGTAGTAAAAGTTCTTAGCTTTTACTACACTTACGGTATCATACTGTATATATCAATTGCAACTGGCTTTTTTTAACTCAGCATGTTTTGCTTATTGAGATTTATCAATGTTGATACAGGCTGATCAAGTTCATATTTTTCACCTCTCTATAGTGTTTCATTTCATGAAAAAAAACAGTTCATTCATCATTTGTTATTGGTTATGTATAAACACAAGTGATTTATGCATACTGATCTTATATCCACAAACTTGATGAACTCATTATTTTTCATAGTTGGTATACAGATTATTTCAGTTTTCTACATTGACAGTTATTTCATCTGTGATAATGATGGGCTTTTTATTTCTTTTGAATCCTATTCCCCTTATATCATTTCCTTATGAATGTCATTTTAAGTAGAAGTGGCAGTAGCAGGAGTCCTATCTTGTTTCTGATTTTTAAGGCAATGCTTCTTTGGTTGCACCATTAAATAAGATTTTGCTGTAGGTTTTTGGAAGGCATTCTCTTTCAGATTAAAGAAATTCCATTCAATTCTTAGTTTTCTAAGGTAATATTTTAAAGCCAAAAATAAATGTTGAAATTTTGAAATACTATTTCTATATCTTTGAGATGACTGGTTATTACTCATTTTTTTATTTTTATTTTTTGATATATTTAATTATTGTTCAAGTACAGTTTTCTGTCTTATATTCCCAACCCTGCCCACCCCCCAGTGCTCCCCACTTCCCTCCTATTCCCCCCCACCGTAGTTATTGTCCATGTGTCCTTTATACTTGTTCATGTGAGTCCTTCCCCTTTTCCCCTGTGATTCTCTCCCCTCTTCCCTCTGCTCCCTGTCAGCCTGTTCTGTATTTCAGTGTCTTTGGTCATATTTTGCTTGCTTGTTTGTTTTGTTGTTTAGGTTCCTGTTAAAGTTGAGATCATACGGTATTTGTCTTTCACCGCCTGGCTTATTTCACTCAGCATAATGCTTTCCAGTTCCATGTATGCTGTTGCAAACAGTAGGAGCTCCTTCTTTCTTTCTGCTGCATAGAATTCCATTGTGTAAATATACCATACTTTTTGGATCCATTCATTTACTGGCGGGCACCTAGGTTGCTTCCAGCTCTTGGCTATTGTAAATTGTGCTAATGAACATTGGGGTGCATAGGTTCTTTTGGATTGGTGTTTCAGGGTTCTTAGGATATAATCCTATAAGTGGAATTGCTGAGTCAAAAGGCAGATTCATTTTTAGTTTTCTGAGAAAATTTCATAATGTTTTCCATAGTGGTTGTACCAGTCTGCAATCCCACCAACAATGAACTAGGGCCCCCTTTTCTCCACAACCTCTCCAATGCTTGTTGTTTGTTGCTTTGTTTATGATGACCATTATGACCGGTGTAAAGTGGTATCTCATTGTGGTTTTAATTTACATGTCTCTGATAGCTAATGATATTGAGCATCTTTTCATGTGTCTCTGGATCCTCTGTATCTCCTCCTAGGAGAAGTGTCTGTTCAAGTCCTTTGCCCATTTTTTAATTGGGTTAGTTGTCTTCTTAGAGTGGAGTCATGTAAGTTCTTTGTATATTTTGGAGATTAAACCTTTGTCTGAGGTATCATTGGTAAATATGTTTTCCCAAACAGTTGGTTCTCTTTTTATCTTAATACTGTTTTCTTTAGCCATGCAGAAGCTTTTTATTTTGATGAAATCCCATTTGTTTATTCTTTCCTTTATGTCCCTTGCTCTAGGGGACATATCAGTAAAAATATTGCTGCATGAAATATCTTAGATTTTCCTGCCAATGTTCTCTAGGACTTCAGTGGTGTGATGGCTTATATTTAAGTCTTTCATCCACCTTGAATTAATTTTGGTGTATGGTGTAAGTTGGTGCTCGAGTTTCATTTTTTTGCATGTGGCTGTCCAGTTCTCCCAACACCATTTGTTGAAGAGGCTATTTTTACTCCATTTTATGTTACTGCCCCCTTCATTGAATATTATTGACTGTAGAGATTTGGGTTTATTTCTGGGCTCTCTGTTCTGTTCCATTGGTCTATGTGCCTGTTTTTATGCCAGTACCAGGCTGTTTTGATTACAGTGGCCTTGTAATACAGTTTGGTGTCAGGTATTGTGATTCCTCCTACTTTGTTCTTTCTCAAAATTGTGGCTGCTATTTGGGGTCGTTTATGGTTTCATATAAATTTTTGAAGGGTTATTACTCATTTTTGTTGATGTGGTCATTACATTAACACTTTTTATAGTTGTCATAACTTTTTTCTCTTTTTTATTGTCCTATTATAGTTGTCCCAATTTTCCCCCAGTGATCTCCCCTGCTCAGCACCCCCTCAGTCAATCCCAACCCTGTTGTCCATGTCCATGGGTAATTTACACCTTTTTTTTTAACTAGGCCCTTTTAAATGAGCTATTCTTTTTTCCTTTTGAATATATTTTATTGATTATGCCATTACAGTTGTCCCATTTACCCCCTTCATTCCCCTCCACCCTGCACACCCCCTCCCCCACCATTCCCCCCCTTTAGTTTATGACCGTGTGTCTCAAGTTCTCTAGATTCTGTATTTCCGCTACTATTCTTGCCCTCCCCCCATCTATTTTCTACCTACTGTCTATGCTATTTTCTGTACCTTCTCCCCCCTTCTCCTCCTCTCATTCCCCTGTTGCTAACCCTCCATGTGATCTTTATTTCTGTGGTTCCACTCCTGATCTAGCTGTCCTCTTGGTTTGCTTTTTATTTAAGTGTGGTTGTTAATAACTGTGAGTTTGCTGTCCTTTCACTGTTCATATTTTTTATCTTCTTTTTCTTAGATAAATCCCTTTAACATTTCATATAATAAGGCTTGGTGATGATGAACTCCTTGAACTTGACCTTATCTGAGAAGCACTTCATCTGTCCTTCCATTCTAAATGAAAGTTTTGCTGGATAAAGCAATCTTGGCTGTAGGTCTTTGAATTTCATGACTTGGAATACTTCTTTCCAGCCCCTTCTTGCCTGTAAGGACTCTTTTGAGAAATCCGCTGACAGTCTGATGGGTACTCCTTTGTAGGTGACTGTCTCCTTATCTCTTGCTGCTTCTAGGATTCTCTCCTTCATTTTAATCTTGGCTAATGTAATTATGATGTGCCTTGGTGTGTTCCTTCTTGGGTCCAACTTCTTTGGGACTCTCTGAGCTTCCTGGACTTCCTGGAAGTCTATTTCCTTTGCCAGACTGGGGAAGTTCTCCTTTATTATTCGTTCAAATACGTTTTCCACTCATGGCTGTTTCTTTTCCCCTTCTGGTACCCCTATAATTCAGATGTTGGAACGTTTAAAAATGTCCTGGAGGTTCCTAAGCTTCTCCTCATTTTTTTGAATTCTTGTTTCTTTCTTCTTTTCTATTTGGCTGTTTCTTTCTTCCTTCTGGTCCACTCCCTTGATTTGAGTCCCAGTTTTCTTCCCATCACTATTGGTTCCCTGTGCATTTCCCTTCATTTTAATTAGTTTAGCCTTCATATGTTCCTCTAATTTGTGACTGTAATCAACCAGTTCTGTGAGCAACCTGATCACCAGTGTTTTGAACTATGCATCTGATAGGTTGGTTATCATTTGGTCACTTAGAAGTATTGGCTCTGGGGCTTTGAGCTATTCTTCTTGAGCCATAATGTTTTGGTCTGTTTGTGCCTGTCTTGTATGAGGGGCAGAGCCTTAGGTGTTCACCAGGGCCAGGCAACCTAGTTGCTGGGTTGTGACGCTATATGGGGGGGGGGGGGTCAGAGAGGGGCAATGGCGTTTTGTTCCACTGTGTCTCCTATTTCTGTCCCCTTTGTTGCTTCCCACAAGCAAACTGGGCACCCCTGGTGTCAGCTCCTGGGTGTGTGGGCCTTTGCACCCTCCNTATGGGGGGGGGGGGGGTCAGAGAGGGGCAATGGCGTTTTGTTCCACTGTGTCTCCTATTTCTGTCCCCTTTGTTGCTTCCCACAAGCAAACTGGGCACCCCTGGTGTCAGCTCCTGGGTGTGTGGGCCTTTGCACCCTCCAGGAACCTGTGGGTCTCTCCAACAAACTCTCTGTGAGCCTGAGAGCTTCTCCCAGCACCTCGACCCTAAACGTTTTTCCAATTGGTGCTTTTAGGCTTCAATTCTCGTCGCTGGGGCCCTAGTCTACGCGGTCTATCTCACTGCTCGCTCCTTGGCCTGGTTCATCTGAGTGTGAATGTGTTATCTTGGTCAGCCAGCTGCCTTGCGCCCCCACTGGGTCCACCTGTTGCCACCCCATACCTGGGATCTGCCAACTGCCACCTGTGCACCTGGGTCTGTCTGACCACTTCTTCCTGTGTGACCCCGCTCCACCAGCTGCTGACTCCACCCCTCTTACCGGTCTAGCCGAATGGTTTGTTGTTGTCAGACTTCCGTATAGTTCAATTTTCTGTGTTTTGGTTGTGTTTTTTGTTACTAAAACTTTGTTGTCTTTAAACTTGGTTGCACAGGGAGGCACAGTGTTTCCACCTACGCCTCCATCTTGGCTGGAAGTTAAATGAGCTATTTTTAAGTTTCTGGGACAGATTTAACTTGGTCTCCATGTATTTTTAATGCATTGACTGGTTTGGTTTGTGAATATTTTATTTAGGCTTCTGATGTATACTTATAAGTGAAATTCATAATTTGCCTGTCATGTAGGTAAATTATCTAAATTTGATACCAAAGTTGTACAGTTCTCCCTCTTTAGTATCTGATGTAGTTTTCATAAAAATAAGAATTACTTATTCCTCAAAGACTTGGTGGAATTCAATGTAAAACTAACAACATTGTTGTTTTTTTTCATTTGTTTTGTAGGTAATTTTTAAACTGATACCATTTCTGTTGTAGTTTTTAGTCTACCTTTGTTACCTATTTTTTATTCACTCAATTTTAATAAGCTGTATTTTGTCTAGGCTTCAAATATAGTAACATAAAGTTAAATATAGTTATCTTATAATTTTAAATCTATACTATAAATGCAATGATTAGTTTTTACTTCCACTATTTACTTCTATTTGATCAATATTGCTTAAGGGTTGTCTATTTTGTTACTTTTTTCAAAGATCCAGCTTTTTGTTTCTTTTCATCACTTATTGTTTTGTTAATTTTACTCTTTTCTTCATTATTTTCTTTTTTTCTATTTCAATTGTATTTACCCATTGCTCTTTCATAAACTCTGAAGTTAGACTCTTCATTGATTTTAGCATCACTGGTGATATACAAGGAGATTTTGTGGTCTATGGACTTAAAAAATCTATACTACTTAAGTAACTAATAAAATATGTCTTAAAAAGAAACGTAACAACTACCACCTCAAACTTAACAGCCCATAGGTGGTATTGTTTAAGATAAGTCAAATAATGAGCTAAAAGATAAAAATCCATTTAAATAAAAATGAAAATGTGAATAAAGTTGGATATTGTTTTATGTTTGATTGAAAACTTGGGATGTAAGATTCTAGATATATACATTGGGCAAATGTTGTTAATCACATTATTCAAAAGAATGTTTTAATTCTTACCTGAGATTATGCTCATTGATTTTAGAGAGAGAGGAATGGAGGGAGGGAGGGGGAACAGAAAAAAGAGAGAAACATCAATTTGAGAGAGAAATTTTGACCAGTTGCCTTCCACATGCACCCCAAGATCAAACTCATAACCTAGGTGTGTGTCCTGACTGGGAACCAAACCTGCAGCCTTTTGGTGCACAAGATGATTCTCCAACCAACTGAGCCATGTGACCAGGGCTATTCAAAATTTTTATATGCTATTGTTTTTACCTGCTTGATCTATTAGGCTTTTAGAAAGATGTGTTAAAATCTCCCATGATAAACATATTTGCCAATCCCTCCTTTCTTTAACAATGGTTGCATTACATAGTTTGAATTTGAATTGTTAGTTGTAATTCAACTCAGAGTTATTATATATTCTTTATGAGTTATTCCTTTAGTAAGTAAAGAATGATATCTTATCTCAAAAATATCTTCCTTATAGACCTTTTTTGACTGCCATCAATATGGTGACCCTGGCTTTCTCTTAGCTATTATTTACTTGGTATATATTTTTCCATCCCTTTATTTTTAGCCTCAGTCTGTCATTGTTTTAGTAATCTTTCCATTACATCAGGCTGTTCTTTTCCTGGTCCATTCTCCTCCATGGAGTTCTGGAAAGCTAGTGTATCCACATGACACATATATCCAGATATTCAGATGGAAACAGGAAATCTTTAAGAGAAGTTAGGATGCACCAGAAAGCAAATTGGAGCACCTGGTTTGCCTCTGGAGACAGGGAGTGGATGACATGTTCTCTGCAGACTCCTGCCAGCCCAAGGAGTCCATGTACAGCTAACCGAGAGTGGCCAAACTCCACCCAGGAAGATCCTGGTTTTAAAGCTGATGCATAAGGAGTTCTCCACCTCCTGGTATTTATAGCTTCATGTAGGTGGGGATGCTGCTCTTTGAAACAGACAGTGTATGTTCAAGCCCCAGGGAATCAATGCAAACAATTGTATGGCTAATCACATGCTTTATGCCAGTGGACCCTTAAGAGATTGTTGCCCAAGTCTTAGCTCCTGGTGACTGAGATTAAGGCAGAGGATTTCAGGCAAGAGGGGCCTGCCTCCAGGCCCTGAAGGAGCTAGACAACTACTCTTAAAGCAGCCTGTGAGTTCTGTCTCCACACTCTGCTTTCATCAAGTAGGTGGAAGTCATTTACTTTGCTTTGCCTTTGCCAAAGCATCCAAGCAACAGTGAGGGTCCTGAGGTAGAAAAAACTCTACCTTCCACTCTCAGACCCACAGAAGAAAACACATACTGTCAGGATGGGAAATGTGTGTCTGGAGGAATGCAGATGTGGGGTGTCTGCCCTTCATGGAGAGGAGAGAATGGTGGCTCAGTTCCCCAGAAAAGCTGTATGTTAGGAACCAGGGAGGCTGGCCAGCATCAGTCTCTAGCATGGACTTAGGAGGAAGTCGGCCTGCAGAGAGCAATGGGCACCACAGTTCATGTTCTGTATCAACCTTTTCTTCTGTTTGTAAAAAGTTTCTTCATCTGTAAAACAAGAGGAGTACACTGTATCTGATTTTCCCAAACTCTGTTCACTTAATAACACTTTGACAATTTTGACATATCCATGTACCAATGTTATTATTAGCATTTCTCTTTACAGTGAGTAAAATTATTTTATTTGTTACTTACCTTGTATTAATGGATGCCATTTATTGACTGATGGATTTGATGTGATACTTAATACATTTATTCTAAGACATTTAATTAAATGCACAAGTAGTATACATTTTTGAAGTCCATGCAGCTTCTGCAATTTCCTTGTATAATATATCATCAGTTACATAATATATCAATCATGCTTGCATGATTCCATTTTACAGACTATGTTTCCATGAAATTGGCTTTGACCCACATCCCTAAAACCCCCAAAACACTGGAGGAATATAGAGGGGTGGGATCCAGCATCCAAATGGTCCCTGTTTCTCCAGCTTATCATTTTTGTGCATTTCCTACAAACTCTGGGAGCAGGCTCCTGATGCTGAAAGCACAGACTAAGAGAGCCAAAGCTCACATCAGCACTTCCAAATTAGGTTTGTGGATGACTCATCCAAACTACACAGAAAACCATAACCAAGACAGGTGCCTGGTTTGTAGAGTTCAATTTGGTTAGCACATAGGTTTGGAGGTAACATTAATCACTAGGGGAGTACACACTAATTGTTATCACCACCACTCCCCAAACACCACTAACACTGGACTCTCTTTGATGTTGATATTCAGCTCATTAAGTTCACATCTTATGCTCCTGAATGCAGCACAGATGTCATTCTTCCCCTTCAGGGAAGTAAGCTGTGGGCCTTTTGCTGACTGGTCACTTTCAGGGCTGAGAACATGTGCGGCTTCCAGGGCCTAGGTATACTACTCATGCAAATAAGGCTTTTCGGTGACAACAATAAATCACACAGGGAGAGTATTTGGAAAGCTGATAGCTGTAAATTACCATGGCATAAATCTTTTTTTGGTTGTTAGTTTGATTTGGGGTCCTCCTGTAGAATTTCACTTGATGGGGGCTAATTGGGCCTCCGTTAGGTAATGGGCACCTGAGTGAGAACTTGCGAGAAGCACAGAAGAAAGAAAAGTGACCTAGGTTTGGGATTCCTGGATTAGAAGTAGAATTTAATCCCACAGGACCTTGGAAATGCCCCTTATCTTCATGGTCCTAACCTGCACATCTATACTGGAATTTATGATCCATGCTTTATTAGTCTCATAGGCATGTAGACTTTTTGTTCTATTGTCCGCATACTGAATACTGCTTGAGCACAAGCCCATGATACTGAGGCCTGGAAAAAGGAGATCAAGGTCCTATAGAGCCTGCAAGTCACAGGTTGATCAATTGAACAAAAACAAAGATGAGGGGATCAGCAATGTAACTCCTGAGTCATCATGGAGGTGGCAGGCTGTGTGCAGGCTGGCTGACAGTGATGTGCCCAATCAGCAAGAGGACAAGAGTCCAGGCACTCAGCCTCCTCAAAGTAGGGTGACCACATAGCTCATTGAAACAGACAGAGAGAAAGTGTCCCAAACTGGGACACTTTTGAAAGCAACAGCAGGTACTACTTAAGTACATAATTATCCCTGGACAGTTGGGGTAAGCCAGAGCTGTCCTGGGCAAACCAGGATGGTTGGTCATCCTACACATAAGTTAAAGAACTAGTTGGAGGTCATTTCCCTTCACGTTTTTGGACTTCCCTATGTAGAGTTGGGTAGAAGTGTTATAAAATTCATGTTACAAGGGCCAGAGTGTCCTGGACAAATAAGAGGAATGGGACCTACCATCTACGGTGACCTCAGCCTTAAACCCAACACCTCACAAAATACCAAACAATGCAAAGTTCCTGGGAACCACACAAAGCCTCATAAATGCCTAGAGCACAGGTCCAGAAAGTCTCCAGTTCTGGTGCCTGAGTCACTCGGATGAGCACAATTAAATGAATCACAATGGAGCCACCCTCCAAGAGCTCAGTTCACGTGAGTTCCAGATTCACAACCTTTTCCCAGGGATGAGGACAGCGTTGTCATCAACAACGGGTGACTCTACAATGCAGGGCTGAGAGTCCAGCCTCAAACATTGAGGCCCCACCCCCAGGGCGTTGCCATCCTCTTAAAGCAGTTCTCAGTTACCCACAAGGCACTTCCTTCAGCTCGGGTCTATGAGGAAAAACACAGAGAACCTCTCCTTACAGCCAACTCCCCTGACACACAGTATCCTGCCAGAAACCTCAGGAATATGTGCCAGAAACTGTTATGAGTTCACCAAACCAAACCTGGTTTCCTCTTCTTCCTGAACACTCACTACACTTTCCAGTCTTTCTTGCAGTCAAATGGGGTCATGTGACTGAGTCTGGCCAATGAAATACCACCAAGAGTGATTAATGCTGCTTCTAGGACTATCCCTAAAACTCTTCTGAGTGATCCTACTCTTTCCCTCCTCCCTCCATACCTCCATCCTTCACCTTCCAGCCATAAACAATGGAGAATGATGAGGCCTAGGGAATGGCAGAGACTGGGCCTCTGCCATGCCTTCCTCTCACCAACTCATTAAACTATGATGACAGTGAGAAATATACTTTATTTTGTGAGACCACTGAGATTTTTTTTGTTTGACACAGCTCTTTCTTGACTGATGCAAGCCATTTTCCAAATTATCTTGTGCCAAAGCAATAAACAGAAAATTCTGATGTCAAATGAAAACAATGTGAGGGTTGCTCACAGTTGTGGATTTTCAGGCTCCCTGCGCTCCTTCATGAGCAAGAATGGCATGAGTCAAGGGAACTTTTGACCTCTTTTCAAACCCACATACCTTCAAAGGAATCAAGGATTTCCATCCTCCCCAGTTTTCTTGGCACCATTGAGTGGCGTGGATCACAGAGTCTAGGTTGGGAGAGAGTCACTGTGGCGGTTACTCACCCTGATCCAGCAGCAGTTCGAGTCCCAGCCTTCCCACTCACTGCACAGAAGGTGCCCCCAACGACCTCTTAACACAGTGTGCTGTTTCTCAACCCTTCCAGTGAGGAAGTTCTCCCACTTGTCTAATATAAATTTCTCTTTAGACAGCAAAAGCCCTTTCACTCACATATCCTCAGGAGAATGGCTCTCAGCCTCCCATCTCCAGACATTTGCAGTTACCCCTTCCCCAGACTCCTGGCCAGATGGTGTCCCCATGCTGCTCCTATATCTGCCTGTGGTTCTGACGCCCAGCTCTCTCCTCCCCCAGTATTCATCTGTGCATCTGGCCAAGAGGCAGTCAAAGCCCTTTGGAACAGGCATAGAGGGAGCGAGGGAGACAGCTCTGAGCTTTTACTTACAGCTATTTCCTTGGACATTGCTTTGCTCGTCCAGATGGAGAGCCGGGTAAACAAGAAGTCCCTGTTCTCCATCAGCATGTCAGCAAGCGCCTCATTCTCAGGCATCTGCTGAGCTGGGGGTATGATCTCGTTTACAGTATGGCCTTCCTTAGAGTGCCCGAGATGTGCCTCTGTATAAACACCCGGAGCACTTTCTCCAGGGACGATACACGAACAAGACAGTGAATGCCTTGCTTCTACTGGCATGAGAAGACAAGAAATATCACTCTGCTTCCCCTGGCTCTCTATCTAGTTATCCCAGCCCATCAGCTGCCATACTGCCCCCAAATTCAGGGAGATATCCAACTGATTTCATTTCTATCAAGTTCCAAGTGTTTGCCAACTTTTCTGAATCTGTATTCAGTTATTGCCCTCTCCATACCAGCTCTGCCACTTACCAGCTGTGTGACCATGGACAAGAGACTTTACCTCTGGGAGTATCTGTTTTCTCAAACAAATAATGGAACAGTGACACTTACCTCACAAAGTTCTCTCCATGCCACTAGGACTTGAGAATATGTGAAAAAACTCATGCAGTGACTGGTGTATATTAGGGTCTCTCTCCAAGTGCCAATTCCTTTCCTCTTCTCTGGTTCACCTTGGGGCAATCCCCTACCCCAGATTATCTCTTGTCCTAACAAGAAGTGGGTAAGGACCAGATGGCTGGGTCAGTCTCCTGCCTCAGGGTCAGGTCTGTTATGAGCCACATTCTCTGCTCACTAGTGCTAGACACCACCCTCCTACCTGCCAGTCCTTAGCACCTCATCTGTTGGTTCTCAAAATGGCAGTCACTGCTTGATTCTCAACTTGCATCTCGCATGCCAGAAGTCATAGTCTCCTGCCTGATGCCCTCTGACCTCTGATCTCTGATTTGTCGGTACCTCACTGGTGACATTTTTCTTCTGTTGCCCATAATCTCTATACCTAGGCTCCCAGTTTATGTCAGATGAATGAATGAATGATCAAATGAATGCCAGGACAACATAAGCACTATGAAAGCTGAAAAAATGGTACACAACCTAGCAGTCACTGGACTTGAATCCCATCACTGTAGGGGATTTGTACTCACTATTAAAAATATTTCATGACACTACATCTCTAATTCTGGTGGAAGGTCATGACACATGTCTAAGAAGCGAGAAGAAGATTTTGCTTTCACTAAATTTAGTCTGTTCTGAAGGAGATCCAGGCAGAGGTCAAATTTTGTCCTCCCAAACAGAGCTTGGGCAAACACAGGGCCTGGGGGCCAAGATACCAGTTTCTATCCCTCACTCCCCTCTTGAATCTCCATGCCAACCAACTGTGGCCCAGGCAAGTTAATTTCCCTCCCCTAGCAGCAGTGGCAGGAAGTTCCCTCATTATGCACGTGAATGTTGGTTGGCGGGGTGGCCACTGAGCTGCACACAGAGGCATGATGGGGCCAGTTCGCGCTGGCTTGCTAGAACCAATTGTTAAATTTTCAGGAGTCTGGCTATACACTACACCCCTGTGATTTATTTATTTTGTAACTGGAAGTTTGTACTTCTTACTCTTCTTCATGGGAATGTAATGCACCACACAGGAAATAAAGTCAACAATATCCTAAAAGCTTTGCAGTGTGACAGATAGTTACTATATTTAACATGGCAACCACATCATAAGGTATATAAATGTTGAATCACTATGTTTTGTACCTGAAACTAATATTGCATGTCAACTACACTTTAAATAAACAAATAAATAAAAGTTTCAGGAATTCTGGACTTCCGCCAAGATGGAGGCATAGGTGGAAACACTGTGCCTTCTCCACAACCAAGTTTGAATACAACAAAGGCTTAGTAAACAAAGACACAGCCAAAGAACAGAAAATTGAACTATATGGAAGTCCGACAACAACAAACCATTCAGCCAGGACCGGTAAGAGGGGCAGAGCCAGCAGTGGAGCAGGGTGGGCAGGAAAGATCCCCCGACCCAGGCACATAGGCAGTGCAGACCTAGTCGGGGTGCGGGGCAGACTGACTGCGATCACACATTCGCACGCAGTGGGATGGACCGTGCAGGCCCCAGCAGGCAAACCCAGTGGCGAAGGGCTGACCGAGGTTGCACATTCGCACGCAGTGGGACGGAACACGAGGGCCCCAGTGATGGTGGCAGCTGTGGTGGCAGTGGCAGGAGGCGGCAGGAGGCGGCAGATGGGACCTCCATTGACGGAGGAATACACCAAGGCACATCATAATTACATTAGCCAAGATGAAAATGAAGGAGAGAATCCTAGAAGCAGCAAGAGATAAGGAGACAGTCACCTACAAAGGAGTACCCATCAGACTGTCAGCGGATTTCTCAAAAGAGTCCTTACAGGCAAGAAGGGGCTGGAAAGAAGTATTCCAAGTCATGAAATCCAAAGACCTACATCCAAGATTGCTTATCCAGCAAAGTTTTCATTTAGAATGGAAAGACAGATAAAGTGCTTCTCAGGTAAGGTCAAATTCAAGGAGTTCATCATCACCAAGCCCTTATTATATGAAATGTTAAAGGGATTTATCTAAGAAAAAGAAGATAAAAAATATGAACATTGAAAGGACAGCAAACTCACAGTTACTAACAACCACACCTAAAACAAATGCAAACCAAGAGGACAGCTAGATCAGGAGTGGAACCATAGAAATGAAGATCACATGGAGGGTTAGCAACAGGGGAGTGGGAGGAGGAGAAAGGGGGAGAAGGTACAGAAAATAGCATAGATAGTAGGTAGAAAATAGATAGGGGGAGGGCAAGAATAGTAGGGGAAATATAGGATCTAAAGAACTTGAGACACGTGGTCATAAACTAAAGGGGAGAATGGTGGGGGAGGGGGGGTGTAGGGTGAAGGGGAATGAAGGGGGGGAATAGAACAACTGTAATGGTATAATCAATAAAAAAATATATATATATATATATTAAAAAGAGTTTCAGGAATTCTGCAACCCAGTTGGTGTCATGTTGTTAGCTTACTATCAGCCACAGTAGGGATAGTGATACCAAGGGAATGTGCAAATACTCCAAATCAAGCCTTCCCCCCCCCAGAGGGGGTTGTCAAAGATTTGCCAACACACCACTGGCTGCCTCCAAATGCTTCCTCACCTCTAAGCGCTAAGGGATGCTGAATGGTGCAGAACCTGTGAACATGAACTTGCTCCTCTGCAAAATGGAGAGATTCACCATTGCTTCCCACCTCCTAGGCAGGCACAGCCTCATAAGTGGGTGGAAGAGAGAGTCTTCCCTCATGGTGGCATGGTTTGAAGGAATAAGAGTATAATCACCCCATTCAGACCTTAATCACTGCAGATGTCCTCCTAAGTATGAATTTGATCTTGCCATTTCTCTGCTCAGAAAGCTTTGATGACTTCCTGTTGCTTCCAGGATAAAACAAGAACATGGTCTTCTTCATTATCTGACCCCATCTACCTCTCTAGGTTTCCCTCCTTTCACCCCTCCCCACACTCTCCATTCTCCAGTCACAAATTCTGGCTGTTTGCCACACATACCCTGTGGACAGCTCCAGTTATTGCTCGCTCACTATGCTCCTTTCATTGGCTAAGAGCACCTTCACTTTGGGAGCACAGAGTTCAGCCCATCATCTGGATTAAAGATCTGGAATGCGAGAGGCAACGAGGGACTAAAATCCCGATACAGACATCACTTCAAGGCTGAGGTTGTGGAGGCAGACTTCTTGCATGTGATACTTGGTTCCACTGCTTACCTGCTATGTGACCTTAAACAAGTTACTTACCTCCCTGAGCCTTGGTTTTCTTCTCTGCCAAGTGGGAATAATAGTACCTCTCTCATCAGGTTGCTATGAAGATTAAATGAGCTGTTGCACCTCAAGGGCTTAGCATAATGCCAGGTAGACTTAGCATTCAATGAGCATAGATGATGTCCTCGTCACCATTGCCATCACCATCACCATCAATATCATCATCATTACTAACCCCAGATCAGCTTCATCACTGTTATTATTTCCATAAGCAGTATCTTGGACTATGAGTAAGTCTCTGCCCACACAATCCTTTGTGTTCTTCTGCACTTGGTTGGAATCTCTTCAGAGCAGGAAAATCTCAGGAAACAAGCTAGTGCCCTCTACCCCATCCCTGCCACACAGGCAAGGGACAGACTTCAGAGATTCCTGTGGCAGCACTAACAACTCTGACTTTTCCTGGCCCTTGTGATCAGATAGGAAAATTCTGCTAAAATATCCAGAGATAGGGGGAGTTTCCCACAGAGGAGATTTGGGTTAGGACTGTCCCACCCTGCCCTGCTTGGTATTAGCTCAGCAGAGCACATTGCTGACACCACGTCCCCCTGGAAGCTACATGTCTCCCAGCCAGCAGCTCAGTGCTGGGGCAGTCCTGCTCCTGAAATTGCCAAGGCAGCAGAAGTGCCCTGGAAATCTGGTGGTTCATCACAGGAGACTTGAAGGGATGGAAGATGACACAGTAAAAGCAAATGTGCTGTGAGACTTAGAAAATGCTGTCCATGTTTTGATGCAGCAGTGCTGCAGCCTTCAGTGACCCCGGTGGCCTGGCACAGAGCACGAAAACTTGCTGGCCTCTCCTCCTATGACTCATCTCAGACATCAGCTGGAGAACAGAAGCTCATTCACCATGTATTCAGACCCATCTGCACATATCTGAAGGACCATTGAGGGGAATCTAACAGAGCAGTTGACTGGCATCAGGAAGGCTCCAGTGCCTGCTGAGAATAAATGGATTGCAGAGATTGGACCACTTTCCATCTAGCAGCAGTGGCACAGCGTTAGTGGGGAAGCGAGGGAAGAGAGTAGTCCTATGTGTGTCACTCAGCTCACACAGCCCCAGGACCTGCACCTGAATCCTGGCTTGTGGTGAGTGTGGAGAGAGGGTGGAACTGAGAGGCAGAAGAGAGCTGCTCCTCTTAGTGAGAGCTGCTTCACTAAGATCTCTGTGAGGCAACGCAGCACAAAGCAGCGTGGGTTGATGAAGTCTGCTTTCTCATTCAAGGTCACTTCTGGAATATTTAAAAGCAAAGGATAGAGGCTGCACAAGGAGTTGGAGGAGGAACAAGGAAGAATCAGGAGAGGGTCTCATGACTGTGGGCACCCGGGGCATTTGAGGACAACAGTGGTGGGAACCGAGCATTCGCTACCAGGACAAATTCTTAGAGCACAGGAGGTACTTTGGGGACACTCAGCACCATGTGGGAGAGATCTTGGTGCAACAGAGCTTCCTCCTAGAACACGTGGAGACAGGGTCCAGGAAGGACCAGCTTTCAACTCTTATTGTTTTCTTATGTGTATCCAGGTTGGTCCCCAGTCCTAAGGAAATAGGACTGTGCTTATTCCCGCAGCACCCCAGCACTCAAATCCTGCTCCACCAAACAGCAGGTAGTTTGCCTGAGCAATATACATATATTCCCTGAGTCTCTATTTCCTCACTTACAATAGAACCCATTGCTAGGGCAGTCGTGAGAATTCAGTAAATTAATACATGCAAAGTGCTTCAAGTGGCACGTGGTAAACACTTTGCCCATCTCCACCACCATCATCATCATCCGGAAAAAACAAGAAAGCACAATAGTCCTGCACCCTGAATGCCATGCTGGGAATTTCAGCCCCACCCACCTTATTAACTGTGAGACCCTTGGGAAACTATTTACTCTGTTCTCTCTTCTCTAAGTGAGCATAATACTAATACTCATGCCTTAGAGATTTCCCAGAGACTCAACAGCTCATGTGAAGGTCTTAGAACTGGGTCACAAGGAGCACTCTATGAGTCTTAGCAGTGTCCAAATTAATAACTTTTATTCAGCATCTGCTTGGTCTTGTTGTAGTCCCTACATGCGTCTTCAGCCCACCACCCACTATGGGACAATGCTCAGCCTCACGGCCGCACATTGGCCCCCACTACCTCCTGCATGGAATAGTCTCTCCTTTTCCCTTTCATGTTTTAGACCTGATTCAAGTCCCACCCCTTCCAACAAGTGTGTCCTCAGCCCAGTGACCTTCGCCTTCCCTGACCTCCGACCTAGTGTGATCATGCACAAAGAAGCACACAGATGTTCTCTGACACAGGCACCTGCTCTGTACCTGATCCCATGAAGACATGGGGGACAAGGTCATAGACTGGAAAGGTCTTTGCCCTTGTGCTCATATTAAGGGGAAGATAGACAGAGAAAGGAGCATTTGCAACCACTTGGCAAATGTTACAACAGGTATAAGCTCAGGGGCAGATGGAACATGGGAAGGGAAACTAACTAGCAGAAGTTTCCCGAAGTTTCCCAGAGGAGCAGATGCCTGCACTGAGTCCTAAAGGGTGGAGAGTGGCCGGCAGAGGCAGAGGGATTCGAGAAGAGGGGTGCCCCAGGCTGTACTACTTTCCAAGACTTGCTGTAAAATTCCCACGTGCGCTGGGGCTAAACAGCAGAATTTTCCTCTCCTGTTTCTGGAGGACAGAAGTCTGAGTGCAAGGTGTTGGTGGGGCCATGTTCCCCATAAAGAATCCAGGGGAGGATCCTCCCATGCCTCTTGTAGCTTCTGAGGGGCCCCAATCTTTCTGGTCTTCACGTGGTTTCTTGCCCTCTTATGTCTCCTCTGTGTGTCTCTGGTAAGAATACTTGTCATAGGATTTGAGGCATTTCAAGATCTTTAACTTAATTATATGGACAATGACTCCCTTTCCAAATAAGATCATATTCACAGGTCTCAGGCGTTAGAATGTAGACCTTTCTCTGTGGAGACCACCATCCATGCTGGGCCAGCATGAGCAAGGGGACAGGCGCCAGGCAGTTGGTTTGTTTTTCACCTGCCCACAGGCCTTCAGGGACTCAGAGTCCAAGACACCAACATTGACTGTGGACCCCTCTCGCCTCCTCAGCACCCTTGAACTCACCACTCATCTCATGCTTGCCAACTCTCTATGGGCTTTCCTGCCTTTGTTTTCCCAGCAGCACTGCCAGCTCTGTAAGTCCCCCCAGCACACACATGCTAGTGGGGGAGAACTGGACGGGTGGAGGGACAAGGCCAGGCCAGTAGGGCCCCTGGGGAGTGGGCCTTGAGGGGAGGCCTGGGATGGATCATCTGTGCCGGACTGGGCACTCCTTGGAGTGACAAGGTTATTCTAGCTCCTGAAGCTGGCTTGGCCAAGCTGGCGTGTTCCATGGCCAGAAAGGCATGTTCCTCCCCTCCCTCTAAATGGAGCTCCAAGCCGCCTCCCTGAAGCCGGGCCTGGTTAACTCCACCTGGCTGAGAGGGGGCATTCGTAAGCAGGCAGTGTTGGTTTCAAGTTCTAGTTTGGCCACTTAACTATGGAGAGGCTTCAGACCTGAGACTTCTCTGAACTTCTGTTTCCTTAACCATAAACACAGACTATAAATCCTTAACCTCTTGGTCTCAGAAGCACGTAGGAAGATCCACAGCATAGCAGGGTCTGAAAAGCCCTCGGCACACTGTAAGCATGACAACATAATAAATTAAGTCTGCCTGAGTCTGTTTCGGTACAAGTCACACAGGCAAACATAATGCACACACACACACTTTTTTATTGATTAATACCATTTCTCCATGACCTGCTTTCCTTCTTTCCTAGTTACCTCTTAGCGATGATTTCAATCCATGGCCTGGTTTCCTCACTTCCCAGCTCTCTGGTTACCATGATTTCAGTTTGTGCTTGTGGAACCATATCTGTTATAACGGTTCCTGGTTCTCCCTACACAACAGAGTCCCTGTGTGCAGCAACACCTCTGTCTCTCCAATAATAGGATTCAGTGCAGGGTGGTGACTGTTATCCCCAGAACGAGTGGTACTTCATCACCTGCTCCTCACACAGGTACTCCTGCTGACAACTCAGTGACTTCAACCAGCGTTGCTCCAACTCTGGAAAGATGGAGATTGCAGCCCTCTGTCCCCACCCTTCAAACTGCCCTCAGCGAGGATGCTGACTCCCTTAGGGATGAGGGAGACACAGCCTTGATCACTTCCCGGAAGCAGAGTATCTGTCTCTTTGCTGACACGGTTTCTTTACTATCCATAGTGTGGGTCCTGCTGAGAGCAGACAGCTTCACAGGTGGGTTCTTCTGCAGCCTCCTAGAGCCCTCCAGATGGCTGAGAACATGGGGACTCTGGTTTGCTGACTTGTTTGCCCCATGTCTTGGAGGAAATTCTGCCCAGTGGATCAGAAAGACACTTTCATTCTTGGTTTGGGAAAGAATGTGATGCTTTTCTCACCTTTCAAGGCAGAGAGGGGTCAGTAGCCACTGAAACTGCTGAAATTATAGCCCAGGAGCAGGGAACTTGGATTTCATTCTCTGTTACTAACTGGCTGTGTGACTCTGGGCAGGTTACTTCACCTCTCTGAGTTTTAGTTCCCTTTTCTGCACAAATGTGGGGCTTAGATCCAATGATCTCCTTGGCCCCTTCCTGCTGAGGTCTGAATTGCTCATTATTCTGGAGCCTACCCTGATCTTCTCTGTGTGTCTGTTGGGATGGTGGGCTCTATTTTCCCCACATCACCTCTCTGAACTCTCTGCCAGCCAAGAGCATCCTCTAGGAGAGTCAGAGAGAAAGCCTCGCAGGATACTTGTACCATGGCACACTCTGCTCTTCTGTATCAGTTTATTCAACAAATATATACAAAAATATGCCAGCACTGGACTAGGCACTGAGGAATTTGTCGTGAAAAAAAAAAAAGAAATGATATCCTCATCCTCATGGGACTTACATTAGGAGACAGATAATGAACAAGAGTTGGTAAGACACATGGTACATCAGATGGTGATTAAATATTAAGCAAGGAGGGAAAACAAGGGGGTGCCAAAGGAGGGGGTGGCAGTTCTAAATGCAGGGGCAGAATCTGGTGGCCACAGGCTCCACAAGGTGGAGAGGAAGAGGCAAAAAAAAAAACCCCAGAAAATAAGGTCTCAGAGGACAGGGCTCCTCCCGGGAAAGCTTGGAGTCCCATTCGGAGTGCTTTGGGCAGGAATGCTGACAGGGTAGGGGTGCTGTGGCACCCTCCTAAGCAGCCTCCTCTAGATCGTGTCTTTCCCCCAGTCCATTCTTGGCACTTAGTCTTCCACGCCAAGGCGTGTGGGACTGGGGAGGGGTGTCCACAAGACCTGAATGGAGCAGATGGGGAGAGAGGTCTGAGTGGAAAATTCCAGACAGAGTTGGTGCTCATGCTCCAAGACTGAACCAAAGGCCTCCCTTACCACAGCTCCCCATGAAGGGAATCAACGGAGGACCTTCTTGTAGGTGACCCAAGTCTCCCCACCAGGTACATCAGATGGTGACTAAATCTTAAGCAAGGAGGGAAAACAAGGGGGTGCCAAAGGAGGGGGTGGCGATTCTAAAGGCAGGGGCAGGAAGGTCCCACTGAGAAAGTGACCACTGATGAAGCCAGGATGTCACAGAGGTAAGAGTTCAGAAGGAGGGGTGTCCTGGAGCTCCAGGCTCCCAGGACCTTGGAGCTCCCATGGAGCCTGATATAACCGGCAAAGAGGGCACAGAGAGATTGGCCTAGGTCTCAGGCAGGAATGTGGGGGAGGCTATGAGTGCAGGGCTTCTTAGGGGCACATAGAGCTCTGGCCCCTATTCTCCTCGCTAATGGAACCAGGAAGGCAGGCCATCCTGGACTTTCGGCCAGGCTGAGAGGACCAGACCAGGTCTCATCTCCTGCACCCAGAGAGCAGCCTGTCCCAGGGGCCTGCCAACCCCAGGAGGACAGCGCAGCAGCGGCCCCTGCCCACACTTGCCCAGAGCCATGTGATCGTCTGCTGGTGAGTAGTAATGAAAGACTCCCTGCCTCTCTGACTCCTCCCCATCTTTCCTTTCCCCCTTGGTACAGCTGGAGATGGTGGGAAGAGGTCAGGGGGCAGGTGGACATCAAGAGCCCTGATCATCTGTAGGGCAGTACCAGGCCCCATGGGCTATGTGCCATAAAGAGAAAGAAGGGGTGTGGTCAGCTCACATGGTGGGGAGAGTTTCCTCCCCAGTCCCACATGCCTTGGCGTGGAAGACTAAGTACCACGAATGGACTGGGGGAAAGGCACGATCTAGGGGAGACTGCTTAGGAGAGTGCCACAGCACCCCTACCCTGTCAGCATCCCTGCCCAAAGCACTCTGAATGGGACTCCAAGCTTTCCCAGAAGGAGCCCTGTCCTCTGAGGCCTTATTTTCTGTTTTCTGCCTCTTCCTCTCCACCTTGTGGAGCCTGTGGCCACCAGATTCTGCCTGGCTATCTTCTCCACCCTGTCTTGGAGCCACTGGGCCCAGTCACAGCCTAGGGCACACCCAAACTCCTCTCCTACCCCAGAACTGGCCTTCTGCCTAGCCCATTGATTGTCCAAAACCTTCCTCAAGTTGGCTTGCTTCTACAAGACAGCATCATGGAAGGGGAAATGGGGAGAGACAGAGATGTGTAGAAATTCAGGAAAAGGAAAGAACTATGCAGTACATTAAATTGGTTGCCCCATTCGCAGGCAATATCATTGCAGTTGCCAGGATAACAGTCGGAGATGCCCTGGTCCTGAAGCCTTGGGTGGTCAGAGGGAGGAGACCGGTGAGTCTTCATGTATTCCCCAGCCTGAGGAAGGAGCCCCCATCCCCCTGCCTGAGATCCAGCTTTCACAGCCCTTTTTAGGCCTCTCCTGACCACCTTTCTATCTTCAGGAAGAACCCCTACCTCCTGTCCTGGTCTCTCCCACCTAACTCCAAAGTCTCCGTGAAGAGCACTGCAATATTTGGCCTCTGTAAGAGCTTTAAAAATAGATTGTGGATCCCCTGCAAAAAAAAAAAAAAAAAAATCCCTAGCTAAAAATAGCTCTCAGCATCTAAGGGAGGAAAAAGAGAAACTGCAGCAAAATTCTACTGGAGCAGTGACTTTCCTGCCTCTGGTGTTCCGGATCAGTCACAGCACTGAGGAAGGGGGGATGGGGGCCCTTCAAGGACAGGGAAGGATCTGAATCGAAATCCATAGCAAATGCTGCTCTCTACTCCCTGAGTTTGGGTCACTGGACCCCATTAGTCGTAGCATTCAGGCAGCACTCAAAACAACATCAGGATCCATGGAGCCAGAATAGGGAGCTGTGCAGGGGAGCAAGGGTACCCAGGCAGCACAATGTCCCCCAAAATGAGCCTTCAGGGGGAGCAGTAAGTCAGGTTAGGTTCTCAGACTGAAAGCCCCTGCCACTCAAACAGCTGCAGAATGGCTGAGGGGCAAGTGCAGAGGCTCTGTCTGGAAGAGCTATTGCTTTTGCACCAACAAGAGTCAGAGAAGCCCTTTTGGCAATTGTCATCAGGAAAGTCAAAATTTATATCCAGGACATCAGTGTAACAGAAGGGGAACCCATGGTCTCATTTAAGGTCCTTTTCTGCGTTGGTGGTAAGGAGAGCTGTGTAGGAATGACAGCACAGCATGGAGACATGGCTTTGCTTACTGAAAATGCCTTAAGGAGAGTGTTCTGGGTAGGAGCTTATGGAGACTAACACACACAGCTCCTTTGCCCATGCCATAAAAGCTATCCCAGTGAGCTGGAGAAAGATCAGGCTGCGGCCTGAGAGGAAAGGGTCTGGCCCCTCCACTTAGCTGTTTGGGGGCTGTATCTGAACTAGTGATTTGCCTGTACTGGTCACAGGAACAGAAGGATGTCAATGAGCTGACTAGTGGATTATTGGGGGGCCGGGGAGCACTCCTTAGGAGAGGTATGGGTGAACCCAAGAAATATGTATCATGTCCCCGAACTAAATGTTTACAGTTGATGTTCTGTCACTGAAATTTGCCATAAAGGCTGTACACTGACATGCACACAAAAGCACAGATTTACAGACACAGAAAGACAGAAAGCGTGTTAGTCAAATGAATCAGGTTTCAAAATGCGCACACAGCCTATCAATGATCCTCCATGTCCCAGTGTTCCCTGGACTCGTATATTTTCTTCTAATCCACTACGTGGCCATTTAAATGCCCAGAAAGGAAAGAAAACGCTTTTTGATGACTAAAATGCAAATCCCTTCCAAATAATTTGTGGGAGATTAAGTTCTTCCTAAAGCTCATTCATACTGCAGGCGAAGAGGACCAAATGAGTGCGGAGGAAGAGGCAGGGATGCCACAGAAACGTCAAGTGGCGAGTTGGTGGTCAGCGGTTCTAATGTGCATGTCCCCAGATGAGATCGGCTAACAGGGCATGAAGAGGGAACATGTCACAGCTCCTGGACCACACTTCTTTGTAAGTGAAGGGCAAGTCAAATAACCTCTTGGTCATTTTATCTCCTTAGCCTGTAGGGCTACCTTAGTCTTTTAATCCCCAAAGAATTCCTTCACCTTCCTCGCCCTGAGGACTGCAGCATGATCAGCACCGTGACATCCAGGTCAACTGAGACCTCAGAGCTGGCCGTCCGCCCCAGGTTTACATTGCCTCCACAGCACAATTGGGCAGGAAACATGTTTGTCCAGCCCGCCCTTACCGTAACCTTGCACAAGCTCTTTTCTCTCTCTTCCTCCCTCAATCCCTCTACAAAATCGGGATAGCAGTCTCCGTTCCATTTCATCCTACGAGTCATCTATTGCATAGCGGGGTTAAAGTGAATGTACTTTGAGACAGCTGCAGAAAAGCCCAACAACAGGAAACAGAAACAATCCTCCCTCCCTGCTGAACCTAGTTCTTGATGGTGTCAGCACACATCAAGATTGCAGTGGCCTTCGTGGCCTCCACATGGAGCTTTGCCACATGCCGTGAAGGGCTTTACTCACCCTCTCCAGTACATTTCCTCTTCTCAGACCCTTAGTCCTGGCTCCCCCTAGTGGCCTGGAGGTCACTGCACTAACCCAGATGCTTCCTGCAAGCTTGGTGATTAACCAATGGTTTAGTTACAACCACACTCTCATTAACTAACAGTGGCAGAAGGAGCCATCCCTGTTTCCTTGGAGATTTAGCTATGCATACATCGATTGCATTAACTGCTCCCTATGAGCTTGAAAGCCCCCAGCTTCTATCTGCATAGTGCTCACTGCATGGGATATAGATGACAACCTGGCGTCATCACTGTGTTCTAGGTCAGTGCTACTCAAAATGTGGTGTCCTGACCGGCAGCATCATTACTACCAGCAATCCTGATAGAAACGCACATTTGGGGGGCCTTTTCTCTGACTTACTGAATCAGCAACTTCAGGATCTGGTGCCCAGGACCCTGCATTTCAACAAGTTCTGCATATTTTTGGTCCACAATGAAGAATAAGAAATCCTGGCTTAGATCAAGCATGCCCTCATACTTTACTCCCATTAATGTCCAGAAGTCTTTCTTGACTATTAAGGCACTTGGCAAAAAGAAAACTGAAAGATACTTCTTCTTTATTCTAACCAGTAATGCACTGATTGAAGTAATGTATTGATCACCATAAGGAATACCTCCGCCAGGTTTGCCACTAAGGAAACTCTCCCTACCCCTCTCATTGTTACCCACTTTCTTTTCATCAAAACCCAATTTGGAGTAAAGTCTAAGTGGTGAAGCATCTCCGAGCAGTGCTTAGAAATTATAAGTAGTGAGGACCCTGACACTGGGATGTGAGGCAACCTCACAGAGCCCCGTCCAGCAAGCTGGCCACAGCGTGTCAAAAGTAAGCAGGACTGAGAAAGGAGCCAGACAGGAGGCAAGCAATTGTTGACACAGAAAATATAAACCTTAGCTTTGCTTTTGGACTTTTCCAGCCTATTGCTGTGAAATGCACCAATTACTCTTGACACTGTTAAGCACAGAGGGCTCAGAATCATTTTGATGAGTTGACTAGTTCTAGGAGGTCAATCTAATTTTATTTTTATGGGTATTTTAAAAATATGCTTATGTGGAGAAGGGAAGTGTCTTTTAATACACTTCAAACGTCAAAAAGAAAAGTTAATGACAAATGAGCCACAATGCAGAGAACACACTGAACACACCACTGCTGCCTTCAGGCAGGATCTTAGAGGTCATCAACATCAACTCCGGGCTTGGCCGAGGAGGAAACTGAGATCTGGAGTTGAAAACTTGTCCTGGAGGACAAAAAGTTTTGCCCAAAGTCCCCTATTCATCAATTCCCTCCTAATTCCAGGTCCAATTAGCAAGTAGGAGTTCAAGATTATTCAGCCTGTCCATGGCCTGGTGAGATTCTGGAAAATCTCTGTGATTGGGTGGTACTGGAACTGGAAAAGCATTTTTTCAAAAGACACCTGATCCCTTTGCCATGTCATCTCCCAGCCTCACTGGATAATGTCTCTCCACAGAGAGCAAGTTGGGAAAAAAGCTCCCAGGATGTCAGGCTTCCATGCAGAATTTCCAGGGCAGGTGCCTGATGCTTTCAACTGTCCTGTTGCCTGCTCTGGGTGATTGGGGACACCTCACAGGCAAGAGTCCTTCAAGTTGCCCGCTTGACGTTATAGGCCAGGGGATTGAGAAGCCTTTGAAGACTCGGTTTTCCCCCACATCTGCCCAGGAGCTCTGAGCAGAGTGTTTACTATGCATGTGGCACCTCCTCCCCCAGCTCCCACGTATGAACAGGGGTGCTTGTCATCACCCAGTTCACCGGACATCCAACCACATCAGTACTGACTGCTGGGGAAGAGAACCCAGCAACCACAGAGGAAAGGCAGTGCAGACTCCAGCCCCAAATGGATTTACAGAGCAAGTTTGGCTGGTCATGCAATCACCCATGGAACGACCCAAGTGTTGTCTCAAGAGGTCTTCCAACCAGGAGGTACCATGGGCCCCCAGCTCTGAGAGGTCTTTCATTTCCCATCAGGGAGGTGGTAGAAATGGAAGTGTATACAAATGTATACAGTGGAAGTGTGACGGTGGCTCCCTCTAGTGGAGTTCTCAGAATTAGAAAGTGATTCCGGATCTTCAAAGGAGAAGGCACCTGCTGGAAGATCAGGAGCTGAGAGAGTGGCCCAAATTCTCATACATGTCATCTCAGGGGTAGGCGGTTTCTGGAGGAAGTAATCTTGTTGTTTTTATCACCTCCAGCAGGGAAGGCTGTGGCTGTTGGGACAAGCAGTCTTGATCTCTGGCTGTAGGCCTCAGGGTCAGCAGCAAGCCAGAAGCCAGTGAGCCAAGACCACTAACTTCCTACACAGAAAGTGTCTTCCAGCCACCAAAACACCAAGGACAACTCTCTTTTACTTCCCTGAGGCTTGTTTTTCTCCACATGTTGGGGCTGTTGGTGTGCAGGTCAACAAGTTTTCTCCCATATATGCGATGCTCTGAAACACCAGGACTCTCAAATGAGCTCATAGCCTATTGCTCATACAGGAGGAAGCCACAGCATTGCTCATCATCTCCTACACTTGGCGGGAGCCTGACAGTCACCAAGCACTTTCACGAACATCACTGCACTTTGTTCTCAAATAACCATCTAATGCACCCTAATCTGATCTCTCCCACTCTGCCCCAACCACCAGGCTGACTTTGTGCTCTGATACTGAGCTCAGAGATGAAGGATCCTCTCTGAGGCCACAGAGCCAAAGATTTCAGGCCAAGAGCTCAACCAGGTCTGTTGACTTGAGCTTGGGGCCCTGTGAAAATGAGACAGAGAAATTCTACTCCTCCTTAGCAGGAAAAGTATGTTTCTGTGACTCATCCCATAATAGTTATCATAATAATGATAATAATTAACACTTATAAATGTTTACTACAGGCCAGGCATAGTTCTAATCACTGTGTTTGTATGTTTACTCAATCACAGCAACTACCTTATATCATAGGTGATCCATAAATGTGCCATTATTGCCTAGATACCATAATAATTTTAACAAGCACCAAAGTCACCTCATTATTATAGCTGCCTGCCACCAATTATAGACGCTTAACAAGAATTTAATCAACAAAGTCCAGCCAAGATAGAGGTGTAGGTAGAAACCCTTCGCTTCCTCCCACAACCAAAAGGAGTATAACAACCAATCTAAAATCAATAAAGAACCAAAAGCACCAGAAAATCAGACTGCATGGAACTCCGGCAACCAACAAAGTAAAGAAAAAAATTAACCAGAACAACCAGACCAGTAAGATCGGCGATGGAGAGACTCCACAGCAAGGTCGGGGACTGAGTGGGCGGGGCTGACAGAATGGAAATCGATACTCAGAGCTGACTGTGGACTACCATGGCATTGCCACAGTGGGAGAAACTCCCAGTTTCACATGAGAATTTGTTGAAAACTGGAGCTAGAGCCAAACAGGTGAGCTGCACTGTTCCCTCTCTGACCCCTCCCCCACAGGCAGCACCACAGCACAGCAAGGAGGGTTGCCCTACCCTGGTAAATACCTAAGGTCCCATCCCTACAACTTAACAGGTGTGCCGAGACAAAAAAAATAGGGCCCAAATGAAAGAACATAGCAAACCTCTAGAGAGAGAACTAAGTGATGAGGAGATTGCCAACCTATCTGATAGAGAATTTAAAGCCCTGGTAATCAAAACATTCACAAATCTGATTGAGCTTGGTCAAAAAATATGAAAACAAATGAAGGATACCCAAAGTAAAATAAAGCAAAATATTCAGGGAACCAACAGCAACAGGAAGGAAACCAGGAGTTGAAGCAACGATTTCGAACAAAAGAAAGAAATAAACATCCAACTGGAACAGAATGAAGAAACAAGAATTCCAAAAAATGGAGAGAGGCTGAGGAAACTCTGGGGCAACTTGAAGCATTCCAATATACAAATCATAGGGGTGCCAGAAGGAGAAGAACAAGAGTAAAAAATTGAAAACTTATTTGAACAAATAATGAAGGAAAACTTCCCCAATCTGGTGAAGTAAATAGGCTTCCAAGAAGTCCAGCAAATTCAGAGAACCCCAAAGAAGTTAGACCCAAAGAGGAACACACCAAGGCACATCATTATTAAGTTACCCAAGATTAAAGATGAAGAAAGAATCTTAAAAGCAGCAAGAGGAAAGGAGAGATTTACCAACAGACTATGAGCTGATTTCTCAAAAGAAAGCTTATAGGCAAGAAGGGTCTGGAAAAAAGTATTCAAAGTCATGAAAGGCAAGGATCTACATCCAAGATTATTCTACCCAACAAAGCTATCATTTAGAATGGAAGGACAGAAAAAGTGCTTCCCAGATAAGGTCAAGTTAAAGGAGTTCATCATCACCAAGCCATTATTATATGAAATGTTAAAGGGACTTATCTACAAAATTGAAGAAGATACAAAATATGAACAGTAAAATGACAACAAACTCACAACTATCAACAAAGGAACCAAAAAAAAAGAAAAAGAAAAACAATGAAAACAAAAACTAAGCAAATAACTGGAACAGGAACAGAATCCGAGAAATGGACATCACATTCGGGGTTTTCAGTGGGGAGAGGGAAGGAAGGAATGGGGGCTAAGGTACAAGGAAGAAGCAGCATAATTGCTAGGCATAAAATAGATGGGGAGAGGTCAAAAATGGTATAGGAAACAGAGAATTAAAAGAACTTACATGTACAACCCAGGGACATGAACTAAGGGAGAAAATGTTAGAGGGTTGGGGGGGTGAGAGGCAGAGTGGGAATAAAGGGGGAAAGTTGGAAAAACTGTAATAGCATAATCAATAAAATATACTCTAAAAAGAATTTCATCAACATAGATCTCCCTATGCAAGAGGAGAAGGCTTTCCTTTTCCATCATATACCTGGAAGTCAGTTTGCCCCCAGTTATCCGTGTGATAGGGTTAACAATCTCAGAATTACTAGGTGGCAAGAGACATTGGAGATTATTTGCCCTAATTCTCCATTTCTTAGATTAAGTGGAAGACTTGGGAATGGAAAGTGAAATGTCTTGATGCTTATCACACAATGAGATTAGTGTCAGGGCCAGGACAGATCCCCCAGGTCTCCAGACTCTCAGTCCAAAGTTCCTTCTGCTCTGCTATGCTGTGGCTGCCACTCACTGGAGCTGATGAACAGCACTGAGACTGGCCCTCCTGGGGCCCTCTGAGCTCCCAGTCTTTGGCCAGACCAACTGAGCTCAAGAAACACCATCATTCTGATACCAGGCTAGGGTACCCAAAAGTGGCCTGGTAAATCAGTCCTCTGCTACCTTGCCTAAAAGCAAAGACAACAGTCACCTCTAGAATGGTGTATTCCACAGGCAGACAGATGGCACAGAGCAAGGATGGTCTGAGGGCAGCCTGTGACATCAAGTCTCCTGCTCACAGCATGAAGGGTGACTTTCTTCCTTCATCCATCCACTTTGCAGAAGTCTCCATGGTCCCACCCTATGGGCTATAAACTTGGCTGGCAGTCCCCTCGTCCAAGGATGCTTGAGAGTTCTCTGGGTACTTTGCTATGGGTGTTCTGTCACTTGGCTGTGAAGCAGATTCCCTGTGCTCTAGTTTGAGTGGGGAGAGTGAGATGTCCAGAGAGTTGTGAATAGAATCAGTGGGAGGATGTATGGAGGGAGGGAGAGGAGTGAGCATGAGCCACAGAAACTCAGATACAACCCATCCTAAATGCGGGGTTAGGAATCAGAGAGGGCAGGGACAACAATAACTGCCCCTCTCCCACTGGCAGCAGGGGAAAGGACGAGGGGCTGCGCTTGTGGAAATCAGGGAAGAGAGCCTGCTTAGCTGGGGGAGGGCCATCCTTCAGGTCAGCTTCTGAGAGGATGTCCCTGGGGTTCCAGCAGCAACAAGAAACAGTCCAGCCTCCGTGTCTTTCCTTTCTTCCACACGCCTCTCAAACCCACCACCTGGGAATCTGCTTGCCCTCCCTCTTTCCCTCACACCCCGCATCCAATTCTCCCTGTGGGCTCTCCCTTCAAAATCAGCCAGAATCTGTTTACTTCTCACCAGCTCCTTTGTTGACAGCCTGGCCCATACCACCATTCACTCTCACCTAAATGACTGAAACAGCTTCCTAACCAGTAATTCTGTTAAAATTTAAGTCCAATTATATCACTTCTCTGCCCAGACCCTGAAGGAGTGGCTTCTTCTCCAAGTCAAAGTAAAAGCAAAGTCCTTTCAGGCACCTATTAGGCCCTGCCTGGCAAGCCCCACCCTCTGCCACCCAGCGACCTTGGGCCTCATCTGCAGCTCCTCTCCTGCTTGCTCCCTGCCCTCCAGCCATTCTGGCCTCTTGGCTGTTCCTAGAACATTCCTGCAAGGCTCCCGCCTCAGGGTCTTTGCATGAGCTATTCCCTCTGCCTAGAAGTTCTCTACATGCTTCATTCTTGACCTCCTCTGCTCTTTACCCAAACCTTTCCTTCCAGCTCAGTCTTTCCTTGGCTCCCTTATTTTAGGCATATCTCCACCCCTCCCCACCCTACTGCATTTCATAGTCCCCTTTCTTATTGTCCTCTATTGCATTTGTACTTTTGGAGAATACAATATATTTGTTATTTATTGCATCAATTGCCTGTCTCCTTTTAACAGAACCTCACCTTCATATGGGCATGGGTGTTTGTTGGTTTTATGCATTGCCCAGTGCATACATAATAGGCACTCAATGAACACTTGTTACATAAAGAAACAAACAAATGATAGCTACAGCTCAGGAAATGGACCTTCCCTGGAGACGTCAGAATTACCGGTTTCTTTAGTAAGAAGAGAAGCCTGGGAAAGAAAAGGGTGTGTGTGTGTGTTTGTGTGTGCTTGTGTGTTTTGCTGGGGTGTTTGACAACCACCTTCACTTGTAGTAAGCAATGTGTGAGTTCTTGGTGATTTGTATATGTGATATTATGTTTTATAATGAAAAATACATTTGGTCTTCGTCTGGTTTCCAGTATGGAGATCCTACAGCACCTGGAACTTCCTAAGTGATGACAGGGATAGGGGCATCCTGTTAGGTGAATGAGGTGACTTTTAGAAAGTGCCTAAGGATGGGGCTGCTGGTCAGGAGAACCAACCAGGTGCTTAGAGGGTTGGACCTTTCAGTCCCACCCACCTGACCTTCAGGCCTGTGTGGCCAAACCTCCATAAAAACTCGTGGGGTTCAGAAAGCTTCTGGAAGACCATGTGAAGATTCAGGGAGAGTGGCTCCCCGGGAGGGCAGGGAAGCTCGGCTCCCCTTCCCATCTCCGTCTGGCTTTCTTCCGTCCGGCCGTTCCTGACTCACAACCCGTAATGATACCCTGGTGATCTAGGAAGTGAAATGTTTCTCTGAGTTCTGTGAGCTGCTCCAGCAGGTTAACTGAGCCCAAGGAGGAGGTTATGGGAACCTCTGATTTATAAACCAGTCATCAAAAGCACAGGTGGCAACCTGAACTTATGACTGGCATCTGCAAGGGGGTGGGAGGTGCAGCAGCATTGAGGGAATGAGTCCTCAACCTGTGGGAGCTGATGCTGTCTCTGGGTATATTATCGGAACTGAGTTCAATTGTGGGGCACCCAGCTGGCATCTGAGAATTGCTTGACAGTGTAGAGAAACCCCCCTCCCCACAGTGGAATTGGATGCAGAACCCTTTTAGTATAAAAGTGTTTTAACTGTATCCTCTGACCAGGGTCAACACTTCATTCATTCATGTCCTCACTCAGTCATTCACCAGAGTTTTAGGAGTGACAATTCTGTGTCAGGTGCTCTGCTTGACATTAGGTGGGCATGTGGCCAAGGATGTGGTCCCCACTGCCGAGGCCTCTGCAGTACAGTGACAAAGCCCCAGCACTCAGAACCCATCTGGGAGATTCTGGGCATTAAAGCAAATTGTCACCCCAGCAACACCTAACAAGGAAAGTAAATCCAGGGCAAGAAAATTGGCCTCGTGTTTTGTTACCAGAGGTAAAGCTACTTGGGCGAGTGTCTACTAGTGGGAATTTGCCTCTCCAGAGCAACCTGGCAGGATCTGGGAGAGGTAAGTGAAAGAGAAGGAAAGACTTCCCAGAAGTGACCTTGCTTTTCTTCCCCTGAGGACAAGCCAGGGGTGAAGAGCTGTCAGTGACAAGAAGAGCAGTGTGGGTCACACACTAGAAAGAAGTCCTACCTGCTCCTGGGAGACCCTGCACATGGTATCATCTGGGCCCTGGGAAAGCCATGGGAAATGTAACTTTGACCTTGACATTTGCCCACAGTCTTGTGTATACGAAGCAGAGAACTCCTAGATTATGGGTTACACACGTTGCCTTCTTGGAGAGTGTCCCCCTTTCAGGGCAGGTTGCTGCCAAGGGCAGTCAAGCACCTTTTCTGATGATCTGTGAGTGGTCCCTGGGAAGCTGGCCAGGTGTTCAAGCATGTCAGAAACCTGCCTGCTTATGTCATGACCACGTAATTTGTCTGCCTAACTTAGGTGTTGGTGTTTTCATGCAGCAAAACACAGAGGCTTTGTGACTTTGCCATATATTTATTTGTTAGTCTTCCGCAGCCACATTTTTCTTAGTTGGGTCTGTGTACTTTCTGGCATCTCTTGACATCTAACCTCCCCGTACCTGGCCTTTTTGCCCATGCCACCAGCTTCACTTCCTCTTACATCCTCACTCCAACGTTCTGGGCCCCATTTTTAATGCTGGCAGGTTTGCTCTCAGCTTCCTGTGGTCTGGTCACTGTGGTGGGAGGCCATGGGAGGGGTGTCAGGCCAGGTCGCCCAAGGAGGGCTCTCCTCTTCTGGAGAAGTGAAGGGTCCAGGCCCTCTCTGTCCAGCCGCTATCAAGACCTATGTGCAAGGCTCCTTGCTTGAACCATGGTGCCAGCCTCTTCCCTGCCAGGGAGGAATCAGAATAAAAGGAAGTATAGTTAGTGATAAGAGGGTGAGCTGCAAGAGGAAGAGCACCAGACCCCAGGAACGCTCTCCAGCTTCCTCCCTCAGCTCCTCTGGCTTTTGAGTAGTGGTCCCCCAATTCAGCCCCAATTTCTTGTTTGCTCAAACCATGCTACCCACTCCATGGGCCCCACCAGGGCCCCTGCAACCTATCAGCCACTGCTGAGCACATGCAACCCGAAGCCATCCTGCAGAAGTTGCCTTTATATACTGAATCATTGATTATCAACATTTAATAGTTCCTTAGTCCTGCAAGAATCAAGTCCAAGCTTGGCTTCTAGGCCCTGGAAAGTAAGGCTTCATACAATCTACCCAGCCAGGGCCTCTGGCCTCTAATTCCCAGTGCTGTCCACCTTGGCCCCAAGGACCCTTCTCCGACCCTCAGTATAGGACCGGTGTAACTTCTCTCCATAACAGTTCTTGCTGAAGCCCAGCCCCTCCTTCACACCACCCTCCAGAATGCTCCTTTCCCCTTGCCACATTCCTTGGTACCACCAGCCTCCAGGCCAGCCCGGTCCACCACTTTCATGAGCTTCTCTGGCCACCCCAACACGACGAATCTCTTTCTTTCCTGGTATCCTGCTGCCTTTCCAGCCTGGCCCACAGTGCTTAACTGCCTCCTGTCAGAAAGTATGTGAGATGCAGGGCCTCGAGTCCTGTGGCCGACGTCTGCCTCTCCCACTTGCTGGGCAAAGACAAGCCCCTCGCTTATCCATCTGATATGTTGTATGTGACTCGGTAACCACCCCTGAGCCCTTCAAGGCAGGCAGGGTTTGGCTGAAAATGAATAAAACCAGTAATTGCTTGCAATTCTGTTCCACACGTGTAAAACAGGGATGACAATGATGAGGTATGTTCCCAGATTCTTAGGGCAACCACACGGACCAGACATTTGTGAACCTGCTCTAGAAGAGGGAAAGATTCACAAAAATTCACTAACTAAGTAGTTAGTATTGTGCCTGCGCTGTAAAGCCCCGTGGAGTGAAAAGACTTAATACTTGTAACATCGGTCATGTGAGAGCAAGCCCCACAACCCGTACCACGGAGCAACTTGTAATTTCACTAAAGGACGAAGGTGACCCGAACGTGCACTGTTAGCCTGGAGTCCTGCGGGCAGCAGTCTGCCTTGCAGCCCTGTTGCTGACCCCACGACATCAGCCTCAAAAAGATGAAAAGATGTCACCCACCACTTTCCAAGGGCTTTGTCCTGGGGCAGTGACTTCTGTCTGCAAAGTGGTTAGAGGCAGAATAAAACTAAGCAAATTCCTTGCTCCTTTGTGAATTCCAGTGATCAACAAGTGAAAGATTATAGTTAAGCAAATGGTAAACATGCAGTTTTTGTTGTTTCAAGGAGATTGAACAGAAATCTGATTGCTTTTCTCAGTTGCTCACGTTTGAAAGAAGCCAGTACAAGCACATCTGCTTCAGAAGGAGAGCTTGTGTCAGGTGTCTGGACACAGTTTCCAAACACCAAAGCTCCCCACTGTGATGTGGACGTAAACTATGTGCTGCCAGCTTCACCTTGGGGGCTGCCCTGAGGAGTACAGTGGGCTGAGCAGCACGTGGAGAGTGATGTTGGGTGAGGTAAGAAAGTTGACATCCTTACCTTCTATAGTAGGAGGTCCACTTTTCTAAGACTTTACAAAAAATGGGAAATGTGGCAAATCTGGAAACAACAGCTAAAGAGATTGTTTCTAGAGAGTGCAAGACAAGGATGGGGAGGATGGTGGGGTCAGGGACTGTTACAAAAATAACAACAAAGAATTTTGTTTACAAGCCTTGTTGAAATATTTATCTTTTTGAGCTTAGACTAATATTTTAACTTAAAGGAAAGTAAATAATACATGAAATTTTCCCGAAAAGACACAAGTTTCCATATTAAAAGGCCCAAGTTCTAAGTTTGCCAGATTTAGCAAAAACAAACCAAACAGAAATGGACACCTGGCTAAATTTGAATTTCATAAGCAATGAGTAATCTTTTGATAAAGGCACGTCCCAGACATTGCAAAATTACTCATAGGTTATCTGAAATTCAAATATAGTCATGACATTGCAAAGCACCAGGAGATGAAGATATGTTAACAACTCCCAGATTGAAAAAATGTCACATACAAAGAAATCAGAAAAGGATCAACTTTTCATGGCAAGACTGGGAGTTTGGAGGCCGTAGAGCAAAGCCTTCAGAATTCTGAAGAAAAATTATATCCACCCTAAATTTTAAATAGGTCTAATCATTAATAAGTTTTGAGAATTAAGTAGAGACATTTTTAGGTATGCAAAGTTTCAAATATATATCTCCCCTTTACCATTTCCTTAAAAATGTGTGGGGATTTGCCCCACCAGAAGAATAAACAAACCAAGAAAGAAGAAAAGACAGGCAGGGAAATGGACACTCAGCATAGGGGAGAAGGATTCGATTTCCCAGGACAAGGCTGTTTTGAAACAGAGACCGCAGGCAAGGCTGGAGGGGGAGAAAGCAGGGCTGGGGGTAAAGAAAGGAGCCCAGTGAAAGCCTGATGTATTATAGGATCGCATGGAAAATGGTGGTTAGATGGGTTTTCCAACTCTGTTGGAGATTTTGGAAAGAATTTTAAGTAGCCACACAGAAAACTAAGCAAGTGAAGAAAATTAGACAATTTTAAACAAAATGTTTAGAAGAGATTAAATGAACATTATCATAATATACTGCTTGGCAATGCAGAAAATAATATTTGATAGCAATAATGATATAAACACTAAACATTGATTTAACCAATAAACTATGCTGGAAGCAGAGAAAGTGAACATATATGGCTTCATACAAAGATAAGAGGCAATATCCCATCACCCAGGGTAAAAGTCAGTCCTTAAAGCAGCCATCAAGGCCGTACTCAACAGTGTTCCCCCACCTTTGCACTCTAATGTTATTCCTCACTGCTCTCTCCTTGTTTGCCTTGCTCTAGCAATAGGGGCTGCTTTGCTGTTCTGGTCCTCAGTTACATCATATGTCCTCCCACCGCAGGGCCTTTGCACTTGCTGTCTTGTTTAGAATGACCTTCCCTCACATAACCACAGGGCTCCCCCTCCTATCCTTCAGGTTTTTGCTCAGATGTCATAATCTGAACAAGGCCATCCCATACCCCCAGGTCCTTATTTACCATTGCATTTCTATCCCTATCTCCCCTACATCACTCCCATGAATGATCATTTTCTCTATGGTATCCTATACAGGGCACCACCTCCATATAAGGAGATGTTCAGAATGATATTTTATTTGAGCATTTGCTTATGTTCCCCAGTGAAGTGAAAGATCTATGAGGGCAGGGCATTTTGTTCACTATATCTACATGATTTGTTCACTGATATACCCCAATATACTAATATTGGTTCACTAATATACTTAGTGACCAGCACAAAGAAGGAGCTTTATAAATATTTGTTAAATAAAAAAAGAAGAAATCAAGAAATAACAATAGTGCTGGCTGGTATGGTTGGGTGTCGTCCCATAAACCAAAGGGTCACAGGTGTGTTTGCCAACCTGGTTTGCAGGCTCGGTCCCCTAGGGCACATATGAAAGGTGACCAATTGATGTGTGTGTCTCTCTCTCTCACATTAGTGTTTCTTACCCTCTCTTTCTCTCTCCATCACCTTCTCTCTAAAATCAAAAATAAAATAAAACATTTAAAAAAGAAATAGGAATGTAATCATTTACTGAGGAAAACAAAGGTAAATACCAGAGATTGACCATTAATGGAAAGCAGTTGTCTCTGTGGGATTTGGATTTTTGTAAGGAGAGCAACAGGGCTGCTGGTTTTCCTTACAAGCCTTAGAGTATCATTTGGCTTTTCCAACTATGCCCATGTATTACTTTAATACAACTTAAAATAATTTTTAATATGCTGTTTCACCTCCCCACCAAAATTATACTTCATTTAACACCAAAAGGAAGTGACAACCAGATTGCCTACTCTTTTGTATTACTAATTCTGGAAGTCTTGTTCTCCCTCTCTTCTGCCGCTTTCTCTCTAACCCACCACCTGCAATCCATCACCAAGGCCAGAACCTCCCACCTTCTCGAGGGCTCTCAGATCCATCCACCTCCTTCTATCTCCATCACTACTGCCCTAGTGCCATCTTTCACCTGGAGGTCCGAAAAGTGTTCCCACTGGGTCCACCTGTATTCATTCAGTCCATCCACCCATTATACCATGGCCATGTATTTTCAAACACAGATCTGATCATATTGCTCCACCACCACCACTTCAACATGCCTGTGGCACCCATCACTCCTCGGCTGAAGATGAAACACTTAGCCCATTCACCTTGCCTGCCCGTTCCCTTGCCCCACCTCGTCTCATACTTACCATGTTTCCCCACCACAGAGCCTTTGGACATGGTGTCCCCTCTGTCTGCAATACTGTTTCTAGACCTTTCCCTATTTATCTTCTGTTCGTTGTTCAAACACCAGCTAAAGAGCCATTAAGTCAAGCCCCCTGTTCTAGGTTGTGATAGCACAGGTACATGTATGTCTGTACTTTATAACACTTGCCACGGTTGCAATTTTACATTTGGGCTTATTGGTTTAACATCTGCCTCCAGCCCCTCCATCAACACTAACATACCCACCCCCACAGGAATCATAAATTCCACTAAAGGAGGAAATCATTTGTTTATCATTATATCCTAATTGCCGATACATAGTAGAAGCTCAATAAGTGCATATTGAATAATTTGTTGAAACATTAACTGCAACAATCAATATGTACTGCTCGGACATGAATAACAATTGTCCATCTACCCTAAAATTGTAGGACTGGGAAACTGGGTACTTTTTCTTTAAAGCCCTGCCACTCACCTGTCTCTGTACTTCTAGTTCCCATCTTCACATGTAATTTCTGGAAATGTATATTGACACAAAAAGCATAAAACACTTATGTGTCATATGGGGTTTCTATCCTGGAGAGCTAACAACATATTGTTGTTTACACTTTTCCTTTTAGACATAATCATCCACAATGTATCTCCTGCACTTCACATATGATCTTCAACTACGTAATCTTCCTTCATACTTCGGCAACTGATTGAAGCTTCTGTTTCCCCTAATTTTTACAGAATAGGGGCAAAAATGCAACAAAAAGAGGCAATTTATTGCACATGCATCAATATGCAGAAAAGATGGTGATGACACTGACTGGCTGACAAGGCTACCTTGAGAATGAGCATTTGTTGGCTAATGAGCAAAATTCCAAACCCAGCGCAAGCTAGGGAACCACAAGGTCTCAATGGGAGCATCCTCCATTGAACACCACTTGTTCACACTCCCTGTGCAATTAGGCACTGCCTGATAATCCACTACTGATTCAACCCTTTGCTGAGTAAGTCAAATTTTCATTCATCCAGTTTTATTTCTACTTTTTCCAAATTGTGTGATAAACCAAATACTCTTAAAGTTTGTTCTAAAGAAGAATTATCAGACTGTCTTTCTTTACTTTAACTCCCCCTGGACACAAGCTAAAATAGGCATGAGAGCCTAAAATTTTTTATGTGTGTGATAAAATACAATTGCACAACTAAACCTGAGAATTTTCATGCATGTATTTAAAAATACTCCTTCCCTTGCCTCCCAATCAGGTTCTGGCAATAGCTATGAGGGGTCACATGTTCAAATGGGCTGCAGTCCCCAGAGCTGGGACCCGGCCACCTCCACAGGGGAAAGCTAGGGCCATAATCTGGATGACCCTCCCTCCTGCTAGACCCATTGTGAATCACTGACCATCTCAACCTCATGTCTACACGAACCACTCTTATTACTGTTCCAAAGATAAGCTCAACAACCATTCTTGCCTTTTCTGGGAGGGATGTGGAATTTAGCCTTCCTTGAAACCTTGAGCTTGTTAAAATCTTGTTCCCTCGGTGTGTGCCGCCAAATCCCTGTGCATTCTCAGAGAGGTGGGGAAGTGGAACGCAGCACGCTCAGGACTGCCGTTCACATGCAGATACCCCCAGGAAGACTGTCAGGATGCTCTCCAGGCTTTGTGTCCACTGCTACCCCTACTTATTTTTACAGTTTTATTGACATGTAAAATACATACATTAATACATACATTCATATGTATATTAATGCTGTATTGACATACAGCATTATATCATTTTAAGGTTGAATTACATATATTGAGAAGCGATCACCACGTAAGTTTAGTTAACATCCATCATCTCACATGGGGGCAAAAGAAAAAAATGTCTTCTTCCTCGTGATGAGAACTCTTAGGATCTACTCTCTTAACAACTTTCAAATACACCACACAGCAGTGTTAACTGTCGTCATCACGTTGTACATTACATCCCTAGTACTGACTTATTTTATAACTAGAAATTTGTACCTTCACCCAATCCCCCTACTCTGCCTATGGTAACCACAAATCTGATCTCTATTTCTACGAGTTTGGTGTTTTCTATTTATTTATTGTTTAAGATTCCACATATAAGTGAGATCATACAGTACTTGTCTGACTCTGTCTGACTTATTTCACTCAGCACCATACCCTCAAGGTCTACCCCTGCTGTCACACATGGCAAGATTTCCATCTTTTTATAGCCAACTAATACTGTACCACTATTTTTAAGAGCAAGTGAATTGTCAATTGTGTGCATTATAATTGTCAATAAAATGCAAATTAAAGAAGATACTATTTGTTGCCTATCAAATTAACAGTATCCCTCCACAACTAGAATACTCAGAGCTGGTTGGGTCCCATAAACACTCTCCTTCACAGCTGGTGATTTCTTCTGTTTGCCTCTCAATTTCTATAACCACCATTATCATTTTTTCAAGATGAAAATACTTTCTTCCTGTCCTTAAAATATACTCTCATTACAAACAATTCAGGCACTGCATAAAATGTCCAAAAAGAAACATAAAATCCCATATATCCCTTCAACCCATAAAATAACACATTGGTCTTACAGTTGCACACAGCTGGTCTTAGCCCACTTCTTTACTTGGTGCCTCATCTGATAAAAGGAAATAATGATCGAAGCTGCTTCACAGTGTGAGGACTTAATATTTATAGGCAGCACAGTGTTTGGTAATTGCTACTAATTACTATTATTGATATGCTTCCAGTCTTTTTATGCATCTATATGTCAATGTGCATTTTTATGTTCCCTCAAACGTCTGCGAATTTTGTGCATTGAAAAGATTATTTAGAAAATACATTGCTTGATACATAAAAATAACAATTATTATTTATTATTAATAATAAATAATTTATGAATGTTATAAACTTTAAATTGAGTTCTTCCTGTTTTTGAGTTCAACTGACAAATTTTATGACTCTATTCATAAGGAGAGGTTGCCTATTTTTTTTCAAAAGCCTGACTCCTTGAAGGGTATGTGTTACGGATTGAATGTTTGTGGCCTCCTAAATTCATATGCTGAAGCCCTAACCCCCAGTGTGGCTATATTTGGAGATGGGGCCTTTAAGGACATAATGAAGCTTAAATGAGGTCATAGAGTGAAGCTGATCCCATAGGACTGTCCTTATAAAAGAGTAAGAGACACTGGAGCTTACACAGAGGAGAGGTCATGCGAGGACACAGCAGGTAGGTCAGCGGTCAGCAGTAAGAAAAGAGCAAGAACCCAAACACCACTAAATAGTTCACATTCCTGGGGATGGCCAGATTCTGGATGGTTGACTGTTGGGTACAGAAAGGTGGCCAGACGCAAGGCTCTGGCTCCCAGCCTAGCAGTGAAGCTGCATAGCTACTATTGGGCTTGTGGACTGAGATTTACCCAGTCTTAGAGTTGCCAGATTCAGCAAATAACAGTAAAAGATCTGCAGCTAACTTTCAATTTCAGATGATTTTTACAATATTTGAAATATTCTTATACAAAAAAATAATCCCTGCTTTCTGAAATTCAAATTAACTGGGCATCCTGTATTTTATCTGACCACCCTACCCAGTGGAGGAGCAACTTTCTGAAATGCATTTTAATAGTGTATGTCAAACACTTGAGCCATACACAATTGTTCTTACAGAAATATCACTTCTAGGAATTTAATCAAAAAAATTATTAGATAATGGACAAACATGTACAGGGAAGGATATTGTCAGTGTATTGTTTGTTAATGAAAGGGTGGTTAAATAGTTATGGTATTTTTGTTCAAATGTATGCAGCCTTAAAGTTATATTTTTAAATCCATAATTATTAATATGAAAAGATGTTTAAAATATAACATTAAATTTTTCAAAGGTAATAAAGTACTTTTAAGTTTGATTTTATTTTTAACTAAGGATTTTATATGTACAACTCACACACACACACACACTCACAGTGTCTGGATAATTATGCCAACATCTTGGCAGGAGTCACCTCTGAATTGTGGGGTTATTGGTGACTTTGGCTTTTCTCTATATACCTTTATGCACATATTATTTTAATAATCAGAATAAAACAATAGTGTTATTACAATGTTGAAAGTAAAAGCACTAGTAACTTACCAAAAAATAATTATTAAAAACATTCTTTGATATTTATATGATCTTAAATCTGAAGCAGCAAGCCCATATACAGATTTAGGAACTCCTTATCTACTGTTGTGGACATGTTCCTCCTCCTATTTTGGTGTTGATTCATTTAAGCTAGGACATCTTTTTCTCACTTACGTCACATTTTCTATTTTTGTTTATTTGTGTTTTGGGAAGAGTTGTTGTTTTTATTCTTTTTTGGCTACTGAATATCCATTTTATCCCTTTTTTTTTTGTTACAGAGCACCAGTTTTCCTCCACAGAAACTATTTCCACACCCTACGCTCTGCCAATGTCCTTTGGGTATCTAACCCTAGCTCCAAGGCTGTACATGTAACCCATATATGTCCACTGAAAACATACCATTCTCCTGGCCTAATAATCTGCCCAGATAAGAGGGTGAGGTAGAATTCTGACTGATGAAACTCAGATTATGAATTTTATTGGGTTAACAGAAATACTCTTTTTATTGGATCAGAACCTGACAGGATATATGTCTGGAATTACTAGCCATCCTACCATCATCTGAAGCCAACACACACAGCAGAATTGCATTAATAGAGATGAAAAATTGTAACCCCTGAATCACACTGTACCTGAAGCCCAATTTTATTTTATTTTATTTCATTTGAAGAATTTCATTATTTTTAAGCAACATAGTATGGACCTCAGATTTATCATGAATTCTCCAGAAAAGGTTCTTGTTAATTTAATTGATGTGAGAATAAAATTAATTGATTCTACTAGCACTAGATGGAGACACTACTTACAGTTTTGGGTAGAATTTCATGGAGGAAAATACCCTAAGAAGTAGGGTTATCAAGCATCCTGTATGTGCAAGACAGGGCCTATATTTAATGACTTTGCCTCAGACCCTAAATATCCTGTATTCCTTTTTCTTCAATAAATTATAAAAATCCAGCATTTAGAGCTATATATATCAAATTAATCTGGGCATTTGCTAAATTTGGTGACCCTACTAAGCAGGCATTTAACTCCTGCAACCTTCCATGCTTCAGCCTTCTCTATAAATTTCTGCCAACTGAAACCCAAATTTAGATAGTCATATGACTTGATAAATTTCTCTTTTTGATTAAGTTATTTTAAACCAGATTATTAGCCTCTTGCAACCAAAAGAAAGCTTACTGGGCCCAATTACTTATAGGACCTCTGACAACTAAGCTCTATAGTCTAATTATAATAATAACTACATTGTATTAATCATTCACTGTGTTCAAGACATTTTCAGTACATTACCTCATAAACAAAGCCATTCACCCATTGAAATGGGCATTATTTTCTCAATTTCACAGATGAGAAACCCGAGGCTCTATAAGTATAAATAATTCACCCCAAATGATGCGGCTAGATGGATGGAACCAGGATGCCAACCTCCAATCTATGTTCTTTCAATGCTCCACACAATCTGAGTCTACACTTTGAATGCTGAACTCTGATCTCACATCACAGAGGGAATTCTTTTATTGGGCTTGAATTCACTACCAGCTGAGCTAAAATAACCACCAGAAAATCTAACTTCCTGCAAATAGCTCTGAATTCAAGCCAAGTATATAAAAAGTGCATAAACAGAGCTTCAGTTTAAAGTGGGTGAAGGAAGTCACCTCAGCACTAACATTTTCTCTAATTTCCAAGTAAGGATCAAGATCCAAAAGAAAGTACTTGGCTCACTTGAGTCATGTCAAATGCCAGTCAGCATTATGCAATCTCAAAGCATTAATTAAAGTCGACTCCACTGTTGAAGTTAACTGAATAACTTCAAACCTTCCACTTTATGTGAACACTGCCTAAAACTGTCTGAGCTGGATGTGAACTATGTATACATGCAGACCTGAGACAAAGAAATCACTAAATTTCCAACAAACCACCTCTGTTTCTTATACATGTGTAAAAATACATAAATATATAAATAAGATGATTCATGTACATTGACCTGTGACATGGCAATTGTGTGTGCAATCATCTTGGGTTTGTTATTTCTCACAGTAACCCAACACCCCTCTCAAGAAACTCTGGTGGGTGATTAGCTCTGTTCAAATTCAGGCATCAGCAAAGAGCAAACACACACGATCCATTGTCTCACTTTCCAGAGGTGACTGGGTCCCTTGGGCCATCGCGTCACAATTAATTTAGGCTGCGCTTGAAAAGCAATCAGAGGTCAAGGAAAATGCTCTTGCCGTCCTCTGTCTCTGCTCTCCAGCGATGGCACCCACAGTCCTCATTCACACTTTAGGGTGCAGTTGGCACAGTGCTACTGCTTCCCCTGAAGGACAGCAAAGGCAGGACCAGAGGCTCTTGTAGAAGCCTGGCAGCCCAAGCTTTCCAGTCTGTTTCTGAATAAATCAATTTGTCAAACATCTCCACTTGACGATTTCCTGGCAGCCCTGAATATTTTATGGAGGAAGTTCCAGGAACATAAGAGATGTTGTTCCTTACCACCCCGGCCCAGCAGGCTTGAGTGAGGGCTTCAGCTTCCTAGAGAGCGTCAAGGGGAGACCAGTGTGGCCAAAGGAGATGGAATTTGTGACACTATGTCCCCAAGGTCACTAAGATGATGGCAACCACCCACCCCACCTCCACTCCACACCTTCCTAGTGTCATGCCTGCTTTTCATGGTTGAGAGAACGGTTTCTGCGGCCTGGCACGGCAACATCCCAACACAAAGTTTCTTTTTAAACCCACCTCTGAACTGCAGGACCCATGCTCAGCCCATCCATCCATGAACTCCAAGTGGATGTTCAATAAGTGACTGTAACTTCTTCTACCTGGATTCCTGTAAGAGCTTTCTGTCGGTGGCACAGTAAAGGCAGCGTGCTGAAAGATCCGCACCCATGCAGGCGATGAAGAGATGCATTGTCCACAGATGATTTAAAAACAATAATAAAACTGGCCAAAAGTCAGATTGCCTTTTTCCCACACCTTTCAGCCATTATAAATAATGTCAGTGACAAAGTATTTCTCCAGCCTAGGGCGGATCTCCTCTTCCACCACTGGTGATGCCAGTCCTGCTCCCCCTAGGCCCCCACCTTGTAGTCTCCTCCCCACGTTTGTTCTTACTTCAGCCAGAGGGATCACTCCAAAATGGAACCTGAGCCCATGCTCTAACTGAAAATTCTTGCTTTCTTGCACAGCCTTCAGAATGAATATAATCTAGCAGCTTCACGGTTCTTCCTAACATGGGTCCAGGCAATTTTTCCAGCCCACTCCGCCCCTCCCCCCGCATCCTTTTTCCCCTCCTGATATGTCTAAATTCCTTGAACACATCATCCCATTCTCAAGCTCCTCAGCTTTGTTCAAGACATTCTTTCATTAAGAATTTTCCTTTTAATTTTGAAAATTCCAATTCAGCTTTCAAGGCATGGCTGATGTGTCAACTTCTCAGGAAAACCTTCCTGACTGCCTCCAGCCTGGAAAGAATTCATTACTCTTCCACCCTTACCTGGAGCCCTGCTACACACCCCCCACTAGCATATACTACAGATCCCACCCTCACTGCTTCCCTTGGCTACAGTTTACTCTTCAACATTGCAGGGGTTAGGGGCGCCACCTCCCCAGTCAAAAATCTACCTGTAACTTTTGACTCCCCACAAACTTATGTACAGTTCCTTAGTATACATGGGGGATTGGTTCCAGGATCCCTACAGCTAATAAAATTTGTAGATGCACAAGCCCCTTATTAAAATGCTTGCATAACAATGCATACAGTTGGCCCTCCACGTCCACAGATTCCCAACAGCAGCCTGAAAACACTGAAGGGGAAGTCAAGGGAACCCCCGAGAATCCTCTGAGTCTCAAAATCATGGCTAGGCAGGCTGATTGTAAAAGTGCTTCAAACTCCCCAACCAGCCTATGCAATGTGACTTTAGCTCCCCCCACCAAGAGGCAGAGTTTATTTCCCTGCTATTTGATTCTGGGCTGGCCTAGTGATTGCTTCAGCCAATAAATAATATGCAGCAGAAGTGACCATACTAGGTACAGATCTTGATCTCAAGTGGCTTTGATGTTTCAGCTTTCTCTTAGGACCCTGCATCCACCACGAGAAAAAGCCCAGGCCACCTGCTAGAGAGACAGGAAAGATTCCCAGGAGAACTAAGGCCCTCTGGCCAACAACCAGCCAGTCAACCCAGACTGATCACAGAGGCACCAGGAAGTGCAGGTCAGGGGAGACCAGAAAAGCTGCCCAGCTGAGCCCAGCCTGTATTGCTGACCTGTTGAATTGCGGCCTAGAACATGACAATTGCTATGTCAAGTCCCTAAGTTTTGAAGTGGTTAGTTATATAGCTAACTGGTTTACCAATCTGGGAGCTGTTTCTCCTCAAAGACCCCAAGTTATATGGGCAAATAAGTGTTCTTTTGTTTTTGTTTTTGTTTTTAAATGCCACTGTTGGATAGAGCTAATAGCTCCCTGCTGAGGAATGCTGCTGAGGAATGAAAAGATGAGGCAGAGCCCCACCTTCAGGGAAATGACAGTCCAACTGGACTTTAAACACATTTTTCAACTAAGTGAAGGGAGGTGCTTTGGTGCTTTGGGCATCTGTAGAAAGAATGAGAGTCTGAAAAGGTGCATAGTAATACAAGGATACCTATACTACGTACAGAGTGAGTGGGCCAGTCCATGTGAATGCCTCATAAAGGAAGTTGGAAATGAGCTCTGTAGTCTTGGAGGAAGGTTTAGGACTTAGAGAGATGGGGATAAAAGGGGGGGTGGAAAGAGGCAGGATCCTATCAGGGCATGGAAAGATGGGCATTCCATAGGGACTTGTTGTGGGGTGAGGTAAATGGCTAGGAATGGAGCTCAGATGTGGTGGTTTAGGGCATGAAAAAAAACACAAGCTTTCTCAGTGCAGACCCCCAAAATGTTCATTCTTTGAGTCCCAAGGTTCCGGTAGGAAGGTGCAGCCTGTGCCCTCCATAGCCACTCAAGTTTCAAAAGGCACATTTTATCAGGGTCATCCCATGACCCCAGAAGTGACCAGGCTTGAAGATCCCCTTCCACCTGTGCTGCCCGTATTCTTTACTGTCTCTTACCCAGTGGGGTTCCTGGCAGTCGGGAAAGGGGGGGCACAAAAAGTAGGCCTCTAATAAAGGTTGGATCTCAGGCTGAATTAATTTTACAAGGCTACACAGAAAGTAATAGAGAGGTACAGCCTTCTTCTAAATTGCCAGAGTCAGCCACACCTCTCTTCACATCGGGGTTGCCTGGGCCTGAGAGGCGTGATCATAGGCAGACAGGATGACCCCGGGGGCTGTGCAGGGTCATCCACTTGGGGCCTGAAGAAGAGGTCAAAGGAAGCTCCCTCTTCTTTGATCCCAACTGCAAACATGGAGCCACTAAAAAATTCCCAAGCCAAACCAGCTTCAGAATTAGACCACAAAGAAGGAGGAAACTATTATTTATTTTGGTCAAGAAACCTTTTTTTTAATCGAGCAACGATTATATGCTAAGCATACTTTATCCTCATTAGAAATCTCTCGCAATATTTCTCTGAGATGAGCATAATAATGCTCTTTTTACAGTTAAGGAGCACCAGGTCCCAGGAGAGTGAATAAGGTACCCGAGGTCTCAGTGCTGGTGAGTAGGAGAGGCAGGATTTGAACCTAAGTCAGTCTGATGCTAAAGTCTGCACTCTCCCCACAAAGTCCCACACAGTGCCTGGCTAGTGTGATTCTTCTCCAAGTCTGAGCTGAATGAGAGCTTTCACAAGAGATTATCTGTAGAGGTATCCCATCTTAGCCAAGAGAATGAGTTAACACTTTGTATATCAGAACCAGCTCTGTTATAAAGTAGCTATAAGCCAATCAGGTGAACTCTCGGGACTTCAGTGATTATTTCTCATTCATAAAATGAGAAAGTGAAGCTGAGTGATTGATCAGAAGACTTCGAGCTCCCATGGCTGGGGGGTTTTCCATCTCTTCCATAGAGAAACTAGCCCAGACTGAACCACGACCTTCTGTCCTCAAGTGGCTTTGATGGAAAGAGCTCATTTGCCTCAGTTTCAACCCTCCTCCAATCCATCAAATCAGGGTCAACAGTACCAACTCAGTCCCTGGAGGCTCAGTCTTGTGGGTGACAAGGCAGTGAAGGAGGTGATTGTGAAGGGCTCTTGGACTTTTTGATAGCCGTTCTATCTGACGACATCCAAACAGAACGACCCACCAAGCCAGCCATTCTGGGACATGGAAAACTACACCATTGCTTCCTTTGCTCTGGGAAAAGAGCCTGTCTGTCCCACCATGTCTCCCCTCCTTGCAAATCCTCTCACTTGGCAGAAAGGCTGGTAGCAGAGAGGGTGTTTTTCCTGAAAGTCAGTCCTGGGAGGGCAGATGTCAAAGTTGATTGAGTCTCCACACTAACCCACCAAATCAATTAACACCCCATGGTGGGCAGACCCTGGGAGAGGGAAAAGAATGATACTGCTGCAGGAATCTGCTAGGTGGGTGGCTCCATCTAAGTTGGAAGGCTGCTGAATGGGTAAATAAAGGGCAGTGAGGGGTGTCAGCATCTGGACTTCCTTCCTGGCCCAGCTCTGCTGCCTGCATTGCCTGTAAGGCAAAACTCCGCCTCCTCTCTTCCTCCTCCCAGCCTCCCAGGGAGAGAGGCTGCAGGATCCTGACACAGAGAGTCTGCAGTTGCTGGGAACCTCTCCAGGACTTGGCCTGTGTGGGGGAAAAGGTTTGAAGAAGGAGAGGGAGAGTAAAGAGAAACAGTCATTGATTTGAGACAGGAGAGAGTTTGAGCCAATAGTTGATTGCTGGTGAAGGGGTACATGCAGTGACCTGCTATGTTTTTCTTTCCATGGTCTGCCCTGTTTAGCTCAAATCTATTCCAGATGTCCAGACTGGGACTCAGCACTGCAGGGGCCTCCAGCCCTCAGAGCGGCTCACAGGATCAACTCAGGTGGGCTTTAAGACTATTCGAGGGCACGGTGGGCAGGGGAGTGGGTACAGGGGAGAGAAGATTTGGTGGTGAAGATGAGAGTTCATTTGGCATGGGAGGTGACAGCTGAGGGGACTGAACTTAGCACTGGGCAGCTGCTGTTAGAGACATCCCTCCTTGCTCCTGCAACGGGCTGTGCTTTCTGCAGAGGACAAGCAGTGGAGGGCTAGATCTGGGGCCAAAGGTCAGATCGTTGTGGGTGTCATGCACTGCCTGGACCCCCAAGCCTTCTGTCCCTCAGTGCCATTATCTGACTGCTAAGTGGGATGAAGTCTGGGAGAAAAACCTCACTGTGCTTTTTACAAGGGGCTTACTGCAGCAGAAGGTATATGGGTGGAATAAAAAGAAAGGGCCTCCTGAGCCTTAGCACTAGGAGAGGCAGCTGAGGGAAGCTAAGATGATTTCATCCTGGAAGACCTTCAAGGGATGGGAAGCTGCTCTTTTCCAAAGGGCCTGGCAGGACTGGCTTGGGCCAGGCAGAGAGCAGCTGCGGGGACTGAGGGAGGAGCTATGCAACCTTGGGCCACTCAGTCAACCTCCCTGGGCTGAAGGCAATTATCATAATGCCCCCTTGACTGACCTTAGTGGATTGTTATGGGGTTCAACTGTGAAAGCTTTGAAAAATGTGAAGTGCGTGTACATGTAAATGTGTCAAATTATCATTGTTAGAATCTCCTTAGACTAGTGGCTCCCAATTCTGGCCACACACTCAAATCTCTTGAGAAGCTTTTATAATAATGCTACACCTGGACCCTGCCGTAAATCAATTATTCAAATTGGAGGAAGGGGAGGAAAAGACAGCAGAGGGGGCAGGAAGTGATATGTAAAAAAGGGGTGAGGGGAGCTCTTTAGGTGATTCTGATGCCCTGTGAAGGTTCAGATCCAGTGCCCATTCTCCCCTAAACTTCCTGAAGATAATCACTTCGAGCACATTTTTAAAAAGCAGGTTTTTGGCTTTTCTCAGATCTATTGATTCAGAATTTCAGGATGCCTGGCAATCTCTATATTGAGCAAGCAATAAAAAGAGCGTGGACATGTCATTCCAGGGGCGAGACTGCTGATGCTTTCCTTTCCTGCAGGATGAGTACTTGCACCCAGCAATGCTCCTCACAGCAGAGCAGAGCAGCATGAGGGCTGGGGGTGGGGAGTCCTCCTTAGATAATATGTATAGACATGCATTTCCAGGACTGGGTTGCGCTAGACGGCCACATCCAATCCCATGCCTGTTCCATCGGGTGGCAGTCCAATTATAGAATGACAGATTTCCCAGCCAAAGATCCTGAGGACCTTAAGATAAAAAAGAAATCATGATGAGTGATCTATAAGTAATAGCACAGGTTACCAGTGTTTTATTGTTTTGCCCACGATTGTCCAGGCTTTCCTGCTTCATACTCTCCCTGTTGACTCTGCCCCATTCATAAGATTGTATAAACAAACACACACACACACACACACACAAACCCCCCACAGACCCCAACCTCATCAAACACACAAATGGGGCGATGAAGAGGATTACAGGAGCCGGTGAACTCATACCAGGCAAGTGTGTTACTTGGAAACATTTCTAGTGTAGAACTGAAGAATACAGATATGTTAGAACCAAAAGTGACCCTGGGGATCACATTTGACTTTGTTCTTTCCTCTCAAGGAGTGGTATTAACACAGCAGTGAAGAGCAGGGATTCTGTAACCAGCCTGCCTGGCTTGAAATTTTACTACCCTACTCACTGGCTGTGTGGCTTGGGACAAGCTACTTCTGTGAAATGGAAATATTGCCGGGGCTGCTAGGAACATTATATGAATTACTGCATGTAAGGCTCTTAGTAAGATGTCTCGCACATATATGCTGAGAAGTGTTCATTGCCCTAATTATTGTAGTTTCTATTGTTATATTATTGTAAATGAAAAAGCTGAGGTCTAGGTAATTTCCTCAAATTCCTTATACTTCTTGACTCTAGTAGGAGTACAACCTAAGGAAATAGTCACAAATGTGAACAAGTGTCTATGTTAACAACAATCACTGTAGCATCATTTAGAAGAATAAACTGAATGTCCAATAATGGGGGGGTGAGTTACCAAAATAATGGTCCTTCTATAAGATGCTTATATAATAATTGCATGAGGAAGTTAGAGACATAATATAAAGTTTTTAAAATAAACCCTAATATGATCTCTTATACATATAGATGCAAACTAAGGCAGAGCTAGTTTGTCTAAAAGACAATTCAATAAAATACCAATAGTGAATGTCTGATTGGGGAGTTTGGGGACTTTTATTTTCTTCCTTATACATTTTGGAAATGTACTAATTTTTTATAACGAGCAGAACGTCAGAAAATAAGCCCTGGCTGGTGTGGCTCAGTGGATTGAGCACCAGCCTGCAAACAGCAAGGTTGCCAGTTCAATTCCTGGTCAGGGCACATGACTGAGTTGTGGGTTCAGCCCTAATTGGGAGTGTGTGAGAGGCAACTGATCAATGTTTCTCTCCCTTTTTTCTCCCTCTCAACACCTTCTCTATAAAATAAAATGTTTTAAAATTTCAAAAAATTAAAGTCAGAAAATAAAGTGTTTCAAGCAATTTGCTCTAGGTGGCACACTGCATTGGGAGCCCACAGAGGCTCTGCATCCCTGTCCAGGGTTCACAGCGACCTGTGTGGGGAGGAGGAAGGGGAGCTAAATGGATGAGGGTGACGACCGAACACCAAAAAGTACTCGGACCTGGTGCAGGTGGGCAGAACTGGGACCTGCCTCAGAGAGGAGCCTAGTCTGGATGTGCAGTGCCAGTTCCCAGGGCTGAGCTGGAAGCAGAGCTAGTTGTCTTCTATCCAGCTAAGACCATCTGTCCAGGGTCACTCTGTGTCACAATGGGCACTTGGTTTACCACCTGCCCTGGGGAAGGTGGGGAGTGGTGTCACTTCTTTTTCCCAGAAATGGAAAGAGCAAGCTTCTACTCTGTCTGAGGATACCAAAGAATTGTCCTGCCTTTTTTTCCTTTGTCTTTATAACAGACTTTCTTGCAAGGAGGGAGCCAGAGACCTAGTGAGTGCTGGTTAGCACCCCTACTGGTCCGCATTCTCCTGCTTCTCTTTAATATAGAAGTGCCTTTCCTTTCTGTGCCCCACATTTTTCCAACCATGATGCCAAGGTGCTGACATAGCCAAAACCAAGTAATGTTTATTTTGCAACTTTAAAGTAAAAAAAAAGAACTGGAATCACTTAATAATTAAGATAGACCTCATCAAAGACAAATAGGAAGGCAGACAGGCAGGAAGAAAGGAGGAAAAGTAAGAGAAAAGCCAAGAAAATAAATTTATTGTACTCAGTATTGCATAAAAATGATCACATCCCCTTCAAAACAGTGCTATACACTGCTCCACGTATTTTTAAGTGTTATGTCTGATCTTTGTCTTAAAAATAAGAGGCTGGAGTAGATGAGTTCTGATATTCAGTGATTCTATATAAAGTTGAAATTTTAGTAATTCCGACTCTCTTTTTGAAAGATAATTCTATTAGCAAAAGCCAGCCAATCAAGTTTGCCAGTTATCCAGGGAACCAGATCTACATTTAATGAATAAGCTGAGCATCCACAGAATATTCAAGCAAAAAGTCAAAAATTGTCTGATCCAACCACCTCACTTTACAGATTAAGATAATGGGCCAGAGAATCACACTGAAAGCTAACATTGCTGAGTGCCAGGCAGGAATTTTTCTGAGAGCCACACAGCAGGTTAAAGATCGACCCAGAATTAGATGCTATTGCCACCTTCCCCATTGTCCACTTGTTCTGACTTTTAGTGGATTTCGTGATGAAATTGGATATCAGAAACCCCTCCTCAACCCAAGCAATTTGAAAGGAGAGAGCAACCCAAGAAAATAAAAGTCCCCAAACTCCCCAATCACACATTCACTATTGGTATTTTATTGAATTGTCTTTTAGACAAACTAGCTCTGCCTTAGTTTGCATCTATATCTATATAGAGATCATATTAGGGTTTATTTTAAAAACTTTATATTATGTCTCTAATTTTCTCATGCAATTGGATATCAGATACCCTTCCTCAGCCCAAGATGTCCAGAAAAGGAGCAGGTACAAAGGCAACAACAGCTCAAGAATAGCTACCTGCTCTCTCCTTTTGCCTCTGAGCACAGGAGGGAAACCCTGTAAGGAAGAACTGAGTCCTGGGCCGGGTGGTAGATGAGAAGACAAATTATCAGATCCCCCTTGGGGAGAGTGGAGAAGAGTGAAGGTAAGAGCCGTTGGTGGTACAAAGAGCTCATAGCACAGAGAACTTCCTAAAGGCCTTAAATCCCAACACTGGACGGACCAGGCCCACCTGGGAGGCACCAGTGCCTGCAGGATAATGGGAGAGTGTGTCACTCTTGAAAACAGTATGTTGGAAAAGGAGAACAAAGACAGGAAAACCTGCTTACTTACAGCTCACTGCTAGTATTTCTTTGTGTATGGCTCAACTTATGAATAAGACTTTATAAATATGGTAATTAGTAAAGATATGCTTGAATGTTTTCAGTAAAAAGTCCACTTTAGCTAGGAAAGTACTTGTGTATACAAACACAAATTACCATCTTTGACTTGGTTAACAGCATGCATGGGAATCAGACTGTTTCAATGTAAGCCAACACCACAAGGATGTTTTCTTTCTGGAGAAGTATCTCTGAAGTGAGGACATTTGCTAGCAAAGTAGAACAAAAACTCTAAATCTAACAAATAAGACCCATTCTTACAGTTATTTTTCTCAAAGACTTCTTAAAAGAAGGCTTTGTAGGGCAACAGGGAGAGAATGTCTTCTTTTACATTTCCCAGAGCTTTATTGAAATTCTGATTCTATACATCTCTGTACAACTCAAGAAGGGGAATGAAAAACCACAAGAATGGTCCATTTGAAAAAAACCTTTTCTAAGGGCTCAGGTTCCATGACTCAAATCCATCTCAAGGAGTCTCGGATCTCTTTGAATTTCTCAAAATGTATTTTTTAGATTACAGTTTTTGTGAGATGCAAATAGAAATTACTCCCAAATGGGGGTAGAGACTCTCTGAGGTAAAAACAGCTCAAACAACACTTGGTTAAAGAACTGAAATAGGTTTATTTGCTGTAAGACTTCTTGGTACCTTTAATCTTATGTCCACAGACCTTGTGTATCTCCAAGAAGCAGCACTTTTGAAATATAGTGCCTGGGGACTCCTCTTCCGTGGGCATGCTATGTTGGACTAACAGTGTGCAGGTTACACTGGAGACACTCTGGCATAAAGATCTGTTCTAGATGATATGGGAAGTTGAGTATCCACATCAGTAGGCAATGAAGTAGGAGGAAGGAAACTTAAAGTAAAGCAGATGTGTCACCAAGACAGGAAGAAAATGTCTTGACAACAAAGGTTGTGAAGCTCAAACACAAATAGATCAAAGGAGTCTCAGTTATGATTCTCTCTCTCTCTCTCTCTCTCTCTCCCTGTGGATGTATCAGAATAAGCCTGGGATAATTAGGAACATTTTCTAATGGGGCTGGGGCCGAGTAATGGATTCTGTGACTTCCAGAAGCTCCTTCCAGCTCAATTGTATGATCTCATTTTGTGTTATTCTCTACTTACACATCAGGAGCTGAACTCACGTTATAAATTAAATGCATTCCTGAAATGTGGACTGTAAGTAAACATATTATGTGTAAACTAAGTCATACTTTTCACTGACTTGTATTGTAATTCCAAAGAAGAACACCAATCACAAACATATCACAAAAGGCACATTCATGAGCATGGTGGGCACTTGAGGAAGCATCCACCTGGTCCTTGGGCAGTCTCCTTATAGCCTGTCCCCCCACTCACAGCCAGCCCAGAAGTCAGACAGGTGAAGGGCTGAGCCACATGCTCTTCCTACACTCAGTTATTCAACTCGCAGTTAATTCGTAAGGGAGCTTAAATTTCTTACTGCTCCCAGAGATTTTGGATGTATAAGTCACTTCATTGCTTATGTTCTTTTAAAAGGAATTTGTCAGAATCCCAAGATATTCTCTTCTGCTGGCTTTTTTTTAGCCTGGATGAAATTTTTAGTATAAAGGGGTATCAAGCCCATTTACATGAGTCATCTTTGTTAAGACCAGGTATTTGATGGTTGAATAGCTGAACCATGCTCAGGTAATACAAATCTATCAAGTGAGAGAAACTCTTGCATACTTATTTCTCAAAAGACTTTAATTCACAAGTGCTTTGAGTGGTTTCAACTGTTTTAAAGGTTGGGCAATTTTCAGGGGCCTTGCCTATGCCTCATTACCCCACTGAAGCAGGCAAAGAAGAAAGAGACCATGGAAATAATAATCCCCCGTTGTTGGGTGCTTACTACATACCAGCCCCTGCGATGCAGCTGGTTAACATTATCTCACTGAATTCCACCAGCCACCATAAAAGACATTATTATAATGCCCTAATTTTACAGAGGAGAAAACCAAGGTCACAGAGGATCAAAACACTCCCAGGGCCACACAGTACATACACGGCCAGTGGGTGGCAGCACTGTATGCTGACTCCTGGGTGCTGGGTAGGCCAACATCACCCCCTACTGCACAGTTAAGAGAGAAAGGACTCAGACCACACCTTCATTTCTTCCATCCTGCCTCACCTGACATGGCTAGCAATGACAGAAAGACGATGCTGCACACTTGCAAATTCATCACTGGGAGTCAAAATGCATTAAGAAAAAGAGAAAATGGTAATAGAGTTTCTTAGAGTTCCCACTTTTGAACATACATTTGGAAAAACATCCCTTAGTCCATCCAGTGAATAAAAAACCCTTTCTCAAATCTGATCAGCAATTCCCACCATCTCGAATACCATAGCATTCGCTTTCCTTCCGTTGAAGGAAGGAATTATGATTGCATGAAGTATGCCATAAACTAAGTTCATTTCTCTTTTAAGTTTATTGAGAGTTTTTAAAAGGCTCCCTTTCATTAAAAAGCACCTCTGATAGGAAAATGATTCTATTATTTTTATACTCACACACACCCACTCACTCACTCATGTAAAAAACAACTTCTGAGAGGTGCACTTATTCAGGAAAGTGAGGCAGACAGGCGGTGAGATAGAAGGTCCATGATAGATTTCCCCTAAGCCCAATCTGATTCATTCAATAAGCGCAAATTGGGAAGGAGGTGTTATGTAATTTTCTTGATTTTGGATTTTCGGAAGTGAAAGCTGTGTCCAGTGAGGGGTGATGAGTGTGAAATCAACTTCTCTCTTGGAATCCTGAAAATTTTGAGTAGATTTGACCCAAAATGCTGTTGAGACTCCTATCTTGAATTCTGGCCCTGAAATATTTTTAAGTGATTTAAAAAAAGAAAATAGTTTTTATTTCTTTAATTTATTTAATTATTGTTCAAGTACACTTTTCTGTCTTCTACTCTCATCCCAGCCCCCCCCCCGTGGACCGCACCTCCCTCCCATTCCCCACCCCCGCCTTAGCTTTTGTCCATGTGTCCTTTATACTTGTTCTGTGAAGATTTTTAATGAAATTACAGGTAAAGCTAGGAAAAGAGGAGACCCTTTCTTTTCTTTCTCTCTCTCTTCTTTTAGTTGGTGCTTTATTGGTGCCTTGTTAAAGATATCTTTTGCTACCCTTAACTCCAACAGTTTCTCCAACAGTTTCTCAAACTTGCTTTTCTTTAGTTTTTATATTTTTTAATTTACCTTTTATTTAAGTATCACTGGCCTACAATCTTATATTAATTTCAGATGTACAATATAGTGATTTGACTTTTTATACTTTACAATGTGATCACCTCACTAATTCTAGTAACCATCTGCACCATGCAAACTTATCATAATATTATTGACTGTATTCCCCTCCCCCTTTTCACTCATCCCAACCCTCTGCCCTCTGGTACCCACCCCTTTGGTCTCTGTTCCTATGAGTCTGTTCTGTTTGTTTTATTTTTTAGACTCCATATATAAGTTAAAGCATATAGTATTTGCCTATCTCTGCCTAACTTTTCACTTGGCCTAATACCCTCTAGATCCATCTATATGTTGTTGCAAACAGCAAGATTTCACCCTTTTTTGTTGTTGCATAATAATCTATTACAAATATGCCACCTCCTCTTTATCTATTCATCTATCAATGGACACTTCAGTTGCTTCTATATATTGACAATTGTAAATAATGCTGTGATAAACATAGGGATGCATATATCTTTTTGAGTTAGTGTTTCTTTTTTCTGTGGATAATTACCAAGAGACAGAATTGTTGAGTCATATGGAATATCTCTTTGTAGTTTTTTGAGGAATTCCCGTACTATTTTTCATAGGGGCCACACCAGTGTGCAGTCCCACCAACAGGGCACAAGGAGAGCCTCTTCGAGGACAGCCTTTCCTATCTCTCCCCCAAGACCTTACTGTCAGACATGACTCCACCTTTACAGCCACTTGACTTTTGACCAATAAACTTCACAGATAGTAGAGTCCACCTGAGAGCTGAAACTGACTAGGAAGAATCTAGGAATAGAGGCAAGAAAAGATCTGGGATGACCACGGGGTTCACGATGTTGCACAGACACCCGACAGACGCAGAGCCCAGGGCCGGGAGGCCAACCATTACCCAGGAAAGCCATGACCCCACCCGTGAATCCCCACTCTTGACTCTCCCCATCCCACCAGGAGGAACAGAGTGAGGTTTCACTGCTCGACATCACAGAAGTAAGAGGTCATCCTCAAATTGGAGGTACACAAATACCCTAGTTTGCTTTTTTCTTATTTTAATGCTTTTACATGGAAATTCTTAATGGCATCACATGTCTCCCTGCCTTCTCCACTGGACAGAGAACGTGAGTGGGCATGTGGTTGATGACTGTGAGCTCCCTGCTCTCCAAGTGATTGCACATCCTGTCTCTGACCTGGAGTTGTGACTCTCCGTCCAGCCCCCAGCCCTCACTCCTGCTCTCACTATCCGTTTCTAACAAGCCCACTTTCTTCCAGGCAGGTAACAATCCACTGAGACTCAGTCCGATGAGATCGCACAGGGAGGCGTCCAAGAGCAGTCGCGGCAAGTCGCCCTAAACTTGGCATGCTTCAAGTTGTTGTGGAAATAATTACACACAGAGGGAAGTGTTTCCTACCTATAAGAAAGACAATGCTGTAGACACCATGAAAATGACAGATGGCCAAGCTTCAGTGGACCCTGAGCAAAAGACAGCCCAGCCCCATCATGGGGCAGCTTCACTCAGCTCCTGCTGGCTGATGTTGGAAAGTCAAAATGTAGGGAAAATGATACCAGACCTCTAGTTTTTCCGTAGAAACCAAAATCAGGCACTGCATATGAAATATTCCAATAGTTAGCGTATGTCTTTCCAGCTTTACTGAAATACGATTGTCATATTCTGTATTTGGTAATGTTGTGTCCTATTTGGCCCAGAAGTCGCTGATGTAGGACCTGTTGTTTAGAAGGAGTAAACTGCAGTGTTAGACTTGGTGCCCTGTGACTGCTATTTGGAATTCTGCAGGCATGCAAAAGCATGAACCAAAGGGTTGCAGATAATAAAATAAAATAAAATAAAATAAAATAAAATAATAAAATAAAATATTGAACACAATTCCAGAAGAGCAGAGGACGAGGACCAGGAAGAGAGTCTGGCTGGGTGTGGCTGAGGGCCTGGGCTCCCATATGCACAGGGGGCCGATGGGACCCCGCCCCTGAGCACAGAGAGTGCTCCTGCAGGGCACGTGCTGTTTGCCCCAGCATGCCAGACTTTCTCTCTTTCCAGCAATGCCAAAGTGCCCTACACAGCTGGGGAGTGCCTGTCTGATTTATGGCTCAGCTACCACGACTTCTGGAAACTTTGTTCTCCCTGTGATTTATAAAAGGGATCTGTAACCCAACAATAACTTCTCCTTTCCTACCAGGGTAACAAAGTGCAGGGAAAAGCCTAGCAGCTGGTTCTTTTCCCCAGGGCATCAGGAGTCAGCAGGCATGGGTAAGATGCTAACTTTCTGCATTCCTATTCTCCTCTGTAAAACAGAGAAGTCTCAAATAACCTCTGCTTTCCTGACTTCCAACCTGTGACAGTTTCCTGCATCCTAGTTCCAACATTTAACAGAAAGAGCAAAGCCCTGAAAGGTTCAAGATCCTCTGACTTGGTGAGATTGAGGCCCAGGGTGTGGCTGCCCAGGCCAGAGCCTGTGCACCAGCTTCTCTTTGCAGAGTGCAATATACCTTTGGTACTGTCTAGAGTAACAATTACTAATCCTTTCTTTAAAACGCAGCAGCTGATTATCTGATTAAGGATTTCTCTAGCTAGGCCTGCTGCCTCTGTACCCCAGAAAGTCAGGAGAAAGACAAAAATGAAATGCAAAAGCATGTAATTCCATTTCCTATGGAAATCTCAGATAAGGAGTTTGGTTGGGTAGGAAGTGAATAAAGTTGGTTTAAAAATGGTTAAATAATCTCTAGGTTTCCATTTTCCATGGAAAAACACACTGAAGTTAGAGTCAGAAAACAGGAGCCCTAGACTCAGCCGTGGCCCAACTGTCTGTATGAGAGGGGCTAGTCATCCACCGTTGAGCCTCGATTTCTCCTACGTGAGGGGGCACTTACCACCCCTCGCAGCCCCCACATTCTGTCCCCATGACCCTTGATACTGCCCTTTGCAATGTGCTGGTGCTTGTGGGAAGGGGTGACAGATTCCTCATCTACTTGAGTTGGAAACTAACTGTTGAAAAATATTTTCAGTGTATCATTCTATTCTTACAAGATATATTCAGATTATTTCTATATGTTACATCACATTATTAAATGCAATTATTTAAAGAGATTCTGCTGTAAATCCTTCTGGTAAAATAACTAGCTATGCTGAGTCCATTTTTAATATATTTCATTTCAGTGTTTGAGAGAACAAAAGTGAAGTTGCAGGGACTGTGCCTTCCTCTGAGAATATAGAGGGTCCAGGCCCCACCCCAGTGTCTGGAGCCCCCCTCAGCTGACTGTTGGAGGGAATTGCCTGCTCTTCTGAGAGTTTATTCCCTGCTACAGCTTCATTTGGACCTTATAACCTCATGAAAAGCAAATGGAGTTACCTTTCTTATTTTGCAGATAACAAAACTGAAACTTGAAGAGGTTAAATGAGGTGCAGCTAGTAAATGGTGATTCAGACCAAACTTCTAAGGCAAGCCAGCCAAGAACCTCTGAACTTGGGAAGGGGAGGGTCGTCCCGCCATGTGTCCTGGGTCACGTCCCCCGTGGGAAGCTGCAGTCGCTGTGGGAATGAGTTGGGCATCAATAGAGCATTCTGGCATGATTAGGGACCCCCAGTGAGAACTGAGGACACTCTCTAGTCACAATGGAAGCAACAGTACATCCACGGGAGTAGGGGAGCCGGCCTCTTCTGACTCCAGAGTTTCCTGACCCCTCCCACTGAAAGGAGGAAAGGGAACCTGGAGAACAGAATGCCACTGGGTATTCCCACCTGCAAAGTGAGGGGAAAGGTGCACTGGGGTGTGAAGGTGGCCAGGGAACAGCGCGGGATGCTGAGAATGAGAACCAGGGAGCTAGGGTTTTGAAAGCGACAAAAACAGTGCACAAAATCTCTGAGCCAGGGGTCTGGCTTAAGGGTCCTGTCCAAAGGGCTAACTGTGAGACCCTGCATTTGTTTTAAGGAGGAAGATGCGAGGAAGTACGTGAGGAAGACTCTAGTGGGGTGCCAACCCCTGGGACTGCTAAACTGTGAGGGGAGGAGAACAGGGTGGTAATGAGGGAAGGCTCCGTGGAAAGATGTGGTGCAGCTACGCGCTTTCAGGGCTTCAGAGGGAAAAGGGCAGAGGACACCCACTGGGTTTCTGTCAGAGACACACTGGCATGTGAATAGAAGCCGGCAAACACTTTTAGGAACTACAAGACCGTTCATCTTCTTCTTACTACCAGCTGGACTCTCAGTGCACTCCACTGTATTATATCTGTCCTGAGGGCGAGGGACACACACACGATCTCTGTATGAGGGACACACACACGATCTCTCCCTTGAACACGCCTTCTGAGCCTCAGCTGTCTTACCTGCCAAAGAGGAAAACAATGCCTGACCTTCCTACCTCATTTAGTTGTTGTAAGGTAATAATAATGATAATAACAGCTAATCTTTGTAAAGTGCATACATATTGTTACATAGACTGTACACCTAGTGTTCCCTAGTGTTACACAGTGCTACATTTTACATAAACATTGTACACATACAGGGTCCGGCACAAATAGTGCTCTTTTTTTATTATAAATATTTTATTACAAAATCATAAGCAAGTAATTCTGTAACATAACAGTATCACACACAAGCACACCACATGACATATTAAGTAAAATGTTCAAATTGCTGTCTATCTCGTGCAAGAAATTCACATACCCTACCAGCCACACTCAAGCAGGCCTTACTTCTGCCAGACCCTGCATTAACTCAATCCTCAAAACACCTCTATGAAATTGGAAGTTATTGTCCCCCCACTTGACAGAGAAGGAAACTGAGGCACAGCACAGTGTCAAAACTTTCTCAGTATCACTCAGCAGGGCCAACCTGGGATTTGAACCCAGAAATATCTGGCCCCAGAGCCCATGATCCTAAACCTCTTTGTTATATGACAGGAGGTCTGAAAGCACTGGATGTACTTTAAATGAATGGTGCATTCTCATACTTGTTAAAACTACTCCCACTAGGGAGGAAAGCAGAGTGGGAATTCGCTGGGCAAGGATGGCACCTCCAGCCCTGGAACTGTGACCCCTCACTGTGCCAGGCTTCCCAGAGGGGAGGGAAGGGACAGCAGGTTCTCTGGCCCCTCCCAGGGCAGGACTGGCTTCCTATGTTCTTTCTCAAATCAAAGCGTCTCTGCTGCCAAGAGCGGGTTTGTCTGTCTCCTGGAGACAGCGGTTGTCAAGCCCCAGAGAACAGCAAGCACGTCAAAAATAGCAGCACCAGCAGACTGCGTGGCTGCAATTTCCTTTTGAAATGTCGACTTAGCTCTCACCAAAAGAGCCAGGGTCTGTCTACGATCCCTGAAGCCTGCAGCTGAGGCTGCTTAAGGTTGCAAGACGTTTGCTAGGGGTGGGCGAAGAGTGTCTGCTGAAGAATCCTCACCATAGCAACAATGATGAGATGGGAGCTGTGTTTAAAAACATTTCTTTATCATAAAACCCACCCTGGCTAGGCCCCAAACAGGTTAAGCAATAGCCAAGGTGAGACCAGTCTGAATGATACTGACTACAGTGTGGGCCCCCTTTCCCCTTTTGTTCTGGGACTGAGGAAGTCACTGTCCTGTTTGGATCACATGTTGAAAGCAGTCACTGCTAGGTTTAACCCAAGCCCCCTTAGGCTGCCAAGGGGATGAGGATCAAAAAGGGAAGAAGAGGCCAGGAGAATTCCTTTCTCTGGGAGCGCAGAGCAAATGGACATGAAAAACATGACAATCTCCAACCCCTCAGAGACCTCTCATCCAGACAGAAAAGTGGCTCCTTGCGAGGCACAGCGACACGAAGACCAGGAGCCCGTCTGTGGTTTTTCCCAGTGTCCTGACCCTGGGAAGCTCCATCCCCTGGTTAGCCCCAAGCTCCAGCCCTGATTCTGTCATGAGGCATCTGTGCAACCTGAGGGGCCGGGCATGAAGTGGGATGGAGAGAGGAAATCCTGCAGTTTAAAGAAGGAATTTCTTTTCCTGCTCTAAGTGACCTTGACAAGCTAGAACTAGATCACACTTTGTTTCTTGGGGCAATAACACACAGTCATAGAATTCCATTGTGTAAATGTACCATAGGTTTTTGATCCATTCATTTACTTTGCAACAGCATGGATAAAACTGGAAAGCATTTATGCTGAGTGAAATAAGCCAGGCGGTAAAAGACAAATACCATATGATCTCACCTTTAATAGGAACCTGAACAACAAAACAAACCAGCAAGCAAAATATGACCAAAAACACTGAAATAGAGAATAGGCTGACAGAGACCAGAGGGGAGAGGGGAGGGAATTTCAGGGGAACAGGGGAAGGGTTTACAGGAACAAGTATAAAGGACACATGGACAAAAACTAGGAGGGAGGGGGGAGGGCTGGGTGGGTGGGCTGAGATGGGAGTAAAAGTCAGAAAACTGTACTTGAATAACAATTAAATAAATTAATTTTAAAAAAATAACACACAGTCACAACCAATTTGAGCCAGGACACCAGTGCCAGCCAAACTGTCCCGGGGGACAATATTCTCGGGAATCTAGTTAGCATTTACATACAGATGCCAGGCAACAGAAATACTGCCAAAGCAAGAGTTCAGCCAGTGGAGAGAGGAGAGATAAGCAGTAGGACTGGAAGGTGTCATGTGAGGAAAAGCACCAAGGGGAGGGAAGGAGGGGGTCAGGGAGTGAAAGGCAAGTAAGAGCAAGAGAAGAGCTCTTCTGTTTTGCCCGGAGTACCTGACTACTGGGCCCCCTTCGCAGGCAGGGAAGTGCGAATGGCTGCTGCCCGGGAAGGGAGGAGGATGGGAGGGTGGAGCCCTGACTCCCACACAACTGCTTCAGGAAGTCTGTGTTCACAGGTGCTGAGATTAGGTAGAGTACTTTGGTTTGCTTGGGGGAGGGGGGTTGTTTTTGTTTTTGTTTTGCCAGCAAAGTGTTAAGTACCTTGGACAAGTTCACTGCCTTAGTCCTATGTAATGAATAATTTTCACTATACTTATTGTAGTTTAATAATGCTAACTATGCTCTACATTTACTGAAAACAGTTTGACCTGTTTTTAGAGTGAAACAAATAAACAAATATACAAATCCCACCATGGTCTGACTGTCCAAAAAAAAACAGTTCTTGGTGCAGTACATGAGGAGCAAAGAGCAATGGTGTGAAAGGCCCTAAGGTGTCCCCATTTGGCAGAAGAAAAAAACATTGTCCCATCCTGGATACTAATTTGGTCCACCTTAAAGATGCTAAACTTCTCGATTTTTTAATAGAAAACCATTCCCCCAGCCAAGATGTGACTCTCCCAGATTATTGTCACTTTTTTTCACGGTCGATGTTTTTGGTTAAGTTACAGAGCAGTGCAACCCTCACCACCATCCTGTTTTAGAAAAGTCCCACTACCCTCCCCCATCTCTGTGCTGGTGCAGGTGGGACTCACCCTGTGCTCTGCGACCTCCAGCAAGAATACACTAGCTCTCTTACAGGCCGGTCAGTAGATCTTATCCATCTTTTCAAGGGGTGTCCCCTGCACCTCGAATCCCTGGGATTTATGGCCTAGCTTTTGTTCTGCCTTCAGTGCACAAGAGAGACAGCTGGATGCTCTGAGAACCTTCCAGTGAACTAAGGGCAGTTAGAAGGTCAGCCCCGAGTTAAGGCTTTTTCTGGGCTAATTCCAATCTTATACCTTCCTAAGTCACCTTTTCTTTGTGCATTTTATTAACTCTACTGTTTCTATGTCTTGAACACCCCTATAAGGATTTTAAGGTTGAGAGATCCTAAGATGAATGTATTTCAGTGCTATATGGCAGAGTATTTATCTGATTTTTACCAGGTTTTTTTTTCTCTCTCTCTCTCTCTCATCCTTGCAGGTTCAAAACATTTCTGGAAGATACTTTTCTAAACCCCCAGCAATCTCATCTTGTTTCGTAAGTTCAGGACTTCCCTCCACAGAGGCGAGCACAGCAGAAACAGATGGTCTACTGAGATGCCAGGGGAAAGGGAATCCCAGAGAACAACTTTCTTAGCAAACACAGCTAACCCTAGAGTCCCAGAAGTGACCTCCACAGAAACCTACAGGTGCTCCCAGCCACTAAAATGGTGACAAGCAGGAGAGAGAAAGAAAGATATGCACAGAGGGAAGAAGAGGTTAAAACAACAGAAGGGAAATGTGAGAAGAAAAAATGCAACGCAAGGGAAGATGAAAAAAAAGGGGGAAATGCAAAGAAGAGACCATTAGAAAGGGTGGGGCAAATCAGCAGTAGGAGAAGAGAAATAGAGAAGGAAACTGAAGTACATGGAGTCAAAGAACATACACAGAAAGAGAGCAAGGCAGCTGCTAAGTAAAGGAACCCTAAATCCAGATTTTCCCCCAACCCTCTCCCTAGCCCTCCCCACCCTGAGTTCTAATTTGGCCCAAAGGACTGAGCCCATACAAAATTCCCCAGCAGTAGAACCTACCTCAGGTGTACTAAGGGCCAGCTGTCCCTTTCTCTCATCTTGGGGATGATCAGGCAGGAGACTGTTGCGTGTCTTTGTTGAGCCTAAGAAATCCAGGAAGACCTTTGGGAGCTCCCGCTGGCTGGAGTCAGGTGTAAGGAGGGCTGAAACCGGCCTTTGCTGGCAGCTGTGAAATCGCCACCCCAGCTGTCACAGCAGCGCAGGGTGAATATTCTCTTGGTGCTCAGGGCACAAAATCCACATAAACAGGCTCAGAGCCAGAGAGGGATCACTTGGCAAAATCCTCCACAGAAATTAGGTCAGGTCACAGCCTTTCTGTTTTCTTCCACATCTTAAGAAGAACCACCTATGAAATTCCCCCCAGGAGCTAGACTGTTCCATGGAGGGCAGGGGCTGGGGGGAGATTCATTTCTCTCCATCTCTCTTAGAGCTGGGAGGAGCTTTTCTCTGAGGAGATGACAACTCCATGACACTATTATGAATTAAAACCTTATGACTCTTGGCAGGATCAAGTCCCCTCCAATGTTCCCCTTGTCACTTTGAAAAAGATAATATTGGCATGGGTTTAACTGGCAGTTGCTTAGCATTCAAGTTTCTGAAGAATCAGGTGAGATGAGGCAGCTTCAGTGACTAGGTAGGAAACCAGGAAGAAAGGTCTGGGTGCAAGTTTTAGGGACCTGCTTTTCCAAAGGTCATGCATTCCTGTCCTGGCACTACCAGACCCTAACCCAATATGGAGAGATGTCCCATTTCAGAAGCTGGAGATATGTAGTCTCCTATTCTCCCTTGCTGCCCAAATCAGAAGATAGAGAGAACAGACTGGAAGGTTGCTACGGCAACTAGAGTCCCCGGAGAGCCCAGCGCTCCACAAAACCTTTACTTTCGGGCATGCTCTGACTTTAAAAGGAAATGTTTTTTTATTGGTAATGGTGATGAAGATGATCACATACACATATATAGAGATACATGCCTACTTGTTCCAACATTTACCCTCGGCTGGGCACTTTTCCTTTCCCCAAATGCCCAGAAGTAACTGAACAGATTTGAGAAAGCAGCACTTTATGGCCCCAGAGCAGGTTTCTGAATCATGAACTCCTCTCTCTCCTGCTGTGTTTCAGGTGGAAGCTACTAAGCTCCCAATCAAGGTAGCCTCTGGTCCTGGAAGGGTCCTGCTGAACCCGCCTAAAGAGCAACCTCCTTTCTGAAGGGTAAGAAGAAAGACAGGCCAGTTCAAGAGACTAAGAAGGGATTTAAGGAGCTAAAGGCCCAGAGTGGCCTGTTCTTGGGCTTTGGATCCAAGGCAGGAACACTAGAGAGGGGAGAGGCTTCGCCTCCGGGAGATGGGAGCCAGGGGTAATGAACTGAAAAGCAAGCCCATTACCCAAATTCACACATTTGCATAGCATCATCCCCAGCTTCCTAGATGAGTTCATTGAACATTCCCCGTGAGGTAGGGAGGGGAAGACATTGATGTTCCCATGTTATGGGTGGGGAAACTGAGGCACAAAGAGGGTGGCGCCAAAATTACCCTGTAATGCTGTGGCAAAATCCAGATTGAGATCTGGCACTCACAGGAGCCATGGTGTCTCTCAAGAAAACCCTCAAAAGGCTGTCCCTCATAAGTTGCTCTTTGAGAAAATTTTCTTTAAAAAAATTCTCATCCAAGAGTCTTAAAGCATATATATAAAATTAAAAACATGTTAACAGTCCTTTTGGTTTCTGAACTGTACCCAAAAGAGCTCAGAACAGTACATCACAGTTTATCAAGGCAACAAACAAATGACAATGTTACCCGGGGAGAAATGAGGGGAGGTGGGCAGTGTGATGGAAGGCAGGAGTTTCACGATGGGAGGAGATGGTTTAGTCCAGTGGTGACTCCCCACCTTTCCTTACCAGTTAGAGCAAGTCGGCTGCAGCTCCAAGGGGCAGGGCAGGCAAATGTCTGCTTGACTCAGTGAAAAATCTCTAGCAGTTTCAAATTCAGAAGGAGAAGGGTGGAGAGCTAGAGGGGTTGGGGGAAAGTGAGGGCGAGAAATCTACCATCTGCAAGAAGATTCCTCTGCCTGTCTGAGATGACAATATCTGTTTAAGTGACACCTCTCTTCAGAGTATGTGGACATGCCAGTCCCTGACTCTAATTTGGCCATTTCTCCTGTCTGTGTGGTTCCCTTTCACTAGTTCCCCTGCACAGGAAGGCACTTGCACACAGAGTATTTGGCTCTGAGAAAGGACCTTCCTGGAAGCTAGAGAGAGTCAGGGGATCGTGGCAGGAGTAGAGAGGGGACCGGACAGGGATAAATGCAAACCAAATACTGATGTCTACTGTGTCGGAGTTCACCTGGAAGAATCCATTGGCCCCTTTGGTCCAGGACTCACATTAATATCCTCCAGATGGCCAAGTTTAATTGTAGCTTCTCTAATTCCACCCAAGATTAGAGATGAATAACATATTTTGAGGCTGTGCATCTAAAGGCTCTCCCAAGGGCCCTCTGCAGGATGCTAGCAGGTATCAACAGCGCCCTGGAATGAAACCACAGGATGAGTATTGTTTCTGTCCTCCAGCTTCTGCCAGCTACCACCTGGCCAGAAGCTGAGACAAGTATATGACCCAGAACAAAGGGAACTAAGGACAGAAACAGGACCCAGGTATAACCTGGTTTCCATCCAATTGACATTGTCTTACCTACAGCTAAGAAGTCTCAAACATGAAAATGCAGAGTCTTGGAGGGATATCAGACAGAAATCTCACCCACATAACAGAAGATAGGCATGAATGGGTGGCACCATTGGCATTTCAAAAATATCACTTAAATGGATAAAACTTGAATGCTGCAGGGACCAAGCAACAAGGTTGACAGTCCAGGTGTTTGGTCCTGGATGCCATGCACTGGGGATTGGGGAAACAGTCAGGAAGTCACCTGAAGCTCAGGTGAGAGTTGTGGAGAATGAGAAGGAACCCTCAGAAATTATTTGCTTAGGGTCACCCTTCTCGTGCAGGCCCTTCCTGCACTGGTCAAACCTCAGTGAGCATCCTCTTCTCTGTATACATCCGATGTGGAGTGGGAAGGTAGCTGGGTCTCCGTTCCCGGGGGGCCTCAGAGAACTCAGTCTTGCCAAGTCCATTGTCGGCTGCCTTCAAGTCCGGTGTAGGTTGCCCACAAGTGACATGGGTGTACTGGCCTTGCTCCTCCTGCTCTGTCTCCCGGTGGTAGAAGTAGTTGAAGTTGGAGACAATGACGGGCACTGGTAGGGCAATTGTGAGGACCCCAGCAATGGCACATAGCGAGCCCACAATCTTGCCACCAACTGTCATGGGGTACATGTCCCCATAACCTACTGTGGTCATTGTAACCACTGCCCACCAGAAGGCATCCGGGATGCTGGGAAAGAGTGAATCATCATCATCAGCCTCTGCAAAGTAGACGGCACTGGAGAAGAGGATGACTCCAATGAAGAGAAAGAAGATGAGCAGGCCCAGCTCCCGCATGGAGGCCTGCAAGGTCTTGCCCAGGATCTGCAGCCCCTTCGAGTGGCGGGAGAGCTTGAAGATGCGGAACACCCGGACCAGGCGGATCACTCGGAGGATGGCCAGGGACATGGCCTGCTGGCCATTCTGGCCTCCCCCTCCACTGGCTGACTGCTGTTCCTGCTGCTGCACCAGCTCAGTGCCCAGGGTGATAAAGTAGGGGAAGATGGCTACCAAGTCGATGATGTTCATGATATTGCGGAAGAAGGCTGGCTTGCTGGGGCAGGCAGAGAAACGCACCAGGAGCTCAAAAGTGAACCAAACAATGCACAGAGTCTCCACCAGAAAGAAGGGGTCGGTAAAGAAGGAGCCCCCAAGAGTACTTAGTGAGGATGAGCCCCCTGCCCCCATTCCCCCAGGAGTGATGCCAGGATGAAATGCATAGGTGTCATCTTCATCCTCCTCTTCCTCCTGACTCCCCCTGGAAGCTGGGGAGACTCTGCTCACACCACCACCATCGCTTCCACCTCGAACATCTGCACGAAACTGGGGCAAAGTCTCCAGGCAAAAGATGACGATGGAGATAAGAATGACCAACACAGAGACGATGGCAATGCCCCTGGCGGGCCCAGAGCTCTCCGGGTACTCGAAGAGAAGCCACACCTGGCGCTGGAAGGGCTGGGAGGGCAGAGGCTTCTCGTCCTCACCACCTTCGGGCAGGCAGCCCTCGTCCTCCCGGAAGGCTGCCAGGGCCTCGTCCCCCAGTTGGTAGAAACGGATCTCCTCCAAGAAGATGTCCAGGGGCACGTTGACCGGCCTCCGCAGCCGGCCCCCCGACTGGTAGTAGTAGAGGATGGCGTCGAAGCTGGGCCGGTTGCGATCGAAGAAGTACTCGTTCCTCAGGGGGTCAAAGAAGCGGACCCGGCGGCCTGGGTCTCCCAGCAGAGTGTCGGGAAAGAGCGACAGGGTGCGCAATTGTGTCTCAAAGCGCAGCCCGGAGATGTTGATCACCAACCGCTCGCTACTACAGCAGCCCCCGCCCGCGCCGTCCTCCGGGAAGTCTCCCGCATCCTGTTGCTCCCCCTCCGGCCCACGGATCTCCCCCGGTGCTGCCAGCGTAAGGGATTTTTCCGATCTCATGTCCTCCCCTCTGTGCTCTGCCTGCCACTGGAACAGCGCCCCGGACACAACCTCTGGAGCGCGGCAGCGCTCCCCAGCGCCCGGCTGCGCCCTCTTTCTAGGGTGGGGCTCGCGCTCCTCCGAGCTAGCTGTCTGACCTGAGGCTGGGTCCGTGAGACATGAAGCCCTGGTCCCTGCAAGGCTAGGTCAAGGGAGGTGTTCTGGGTGCGGAGGATTTGGCTCTGCGCCTCCAGTTGTCCGCGCCTGGGTGCTAGAGCTTGCTGGGATACCTGGAACAGCAAACTGGCGCGTGTGATACTGGATGTCCGAAAAGACGCTTGGCTTCGCCCACTCCGTGCCCGAGACTGGGCTCCTGGACGCAGGGGTCCGCAGTGGGAGCAATCCCCAGCTTTCACGCGCTTCTCTGACAGCTCAAGCCACCAGACTGCCACGGGTACCGAAGCGCCAGATGCGCCTCCCTTAGGCTCCACTAAGACTCCTAGCGGAGCTCGGCCTCCGCCCTACATCCACCGCAGGCTCCGTCTAGCCAAGGTCGCTGTTCCCGCCACAGCCAGTACCTCCTCTCTACGGGCCTAGCCGCCGGCCTAGGAAAGGGCCCTGGGGCTGCCCCGGCGCCGGGGCGCGGGGACCCACCTCCCCACAGCTCAAGCCTTTGCTGCAGCCACCGCAACTGCAGCTGCTCGGCTCTCCGCTCTGTCCTTCCTTCCCAACACTCACTCCCCAAGTGACGTGGCAGGCCCCGCCTGCTGCCCCCTCCCACCCCACTCCCACATCACACCCCTAGCCTGGCCAGGGGCTGCTGCGAGCCGCGGCACTGTGGGAATAGACCACACTTGGCTCACCAGTAATCTTTCCCGCGCTCTCCCGGCACGCCTCTCTCTTCGCAGGATCACATTCACAGCCCCCCCCTAAACAAGCACCAATATGCTCATACCACACCCCCTCCACCCCCGCAATCAGCTTTTCTCAATGTCAATTTACAGCACTGACCTGCGCAGTGCATTTCATCAATAAGAAAACACATCCCGCCCCATCACACACACGGAGCACTGTGCCTCCCCACTCATCCAGAAATCTGATGAAAAAATCAAATCGTATTTTGCCCTTCTGTGTTTACAAAGATCTATTTGCTAGTTCTCCAATCGCTACTGAAAGCATTTTTGCTCCCCAGGAAGCATTTTTTGAGATTTCTTGAGAGCTTCCAATTTAAATTGTACTCCGGTGTAAGTCCCCAGGGAACCCCATGTATACCTCTCTTTGCAAGCCTGGGAGGGCGAGGCTGCAAGTTTTCTAGGACTACAAAGTGAGAGTAAAGAAAGGGGTAAGAAGTCACCCATGGCCTTTCCCATCAGAAGTTTTCCACGGGAGCCCAGAGTCCTGGGAACTTGGGTAGCAGGCCCAACGAAGAATAAACCAGAAGACGGTGGCGTCTCAGAAGGAAGTGCAGCCTAGAATTCATTTGCTCCCGGTCTCCCTGGGAAGGCATTTGGAATGTCTGCTTATGGTGCAGACAAGAAAAGGGATGAGAGGAAAGGCTATGTAAGAGTGTTGATAAAAAATAGTAGCTATGTCTACTGAGCACCTAGTAGTGCCGGCCACAGGCTAGGGGTTTTACCTGTGCTCTCTCCCTCACTCCTCACAACCCTGTGAGAAAGATGGCCTCTGCTCTAGGTAATGTTACAGGGAAGACCCACCTGGCCATATCTGTGTAGGGACCAGATTTGTTCTTGATCATTTCCCCAACTCTCCAGGAGGGAGGCGGTGAGAATGATTTTCCATCCACTTCTGCCAAAGACCATACAGCCTTTTGCCACTAGATTAGACAGGTTGGTGTCTGGTGAGGAAGGGCTGGTTTGATCTTTTCAGACTGCCACTCCCAGGTAAGCTTAACATTTGCTTCTCTGTGCCTCAGTGTTCTTTTTGGGTGTCTATGGCCAAATTAATGGCCTGACAACTACAAGGTGTTTTTGTGTTGCTTCTTCTGCATAGTAATCATTTGCCAGTGTTCATTGATAATAACGATGGAAATGATAGGTAAAGGTACCACAACATGCATGTAAGAATTATTTGCACTGCATAACTGTTTTAAAACCAGTGGCTCGCTCCCAGAGGAGTGGGGGAACAGGGAACAAAGTCTGCTTTGGGAGGTATAGAGAAGAGGTCAGGTGGTGGGTGGGGAGGAGAGAGACTAGCATATCACTGAGTCTTCATTCTCTAGTCCCGTCCCACACTGGGCTTGCCAGGCAATAGTTTCTGCCTCCCTTCTATGCTTGTACTGTTGGTTTCCACTCGCTCCTCTCACCTTGCATGTTTCAGCGAAAGGCGAGAAAGAGCAAGTGTTCCAAGTCACCCAGTTACTGGTTTTCCTATTTACAGGCTATGTAATTAAGCAATTTAGATTTCACCCAAGTAAGTTGTTCCATTCAAAAATTATTTTTAAAGGAGAGAAAAGGAAACCAACAACAAATACAATGTAGAAGATACTGTTTTACTCTTGCCCAATTATCTGTAATTGTTTTCTGGGTTGTAACTTGATTACTTGTGATTCTTTTTGTCTTTGTTTTCAAAATTTGTAATGAAATATTCACTTGCATGTTTGTTTTTGTTATTGTCATTTTTATTCACTAGTTTATCGACTAGGCCGACAACTCTTCAAGACAACCCTTGGAGGCACATGGGCCAAAACCTGCATTCTGCCAGCAGGGCACAGTCTAGTGTGATGGCTGGACCCACCCTTCCAGTACCCCATGGGTTAAGCCTGCCAAGTCACAGGCAGAGCTGGTGTTCTGTGTTTGCCTTTACATGAGGCGTAAGGCTGTGCCCTGGGAGACACAGGGAGGTTCCCCTGGAGGGCAAAGCCATTAGCAAAGTCGTGAACCAGAATTCTGTTTTTAGTTCTTTTGTGAAAGAGAATCATTTCTTAGCTTTAGAAAAGCCCCGTGCCAAAATCATTCCTCTCCAGCAAAGAGCATGGGTGGAAATCACACCTTCAGAAGCGCCAGTTCCCAGGTGAAGGAACACAAGCGGCACGACCCCATTCCAGACAGTGGCCTTTCCCCGGAATTCACTGAGCACTGATTTCATGACAGCACAGATTTTCCTTGTTGTATCTGAGTTCAGATGTTTGCAATGATGGTACAGATCTCTCCTTCATTTACCAAGTATTAATTGAGGAGCTACTGATGCCCATCACAGTGCCAGGTGCTGGAGATTTAGCAGTAATCTAAACAAAATATCTGTGCTAATGAGTTTACCTTTTCTTGCAATTAATACATTCTGGATGGAAACATTTAACACAGTAAACAATAAAAAAAATCCACATATTGTAGTAAATGCTCTGAGGAAAGTAAATGAGGTGTTATGTCACAAGTGAACCTGGGAATCCAACTTTGAAGAGGGTGGTTGGGAGAGTTCCTCTGTAGAGATAATCTTCCAACTAAAAATTCAAAAAATGAGAGTGAACCGGCCATGCTACCAGCAGGGAAACAGCACTCTGGGCAGACAAGTGCAAAAAGCCTGGAGCTGGGAAGCTCATGGGTGTCCAAGGATGATAAAGCAGGCAATGTACTGGGGAGAGAATGGGCAACGGGTGGGACACACAGGATGAGGCTAAAGAGGAAGCAAAGGGCACGTGCTTGCTCAGGTTTTAACTTAAGGGTGACGCATGTAAAACCAATGATGGCTCTCAAGCAGAGGAGAGACTCAGCATGATTTACATAGATGCTGTCAGGAGAATAAATTACAGAGGGGCAAAAGAAATCAATAAGACCAGGATATTGTAGTGGTCTGGGGAAAAGGTGACAGTGTCTTAAGGTAGGGTGAATATAGATAGAGTGGGGAGGAGGCAGGGGTGAGGGTGGGAAGGGCTTAAAAGACAGAATCATCAGGAACTGGTGATGAATAGGACATGAGAAATAAATAATGAATGCCATGTTTTTGGTCTGAGCAAGTAGGTAGGTTGGTGGTGCCATTTATTGAGAAAAGAGAGATGAGGGGTTAAGCATGACTTTGTTTTTAGACATATCAAAAGGCAAATTAGACATGCAAATGAAGACATCAAGGAGGCTATTGCTTATCTAAGTCTGAAATATGGTAGAGAAATTTATGACTTAGGAATTTAAAATATTTAAACCCATGGCACTAAAGTCTTTGAAGACACAGAATATATACAAAGAAAAGAAACATAACCAAGACCAAATCCTTCACATATTCAGCAGCTTGCAGTTCAAGTTTAGGAGAAAGAGGAGCCAGCAAAGAAGACCAAGGGATTCTCATGAGGTAAGAGGAAAACCAAGAGAAGGGGTTGTTGGAAACCAACAAGTGGGACTAGACCCCAAGGCTCCCATCCTCTCAAGTTTATACTGACCTTCTAGCTGAACACAAACTACATCAGATCAGAAATACGTGGTGGGAAGAACAAGGTGCCATTAGGGAAAATCATCCATAGGCAATGTATGTAGCAACCAAGATGAACTCATATCATGTGGCACACAATTTAATAATTATTTATGCTCTCATCTCTGTCCTGGATCTGAAAATGTGCTTGAGTTATATAAATGATCATTTTATAAAGCTTCTATTCCATCATTCTATTCCATTTTCCAGGCTTCTCTTAGTACATTTTTTACCTTTCCCTGTGTGGTGTGTGTGTACACATGCACTCACTTGTCATTACCCCAGCAGTAAAATCCTTTTAGTATTCCTCTGAAGAGAGAGGATGGTGCTCAGAAGCTTAGTCTTGTTTCTTTGAATGATCTCTGGGAATGGTTCTTTTCACTGTCCTATCACCCACAGACATGTGTGGAAGGAAAGAGTAGTAAGTAGCCAACTCCCTCAGTTCCCACTGAGTAAATACCTGTGCACGAGTATACACACACCCTCCCTAAGAAGAATCACCCCTCTCTTTAGCTTTCCGCTGTAGAGAGCAAACCACACAGTGACTACTGTGGGCAGGGGTGATGAGTCAGACACTGTGTCCTTCATCTTACTGTCTCACCTCTGAGGAAGGCTTAACTGCCCCAGACCTTCTGTTCTTCAGGATGACCAATGTGGAAGTTCCTCTGACCAGAAGACAATCTCCCTCATGACTCAGCCCCCTTCTTCCTGGGTCATTTTTACTCGTTCTCTCAATCTTTCCTTATTTTCTTTGCTGGGGAGATGAGGGAAGGAAGCTTTGAACCCCAGGGTAAATGGGCAAAATAATGAATAATTCTATATTCTGCACACAATTTTTACTATTCTTCTCTTGTTCCCCTCCTTCTATACAGACACCCCCCCAAATTTAGTCATCAAAGAATTACATTAAAAAGAAATCAATTACATCAAAGAATTACAAAAAAGAAATTAATTTCCTGTGAATAGCACACACTGGTTCTACACACTAATTGACATCCACTACCCACACTTGATAGGATAACTCTAACACCGAAAGTCCCTTCTACTAGTTTAGTCTTAGAAGCATGGCTTGGAAGTACCATGACTATTTCCCTCCTTCTGGAACCAAAGTGGACAAAGGGAAGGACAAACGCAAATGCACATTCTGTTAACAAGCATCATTTATAATTAGCTGCTTAGCCAAAGTTTTGATGATGAGGAAAAGAATAATGATGATATGGCTCGTGATGATGATGCTACAAAGTGCTGATGGTGATGACGAATTCACAAGAAAAAATCCTAACACCTCTTGTTTGAGTGAAGCTGTATATTGAAAGAAGGAATGCATTAGACAGCCATGCCATGAGAAACAACCTCCCTAGGAAGCAAATAACCATGCTGAGAAACAAATCCATAAAGGACCCCTTATCTTTCAGGGAGGATTCCAAAAGAGCTTCTTTGCATCACAGTTTTGTGCTTCTTCATCCCATTCCCCTACAGTGGTAGTCGGTAGTGCTGTTTTGCTGAACACCTCCAGCTCCCTAGGTTTCCAGGCCATGGGAATTCTACTTTCTAGCTCACTTATGGTTGGACCAGGCAAATAGTTCTGACCAATACATTATAAGCAGAAGTCATATGTGTCACTTTCAAACCAAAACACTTAAGTGCCAATGCAGAGGCCTCCAGAGTTTTCTTTGCCCCAGCCACAAGGCCAGTATGGCTGAAGAGCAGGTGTTCCTTAGAGTGAGTGGGTTCCAGAGTGAGCTGACATGGAGATGGACTCCCAGCCAAAGCAGAAGGAATGGTCTCGAGGGAAAAACAATCCTTTGTTGTTCTAAGGACTCTTTTAATCCTTAGATTAAACAACAAAAGGGATTGTTCTAATCCTCTGATACTTGGGAATTGATTTGTTACCCAAACATAATCCAGTCTATCTAAACTGACTCAGTAGTGGAACCCAGAAAGGAGGAACAGCTATAACCAAAACATAAACTTGGTTAGTGACCAAATAATGAGTGGTGAAGAAACTTCACTGGAGGCTGTCAAGGGCAATTCATGTCATAAGTGGCAAAATATTTGAAAAAATGGTAACTGTGATAACTTAGAAGGCAGATAATGCTTCTAAAATTTACATATCTTGAAAGAGGCTCAAAAATAGATGATTAGTATCATATGGTAGTTACTATTGGCTGCCTCTGACAATGTAATACAAGATATTGATGAGCTCAGAAAAGTATTGACCAGTAGGCAAGCAGAGATAAAATGGACAACAGAGATCCCAGAAATATGGGGATTTCAGGGTTGACAGAGGCAACTGCTTCTCATTTCCAATAAGAAATAAGCACAACTTTAAAAACAACTCTGTGCAAGAAGGGCTTGATTCACAGAACAAATCAGCATGAGGCAGTCACACCCACTGCTAACACCTTGGAATGGAATAGGGTGTTTTAGAGCAAAGCCTAATTAAAGTTTTTAAATTATAGTTTCCTAAAAAATCATTTGATTGGACAAAGTGGCTTAGGAGAAAAAAACTAGAGGTTTACTATATAGAAAAGTGATACACTCAAATTATCCACCATTAAGTTCATCTCAAGAAGAAGAATAGGTATGTTTATTGGCTATTGGCACATACAGCTGCCTGGATAGATAGAAAAAAGCCTAGGAATACTTAAGTCACATTGCCAAAGGAACCATGACCTGAACTAAACTATGCATGACTGTTCAAGACTTGAAATAATCTTTAGGGCCCTATATTTTTCTGGTCAAGAAGAAAAGTGACAAAGTTGCTCAATTTTCAAGGAGGGTGTCACTTCCAATGCCAGTCTCAGACATGACCAAGGAAGAAAATGGAGGAAAGGAATGCTCCAGAGGGAGAAGCCAAGGGGCAGAGATCAGTGGGCTGAGAGCCTCTCCCAGGCAGCCAAATGAGGGCCTAACTCTATTTAGCAGGGTTTCAGAATCACTGTGGATCAGTGATGCCTGTGCTTCTCCCATCTTTCCCATTTCTGAATGGGAATACTGATTAAAGCTTTCCTGTTCTAAATCAACCATTGTTGGTTATATTGGGAGAGAGGGAAAGATACCTTGTGTTTTTGGTTGCTTCCATTTCTGAATTAGGAAGAGTCACATCCATAACTGATGTACAGACCAGAACATGTCACTCCCTAATGTAGACTACTTCACACCACTGAAGCTCCTAGAATTTTAGCTCAGTCCCAGGACTGGATAGGACTTCTGGGTTGTCTCCCTTAGGGAGTTAGCACAGCTTGCCTGTGGGAGCCAAATGTTTTGTGATCAGAAGGGTAGTTGATCGCTGTTGCCATTTACCAAATATTTCCAACTCTCCACCTTCTGGGCATGTGATAAGATTGGATCCTTCCTGGTTCTCGTGTGGTTGAGGAAGATTATGTGACTAGTTCTAGCAAGTGAGTTGTGACATGTGCTCTATCTGGCCTGCAGCACTCAATCACCAGAGCTCTTTTCTTCTCACACTGATCCCACACTTGAGAAGCTACCTGCTCTACTTTGTATGACCCAGCTCGAAAGACATACAGCAGAGCCCCAAGAACATCGGTCAGAGGTATGTACTGTAAGATCTCACTTAACATTATCAATAGTTAAGACTTTAAATGAAATGATGTATAACAGAGCCAACTTTACCACAGCCTGATTGACATGAGTTAAATTCTTATGGCATCTCATCAATTTATAATGAAATGATGTTAGTCAAGGACCTGTTGTAGTCTGATTATTATTTTTTTAATTAATTAATTTATTTATTTATTATAAATATATTTTATTGATTATACCATTACAGTTGTTCTATTCCCCCCCTTCAATCCCCTCCACCCACACCTTCCCTCCCCCACCATTCTCCCCCCCTTAGTTTATAACCACATGTCTCAAGTTCTTTGGATTCTATAATTCCCCCACTATTCTCGCCCTCCCCCCATCTATTTTCTACCTACCATCTATGCTATTTTCTGTGCCTTCTCCCCCCTTCTCCTCCTCCCACCCCCCCTATTTCTAACCCTCCATGTGTTCTTCATTTCTATGGTTCCACTCCTGATCTAGCTGTCCTCTTAGTTTGCTTTTGCTTTAGGTGTGGTTGTTAATAACTGTGTGTTTGCTGTCCTTTCACTGTTAATATTTTTTATCTTCTTTTTCTTATATAAGTCCCTTTAGCATTTCATATAATAAGGGCTTGGTGATGATGAACTCCTTGAACTTGACCTTATCTGAGAAGCACTTTATCTGTCCTTCCATTCTAAATGAAAGTTTTGCTGGATAAAGCAATCTTGTCTGTAGGTCTTTGGATTTCATGACTTGGTATACTTCTTTCCAGCCCCTTCTTGCCTGTAAGGTCTCTTTTGAGAAATCCGCTGACAGTCTGATGGGTACTCCTTTGTAGGTGACTGTCCCCTTATCCCTTGCTGCTTCTAGGATTCTCTCCTTCATTTTGGTCTTGGCTAATGTAATTATGATGTGCCTTGGTGTGTTCCTTCTTGGGTCCAACTTCTTTGGCACTCTCTGAGCTTCCTGGATTTCCTGGAAGTCTATTTCCTTTGCCAGACTGGGGAAGTTCTCCTTTATTATTTGTTCAAATAAGTTTTCCACTCGTGGCTGTTTCTTTCCCCCTTCTGGTACCCCTATAATCCGGATGTTGGAACGTTTAAAGATGTCCTGGAGGTTCCTAAGCCTCTCCTCATTTTTTTGAATTCTCATTTCTTCATTCCTTTCTGGTGGGATGTTTTGTTCTTCCTTCTGGTCCATTCCATTGATTTGAGTCCCAGTTTCCTTTCCATCACTATTGGTTTCCTGTGCATCTCCCTTCATTTCAATTAGTTTAGCCTTCATATGTTCCTCTAATTTGTGACTATGTTCCTCTAATTTGTGACTATAATCTACCAGTTCTGTGAGCATCCTGATAAATAGTGTCTTGAATTGTGCTTCTGAGAGGCTGGCAATTTCTCGGTCGCTTAGAGTTATTGGCTCTGGGACTTTGAGTTCTTCTTGCGCCATCTTTTGGGCTGTTCGTGCCTGTTCCATAGCAGGATCAGAGCCCTAAAATGTTCACTAGAACGGGGCAACTAAATCGCTGGTTTGTGTCGTTGTATGTGGGGGCGGAGTCAAAGAGCAACAATGGCTCTCACCGGTATTGCAGGGAAACTAAGTCGCTGGGTTGTGACGCTGTATGTGGGGGCGGGGTCAAAGAGGGACTCTGGCATCCTGTCTGCCTCCTGCCACCCCAGCCCTCACCGGTGCCACAGGGCAACTAAGTCGCTGGGTTGTGACGCTGTATGTTGGGGTGGAGTCAAAGAGGGACTATGGCGTCCTGTCCGCTGCCTGCTGCCACAGCCCTCACCGGTGCCGCAGTTGCTGCCGTCACCGGGCCCACGCGTTTCGTCCCACTTCACGGGAGTGTGCCACTGCCGTCAGCCCTTGCCCCCTGGGGCCTGCGTGGTCTGTCTCACTGTGAGCGAATATGTGCCCGCGGTCTGCCCCGCACCCCAACTGGTTCCCGTCTGCCTGTGCACCTGGGTCGGGGGACCTGTCCTGCCCGACCCTGCTCGCTGTTGGCTCCGCCCCTCTTACCGTTCCCATTGAACGGTTAGATGTAGTCGGACTTCCGTAGAATTCAATTTTCTGTCCTTTGGTTGTGTCTTTGTTTCTCCAAACCTTTGTTGTATTCAAACTTGGTTGTGGGAGAAGGCACAGTGTTTCCACCTATGCCTCCATCTTGGCGGAAGTCCCTGATTATTATTAAATAATCCTTTAATATAAACTGCTGAGATTTAGGAAATGTTTGTTACTAGAGCACAACCTAGCCTTTTTGGACCAATACACATAGTAGTTTTGCTTCATATAACACAGAAGTCATTAATATTCTATTTCTTATGGCTACAAAAAGAATTTAGTAAACATGGATCATGAAATTCTGTGGGAGCGACATTACCCGCAAGTCCCCCTGCCCGCCACAGATGAAAGTGAAACTACCAAGACATGACCTGCTTGGGGAGGAGAGGTGGCCAGTCTCTCAGAGGAGAAAGACTAGGAGCCCCTCCTCAATGGCTTTTATTGAGTTATAATACACAGGAATACAGGCGGCAAAGATTAAACAGTAGATAACATTTCAAAGAAATCTGAGAGCTTAGTCTGAGTCAGTATCTGTCAGGTAAGGGGGTTGCAGAAACTTTGGGAGACATACTCATTTCCTGCTCAGACCCTTATCATATGAATGAAAGCACTCAGCAAAGCAGGCTTCACAGAACTTTCAGGAACTCTTTCTTATGCCTGATCACCCCAGATCCTGCTCTAGCCAGCAAGGGGTTGCACCACCTCCCCCATCACATGTTTTCAGGTTTAAGTGGATTAGAGCCAGGAAGCACTTCTCCCAGAGGACATGGGGATTCGGGCTATGTCAGAATAGCCAGGGTGGGGGGGTAATGATCCATCACTCCCTCTTTGTTGCAGCCCCCCCCAATCATCCCATGATGGCCTCCCAATTGACCATGTCTGGCTTAGGTTTCCCCTCCTCTGAGGGATCTTACCCGTCTCTGACTATCCGACCATTGGGGGCAGGGGATGAAGCAGAAGCAGTGTTTGCTATCAGAGACAAGTTTTGTCTCCTTAGTGGCTCACATTCCAGAGGTCACTCACCCAGTCTTAGCCATGAGGGGCACTTACAACTCCTGAAACCAGGCAGAGAGGTTCCCAACATCTCCCCCTTTTTTGTTTGTTAAATCAATTGATGCTGTTAGGCCTGTGAAACCTACTATTTGCTGTCCTCGAATGTGATCATGAGAAAACAACTTCCATATACATCGTAAAGCACAAATAAGGATTAAAACAAGGAGGAGCCCAAGGGCTGCCAAGACCCAAGCTCCTAAATTCAGTCAGTTGAAAAATGTTACAAATGCAAGGGAATGACAAGAGTAATAGCTCTGATTATACTTCATTCTTGGAGAGAATTAGCATAGACTTCAGGAAGTTACTTTAAAGATATGCAGGTAGGGCTTGTGCCTGAACTCAGGGTGAGAGAGTTTTAGCAAGAGTAAGTCACAAAGCATTATTAGAATCAGTAAACATCCAGTGGCTCCAAAGACCCACATTCTCAGAATGTCCTACAGCTATTGATGTAACTTTAGCTGCAATTTATCAATTTGTCCCTTTAAGTTGGTAGAAAAAGTCCCTCTTAGGTGTTGTTGAATACCACTCCAGGAGTGCTGGCTGGAATTCCACTTCAGGGGGATGACACACAGCTTGGAGAAGTCTGGATTGGGAGAGTCCAATGGGTGGAGGTGGGTCATCATCAGGGAAGCCTTTTCTGTGATATGGCTTCACCCTCTTCACTGGCAGTTCCAAAGGTCATTCTGGAAAGCAAACACAAGCATACCCTCTTCCCCAGGTTAAAAGTTCTATAGGACCCTGCCAAGTGTCATTTTCTAGAAAATCTCTATATAAAATCTGAGGGTAAGGTGATGTTGACTCTTCTGTCTGAAAATGTTTCTCAATTGGAGTATAGAGTAATTCGTCATAATTTATAAAATTATAGGTAAGTGTCCAACAAAATCAAGTTTTGGGGGGAAGGACTCATGACTCCACCTTTTTTGTTTTTTAAAAAGATTTTTAAAACTATGATGAGCCCACTCTACAATTTCCTGACCAGTTGGACTGTAAGTTACTCCTGTTAAAGCAGATGCATGTAGGGCATCAGAGTAAGTGTCAATAGAAACATGAATGTATTTGAATTTTCCAAGAAGAGTGTAATCAGTGACATCTGTTTGCCAAATTATTTGAGAACTTAGTCTTTGAGGATTAATTCCTGTAAGTGGGGGTCCCTTATTAAGGGCTAGATGATCAGGACATTCATTAATAATTTGAAAAATGGTTACACACCAAGGGTCAAAGTCCCTTGACTGACTAATCATTTCCTCTGGGAGAACAGCCAGTTCTTCCCCAAGGAAATAATCAGTGTTTACAGGTACTGAGTTAAAAAATGGCACTTTGTCTTCCGTGGAGAAGGGCTAGTTCTCCCCAGGAGACAGTACACCTAAGTTTCAGTTTTACCATAAAGGTCAGAGCTCTGGCATAAACAAGGAGGATTTTTAATATTTCTTTAACATGTCATACCTCCTATCTCATTTCTATCATGCTTTAATTGACAAACTTATGAACACATTCATAACTTTTAGAAACAGTTTGGTCTCCATTAGCAAATACTTTCACTTTTTTAAAAATTGGAGTTTTGACTTGCTCCGTTTCCAAACTGGGCCCATTCACTCCTCATTAGGCAACCTGGTGGCTCCCCGTGCCTGGCAGGTCAAAACTGCACAGGCGTGTCCCAGACTGCACCCGGTGCTGGGTGCCAGGAAAAGTGGTGCACCCGGTGCACCCGGTGCACCCAGTGAAGTGCCAGGTGCGCACCTGCAGGGAGAAAAAGAGGCGAGGGAAACCAATCTCCACCATGCATCACTGCCATCCTGGCAGAGACACCCAGCCCCCACTCAACTTGCTGCCAGCGTGCACACCCAGGTGGCTGTAACCACGTCTTTCTTATGCCCGATCACCCTGGATCGCTCTAGCCAGCAAGGGGCTGCACTGCCTCCCCCATCATAGGTTTTTAGGCTTGAGTGGATTACAGCCAGGAAGCACTTCTCCCAGAGGACATGGGGACTTGGGCTATGTCAGAATAGCCAGGGGGCAAGGGTCCATCACTTCTTCTTGGTTGCAGCCCCCCTCCATCAGTCCTCCCAAGATGGCCTCCCAGGTGATCCTGTCTGGCTTAGGTTGCCCCTCCTCTGAGGGATCTTACCCATCATGGACTATCCGACCATGCACTGGGGGCAGGGGATGAAGCAGAAGCAGCATTTGCTGCCGGAGATAAGCTTTGTCTCCTTAGTGGCTTGAATTCCAGAGGTTGCTCACTCAGTCTTAGCCAAGGGGGGCAGTTACAACTCGTGAAACCAGGCAGAGTGGTTCTCAACAAAATGCATTTCAAAACATAACTTTTTGGCCAACATTTTTGCTCCTATTGTTGCTGTTTCTTCCCCTGCCATGTCATTTTGTAGAGATTTTCTTATGCATTTATACTGAACTAGTCTGAATTTTTGTTCTTCCTTGTCCATTTTCTGACCTAACTCTTTCCCACCAAGGTAGCAAAAACCTGTTGTCTAACTCTGGTGTCTCTGCTGACATCTTGGGATTATGGACTAAGGATAAATCTTTATGATAAAATGTTGTAAGTACCTTGTGTTTATTAAGCTTTTAATAACTATTAACTAAAGATAATAACAGCTAATTATAAGCTTTTAGTTAATGTTTACTGTATTCTAAGCACTTTTCTGAGAGTTGTAAAGTAATTGCTTTCCCTAACCTCCTTATAAAGATGAGAAAACTGAAGCACAGGAAAGTTACATAGCATCCCATGCTGCGGAACCACTTCGTACCAGAGCAGGGTTCCAGTGCAAACCGTCTGGTGTCGGAGCTTGTGTTCTTCACTCCCGACTTGGGTTCTGCACAACTCTAATCTCACATCATGTTACTAGATATTCACCCACAGGCGCGCACACACACAGACACACACACACTCTCTCTCTCCAATTAAATGAGTTTGAGAATTTGATATTGAACTGACTTAGAGGTTTACAATGGACATTAGAATAAAGGCTACTTTAAAAGGCTCTGATACACCCCTTAACATTATTTCACCCAATTTTTCCCTAATAGATTTAATCATAGAACCCTGCTTTCACCAAAGCTTACATTTTGAAAGAATGTAATTAGAGAAAATCACATCATATAAATCAAGTGTTAAGAGTGACAGACAGTGACATCACCTCAGTCAACTGCATTGCTTTGACGATGCCAGCACAGGACTTTAGAACAAGTCATGAGCTCCCCACAGTCTAGACAGCAATGATTGGAATCCAGATCTCTGGCTTCCTGCTCAGCATGATTTCTCTACCCTGTGGGTTATAAATAGCAAACTCTTTCAGGGTGAAGTGGTGGATCAGAGAGAAGCACAAGCTCCCACAAATACCAACCATTACGAGGACAAGGACCCTGCCTGTTGTGTGTTTTCCCCTGGCCCAGCACAATTCCCTTCACATGACAGGTGCTTATTATGTTAGTTGATAGGGAATGATGAGGAATGGGAGGAGGACAAAGTAACCAAAATGAAGAGATGAAACAAGCATGTGGCCTATGCAGAGAGTATTGGTTACTTAGTAGGTGACACAAAGGCCACAAGGTCCAAAAGGATCCCTCTTCACTTACAATAACACTATCCTTCTCAAGGTACTAATGAAGTAAAAGCAAATCCTGTAAAGCTGTGTATATGAACGTGTGTGTGTGTGTGTGCGTGTGTCCATGCACAGGCATGAGGGTTGGGTGGCAGAAGAAAGGAGAGCTGGACAAGATGGAGAAAATCATATCTAACAAAAGATATTGCCCCAGAGAACAGGTACACAGGTGAAGGGTGCCAAAGCCATTCCAGTAATGGAAGAACAAAGGGCCATGGCTCTCAATGTATGTTCTGGAAAGATGAAGAAGTGTTCCTGCCTGTTCCACCATTTGAGTGAAGTATAAGTTCTTTGTGTACAATCACAAAGATATGGATCTAGAACCTTTGACACAGTAAAAGAAACTGTAGTTTCAAAGTTTACATCTATGGTTGGTTTTGCTAAATGTGGAGTCCATAGAGTAGAAACTTGTTTTGGTTCTGAAAACTATGCTTTTTCATTGAAGGATGGTCAAGCCCAGAATGTGGTTTGTGAAGGAGACCTTAAGGCAAAAGAAATTAAATCATTTCACAACAAAACAAAAGTGAAATGATTTTCATTCTCCCTCAGAGTCAGGAATTTTGGGAAGCCTCTAGTTGCAGAGGAGAAGAAAATAGAGAAGGCTCTCTGTTGAATAGGACAAGTCTCCAAAACAGGGTAGGGTGACAAGGTCAAAGACCATCCTGTGAGGAACTATGTCAAGTGGGATACAGAGATTGGAACAGGGTTGTCTGATTTCCAATTTTAGGCTGATTTTGTCTGGCCTTGAGTTCCCTGTCCAACCTTAGGGAATGAAGGGGCTGAATGGAGGGGAGGAGAAGAGGGAGGGAAGAGAGAATATTAACAGAAAGAGAAGATTCCACGAGATCTCTCACTCCCCTCCCACCTTTCTTTGATACAAACATGTGGGAGCAGTAAGTGTAGGCTGGATTGGGGGCTGGTTTCCCAGGCAGAGAGCTGCTGACCCATGCCCAGTGAGTCTACATTGTATGTAGTTGGGCTTCCAAGATGCTGCTTCCCTTCCTGAGGAGTGGAGGGTGTGATTTTAATGTTCTGGTTCTTCTGCTTTGCTGGTGTAATGAAATAGCTAGGCCTAAATAATGCAAAACTCCTGGTCCACTGATGGTAACTTCTCTCTTTTTTTAACTACAGACTCTAATTCACTCCAAGTAACAAATTATGTTTTATGGCTTTTTATAAAATATTCATTCCTCCCTCCAGTGCTCTCAGTAATTCAGAAAGCCTCATGTAAGGAGGACATCTTTTCGTCCTAGACACAATTTATAGTGGCCAGCTGGGCTCTGACCCCTGAGGGGTGAGGATGCTGGGCTGGGCAGAGGGTGAGGGTCCCAGCACTCTGTTCTCTGTGGAGGTGGACTTTCAGGACACTTGCAGATGAGGGCCAGGGAGGATGTGAGGGAGGAGAGAAAAGGGGACCCTGCTGCACTTCTCCAGAGTCCTCACACTTCCCATTTCTTCTGAAGAGGTCAAAGCCATGCCAAGCCCTCTTCATACAATTCCTTCCCATCTGCACCCTCTTTGCTGAAATTGTTTTGTGTGTTGTTTTCACCCAGGCCTTGGTCCAGAACAACAGCGAGGGGGAGAGAGTCAAGACTCAGAGAGGGCCAGTGTGTGCAGGGGGCAGTGGGAGAAAAGGGTGAGGTGATTGCTGTTCTGGAGAGAAGGGAGATTCTCAAATGCCCTCCCATTTTTCCTCCACTTATGTTTTCCATCTAGGCAATGAAGGGACACATGATCATAACAATATTAATAATAACCTTTCTTTTTAATGGTGCTTTACAGTTTGCGAAGGATGATCACATCCAGGGCCTTTAACACTATGTTGGGGTCAGGAAATCTGACTTCCAGGCCCAGCATACCCGTTGTTCAACCCATGTCACTGTACTTCCCTGGGCCTCAGTTTCCTGCCCTGCCCTCCTATAAACTCCTAAGACTTTATAAGAGTCTTTATAAACTCCTAAGAGTTTATAGGAGAGAACTCTGAGTTATAGAACTAGGGTTATAAGTTTTAACCCTAGTTCTATAACCCTCAGATTCTGGGTACCATTTTAGAGGGTCTCTGGGAATCTGTCCACTGACTGGCAGAAAGAACTGCATATTCCCCAGGAACACAGTGGCTGAAACTCCCTGATGAGAGTGGTCCTCTACTACACTGGGACTCCAGGTGTTTCCCACCAAGCTCTTCCTGCTGGGTGAGTCGGTGAGGAGTGGGCTTTATGCACCCTCCCTAGCAGACCTATTGCTTGGAGTCTGTGCAGAGGACACGTGTTGCCAGCTACAGTATACAGAGCCATAGAGGGAGAGAGAGAGAGAAGATGTAAAATACACGTGTCAACCCCAGTCCCATTTCCCGGCTATTCAGAAGTATGCCTATACCTTTCTATATTGGGAAGTGCTCATCTGAGAGTAAATTGAATGGCAGAAGCTGAAAAATCATAAACAGTCAAAATGTGGAGAGGTGAAAATTACAGTAGAGAGCATTTCCAACTGATTTGCCACCTAAAAATCTCAAAGTACACTGTATCTTCCATTTACCCAGAATTTATTAATCTGAAAAGTCCAAATTAATTATTGCAGGCATTTTATATTATCTTAGGCAATAGAGTAGGTAAGAATCTGTGAGTCCAGAACTCCTCGAGATGTATTAACTGCAAAATACATAGAATTTGCCACTCATTCATTTCAGTGTGAATTGAGCAGAACTTATGTGTGGTAAGAGCACAAAAAGAAGGCACATTGACAGCACTGTCTCTGCTGACTCTTTTTTGTCATTGCCAGCTGTCCCTTGCCTATGTATTCTGGAGACTTGAGAGAAATTCATTCATTTGCTCAGCAAATAATTACTGGGCATCTTCTGTGCACCAGATACTGTGTTATGTGCTGAATATACAATGTTGAACAAAATAGTCATGGCTCCTGAACTCAACGACAGTCTATCTAATAGGGGACAAATTATACACACACATACCTGCAGAGAGAAAAAACAGCAACCCCTAGCTATTTCAGCACTCAGTCATTCCAATCATCCCTGCTAATGCCCCTAGACATCACAGAGCAGACACCACACATTCCCAGTATGACTTGTTCAACATTCCTAAATCACAGAATTGTGAGATATAATGGATACCCTGGTGTGCAGCAATGAAAACCTGAAACTCTCAGACAAGCCAAGTTACCTACAGAAAGTCAGTCAGTTATGGAGAGGAATTTCAAACCCAGCTGAACTGCTAGAAGGGACCGCCTCCTGAGAAGGGAGTAAGGTTGTCAGAGCTGAGGGGGGCCCAGTGCTTAACTTATTCATCTGCTTTTCTGAATGCTGAACTAGCCCTGTGAGGATTCCTTCACACACACATGCACATGCGCGTGCACGTGTACATGCACTAATGTGCACACTCACATGCACACGCTCACACACCTAGGCAGTGTGTTTCACAATCATCATCGCCAAGAGTGAGTTCTTACAGGCAAAGTGTATGCATGCAGTCTCTGATTTAGGGAGAAAGCTTAGCTAATCAAAGAGTCAGCTGACCTCTGGAATGCCAGATCTAGGTCTAGCCTTGCTCTGCTGCACAGAGGAACCAGACAGAAGGTTCCAATTTGAATTCCATTTCCATGAAAAAAAATAACTTCCATCCTAATCCCGTGGTCCTTCCCAAAGCCAGGAAGGGGCCCTGCTGTAGAGAATTGCCCTGTGTCCTCACAAAACAGGTTCTTGCTCCCTTATCAAAAATGTGGAGACCAAGGATGGAATCCCATGTGCAGGTGGAGGGCAGGCCCAATGCTGTCTAGAAATTCTGTAGTTGGCATTCTTAATTTTGTCAGCTCAGGAATCAGCAAAGGGAGGGGCAAACTGACATCATAGGAGAAAACTTCCCATATGTGACATCTTCCTTGTGTCCAGATTCCATTTTCCACAGCTGCTTAGGAAAACATCAAACCGCATGAGCATGCAGGGCTCCCTTAAAGCCAGGGACAGCCCTGGCTGGTGTAGCTCTGTGGATTGAGCACGGGCTTGTGAATCAAAGGGTTGCCAGTTTGATTCCCAGTCAGGGCATATGCCTGGGTTGCAGGCCAGGTTCCCAGTGAGGGGCCTGTGAGAGGTAACCACACATTAATGTTTCTCTCCCTCTCTTTCTCCCTTTCTTCCTCCTCACTAAAAATAAATAAATAAATCTTTTAAAAAATTGCCTTGGGACTTCCAGCCAAGATGGAAGCGTAGGTGGAAACACTGTGCCTCCTCGCACAATAAAGTTTAAAGACAACAAAGTTTTAGTAATAAAAATGCAACCAAAACACAGAAAATTGAACTATACGTAAGTTCGACAACAAGGAACCATTTAGCTAGACCGGTAAGAGTGGTGGAGCCAGCAGAGAAGCAGGATCAGGCAGGAAAGATCCACTAGACCGACCCAGGTACGCAGGCAGCTGTGGGTGGATCCCAGGTGTGGGGTAGCAACGGGCAGACCCAATGAGGGCGCAAGGCTGCAAGCTAACTGTGGTCACACATTCGCACACAGATAAACCAGGCAAAGGAGTGAGCAGAGAGACAGACCATGCAGGCCCCAGCAGCAGGAAGCAGAAGGGACCACCATTACCCCTCTTTGACCCCACCCCCACATACAGCGTCACAACCCAGCTAATGAGTTGCCCTGCCCTGGTGAACACCTAGGACTCTGCCCCTCATATGTAACAGGTGGGAAAAGACCAAAACATTATGGCTCAAGAAGAACTCAAAGCCCCAGAGCCAATAACTCTAAGTGACTAAGAGATAGCCAACCTATTAGATGCACAGTTCAAAACACTGGTGATCAGGATGCTCACAGAATTGGTTGATTTTAGTCACAAATTAGAGGAACAAAAGAAGGCTAAACTAATTGAAATTAAGGGAAATGCACAGGAAACCAATAGTGATGGAAAGGAAACTGGGATTCAGATCAAGGGAGTGGACCAGAAGGAAGAAAGAAACAACCAATCAGAAAAGAATGAAGAAACAAGAATTCAAAAAAATGAGGAGAGGCTTAGGAACCTCCAGGACATCTTTAAATGCTCCAACATCTGAGTTATAGGGGTACCAGAGGGGGGAGAGGAAGAGCGACAAATGGAAAACTTATTTGAACAAATAATAAAGGAGAACTTCCCCAATCTAGCAAAGCAAACGGACTTTCAGGAAATTCAGGAAGCTCAGAGAGTCTCAAAGAAGTTGGACCCAAGAAGGAACACACCAAGGGACATCATAATTACATTACCCAAGATTAAAATGAAGGAGACAATCCTAGAAGCAGTAAGAGATAAGGGGACAGTCACCTACAAAGGATTTCCCATCAGACTCTCAGCAGATTTCTCAAAAGAGACCTTACACGGCAAGAAGGGGCTGGAAAGAAATATTCCAAGTCATGAAATCCTAAGACCAACATCTAAGATTGCTCTATCCAGCAAAGCTTTCATTTAGAATGGAAGGACAGATAAAGTGCTTCTCAGATAAGGTCAAATTCAAGGATTTCATCATCACCAAGCCCTTATTATATGAAATGTTAAAGGGACTTATCTAAGAGAAAGAAGATAAAAATATTAAAAGTGAAAGGACAGCAAACTGAGAGTTATTAATAACCACACCTAAAACAAAAGCAAACTAAGAGGACTGCTAGATCAGGAGTGGAACCATAGAAATGAAGATCACATGGAGGGTTAGCAACAGGGGAGGAGGAGGAGTGGGGAGAAGGTACAGAGAATAAGTAGCATAGATGGTAGGTAGAAAACAGATAGGGGAAGGGCAAGAATAGTAGGGGAAATATAGAATCTAAAGAACTTGAGGCACGTGGACGTAAACTAAAGGGGGGATGATGGGGAGGGGTGTGCAGGGTGGAGGGTAATAAAGGGGGGAAATAGGACAACTGTAATGGCATAATCAATAAAATATATTTTTTAAATGCCTTGGATAGATTGGAAGTGAGCAAATGGGATTTGTGCCCAAAAATTGTAAAGGGGAACATACAAAAAATGTCTTATTCATCACTGCAGCCCTACTACCTAACTGGGGTGGCTGATAAATAACAAAAATTCATGGCTTTCTGAATGAATAAAAAATAACCTCTGTACATTGGCTTGATATCCTAAACATTTCAGGAAGGGGTGGTTTGCTCCCTATCCAGAAACACGCCTGTGATCTTCTGAGAAAGAGCAGATGCACTGAAAGCCATGGCTCCTTTGCTCACTGGTAGATCTCAAGCTCTTGGGAGACATGTGGACAGAGCACAGACCACTGCCCCAGATACCAATCACCAGTTGTGTGCCCCTGGGCACTTTCTTCACCTCTCTGAGCCTTAATGTTCTCATAGCTACAATTACTCTTTTTCTCAAATTAAGGTGAATATATTTGAAATACTTTAAATAAAGTCAAAACTTAATAACTGTAATTCCTCTCTCCTTACCTTGAGCTGCCAAAACTCTAGAAATAAAATTTTGCTGTAAAAAATCTATAACCCTATATTTCTCCATTCTCTCTTCTCTCCACTCCCTGCCTTTGCAATCCGGCACAGCTGGCAGCCCCAGCATGCAAGTTCACTGTGGAATATGAGACTATACCAAAGCGCATTTGTGGTACTGATGAGAAGCAAACTCTAAGGTAAAGTTTTTCTTTTAGTCATTAATTATTAAATTTATTAAAACTATATTGTTTGTTAATTGTTTTGTATTTCTAAATACCATTTTACATGCATTCAATAAATATATGTTTATATACCTGATGATGGATTGTTAAATTCATCGTTCCTCAATTTTTTTATTGTTGCTCAATTACAGTTGTCCCAATTTTCCCCTTTGTTCTGACCTTCCCCACCCACCCCCTGCTCCCACAGTCAATCCCCACCCTGTTGTCCATGTCCATGGGTCATTCATACATGTTCCTTGACTAGACACTTCCCCTTCCTTCCCCATTATCCCCTTCCCTCACCCCTCTGGTCCCTGCCAGTTTGTTCCTTATTTCCATGTCTCTGGTGCTATTTTGCTCCTTTGTTTGTTGATTAGGTTTAACTTATTGGTGAGATTACATGGTATTTGTCCCTCACCACCTGGCTTATTTCACTTAGCATAATGCTCTTTAGTTCCATCCATGCTGTTGCAAAGGGTAGGAGCTCCTTCTTTCTTTTTGCTGCATAGTATTCTATCGTGTAAATGTGCCACAGTTTTTTGATCCACTCATTTACTGATGAGCACTTAGGCTGTTTCTAGCATTTAGCTATTGTAAGTAATGCTGCTCTAAACATAGGGGTGCCTAGGTTCTTTTGAATTGGTGGTTTGGGATTCTTAGGGTATAATTCTAGCAGTGGAATCACTGGCTCAAAAGGCAGTTCCATTTTTAGTTATTTGAGAAAATTCTACAGTGGCTGCACCAGTCTGCATTCCCACTAACAGCGCACTAAGGTTCCCTTTTCTCCACAACCTAGTCAGCACTTGTTGTTTGTTGATTTGTTAATGATGGCCATTCTGACCAATGTGAAATGGTATCATACTGTGGTTCTAATTTGCATTTCTCTTCTGGCTAGTGATGCTGAGTACCCTTTCATATGCCTGTTGGCCCTCTGTGTGTCCTCCTTGGAGAAGTGTCTGTTCAGGTCCTTTGCCCATTTTTTAAATTGGATTGTTTGGCTTTCTGGTGTTGAGTTGTATGAGTTGTTTATATATTTTGGAGATCAAACCCTTGTCCAAGATGTCATTGGAAAATATGTTTTCCCATATCTAAGAGTAAAGTTTTAAGGAAGACTATCAAAGGCTTTAAGAATCAGGCCAACTGGATTTACATCCCTTCTCCCACCCTGGCTGGTGTGGCTCAGCAGATTGAGTGCCAGCCTGCTAACCAAAAAATTGCTGGTTTGATTCCCAGTCAGGGCACATGTTTGAGTTGCAGTTCAGGCCCCCTGCCATCAATTACACATTGATTTTCCCCCTCCTCTCTCTAAAAATAAATAAATAATATCTTAAATCCCATCTCCTCCACTTCAGGCAAGTCATTTAACTAATCTGGACTACCAATTTCTCATCTATAAAACAGGAGCCAACATATTATCATTGTCAGCATTGTTAAAACATTGCCACATTCTGAATGGGCAGGTCTACCCTGAACAGAGCAGTGGGCATGATTCATACACAGTACCATGCACCTTTGGGTGGCTGCTCACTCCAGAAGAAGGGGTGTCTTTTTCTAATTTGCACAAAAGTACTCTATGGGCTAAAGGTGACCCTGGGTTGATGTGAGGATCAAATGAGATATAAGAACATCACTTACTCTGGTTCATAATAGAAGGAAACTTTCAGCATATACCCCAAATATGACTTCTTTTTCTCACCACTTCACTGCTCTATAAATCTCTCAGTTGGTCTTCTGCCAGTGGTGTGCTGGAGCTCATGCTGGCTCACAGAATTAACTACTAAATATTCAGATATTTGGCAGTGTGTTGGTGGTTGAAATTGGCCATGGTGGGAACATTTACACCATAGAAATTAGCAAACATTACAAACCAGGGTTGTTTTTTTTAATTTCCCAGAGAACTGGTTTACTGACAGCTCACTCATTCCACCATCAGAGTAATTTAAACACGTGGGTCATTTGCTGCTTCAAAGACTCCAATAGTTTCCCATCACACTAAGTGTAAAGTCTGAACTCCCATCATCGGTCCTTAGGATCCTGTGTGATCTGCCTTATGCTGGTGCCTGCCTCTGAGACTCCCATTCCTGACATTCTTCCTCTCCTTTTGCAGCTCCTTGACTCTGCAAGCTCTCCACGGCTTTTGGTCCTTGCACTTGTTCCTTCAGCTTGGACCATTCTCTCCCCCACCCCAACCCCATAAATTTGCAGAGCTTGCTCTCTCACTCCTCCCTTAAATGTCACATCTTGGAGAAGCCCTCCCTGGCCATGCTGCCTAAACAGCATACCTCACATATCCTTGCTGCTGCTTTATTCTCTTCATAGGATTTATCACCACTTAACATAATATACATCTGGGTTTTTTGGTAACTGCTTTATTGAGAGATAATTCACAAACCATACAATTCACCCATTTAAAGTGTACCTACAGTGGTTTTCAGTGTATGCAGACTTGTGCAACCATTACCACAGTCAATTTTAGAACATTTTCATCACCCCCAAAGAAATACCTTTAACTATCACTTCCAAAGCCTCCTCCAGAGCACCCTTCCTTTTCCTACCAACCCTAAGCATCCACTAACCTACATTTTGTCTCTACCTTTTTGCCTATTCTGGACATTTCACATGAATGGAATCACATAATATGTGATTTTTTATGACTGGTTCTTTCCACTTAGTGTAATATTTTCAAGATTCATTTATGCTATAGCATATGTCAAAGTCCATTCCTTAATCAATAAATACCTGAAAACACCTGTCAAGTGAAATTAATTTTGAATTGTTGTATTTTATTTATTTGTTTTCTCCTTCAAAAAACCTACTACTTTCCCAATGATTTCATTATTATTGAGGCCACAAAACTTAATTTCTGAAGGTTTTGGTATTGGCTTTATCTTTGATGTCTCATGCTGCAAGGCTACTGATTTTAAATGATACCTGCATCTTATAACTCTATTGCTGTGACCATTGCCATGTCCCATGGGATGTCTTATAAGCCAAATTCTTCTATCAAAGCTGGGGGTGAGCCAATTTTCAAAGGAGTGACCATTCCCTTTGTACCTGAATCCCTCTACGTGCTACACACATGGACAAGGACAATAGAGTGTGGCTTGCCTTTGAGAGCAGGAGGTTGGACAAGGTAGGGGACAGCAATGGGGAGGGAAATGGGGACAATTGTAACTGAACAACAATAAAAAAAGAAAGAAAATTAACTTCCCTCAAAATAGTCGTTCGTTTTTTGTGGCCAGATAACATTCCATCACAAGAATATATTGCATTCTGTTTATCCATTCATCAGCTAGGTTGTTTCTACCCTTTGGCTATTATGAATAATGCTGCTGGAGCAGTCATACAGGAGTTTTGTGAACATATTCTCATTTCTTTGAGTCAATATCTAGGAGTAGAATTGCTTGGTCATATGGTAACTTTCTATTTAACTTTTTGAGGAACTTTTAAGACTGTTTTCCAAAGAAGCTGCACCATTCTACATCCCACCAGCAGGGTATGAAGGTTCCAATTTCTCTATATCCTCAGCAGCAGTTGGTATTTTCTGGGTTGTTTTTTTTTAATTATAGCCATCCTAGTGAGTTTGAAATGGTGTGCCACTGTAGTTTTGATTTGCATTTCCCTCATTGGTTAATGATGCTGAACATTTTTCATAGGCTTATTGGCCATTTGCATTACATCTTTTGATAAATATCTATTAAAATGCTTTGCCCATTTTAAAATAATTCTTTGTATTCTAGATACCAGTCTCTAATCAGATATATGATTTGCAATATTCTTTTTATTTTTTGAGTTTTAAAAAACAACGAATAGACTTTATTTTTCTAGAGCAGCATTAGCTTTATAGAAAAATCGTAGGTTGCCTTTTCACTTTCTTGATAGCATAATCTGAAGCACAGAAGTTTTTCGTTTGATGAATTAAATTAATCTATTTCCTTGGATGAAGGGATTTGGAAGTATAGATTGATAACTGCAAAATATTCATGGGGATGTAAGTTATAGCACAGGAAATATAGTCAATAATATTGTTATAACTAGGTATGGCCTCAGGTGGGCATTGGATATATTTAGAAGACCAGTTTGTAAAATATATGATTTTTCTAACCACTATGCTGTATACCTGAAACCAATAAAATAATATTGACTGTAAACTGTAATTGAAAAAAAAAACCTTTTTAAATTTTATAAAAACAAATCACAAAAGTAATTATTTCCTTCTGTTGCTTGTGCTTTTGGTATTATAATACATGTAGAGCCTACTGCCAAGTCCAAGGTCCTCAAGATTATCTCTATTTTTTTCTTCTAAAAGTTTTATAGCTTTGTGTCTTCCACTTAGGCTTTTGATACACTTTGAGTTAATTTTTGTATATGAGGTGAGGTTATGGTGTAATTGTGGATATCCAGTCTTCCCAGGAGGTATGTTTATTTTTAAAATGTATCCATTTTCATGCTTAGGTCATCAGTTCCCTGAGGACAAAGATTCTCTTCTGTTTTGTTCACTGATGTATGGATCTCCAGCACCTAAACACTGTCCGGTACACAGAGGCCTCAAGGTTTGTTGATGAAATGAATATTAATTAATTCAATATTTGTCATTTATTATCATTACTTTATACATTTAACCCCTATGGCCTTCCGCCCATGTAGTTAGAAATTCCTAGTGTAAAACAGTCTCCCACAGGAATCCTACCTTTACTCTTATTCCTGGAATTCGATTCCTCCTGGCTGTAACGCTAACCCTGCACAACTTCAGGGTGATCTCAGTCCCTCCCTCTACTGTCTGTCAGCTTCCTAGCACTTTCCCGCTCTGTCTCCTCCCCACTTCCTCTTCTCCCTTCCTAGTCATCCTAGCCTCCCACTTCCAGGGATCACCATTCTGTGCCATACCCCCGTCACCCACCTTAGTGACTGCTCACGTTTGCCTAGATTCTTGCCTTTCACAAGGTCCTCTTGAATTTGCCTTATGGATACCCATGAGACCTGCCCCCTATGAGACAGATCAAGTGCTCAGTACTATCCATATTTTAAAAATGAGAACCAGAGTCCTGAAAGGCTTCTCAAGCTGCCTGCAGGTTCCACAGCTTGTTAGTGGCGGCACTATGACTAGTACCCAGGTCCGACTCCAAATGGCGGCAAATGCTGTGAAAGAGGCCTTCAGGTTTTTGTTTGCATGAGGATAACTCTATCACACTGTCTGGGATGGGATGCCTCCCCAAAGTTCCAGTCATCTTGATCACACTAAGCATTTTTTTACAGTATCAGTTAAATTTTGACAAATGATTGCTTACGTGCCAGACACTAATGTTTTACATACATTATCCTTTTAATCCTCACTGTTCTGCTAAACTTGGAGGGATTAACAGACTCCCTCAAGTTCACCTAGCTAACAAATGGTAGAGTTGTAATTCAAACCTAGGTTTGTTCTTAATAACCACATACTGCAAACCCCTCCCATAAAGAGATTCACTAAAACCAAAAGCAAAACTGGTCAAAAGGGGGAGCAGCCTTAGAGTTCTTCTCCACCCCACAGTGAAGATGGCTATGTACTGGTCCTAATGCCCCTCCTTTCCAAAGCAAGGAGAGCTTGTTGCAGAGGTCTCTAGGACTGGGATCCTGTGTCCCAGGTTCTGGGCTGATCGGCTGAGCTCCTTCTTCAACTCCTCCTCCAGCTTTCCTCTAGCTTTTTGGGCTAATCCTTTACTTCTCATCCTCCCACTCACCTAAACGAGGCCCTCTTCATTCCCACTCTGAAGCTGAAGAGGCCTGCAGCCCTCTCTCTCCAAGCAGAGCAAGAATAGCTAATGGCAGAATAAAAGCTGAGTCCTGAGCCACAGTCATTATTCCTCTTTAGCTTGTCATGTCCCTACTCATCACTCTCTGCAGCCTGCCCCTCAGCCCCCTCCTCAGATGACCCATTCTTGGACATCTTCAGAGGGATTTGCTTTCCAAGCCATCACAAGAGTCCCCTGCCAGCCAGCCCCCAGCCTGAAGATCACAGAATTCATTACTGAGCTACAGCAGCTCTCAACAACTGGACACTTAATGGAGACGTATCTGTCCCCTGGGATGGCTCTAAAAGCAGCGTACATCAGTTAATAGTTTCTTCACAATGTTTTTTCCAACTTAGGGCCTCAACTGGTGAAAGGGAAAAAAATTATTATTTGTTTGAAATAATGAAATTGTTCTAATAAACTCACACCCCCAAAATATGCAAGAAGGGAGATGGAATTTCTTTCATTCCTAATTCAAATGCCATCATCACATAGGGGGAGAGAGAACAGGGAACTCTAAGTGAATTGGGAAGGCATAAGGTTTTTACATTTGGGGAAAACAAAGTCTTATTTCTTTACAAAACGTTTATATTAGTGTTTCCTCTACTCTCCATTCAATTGATTTGCATACTCAGTTGCACAAGCTTAAATTAATCTGGACCTCTCTCAGGTAAAATTCTATTTAATTCTCCTTTAGATGACCTATGTTGACTTACTTATTCCTCTAAACTATCTTGTCTGATTTCATTCACCACACCCCCATTATCACTCTGGATTCAGTTCCCTTTATAACCTCAACGAGGGGAATTTCTGTGTGTGTTGGGGATGATGGGGGAGGGGTACAATTAGTTGGAAAAGAGGCATCAGAGGAAGATGTGGAAGGCTGGGGATAGTAGCAGAGCCAGGAAGCAGCACTCCCTCCCTCAGACTAAGAGCTCTTTACTAAGGTGCCAGGGCTAATGGATGATTTTACATTGAAGTATTTTTTACTGATACTAATGGACTATTTCTTACTGAATATTATTTCCTGATACACTCTAAAATAAACCATGAAGGAGGACTGCTCTCACAACCCACAACTTACATTTCCTTCCCAAAGCATTTGTTAGTTGTTCACTGAGGCATTCTTTGCAATGCACAAATCCATTTAGCATTTACCATATTTTCACATATAAGATACTGCTCTTAGCATTAGCACTTCCATATCTAATTTAATTCTAGGAACAATTTTATCCTTGTAGTTGAATATCAGAAAGACTGACTAGGTGTTGGGAACCACTCTGCCTGGTTTCAGGAGTTGTAAATGCCCCCCATGGCTAAGACTGAGTGAGCAACCTCCAGAATGCGAGCCACTAAAAAGACAAAGCTTATCTCCAGCAGCAAACGCTGCTTCTGCTTCATCTCCTGCCCCCAGTGCATGATCGGATAGTCAGAGATGGGTAGGACCCCTCAGAGGAGGGGAAACCTAAGCCAGACACGATCACTTGGGAGGCCATTATGGGAGGACTCAGGGGGCTGCAACAAAGAGGGAGTGATGAACCCTTGCCCCTCCCCCCCCCGCCACAGCTATTCTGACATAGCCCGAATCCCCATGTCCTCTGGGAGAAGTGCTTCCTGGCTCTAATCCACTTAAGCCTAAAAACCTATGATGGGGGAGGCAGTGCAGCCCCTTGCTAGAGCGGGATCCGGGGTGATCAGGCATAAGAAAGAGTTCCTAAAAGTCCTGTGAAGCCTGCCTTGCTAAGAGTGCTTTCATTCATATAATAAGGGTCTGAGAAGGGAATGAGTCTGTCTCCCAAAGTTTCTGCAAGCCCCTTACCTAACAGACACTGACTCAGACTAAGCCTTCAGACTTCTTTGAAATGTTATCTACTGTTTGATCCTTGCCACTTGACATTGATTGATGAGCTTTACCTGTATTCCTGTGTATTACAACCCCATAAAAGCCATTGAGGAAGGGGCTCTTGGCCCTTCTCCTCTGAGAGATTGGCCACCTCTCCTCCCCAAGCAGATCATGTCTTGGTAGTGTTACTTACATCCATGGCGGACAGGGGGACTTGCAGGCAAAGTCACCCTCATAACTAGGTGTTCAGTAAACCATTTCCTTTTCATCCTAGACACACAGCTGGACTACATTTCCCAGCTCCCCTTGCAATTAATTGTGTACAGCCTTGTGATTGAGTTTTATCCAATGGGATATGGGTAAAAGGAGTGTGGATCCCTTCCTGTCCTGGATCCTCAAGCTACACAAACCTTAAAAATCTCTCAACTTTCCTCTTCTTTTGGCCAAATGCGGAAGACTCTGAGGACTGCAGGGTGGAGGGTAGTTGAGGGAGCCATAAGACAGAGGGATCCTGGATCTCTGAGTCACAAGCTGGAGTAGAGCTATGCAGCAGAGCCACCAGAGCAGGAACACCCATGTTGGACTGTTGTATGAGTAAAACATCAACTTTCATTTTGTGACACTGTAACAGGATAGTAAGTAGCTAGGAGAATTCTTGGGCAAGTGGAATGGGGAAACTGAGACAAGAAAATTAAAACATGAGCCCTGGCTGGTGTAGCTCAATGGATTGATCATAGGCCTGCAAACCAAATGGTCGCTGGTTCAATTTCCAGTCAGGGCACATGTCTGTCTCTCTTACTCCTTTCATTCTCCTGTATCTAAAATAAATAAATAAATAAAATCTTTTTAAAAAAAGAAAATTAAAACATGGCCAAACAATTTGAACAGCTTACAGCCAGCTCATGAATTGCAAGACCTTTTCTTTCCAAACCAAGGACACTTGAGAGCAAACGATTTATACCTCTCCTTGCTAACCACAGACTGCATAGCTTAAATCTCCTTGGTCTGGGAAATAGAGAACAGAGACCCAATTAATGCCATTTGTGGCAGATAAAGACAGATAAAATCAGGGGAACAAATAACAAAAACCTCATTAGAGCCAGAGAGACCCAAGATAAAAGTAAAACAGTGGAGCAGACTGAAGAATGATCACACCCATACACTCATTTTGATTCATCAGCATATTAAAAACACACCAGCAAAGCTGATGGGTATTCTTTTAAAACCCTCCCTTCAGATTCTCACCCACAGAAGAGAGATTAAGAACTCAAAACAAAGACCTGGTGCAGGCTGCTCTAGGGCACATCCCTGCCTCTTCTTGGGCATGAACACTTACTTCCTGCTAAACTCTAAAGGTCCCCATGAGAATTGCAACCAGGAGAGTGGCAGGCAGTGGCAGCTCATCCAGGGCTTGCCCCCGATTCTGTCCCCAAGGTCCCCTTTTTCTCAGACTTTCCAGTGAGCTAAAAGCAGCCCCTCCTTGGCTCACTTCTTTCCTATAAATCTTCTAGAGAGCCAACGCAGAACACCACCTGGTCTCTCTCCTATTGTTTCTTCTGTCCTAGGCCCTTCCTTGTTTCACTCACCCCAGCTTTAGTAAATGTACTCTCAAAATCACATTGATTTATGTTGTGAAATCTATCCTGCATGAAGTCAAGAACCCACACACTATAGGCTGGCCAGAGGCAGACCTGCTCCAGGCAAGTCATCATTCAGTACAGATTAAAATTGTGGTTACAGCAGTTAACCTACCCTGACTAATTTATCCCCCATTCTATAGATTATGGAATTGAGACTCATGAATTTATATGACTTTACCAAGTTCAAATGGTTATTACCTGGCACAGCTAAGATTCATGGAAAGATTTTTCTGACTAAAAATCAGTGCTTTAGCCACTATACCATATCTGTTTCATAATCGCTTCTGCTACTGCCTTGAAAGAAGCAACAAATCTGCTAAGACAAGCAATCATTTTATACACATGCATTCATAGTCCATTGATGCTGTCCTAATTAGACTTTAATTAAGATGGCTCTGGGGAAAATGAGACTGAAAGCAGGGAGGTAATCAGGGCCAGGTCCTGGGCATAATATGGGAAGAGATGCTGCAAAGTCACCTTTGAGAACCTCAAAACATCTTTAGCTAACAAATGGCAACTGGGTTAGCCCAGAAAGGTTAGCAACAAGGATAGAAAATGGCTACACTGTGCTCACACTAGGAAAAGGTAGAGTATGTGTGGCCCCTGGGAGGAAGGAGACCCTATACGTGCAGAGGAGAATTCTTGAAAAATCATTCTGCAGAGCCAGCATGTCAGCCCACCATCACTCCTCTCTGGGAAATTCTTCAGTCACTTTCCAGTGGCAATAGCATCAAGTCCACCTTCTCACCTGAATACAAGGTCCACCACGGTCTATCTACCCACTCTTAACTGTTCAGCCTCAACTCTCCTCCTCAAGAACAGCACAGGCAAAGTGTGGGGAAAGTGACTTATTCTCCAGTAATTTAGACTATCTTAACTACAGAGGAGCATACCATGCTGTCCAGGCCTCTGCAAATGCTATTCCCTCTGCATGTCCCACATCCTTAGTCCAGCCCCTTTACAGCTCAAGTCACGGGCCATCTCCTTCTCCAGCCTAGGACTGATGCTTCTCTGCACCCCACAGTTTCCTCACCCACTGATTATAGTGCCAGTCAGACTGTAATGCAATTGTTCATTCAGCCCTCCTATCACACTTTGTATTGCACATCTTTGATTTTCCAGCACCCAGCAGAGCACATAAAACATGGTAAGGGCTCAACAAATGCTGGCTGAAGGCATGGGTTGATAACTGAATAAACAGAATTCTGGAGAAAAGTCACGTGGCACCATAGTAAGCAGAATAATGGTTTCCCAAAGGTGTCCACATTCTAATCCCTGTGACCTGCAACTACGTCATGTTACATGACAAAATGGAATTAAGGTTGCTAATCAATTGACCTTAAGATAGAAAGAGGATCCTGGAGTATCCAGATGGGCCCAATGTAATCACAAGCATCTTCAAAGGCTGGAAGAGGGACGCTGAGCAGTTGATCAGCGGCAGAGTGATACCGTGTGAAAGAAGGTTGACCAGCCACTGCTGACTTGAAGCTGAGGAATACAAGCAGCCTCTAGAAGATGGAAAAGACAACAAAAAGAGAAACAAACATAATAGCACAATTTTCCCCCTAGAACTTCTAGAAGGGAACACATCCCTGCCAACACCTTGATTTTAGCCAACTGAGAGCCATTTCAGACCTCTGACCTACAGGCTATAAGATAATGCATTTCTGTTGTTTTTAGCCACTGCTTGTGGTAATTTGAGAAACCAAGTAGAGGCACTTTGAAATCCATGCAAAGACAAGATAGGTCTGAGCTAGGGTAGCAGCAGCAGGCAGAAGAGGCAAGCAGCTACAGAAAGCAGGATAAGTGAATAATTTGAAAATGATTTCTACATTGGTAAACTGAAAGGATGAGGTATTACTGTAAAAAATGGAGGAGCTGGAAAAAGCTTGGTATTCAGAAAAAGAATAGGATATATACATATCCCTTTTCACCTCTTTCTTTTTAAATTTTATTGTTGTTCAAGTACAGCTGTGTCCATTTTCCTGCCACTACTTTCTCTTTCTCTAGTCCAGGGGTCAGCAAACTGTGACCTGCAGGCCAAATCAAACCCTTTGTCTCCTTTTGAAAACAGAGTTTTATTGAAATATGGGAAAAAAAGAAAGAAATCCATGCAAAGAAGTTCCAAAAGATAATACTCTATTCATTCTTCCCAATTAATTGAGCATCTTCTATGCTTAAGTGCTATGCTAAGATCTGGAGGGATACAGGGCTAAATAAGAACAAAGCCTGACCTTGGGGTCTGTCTTTCCAGGGAATTAGGCAGTGATAGGGGTAGGATCAGGTGATAACCTGCCACTAAAAGGCACTAGAAAGCACTCAAAGAGGGAGGGAGCTAAAATTAGAAGGGAAAAACACAGAGACCAGATCTCATTTGGCCCAATGCAAGTATAGGGAAGCGTGCCTATGGGGGCCACTTGTCACATCACAGTAGAAGGGGCCTTTGAAGGCAGCCATGCAATGTGAACTCAGGATCACACTACCCAGGGAACACATATGTAGCACATATGTAGTTGTCTACACGTGGAAAAAAACTGTTCTTGGTGACAAATCTGTGCAAGATAAGGGAATGAGAATTGTGAAATGCTAAAGCTGTAACAGGGTACAGCCAAGAGGGGGGGCTCAGAAAGGAATTTGGAATGGGGTCCAGAACTCAAGGTGTCTAGGAAAATATTAAGATGTCCTCACCCCTTCCACCCCAACAGGTATGAGTTTGGGAAGGGACAAATGAGCAGGGTCATTGAATGCTGTTTTGTACAGCAAAGGCTTTGCAGCTAACCTCTGGCATGGTCATTTAACATATCTATAACCTTTAACTGGTTACATAGATATGTTAAATAGCTGTGGCCATGTTCTGAGCCAGGGGGATGGAAGTGACTTCCACCCAAGACCTAACTGGGGGCATGTCCCCTGAGTTACTGCTCCTGCATGAGAGCCTGGAGAAGACTGGCTCCACAACATGGGGCCACACCTGCCCAGACTCACAATGGCAGCCCAGTAAACTTGGAATAATACAGGAATGCTGGCAAGTGTAGCCAATTGTAGGAGGAGTCAGAAATGGGGCTGCAAAGGAGGACTGGTGCAGGGATTTAAACCCAGACATGGCAGCCATTTAAGGAGAGTGCACCAAGAGGCTGTGACAACAGAGAGAGCCACACTTCTGGCAGAGTGGGGGCCCCTGCAGCCACGTGAAGGAGAGAGAGCCAGAAGCTTCGCTGGAGTGGCGACCCCCAAAGCTGGGAGTAAAGAGAATCACCATGTGGCTTTAGCAGAGAACCGCCACTCAAGCTTTGGCAGAGTGGTGACCTCTGCCCCAGGCTTTGGAGGACAGGAGAGATCCACGTGGTTTGGCCAGAGTGCAGGCCCTGCAGCTCTGGTGGAGAGAAGAACTGTGTGGTTTTGGCCAGAGTACAGACTCCTGCAGCTTTAGTAGAAGAGGATCACACGGCTTTGGGATGCTCCCTTTGGCCATGTGGCCTGGGAAGGAGGAGAGACTTTGCCCAGAAGAAGGGTGAAAGAACTCTTGCCAGCGGACCATGAGAAGGTGCCACATGGCCTTGGATTAATTGGAGATCCTGCCTGTATAGTGACACAGCTGACAGTGCTTCTTTTCCTGAGATACGGTACCCAAAATTAGGGCAGGGGGAGAAGGAAGCACTGTGGGCGTCTGTTGGTATCCAAAAGGACTTTGATATTTTAATGGGGACATTGAGTCACTACTTTAAGTCTGTAGAGCTTTAAATAAACCTTTCCTTTCCTTTTCACAAATCTCTGGCATTGCCAGACATCTTTCCTCTGGCGGTGGACATAATGAACCTTGGCCCCTGTTGTTCTGTAACAAAGCCAGAAATCACTCTTGTGCAATTCCTGAATTTACAGGTGAAATGATCATGGCTCAGGGAGGGGAACCCCACCTTGTTTTGAAGCCTTCTCTGGCTCTTGCCAGGCAAGTTTGACCCTCCTTTCATAGCTGCATTTTCTCAGCCCCCGACTCATCATTACAGGGATAATAGTGTGTATGTGGCTACCTAATCCATTTTTTAAATTTCCCTTAACAGTAATTAATACATGGTCATTGAAAAATAAATGTTTGTTGAATGAATTAATGTAAGTTCATGACGGGGGAAAATCAGATAGGCAGAGGTTTCCCAAATTAAGGTGCCAGAGAAAAAAAGAGATTAATAGCAATTTTTCTTCAAAAAATATTTTTCACAACAATAAAAAAAGAAAAAAATATCACTTTCATAGTCTAAAAGAAAGTACAAAAATGATTCAAATTCATGCTTTTTGTTTATTGTAAAGCTTCTATTTTTCTACTCTAATTTTTGGAAACCCAAGTTGTAGTCCTCACACAGTCATCTACTAGTAGTGTGACCGTGAACTGGTCAGTTGATCTCTGAGAGCCCTAGTTTCCTCGTATAGAAACTATGGATGATAACACTTACTTTGTCAGATTGTGAGGTAAATGACAGCAGTATTTGCACAGCCCCCATGCCCAGCATGCAGCAGATGCTCAATGAATGCTAAGTGAATGGGCATCCTCCCAGTGGGGTGCACCCCTTTGCACTTGACTGGGAAGCACCCATGCCCTTGTCACACCACAGCTCCAGCCTTCTGGGCTGCCACCCACCACACCCAGGGAGAGGAGAACTCTTGTCTAACGTACCTCCATCTGTCTTCTTCATTCTCAGAATAGCAGCAGGCCCCTGTGCTGGGCTGGCAAGCTGAGGGGTTGCCCTGCTCCACCCAAAACCTATGCCAGAAGAAACTCACCAACACAGTTATTTTTCAAAATGTGTTCTAGAAACTTCTGTCCTTTGACAGATGACTTCTCTAAACCCATAAATAATGGTCTAGTGAAAAATTCTGGGCTTCTGTATAAAATATTAAATTAGAAAATAAAGCTACAAGTCTATAAAAGGTATGGTCCTAATTTTATTAAATTCATAAATATATCCAGACACACAGATTCAAAGAAGAAATATGAGAAGGAAAGAAAGAGAAATTTATTATTACCTCAAAGTGATAAGATCATGCATGCTATTCATTTGTTTGTTTATTATTTATCTATTTTTGCTTTTATGTGTTTGAAAATGTTTACAGTGAAAGACAAAACATAATATTATTTATTCATTTATTTCTCTGTGGATTGCTTAGGAAGTAAGCATCATGGAAGACATTTCTTCTGGCTGTTATGTTCCTTGTAGGTCCAGCACTGTCTCTCTCCCAGGCCTTGCCCTCATCTCTTCCTTTCCCCTTCATTCTATCCATGCAGATTTCTTTTTAGCTCTCTTTTCTCCCAGTTCCTCTTCTCTATTCGGATGTAGCCACATCCTTGGGACAGTCTCAGATCTCTCTAGCAGGAAGAGGCCACTTTTCACTTACCTCTTCAAATCCTATCTTTGTTGGGAAGACTTCTGAGCCTGAGGAGTGAACTGAGAAACTTCTTCACACCCCTGCTCACCCATTTTAGCTTTACCTCATTTCTAGGGGTCCTGTTTCCTCTTCTGCACCATCCAAGTTGATCTGACTGGGTGTCATATGAGTAGAAATGAAAGGTAGGACTGAAGGTAGGAATGATGGGAAAATGGGTAAAAACCATAAAATTGGAGAAACTAAGTTTGCACAATTTGGGGTATCTAGGCCATGCATTCTGAAGCTACAAAGTCTCAAAAAGCAACAACAGAAAGGCCTTCAAATGGCCTTTTCTCTTTTCTCTGATCCCAGTAGGAGGAGGCAAGAATATGTGTCTGAAGGAGAGGAAACAGGGTATCCTTTCTGTGAGGACACACACTCTCCAAAGAAAAACACAGGATTACAAGTCCCCTCCAGACTGGAGAGGGAACGCCAGTCTAAAGGTAGCAGAGCTGTGTCCCCAGAGCCACCCCTGTGGGAAGCTTATTTACCTGGAATTTTCTATTTTCTGACTCATGGATTTAATTTCTCTCTCTCTCTCTCTCTCTGTCTTTTAATACACTGTTTTTAAAAATCTCAATAGTGGCTTTAGAACTGACTTGCATCCCCAGTCTAGAGTCCAATTTATAATCACAAATAGCAGGAATGTGGTGACAGAGTTGAAGACATTACTTATTAAAATAACATTATAAGATAATCCCTGATTCAGTCCAAAGTTTTCTGTTTAAAAATGGGATATTTGTCTCTCTTCTTGTTGCTATTCCAAGGAAAAGAACTGCCACATGGAGTTTTTCCATATTTGACTTGAAAGGGGGCGGGGGAGAGGTAGAAGTAGATCCTTGTTATAACACTGGTGCCAACAGTTGGCCTGGAATAAAGTGTTCACAACCAGATTTTCAAATTGCAGTAACCAGAAGCCCAAAATGAGAAGACTTATACAAATCTCTCTCTCTCTGAGGCCTCTGGCCAAGAAGAGCAGGAACCTTTGATCTTGTCTGGAGCCTAAAGGCTCTAAGGATGGGGTGAAGGCAGACAAGAAGGCTGGCAGGAAACCCAGCTGGGGGCACTTACTAAAAGCAGGTCTGAGATGAAATCTCTCCACTACTGGGTTTGCCAGACCATGGAGCCTAGGGCCAGGGCAAGCTGGATTTCAGAACAGTTGCCTGTTTATTCTACCATATTGCCGTCAGGGAGTAACCAGTCAACTGGGATATTTGCCCAAAGAGGCCCAACCTGACCACAGCCACCCTCTCCCAAGGGCTTTGGCTGCTCCTTAAGAGCCTCTCTTCCTTGTTTTCCAGATAGAACTGGTCCTGGACTGCTTTTGTTTTTCTAAACCCCTCTGTAAATAAATGGGATGTTTGGAAAAGCTAAGGATGGCCAGGGGTCTGCTCTGTCGGCCATTGATTCTCACTTGGAAAGTAGTTCTGGGCAACATCGGTGGACTTGCTTCTCACAGGCTCTGGGTAATGCCCAGAACTGTTCTCTCTCTCTCTCTCCACCCCACCTCTTTCTCAGAGAACTTGACTACAGAAGGGTCACATTGGTAGAGAGGTAAAGTAGAAGAAGGGATGCCTTCAGTTTCTAGGTGTTTCCTATCAAGGTCTTAAGAAATCATTCCTTCTCCCCATGGCTTTAGGAAAAAAAGGTGAGTGTCATAGATGGGGATCTTCTTCTTTATGGAGCTCTTCTCAGGTTCTTATGGGTTGGGGTAGGACCCCAAAGAAGAACCCTCTATGGAAAACAGCTTGTCTGTGATAAAGGTCCTTTGGGCACAGTGTTTGTGAGTAAAGAACCTTAATTGTTCCCTCGTGACTGAACAGAGCAATGCACCCTAGCAGGTTACCTCATTGATCCATAGCAACGAGAGCACGTTCCACTGGAGCTGAGTTAATCCCAGATGCAAAGGTCCTAACATCTGAGCACAAGGAAAAGAAACCCACAGACACAGTGAGAGAATCAGAGCCCTCCTATAGGGAGGGGCATGAGAGCCGTGGCAGCCACAGATAGAGGCCTCTTCTCAGGACTCTTTCACAGCCATCCCCACATGGCCAATCCTCAGGCTTAGCTATCAACATTTTCCCACTGAGTCACTACCTGCCATCAACAGAGTTCCCTGAGGGTGACCCAGGAGCACTGGGGCCTTTTGCAGCATCTATTGAAGGCAAGAATAGGCTGTGTCCAACCCACCCTTTCTGTCACCCCAAAAGATCTGCTGCCCTACATCCTAGGGCATGCTGGCACCTCTGCTGGCACCACTGGTAACCATGCAGTCACACCCATCCCACAGCATCCTCCATCACCCAAATTGGCTTTGCAGTTGGCCCCCAAGGCCATGCTTTTCTGTCCCCTCAGTCTACCTTCCCTGTTCCTTAAACCATGCTGGGCAACTCGGGAGTACAGTGTTCCAGCCCAAGGGAGCAAAAGAAAGGCCTAGCAGGTAGCCAGGCCCCAGAGTAGCAGCCTTGCCCAGGGCCCAGCAGTTAGCTCTGACTGGGGAAGAGGAGCCCTCTTCAGAGGGTCAGGCCCCAAGGCTGTGAAAGCCAAGTGCCTGTGCCTAGAGTTTCTGTACTGCAGAATCTGTGGCACCACCACTGCTCCCTCTGCCCACATATGAAGAAAGATTCTAGCAACAGTGTCAGGGTTCCATGATAGGGCTGGGTGAAACTTCTGGGAGAAAGGGGTTCCATGAGTTAGGGTGCTAGACTTTTGTGCTTCATGGATTTCTTTTGTGGACATTGTTATTGTAACCCACACCTAAATTTTCTCCTCCCTGCCATGGATCAGACCCTGGAAAGGTATATATTATTCCACTCCTCTCTGGTGAATTCCATCGTCAGCAGAACTCTCTTGCTCGGCAGAGAAGTTCATGAAGATTTAAAAGGCACTGGAAACTAATTGTAATCGTGACAGTCCTGAGAACCACTGTGCCCAGTAGGAGCCCACAGGCACTGTGTCCAGACTGCTGTCCACCTGGCCACAGTTCTCACAACAACCACAGCTGTACATGTAGACATGCAGAGAGAAGACTGCTGGAAAACTATGCGGTCAAAGGCATTTAAAAACACTTGGTAAAAAAGAAGAAGGGAAAGGAGGAGAGGAAGGAGAAGAAAATACTTCAAAAGTGGAGGCAAAATAAAGACATTTTAGATCAATAAATGAACAAGTAAAAAATAAATTTGCAACAATGTAGATGGACCTGGAGGACATTATGCTAAGTGAAATAAACCAGACAGAAAGACAAATATTGGACAATCTCATTTACATATAGAATCTAAAAACAGTACAACCCACAGAGGCAGCGAATAATGGTGGTTGCAGGGGTTAGTGGAAGTAGAAATGGGGAGGTGATGGTCAAAGGGCACAAAAGTTTAGGTTATGCAAGATTAATAAGTTCTGCCCTGGCCAGGTGGCTCAGTTGGTTGGAGTGTTGTACAGTATACCAAAAAGTTTGTGGGTTTGATCCCCAGTTGTGCTCTCTCTCTCTCAGATCAATAAACATATCCTTGGGAGAGAATTAGAAAAAAATTAATAAGTTCTATGGAGCTCCTATACAGTACAGTGCCTAGTATTTTTCAGTATAGCTGAAAAATACCATATTATATACTTAAAATTTTTCCTAAGAGAGTAAGTCTTATGATAAGTGTGCTTACAATAATAATAATAATAGGGGCAAGAGGAAATCTTGGTAGGTGGGTGTATTCTTTAAAAAAATTTTACATGTACATTTACTGATTTTAGAGAGAGGAAGGAAGAGAGAGAGAGACAGAGAGAGAGAGAGAGAAACATTGGTATGTGAGAGACATTAATTGATTGTCTCCCATTTGCACCCTGACTGGGAATTGAACCCAAGACCTTTTAGTATACACGACAATACTCCAACTGAGCCACGCTGTCCAGGACTCGTGGTTGTATTCTTATCCTCAAACTCACTGAGTTGTACACATTCAATATGTACAGCTTTTCACATATCAATCAGACTTCAATGAAGTGGTTTGAAATAAAAACACTAGGCCAAAAGAAAAAACATAATTTTTATAAAGCAAATCTGAAAGGAAACCTGTTTGATTGATTGTTTAATGGTGAACCCAGAGCAATAAATTAAGAGAGACCACCCAATAGGTGTGGCAAAGTTAAGATAGAATCCCCAGCAGTTTCCCTATAGATACTATCTTTGGGATTCAGGAATGAAAAATGAGAACTCTCTGAATTTTCAGGAATTCCCCTAAATCATATGTTATTCTTTAAGTATTTCTACAATTATAGATATCTAAAAATGTGTTTAATAAATAAGTACTAAGTTTAGTAATATCTATAGAACTATAATTTTAATATAACAAATATTCAAACACTAGAAAACAAACACTACCATGTAATATTTGAATAACACAGCATTCAGATCTCCTGGTAATACGTTAACTAGGTTAACAGAATTAGCCAGAATCTATGTTGAAATCGCTAATTTCAGGACATACTTTGCTTTCAAAACTTGTTATTTCTTAGAACATCATTCATAAGATTTGTATTCAGTACACCATGCATACGAACTTATTAATATGTATCTCATATTTGCAACAATTACCATGAGAGGCAGGCAGGTCACAACACACACTACCTGAGGACTGCTGTATGCATGGCCAACTGATTAGATCTTTTTCTCTTTTTATTGAATTTATTGGGGTGACACTGGTTAACAAAATTATACAGGTTTCAGGTGCACAGTTCTATAATATGTCATCTGTATGCTGTACCGTGTAATCACCACCCCAAGTCATGTCTTCATTCATCACCACTTATCCCCCCATACCCTCCTTAGCCTCCCTCCACACCCCTTAGCAATCACTACACTGTTGTCCATGTCCATGTTTTTTCTTTTTTGCTCAGTCCCTCTGCACCCCATCCAGCCCCTTCTGCCCCAAACAGCTGTCAGCCCGCTCAGCCTGCTCTGTATCTGAGTTTGTCTCTATCTTGCTTGTTAGTTTATTTGGCTCATTAGGTTCCATGTATGAGTAAAGTCATGTGTGATTCTTGTTGTCTTTCTCTGACTGGATTATTTCACTTAGCACAATGCTTCCCTTGATTAGGTCTTGATGGCTTTTCTTCTGCATGTGTCTGTCCTGACTTCCAAAATTATCAATCACCCTTAACTTTGGACTCTGTGTGTCAGTGTTTCCTGCTCTCGAGTTCCATTGGACTTCAATGGATTCCTTCACACCAGTAAATCGCTGTGTACACACAGAGCTTAAATCATGCAGGAGATTTATAGAGGTCTTTTCTGTTTTCCTAATTTTTCAATGAATTTTTCTTAGAATTTGGAATTTGGAAAAACACAGAAGTTTCCCAAGCAATGCTGGGAAAGAATCTTCGTATGGAAACACTAATGGGCTGCAGGTCCAGTGGGGAAGGCCCAACAGCCGGCTTTTTGGAAGGGAAAGTAGGGGGCTTGGTGAAAGCTGGGACTTGGGGGCTGCAGCCAGTGCCAAGCTTAGGAGAACAGAAGAGCATAATGCCACCTGCATGTTAGCCTTGGCTGGAATATGTGTTGTAAGCAGAAGCCACCCGACTCATTTAGCAGTTCACAAAGAAACTTTAAAGAAGAGAAGATGACCCACAAGGTGCTCGGGAAAGACACGTCCTGACCTAGCCATAGGACTTTTTTGAGAGAGGGAAAGTTAAAACTGAACCTATTTCTTAACTTGAGAAAAATTTGAATTTTCTGCCTAGGTCTTTTTGTTAAAGTGGCCAAGCAACTTTTTGATAACAGTAAGAAAATTTTGTTTTTATCATTCCAGGGAGAGTAGATTTATAATCTTGAGACAAGTTTGGTCCTTGAAAATACATTTGTCAAAATATTTGCAAGGGTAAACTGTGTCAGTTAAAATTAAAACTTAACAACTCAAAGTCATGAGAAGTTGATTTTATCCACTAATACTTGTGATACCTTATTTTGCCATGTATAATGTGCCCCCATGTATAATTCACACCCATGTTTTTGGCCCAAACTTTCAGGAAAAAAATGTTTCATTAAAATTTTTAATTCAATTTTATTTATATTTAGAAACAAAATCAATTATTGTATTCCTGGGTATTATTTTGCATATGGATATTGTTGTTGTTTTCTAGAGTTACACTTTCAATGCATAAGCATAAATAAAAGAATTTAAAACATTTATACAGGTATAGAAATTAGTACTACCCATGTATAATGTGCATCCTTATTTTTCACTAAAGAACTTGGGCAAAACCCTGGCTGGTGTAGCTCAGTGTTGAGTGCGGGCCTGCAAATCAGACAATCACAGTTCGATTCCCAGTCAGGGCACATGCCTGGGTTGCAGGCCAGTTCCCAGTGGGGGACACATGAAAGGCAACCATACATTGATATTTCTCTCCCTCTCTCCTTCCCTTCCCCTCTAAAGATAAATAAATGAAATCTAAAATAAAAAAAAAAACTTGGGCAAAAAAATGCACATTCTACATAATAAAATATGGTCATTACTCACCAAGACATTACTAACCCAACCCTAGTTCACTTAATCTCTAAAAACTTTACAAATTTTCTCAAATTTTGAAAATTAGTTAAAAGCCTACTTCCTATTGTAAAAATGGATTAACAAGTAAAATAAAGGGATTCCATAAAAGATTAACTTTAAAACTGCTAGAATCTCAGTCTGTCGTGACACACCCCTCTTAGGTTTTGCCCAAATGAGGACATTGCTTGCCCCAAATGAAGCAATGGGTTGCTCAGTTCTGCTGCAGATGATGCTTCGGGCCTGGAGGACAGGGACAGCGGCCTTGGGACTGCACAGCTGCAGTCTCCAGGCCCATCTCCCTTTGAAAAAGGGTCAGAATCCTAGAATGCAGCTGCAGTAAAGAGAAGGGCAAATCCAAGCTGCATCCCTAGGGTTCCTGGGGGAACTTGCGGGGATCAACCACAGCAGCTTTGTGCCTTTAGTTTTGGACAGATGGCATGAAAAGAGGAAAAAAGCCTGATGTTTTAGGGCTGAGAGGAGCATTTGGTTGCAGTGTGATTCCTTCAGGATGCTTGTAGGCATGGCTTCTCCACATGGCCCCATGAAGGGTCAATCAGGGTGGCCATGAAGAAACCCCTAGGCAATGTGGGATGAAGAGAGTAAGGGACATTGTGAGACACCCCATGGATTATCACTGAGCTGAGGAAAAGAACTGGCTGGACCACAGTTCCAGAGATCCAACTCATGGGCAAACACAATTCTCTGTAGGGGTTGTACGATACCTTGTATATCGACCTGTCATATTTCTGTTGTTTATAAGGTAACTGACTCATAGTAGAGCTCCAACATTCCCAAAAATCAGAGAGAGAAGAATCAGTGAAAAATGAACTTGGTTACCAAGGGAACAGTCTCCTGACTGTACTAAAGATAGTCACTGAGATGACCTTCACAATGTTCTGACCAATGAAGGCTGGTGGCAGACAGCAAGCAGAGAAGCAGAATTTCATGCAGAACTTTGGGCAGGTACATAGGTGGTTTCGGGGCCAAAGAAGCAAACCAACACCATCCTTGTTTTTACTAACAGGCTGTCCCACCGATCAGAGCACCTAGAGGAAGCTGAGAACCTCTGGGGAAGTAGGGGAGGCTGAGTCACTTTCTGTCATCCTAACTGCAAGTCTGAGAGGATTACAGGCTTCCCTCAAAGCCTAAGAAACACCAAAGTTAGATTAAGCAGCATTGCTTACAGATGCAGTTTAGCAGGAAGTGATATGTAATGTGGACAGACATTTTATTTGTGTTTTAAATCTTTTTTATTTTGAAACAATTTCAGACTTACAGAAAAGTTGCTAACATAGTGCAGCAAATTCTTATATATCCTTTACCTTTCATCCAGATTCATTTTACCACATTGTTTTATTATTTTCTGTTCCAGCTCTTTGCTCCATCATGTGTCGTCCATCTGTTCATTTGTTCATTGATCCATCCATCCCTCCCTCCATCCACTGCTCTATCATTCTATCTATCTATCTATCTATCTATCTATCTATTATCTATCCATATATACATATAAAATCTCATATAACACCTCCCCCAGTCCATCTTCCAGTGAGTATTTCATAAAATCCAGGATATTCTCATATAGCTGGAGTACAATGATCGAAATCAGGAAAATAACATTGATACAGGACTAATATCTAATCAACAAGCCTTATTTACATTTACCAGTTGCCCACTGCTGTCCTTTATAACCAAAGAAAAAGTAATTTCCCCTCAGGTGCACACTCCAATCCAGGGTCTCACATTATGTCTAGTCGTCAGTCTCCTCTCTTCCAGGACAGTTCCTCAGTCTTTTGTGTGTGTGTGTTTTATGAGTTTGACATTTTGAAGCATACAGACCATTTATTTTAAAGAATGTCCCTCGGTTTGGGTTTAATTTATGTTACCTCAAGATTATAGATTCAAGTTCTGTATTTTTGCCAGGAATACCATAGAAATGATGTATTCTTCTGGCTGGTTCATATCAGCAGGCACAGGATATCCATTAGCCCAGTAATTGGCAGTGTTAACATTGATCACTTAGTTAAGATGGTGCCTGCCAGTTCTGTCCATCATGCAGTTACTATTTTTTCTTTGTAGTTAATAAATATCTTCTAGAGGACTTCCGCCAAGATGGAGGCATAGGTGGAAACACTGTGCCTTCTCCCACAACCAAGTCTGAACACAACAAAGGTTTGGAGAACTAGGACACACCCAAAGACCAGAAAATGGAATTATACAGAAGTCCGACAACTACGAACCGTTCAACGGGGACGGTAAGAGAGGTGGAGCCAGCAGCGGAGCTGGGTCGGGCAAGACAGATCCCCTGACCTAGGCAGCCCGGAACCAGTCAGGGTGTGGGGCAGACTGACCAAGGTCGCACATTCGCACACAGTAAGACGGACCACACAGGCCCCAGGGGGCGAACCCAGTGGTGGAGGGCTGACGGCGGTGGCACACTCACGTGCAGTGGAACGAAACGTGTGGGCCTGGTGATGGTGGTGGCTGTGGCGCCGGGGCCACGGGAAGCCATTGTCCCTCTTTGACCCTGCCCCCACATACAATGTCACAACCCAGCAACTTAGTTGCCCTGTTCTAGTGAACACTTTAGGGCTCTGATCCTGCTATGGAACAGGCACGAACAACCCGAAAGATGGCGCAAGAAGAACTCAAAGTCCCAGAGCCAATAACTCTAAGCGACCGAGAAATTGCCAGCCTCTCAGAAGCACAATTCAAGACACTATTTATCAGGATGCTCACAGAACTGGTAGATTATAGTCACAAATTAGAGGAACATAGTCACAAATTAGAGGAACATATGAAGGCTAAACTAATTGAAATGAAGGGAGATGCACAGGAAACCAATAGTGATGGAAAGGAAACTGGGACTCAAATCAATGGAATGGACCAGAAGGAAGAACAAAACATCCCACCAGAAAGGAATGAAGAAATGAGAATTCAAAAAAATGAGGAGAGGCTTAGGAACCTCCAGGACATCTTTAAACGTTCCAACATCCGGATTATAGGGGTACCAGAAGGGGGAAAGAAACAGCCACGAGTGGAAAACTTATTTGAACAAATAATAAAGGAGAACTTCCCCAGTCTGGCAAAGGAAATAGACTTCCAGGAAATCCAGGAAGCTCAGAGAGTGCCAAAGAAGTTGGACCCAAGAAGGAACACACCAAGGCACATCATAATTACATTAGCCAAGACCAAAATGAAGGAGAGAATCCTAGAAGCAGCAAGGGATAAGGGGACAGTCACCTACAAAGGAGTACCCATCAGACTGTCAGCGGATTTCTCAAAAGAGACCTTACAGGCAAGAAGGGGCTGGAAAGAAGTATACCAAGTCATGAAATCCAAAGACCTACAGCCAAGATTGCTTTATCCAGCAAAACTTTCATTTAGAATGGAAGGACAGATAAAGTGCTTCTCAGATAAGGTCAAGTTCAAGGAGTTCATCATCACCAAGCCCTTATTATATGAAATGCTAAAGGGACTTATATAAGAAAAAGAAGATGAAAAATATGAACAGTGAAAGGACAGCAAACACACAGTTATTAACAACCACACCTAAAACAAAAGCAAACCAAGAGGACAGCTAGATCAGGAGTGGAACCATAGAAATGAAGAACACATGGAGGGTTAGCAACAGGGGGGTGGGAGGGGGAGAAGGGGGGAGAAGGCACAGAAAATAGCATAGACAGAAGGTAGGAAAATAGATAGGGGGAGGGCAATAATAGTAGGGGAAATATAGAATCTAAAGAACTTGAGACACGTGGTTATATACTAAGGGGGGGAGAATAGTGGGGCAGGGAGTGTGCGGGTGGAGGGGATTGAAGGGGGGAATAGAACAACTGTAATGGTATAGTCAATAAAATATATTAAAAAAAATAAATAAATATCTTCTAGAGAATTACTTTGATACTGTGTATGTGTCCTATTTCTCACTACCCTTTAGCTTTAGCATCCATTGATGATCCTTGCCTGCAACAACTTTAACTATGTGGGTTGCCAAATAATTTTCTAAATCCATAATTCTAATTACATTTTTAGTTGGAATTCCACCATAAAGAAGAACTTTCTTTTCTTATTTATTCATTTGTTCATTCACCCATCCATCCATGCATTAATTTGTATAAACTCATCAATCCTTATTCTGTTGTATGGCTTATAATCTATTTAATAAAAATCATTATTTTAATGCTCAAACCATCTAAGATTTGGCCAGTGGGAACCTCTTGAACCTAGATGCTATAAATTGTGACATGTAGTTTCTTATTTTCTAAAATAGGAAGATGTCCCAGACCCCCAACACTAAAGTCAGTGATTTCTCCAAGGAGCCCTAATTTC